>NC_057834.1:138736597-139469451 GCF_910594005.1 Cervus elaphus
GGGCCCTTCTGCCTTGGAGACGCTGTGTCCCCTCTCCTCCCGGCCTGGTGGAGTCGGGTGCCCGGTGGAGGGGCGCCTCTGCTCTGAGGCACAGGAGGCGGGGGAGAGCAGACCCTGGTGACACTGGTGTGGATTAGCGATGCCCGGCCCATCAGTCAGCTCTTCCTCTGACACGGTTCCCAGAGAAACCCTCACACAGCTCCGTGAGGAGAGAGGCCCCCTCTGGGGACAAGAGGACTTGCAGAAGGAAAGTCAGGTCAGGTCTCCCTCGGGAGACATAGAAAATGGAACGCATTAGAGACTCTATTCTACTCACTCTAAGAATCAGACTGGTTCAAAGAGAACCCAGAGAACTGACACTGATGGGCCGGGGTTGATGGGCTGAGGACAGTGTGCGTGGAGGCGGCAGTGAGCGGCCCTGAGCAGCCATGGACGGCGGGGAACGGGAGGGGCCCGTCCATAAGGAGCGTTTCTGCTCCTCTGTCACCTACACCTCACAGAGCTGGGAAACAGCCCAAAGCCGTGATGGGTGAGAATCAGGGAACCTGGACCGTGTTCTCCGGACAACATACACTTGAGTATTGAAGCGGGAACACCCTGCTCAGCTGCAGGTGTCCTCACAGCCTTGCCTGAGTGTCCACCCCACAGAAGCAATAGCACCACCGAATCCCCAGGGCAGGCACACACAGCGTGGACGGCTCTTAAATACACAGTCGGGGTGAAACATCACGGAAGCAAAAGGGGCCAAGAATCCCATAACCATGTGTGTGCATCAAAATGCACGCATACAACACACACACGGCACAGATGTGAGCACAACAGACACAGCACAGATGTGCGCACAGCACACACACGGCACAGATGTACACACAACACACACGGCACAGATGTGCACACAGCACACACACGGCACAGATGTGCACACAATAAACACACACGGCGCAGATGTGCACACAACACACACGGGGCAGATGTGCACACACAACACACACGGCACAGATGTGCGCACGGCACAGATGTGAGCACAACACACACACGGCACAGATGTGCACACAGCACACACACGGCACAGATGTGCACACAGCACACACGGCACAGATGTGAGCACAACACACACAGCACAGATGTGCACACATACACACATGGCACCGATGTGCACACAGCACACACACGGCACAGATGTGCACACAGCACACACACGGCACAGATGTGCACACACACACACACGGCACAGATGTGCACACAGCACACACACGGCACAGATGTGCACACAACACACACATGGCGCAGATGTGCACACACACACGGCGCAGATGTGCACACAAGACACACACGGCACGGATGTGCACACGCACACACACGGCACAGATGTGCACACAACACACACACGGCACAGATGTGCACACACACACACACACGGTGCAGATGTTCACACAACACACACGGCACAGATGTGCACACAGCGCACACACGGCACAGATGTGCACACGCACACACACGGCACAGATGTGCACACACACACAGCACAGATGTGCACATGCACACACACGGCACAGATGTGCACACAGCACACACATGGCACAGATGTGCACACAACACACACATGGCGCAGATGTGCACACACACACACGGCGCAGATGTGCACACAAGACACACACGGCACAGATGTGCACACAACACACACATGGCGCAGATGTGCACACACACACACGGCGCAGATGTGCACACACACACACGGCGCAGATGTGCACACACACACATGGCACAGATGTGCACACAAGACACACACGGCACAGATGTGCACACAGCACACACACGGCGCAGATGTGCACACAACACACACATGGCACAGATGTGCACACAACACACACATGGCGCAGATGTGCACACACACACACGGCGCAGATGTGCACACAACACACACACGGCGCAGATGTGCACACAACACACACATGGCACAGATGTGCACACAACACACACATGGCGCAGATGTGCACACACACACACGGCGCAGATGTGCACACAGCACACACATGGCACAGATGTGCACACAGCACACACACGGCACAGATGTGCACACAACACACACACGGCGCAGATGTGCACACAGCACACACACGGCACAGATGTGCACACGCACACACACGGCACAGATGTGCACACAGCACACACACGGCACAGATGTGCACACACACACACACGGCACAGATGTGCACACAACACACACACGGCGCAGATGTGCACACACACACACGGCGCAGATGTGCACACAGCACACACACGGCACAGATGTGCACACAGCACACACACGGCACAGATGTGCACACACACACACACGGCACAGATGTGCACACAACACACACATGGCGCAGATGTGCACACACACACACGGCGCAGATGTGCACACAGCACACACACGGCACAGATGTGCACACAGCACACACACGGCACAGATGTGCACACAGCACACACACGGCACAGATGTGCACACAACACACACACGGCACAGATGTGCACACACACACACGGCGCAGATGTGCACACAACACACACATGGCGCAGATGTGCACACACACACATGGCACAGATGTGCACACACACACAGCACAGATGTGCACATGCACACACACGGCACAGATGTGCACATGCACACACACGGCACAGATGTGCACACAGCACACACACGGCACAGATGTGCACACAACACACACATGGCGCAGATGTGCACACACACACACGGCGCAGATGTGCACACAGCACACACACGGCACAGATGTGCACACGCACACACACGGCACAGATGTGCACACAGCACACACACGGCACAGATGTGCACACACACACACACGGCACAGATGTGCACACAGCACACACACGGCACAGATGTGCACACAACACACACACGGCGCAGATGTGCACACACACACACGGCGCAGATGTGCACACACACACGGCGCAGATGTGCACACAGCACACACACGGCACAGATGTGCACATGCACACACACATGGCGCAGATGTGCACACACACACACGGCGCAGATGTGCACACACACACGGCGCAGATGTGCACACAGCACACACACGGCACAGATGTGCACACGCACACACACATGGCGCAGATGTGCACACACACACACACACGGTGCAGATGTGCACACACACACACGGCGCAGATGTGCACACAACACACACACGGCGCAGATGTGCACACAACACACACACGGCACAGATGTGCACACACACACACACACGGCACAGATGTGCACACAGCACACACACGGCACAGATGTGCACACAACACACACATGGCGCAGATGTGCACACACACACGGCGCAGATGTGCACACGCACACACACGGCACGGATGTGCACACGCACACACACGGCACAGATGTGCACACAACACACACACGGCACAGATGTGCACACACACACACACACGGTGCAGATGTTCACACAACACACACGGCACAGATGTGCACACAGCGCACACACGGCACAGATGTGCACACGCACACACACGGCACAGATGTGCACACACACACACGGCGCAGATGTGCACACAGCACACACACGGCACAGATGTGCACACGCACACACACGGCACAGATGTGCACACAGCACACACACGGCACAGATGTGCACACACACACACACGGCACAGATGTGCACACAGCACACACACGGCACAGATGTGCACACAACACACACATGGCGCAGATGTGCACACACACACACGGCACAGATGTGCACACAGCACACACACGGCACAGATGTGCACACAACACACACACGGCGCAGATGTGCACACACACACACGGCGCAGATGTGCACACACACACGGCGCAGATGTGCACACAGCACACACACGGCACAGATGTGCACACGCACACACACAAGGCGCAGATGTGCACACACACACACGGCGCAGATGTGCACACACACACGGCGCAGATGTGCACACAGCACACACACGGCACAGATGTGCACACGCACACACACATGGCGCAGATGTGCACACACACACACACACGGTGCAGATGTGCACACACACACACGGCGCAGATGTGCACACAACACACACACGGCGCAGATGTGCACACAACACACACACGGCACAGATGTGCACACACACACACACGGCACAGATGTGCACACAACACACACATGGCGCAGATGTGCACACACACACGGCGCAGATGTGCACACGCACACACACGGCACGGATGTGCACACGCACACACACGGCACAGATGTGCACACAACACACACACGGCACAGATGTGCACACACACACACACACGGTGCAGATGTTCACACAACACACACGGCACAGATGTGCACACAGCGCACACACGGCACAGATGTGCACACGCACACACACGGCACAGATGTGCACACACACACAGCACAGATATGCACATGCACACACACGGCACAGATGTGCACACAGCACACACACGGCACAGATGTGCACACAACACACACATGGCGCAGATGTGCACACACACACACGGCGCAGATGTGCACACAAGACACACACGGCACAGATGTGCACACACACACAGCACAGATGTGCACACGCACACACACGGCACGGATGTGCACACAACACACACACGGCGCAGATGTGCACACACACACGGCGCAGATGTGCACACACACACACGGAGCAGATGTGCACACAGCACACACACGGCGCAGATGTTCACACAACACACATGGCACAGATGTTCACACAACACACATGGCGCAGATGTGCACACACACACACGGCGCAGATGTGCACACAACACACACACGGCGCAGATGTGCACACAACACACACATGGCACAGATGTGCACACAACACACACATGGCGCAGATGTGCACACACACACACGGCGCAGATGTGCACACAACACACACACGGCGCAGATGTGCACACAACACACACATGGCACAGATGTGCACACAACACACACATGGCGCAGATGTGCACACACACACACATGGCACAGATGTGCACACAGCACACACACGGCACAGATGTGCACACAACACACACACGGCGCAGATGTGCACACAGCACACACACGGCACAGATGTGCACACGCACACACACGGCACAGATGTGCACACAGCACACACACGGCACAGATGTGCACACACACACACACGGCACAGATGTGCACACAACACACACATGGCGCAGATGTGCACACACACACACGGCGCAGATGTGCACACAGCACACACACGGCACAGATGTGCACACAGCACACACACGGCACAGATGTGCACACACACACACACGGCACAGATGTGCACACAACACACACATGGCGCAGATGTGCACACACACACACGGCGCAGATGTGCACACAGCACACACACGGCACAGATGTGCACACAGCACACACACGGCACAGATGTGCACACAGCACACACACGGCACAGATGTGCACACAACACACACACGGCGCAGATGTGCACACACACACACGGCGCAGATGTGCACACAACACACACATGGCGCAGATGTGCACACACACACATGGCACAGATGTGCACACACACACAGCACAGATGTGCACATGCACACACACGGCACAGATGTGCACATGCACACACACGGCACAGATGTGCACACAGCACACACACGGCACAGATGTGCACACAACACACACATGGCGCAGATGTGCACACACACACACGGCGCAGATGTGCACACAGCACACACACGGCACAGATGTGCACACGCACACACACGGCACAGATGTGCACACAGCACACACACGGCACAGATGTGCACACACACACACACGGCACAGATGTGCACACAGCACACACACGGCACAGATGTGCACACAACACACACACGGCGCAGATGTGCACACACACACACGGCGCAGATGTGCACACACACACGGCGCAGATGTGCACACAGCACACACACGGCACAGATGTGCACATGCACACACACATGGCGCAGATGTGCACACACACACACGGCGCAGATGTGCACACACACACGGCGCAGATGTGCACACAGCACACACACGGCACAGATGTGCACACGCACACACACATGGCGCAGATGTGCACACACACACACACACGGTGCAGATGTGCACACACACACACGGCGCAGATGTGCACACAACACACACACGGCGCAGATGTGCACACAACACACACACGGCACAGATGTGCACACACACACACACACGGCACAGATGTGCACACAGCACACACACGGCACAGATGTGCACACAACACACACATGGCGCAGATGTGCACACACACACGGCGCAGATGTGCACACGCACACACACGGCACGGATGTGCACACGCACACACACGGCACAGATGTGCACACAACACACACACGGCACAGATGTGCACACACACACACACACGGTGCAGATGTTCACACAACACACACGGCACAGATGTGCACACAGCGCACACACGGCACAGATGTGCACACGCACACACACGGCACAGATGTGCACACACACACACGGCGCAGATGTGCACACAGCACACACACGGCACAGATGTGCACACGCACACACACGGCACAGATGTGCACACAGCACACACACGGCACAGATGTGCACACACACACACACGGCACAGATGTGCACACAGCACACACACGGCACAGATGTGCACACAACACACACATGGCGCAGATGTGCACACACACACACGGCACAGATGTGCACACAGCACACACACGGCACAGATGTGCACACAACACACACACGGCGCAGATGTGCACACACACACACGGCGCAGATGTGCACACACACACGGCGCAGATGTGCACACAGCACACACACGGCACAGATGTGCACACGCACACACACATGGCGCAGATGTGCACACACACACACGGCGCAGATGTGCACACACACACGGCGCAGATGTGCACACAGCACACACACGGCACAGATGTGCACACGCACACACACATGGCGCAGATGTGCACACACACACACACACGGTGCAGATGTGCACACACACACACGGCGCAGATGTGCACACAACACACACACGGCGCAGATGTGCACACAACACACACACGGCACAGATGTGCACACAACACACACATGGCGCAGATGTGCACACACACACGGCGCAGATGTGCACACGCACACACACGGCACGGATGTGCACACGCACACACACGGCACAGATGTGCACACAACACACACACGGCACAGATGTGCACACACACACACACACGGTGCAGATGTTCACACAACACACACGGCACAGATGTGCACACAGCGCACACACGGCACAGATGTGCACACGCACACACACGGCACAGATGTGCACACACACACAGCACAGATGTGCACATGCACACACACGGCACAGATGTGCACACAGCACACACACGGCACAGATGTGCACACAACACACACATGGCGCAGATGTGCACACACACACACGGCGCAGATGTGCACACAAGACACACACGGCACAGATGTGCACACACACACAGCACAGATGTGCACACGCACACACACGGCACGGATGTGCACACAACACACACACGGCGCAGATGTGCACACACACACGGCGCAGATGTGCACACACACACACGGAGCAGATGTGCACACAGCACACACACGGCGCAGATGTTCACACAACACACATGGCACAGATGTGCACACAACACACACACGGCGCAGATGTTCACACAACACACAGCACAGATGTGTACACAACACACACACGGCGCAGATGTGCATGCAACACACACGGCACAGATGTGCACACAACACACACGGCACAGATGTGAGCACAACACACACACAGCGCAGATGTGCACACAACACACACGTGGCGCAGATTTACTCAGCACAGGAGCATGGCCCCTTTTGTTGGGGTGACACGGGACATGAAAACATCAGCAAACGATTTAGGAGGGTTGTGGTACAACCATGACTGTGGGCCCGGAACGAGAGCCTGTCACCTCGATCCCTGCTGTCAGACATCCCTCCACGCCATCCACACCACAGAACCACATGAGGAAGAAGGGAAACCGGCCAAGTTCTTCTCTTCAACAAGACCGCCATTAACATAAGCAAGCCCGGTACGCTGAAGTGTGTACCAACAGGAGGGCAGCTGCACTCTCATGAAATGGAATCTTACTATGGATGCTCTCAACACTTTAAAGTATATTTAATTTCACTTAACGTCAGTTTTAACATAACAAGTAAAACTAGTGCATTTTCTAAACTTGAAATATCTTTGTATCACAAGTCTGCCCCTTTTTATTCATTCATGTGCGTGTTTATGGCTGCGCTGGGTCTCTGTTGCTGTGTGCGGGCTTCCTCTAGCTGCAGTGAGCAGGGGCTGCTCTAGTTGTGGTGAGCAGGCTCTAGGGTGTGCAGGCTCGGTAGTTGTGGCACGCGGTCTTAGTTGCCCTTTGCATGTGGGATCTACCAGACCAGGCATCGGACATGTGTCCCCCGCATTGGCAGGCTGTCTCCCAACCACTGGACTACCAGGGAAGTCTGACAGTCTGTACTTCTGATTTTTAAAAAATCCCTTGAAATGGAAAAAAAAAAAAAACTAAACTGACTTTGTATTTTGAAAGATCACATCATGTATGTACACACACACATGTATACACACTCACACATGTACACCTAATGTGTACACACACCCACTACACATGTGCATGCAGGTGTACATACATGCATACAGATGCATCCATGCACACTCACATGTGTACACCCCACATGTGTGCACACAGCCACTAAACATGTACACACATGCATGCACACAACCCACAGGTACACATTTTCTGTTCCATTTGCTAGGTGCACCACTTCAAGAGCACCAGTTATTCTTATGCTGGGTTGTCTTGTCTATTCTTAGTGTGATTTAGGTTTACGAAACTCTTAATAATCACCTCTTGGTTTACTTCATTTACTGGGTCATCTGAAACCTTTGTGAGGCCACGGGCTCCCACAGAGTGGCCTCGGCGTCGCCTGGAAGGCCTGTCGGTCCACAGGCTGCTGGCCCCAACCTTCTGAGAATCTGTATTTGACAGGATGCTGACACCGCGGGTCCAGAGACCACACTCTGAGAATACAACTCTGCCGATCGCTCGATTTCCGCCTTGTCTGTTTTGCTCTTTGCTGTCTATAAGTCATTTGCTGGTTCTTTATTGATACTGTTTGGTTTTCAATTTGTTTTCTGACGTCTGGGGTCTGATTTTCATTTCGTAGCCTTTTGTATATTTTTGATGTTTATCTCCCGTGTCCCTGTTATCACATCTCTCGGGCAGAGCGTGGGAGGAGACTTGGTCCTGTTCACTGGCTGTTTCTCCCAAGTCAGCTGTGTAGTCGTCTTGCTCTGACCCTGTCCTGTGCCCTGAGTCACTTATTCTGCTGTGGCTATTTGCACACCCCTGGCCTCCCCACCCCTTTCCATCTTGTTCAAGCCTGAGCGACTGTCCACATGTCTGTGTGTTTGTAACCCTCGTCCCTCAAAGCCTGGCAATGGTTTGCTTTCCCATCAGAGGCACGGATACTTGTGTTCTGGATGCCGTGGGAAGCTCGGGGAGGGGGGCGCTGGTAGCAGAAGGGAGGTCTAGGAGGAGGGGTGTTGTTAGAAGCAGCCTAGCCTTGCTTCCTCCTGCAATCCGTGGGATATCCTGGACTCACAGGGGGAGGGTGGTGGGTCCAGTCCCAGATCCCAGGCCCATGGCTGGTGTGCCTGGAGCCTCCATGCCCTCCTGGGAGGGTCAGCCCACAGCCGCCCCATTTCTGCTGTTCCACAACTTCCCAGGGTCGGTATGTACAGACGAACCGGGGCTCCCAGCCCCCGGCCGGCGTGGCTCTGGGGCGGGGGGCAGCCCGGGGACCATGTGGTCTGCACCTCTGCTCCACGGGGGAGCTGTCCCCTCCTAGCTTAGCACCCAGTGTCTGAAGTTCGTGTTCTTGCTTGTTTTTTTGCTGGGATTTTTCTCTGATTTTTCCTAGTTATTACCTTTCTATTCGTCCTGGGGGCAGGAGATCCCGCCTCACCACTGTCTCTGACCTTCTCTTTTAGTGCCCACAGCAGGGACAACTTTTGGTCCCATAAGAACATACCTGACTTGGGGGATGCTGGGAACGTCCATGAGAAGGAGCACCTTGGTGCTTTCCGGTGCCAGAGCGCCCGAAATCCAGGTCAGAAAAGCAGACACGAACATCAAGACCAAGAAGGGAGACGTCCCCCTGGCAGGTTCCGGGTCTGCCAGTGCCCTCCCAGGTGGACACAAGCTCTGTGGCGAGCAAGGTGCTTCTCGGGTGCCCTGCGGCCGTCGAAGCCCGCGGCCGTCGAAGCCCCAGGTGGGTGGGCTAAACGATGATGCTGGCGGAACCTGGAACACCCTGAGTGCATGGCTGCCCTGGCACGGCCCTCACCTGCCCCTGTCCTCCTCCACGCCCATCCCTTCGGATCTCACACCGCTCTGCAGCCGCACTGACCTTCCAAACACACCACGGGTCCCTGCCCCTCCTGGGAATGGGCTCCCCGGCACCCAGCACTCCCGCCCTCCCTGCCGTGGACCCCTTCCTGGACGCTGGCCTATCTGGGGACCCCCCACGCCCCACCTCGTTGCTTCGGCTTCTCAGGAGTGCAGATCGGGCTCTGTGCACCCTCCAGTCGGGGCCCTGGGCCTCGGGCCTAGGTGGGACAGGGAGCCGCCAGCCTGCGGCAGCCCTTCCTTTCCATCACCTCTCTGTCCCACCTTCCTGCCTCCTCGGCTCCTCGCTTCAGGGCTGGGGTCCCTACACCCCTTCTCAGGGATGGACCTTGGCACACGGGTGCTCGGGGCTGGGAGCTGAGGGCACCCTGGTGACCACGGCCAGGAGACCTCGGGCTCCAGGTCCCGGCTCCTTGCTTCCTGCGCGTCACAGGCCCCCCAGCAGCCTGGGGGTGGCCTCGGCTGGTCCTCCAAGGATGCAGGCGTGGATCCAGGCCCAGGCTGCTGGCAGGCTGAACAACCCCCGTCCGGGCACCGCGGGCCTCTGCCCAGGCGTCCCGAGGCCAGGCCTGAAGGGACCCACGGAGGCCGAGGCCTTTCCCATCAAGGATGTAGTGGGAAAGCAGAGCGGCTAGTCCTCTGCAACCCCTCGGGGGTGCCCTGAGCCCCGAGGCCCAGGCTGGAGACTCGCTGTCTGGGAGCCCACAGGCGTGGGGTTTCTCTCCTACAGTAGTTCAGCCCGGGTCTGGACCAGCCAGGGAAGCGGGGGGCTCCCATCACACCAGGCTGGGAGTGTTTCTCTTCACTGGGACAGGCAGCCTGGGCCCAGGAAACTGATTTGCAATTGGACAGAGGCCGGGGCTTCCCAGGGAACAGGATCTAACTTGGGGAACACGGCTCCACCGGCCCCTGGCGGCCCTGGGGCCACTGCACATTCGCAGTGGGGTCCCAGGTCTGGGCCTGACCAGGCCGCCCGCCGGCCAGCCTGCCCCCAGGCCCGAAGGCCGCGCTGGCCGTAGAGGGAAACACGCCTCCCCCGTCCATGGCGCTGTGCTATCAGGGGGCGGAGGAGGAGGGCGGCAAAGAAAGTGTGTACACTGACGCTCCAGCCCGGCCCTGACCTCCAGGGCTCTGCCTGGTCGTCGCCCCGGGGAAGCAGGAGGGTGTGGGGAGGGCGTGCCCCTGCAGCCCGCAGGCAGTGCTGGGCGGGGGCCCTGACCAGCTGGGCGGTGCAGTGCTGACAGCACTCCGGGGCCCGGCGCGCCCCACCCAGCCTCCGGCCTGGCCCGTGGTCCGCACGAGGTCTGCACACGAGGCACCCCGCCGGGCCCGGCCCACGCCGTCGCGCCACGCGGCCCGAGGCTGCATCTCAGAGGAGCTGGTCTGCAGGTGGACAGGGGTGTGGGCACCGGGACAGACAGGCGGCAGGATGCTGGGGGAGCAGAGAGTGGGGGCCCTCAAGGGGACAGGGGCTCTGGCCTCGGAGACACTGGATCCTCTTTCTGGCTTTTCTTCAACTTCCATGATGAGACGAGGCCTTCACTGCCTCCTGGAGGAGCCCTGCCCGATGGGCGGCCTCTGCACCAGGGGAGCCCCTGGGACCCTTCTTCAAGTCACTGGGTGACAGCTCAGACACGCCCCGAGGGGTGAGCTGCACAGGGCCAGCGGGCCTGGGTCAGGGCTGGGGCCCGGGGAGGGGAGGGGGCCTGGGGAGGACAGGGGCCCCAGGGAGGGGAGGGCAGGGGGCCCCGGGGAGGGGAGGGGGCCCCGGGGAGGGGAGGGCAGGGGGCCCGGGGGGGGGAGGGGGTCTGGGGAGAACAGGGGCCCCAAGGAAGGGAAGGCAGGGGGCCCCTGGGGAAGGCAAAGGCCCCCAGGGAGGGGAGGGACCTGGGAGGACAGGGGCCCCGGGGAGGGGAGGGCAGGGGGCCCCAGGGAGAGGAGGGCAGGGGGCTCCTGGGGAGGGGAGGGGAGGGGGCCCCAGGGAGGGGAGGGCAGGGGGCTCCTGGGGAGGACAGGGGCCCCGGGGAGGGGAGGGCAGGGGTCCCCTGGGGAGGGCAGAGGCCCCCAGGGAGGGGAGGGGACCTGGGAGGACAGAGGCCCTGGGATGGGAGGGCAGGGGCCCTGGGGAGGGGAGGGGGCCCCAGGGGGAGAAGGGGCCTGGGGAGAGCAGGGCAGGGGTCCTGGGAGGGGACACTGGGGAGGGCAGGGGGTCCCGGGGAGGGCAGGGCCGGGTCCCAGGGAGTGAGTGTGGGCCTGTTCAGGGCGGCCAGGCACTGTGGAAGCTGCTGGGCACGGGGGAACAACCCCCAGAGCCAGGTCTCAAGGCTAAGCACTTTCTCCCGGGAAGGAACCCCCAGCCAGGCGCTCGTGGGGGAGTGTCGGGCTCCAGACATCCACATCCTGCCCCCGGAACCCGCAGCCATGACCACATGTGGCGGGTGGGGCGGGGGCCCTGCAGGTGTGGCCGTGGGCCTGGAGGCGGCCATTCTGCATTTTCTGGGGCCGCGTCCTCACGGGGCCCTTGGACAGGGGCAGGAGGGCCAGGGTCAGGGGAGGAGGCCCGGGACCTGGACAGCGTCCTGAAGCTGGAAACGCCGGGAAACGGATCGCCTGTGGACAGCTGGCCCCGAGGCCTCCTGCGAGAGGACACGGACGTGGTTCGAGCCGCTGCGTCCGAGTCAGCTGTGACGGCACCACAGGCCACTCCAGGCTCAGCGGCGGCCCCGCCGAGATCAGGCGGGATCACCCCTGGGGGGCTGGGTCCCGGCAGAGACACGCTGCTGAGCGCCCCACCCCGAGGCCCTCACTCTGCGGGGCTGCAGCCCCAGACACTGCCCTCCACGGGGCGTCTGCCCACCACCCCTTCTGCAGGCTGGAGGCCGCTGCAGCCCGCACAGACAGCCTCCGGGCAGGGGCTGGGGCACGCCCAGACCCCGGGGAAGGCTCTATCTGTGTGGCCGCAGTACTGAACTCACACCCTGCCTCCCGACACCTCCTGGAGGAGCTCACGGGGGACACGCTGCCTCCCCAGGGATCCCGGGCCTGGGCCCTCGGCGTCCCCATGGTGCCTGCAGCGGCGTCCTCTGGGGGCCACCTCGGCCCCAACGGAGGGGCTCCTGCCAACCAGCTTGAAGAGCACAGGGCACTGAGAGACAAAAGCTGCTTTCAAGGAGGACGAGATGACTGAGCACACGGCCGACCCTGCACCTTCCAGGGAAGCGGCAGAGACAGGCCCGGACCCCCCAGACAAGCAAATGTGATGATACCTGCTGGAGAGACCGGGGCTGTTTCATTTTAGAGCCAAGAAAAAAAAGCCTAAAGTCTTTCCAGTCACTTCTGACCAGGTAAAAAATTTATGATTAGATTTCTTTTGTACTCTCAAATTTGTATTTCTTTGTACTCTCAAATGTAAATTGGTTAACTGTCGGAAAAAGCCAGAGCCAGATCAGAGATGATGCTTTTGAACTGTGGTGTTGGAGAAGACTCTTCAGCATCCCTTGGACTGCAAGGAGATCCAACCAGTCCATCCTAAAGGAAATCAGTCCTGAATATCCGTTGGAAGGACTGATGCTGAAGCTGAAATTCCAATACTTTGGCCACCTGATGCCAAGAACTGACTCAGTGGGAAAGACCCCGATGCCGGGCAGCATTGAAGGCGGGAGGAGAAGGGGACGACAGGATGAGATGGTTGGATGGCATCACCGACTCAATGGACGTGAGTGTGAGTAAGCTCCAGGAGATGGTGATGGACAGGGAGGCCTGGCGTGCTGCAGCCCATGGGGTCGCAAAGAGAAGGACATGACTGAGCGACTGAACAAGTCCAGAGATGCCCAAGCGCACAGCACGGCTGGCAGGCAGTGACTCGCTGACAGGAAATCAGGGTCCTAAGTCCCGGGCGTCACCCCGCCATCGCCACCACCTCTCCCCACCACAGACGGCCACGCGGCCGCAGGTAAGTGGCTCGCGTGCCTGCTTGCCGGCTTTGTGCAGTGGGGACGTCTAGCCACTGGAATTCCTTCTTCATCTACGTTACATTCTCTCAGCAGGAGTTTCCCTCTTTACAGAAGGGATCCATTTTCATTTCGGCTTCGGCTGGTGCGCTGCAAAGGCTCTTGCTTTTTGTTTCAACAGAAGTGAGTTTATTAAATTCATCTCTCAGGAAAGCAGGCTTCACGTTAAGTACACAAATACTGTAGACGTACGTACGCGGAAAGCTGCCCTGGGAGCAGGGCGCTTGGCAACCGCAGCGTTTGCGGGGCTGGGGGAGCAAGACCCTCCGAAAGCGTGGCGGGGCCAGAGCAGGGTGGAGGGCATCGGCTGCGCCAAGTCCGAGCCAGTGGAGACGGGCAGGCATCCGATGGCAAGAGGGCTCACGACAGCGGGGCTGCGACGCGGAGCCCAGTGCTGGGCGCCAGCCCTCCTGGAGCAGGGCCAGCCCGCAAGGTAGGCTCGGGGACTGCGCTGAGACCGCCTGGCCAGCTCCAGGCCCACTGCCCTCCTCCGGAGGAGCACAGCGCTGCATCTGCGCTGGGATGCCCCGGGGCCCGCCTGGACCTCCACTCGCCCCTCTCCTCCCCACATGGGACCCCGCATCTGGAGCTGCAGCTGTGGTCCGTGTCCTCTCTGCCCCCCGTCCATGGCTACAGACGGCAGCTGGGACCCAGGAGGCTGCAGACACAGACACACACACACACGTACTGAAGGACCCACCGCCGACCAAAACGTGCTCCCTGCTTGCTCCTTGGTGTTGACACGAACGCCGCCAAGAACGACCAGCCCGGAGACGGGTCACTGGTGAGGAGACAGGACACAGGGACCCCAGGCCAACCTGGTGGCTGGCGGGCTTCTGACAAAACGGGCTTCGGCGGGCAGGGCAAGGGCGCGTCTCCTTCCTGTCGCATCACAGATCCCATCCCGAGACGAGATGAGGACAGGTGAGCAGCACCCTTGGGTCACCTATCCCACAATGGGCCACACGCCTGGTGAGCGCTGGGCCGAGGGCCGCGGGCAGCCGCAGGGACAGTGAGGCCCAGTGACCCGCCAGCTGGCGTGGACCTAAGGACCTGTCTGCCACCCTCTAAGCAGCTGGTGTCCTCACCCGCCTGGTGACAAAACCTGACAGAAAAGGTGCTTTAGGGGAAAATGAGCATCTTCTCAGTCTCCCTCCTGGAGACACACACGTATGCTTCCTTCCCGAACCTGGAGCAGGAGAGGCTGGAAGCACCCTGTGGCCTCCCCCCTCGGCTCCTCAGGCCTTCCGTGGGTGCAGAGGCTCGGACATGCGCCCTTCTGCCCAACCTCCCAGGAAAAGAAAAAAACGCGATCTGAGCACAACGCAATCCCCTCCTCAGCCCACAGATCACACCCGCGGCCGGGCGGGAGCAGTGTCACGGGTCAGCACTGACCATCCTGCCCGCGGCCCGTCACCGGCCTGCCCACTGACCTCAGGCCCGTGACAGTGAGCGCTGGCTCCTTAGGCTAAGACGCTGGCAGAGCCGAGACAATCAGACCCGTGTTCCTTCCTCCCTCTCCTCTAACGGGTCTGTGAGGGGCCCAGACCAGGCCTCCGGGACTGGCCCCCTGCCTGACGCACTCACTATTAATGACAAAAGCAGCTTTTTTGTGAAATGCAAAACACTGGTCACTAAACTCTGGATGCCAACCCAGAAACTGCTGGGGAACTTTTTAATCCTTAGAATCTTACCAGAGCGAGGCCAGCAAGGGCGGGAGGGAGGGGAGAGAGGAAGAAGGGGGCCAGCGGGCGGCGGGGCTTCTGTAGCGACCCCTAAGCACCTCCCGCCCTGAGGACGTCCAGGACTGGAGCCACGGGCCACGCAGAGGGAGCACCCGGACTGAGCCCTACCCTGACGGGACCTCACCTCACGTTTCAGCAGTCCCCTGTGGCTTGGAGCTGCGAGCTGAACACGCGGAGCCCTGGGGCAGAAAACCTGATTTAGTGGTTCCGCAGCTTAAGAGCTCAAGTCCTGAGGAGCGCACTGCGACAGTCAGCCCGCAGGAAACCTCGCTTCTGTTTTCCAAGTTTCAATGGAGGTGAATAAAGAAGTGTGACTTCCTCTCGCGTGACTCGTTTCTGACAACTGGACTTTCAGGTGATGAAGGGGTAGGTACACTGATTTGCTTTTGTGTTTTACCCCACTGCCATCCTCTGCTTGAACCTCCCCTCGAAGGAAGGAGTCACGAGGTCAGCTGACCACGGTCCTCGCAGAATTCCAGAGCTCTTCTACCACAAATAACCGGCCCTATAAATCGGGGGTAATTTCTCCCTCCTTTGGCTGTTTCCTCCTTGCCTTTTTCCTCTTCCCCTAATGCGGCAGTAATGTTCTGAAACACACAGAGCAGACGCTTCAGAACCACTCCTCAGTCCTCATGTATGTCTTAATCAAACCAAAGCACATCCGAGCAAACTGTGAGCTAATGGTGTGTGTATGTGTCATGTATGTGTCATGTATGTGTCATGTATGTGCGAGTGCAGATGCATCACGGACAGAGGCGCCACAGAAACGGCTTTATTTCTCGAAGTCTGAAAACACAGGCAGACTCGGCCGACACAGAGGCAGGCTGTGGGGATGGAGACGCTCCGGGTGGCACCTGCTCTCTCACAGTGGACGCTGCTTGCCCGGGGACCGGCGCTGCAGAATAAAGTTGGGCCCCTGTAACTGGGGGGCTCCCTTCGCTCCCGTGACTACCCGATGTCTGCTGTGCGATGCTCGAACCCCTGCCCCCCAGTGTGAGGCTAGCGGAGTCCAGGAGCTGGGGGCCTGGGCATGTCTTCATCACTGCGAGGCAGCGTCCAGGAGGCATCACTTCAGCCAGATCCACTTGTCCCCAACATCTTCGTTGTACCCAGCACGGTACTTGCGGCCCGGCAGCTGCGGGACGGAGAGCATGGTTACCAGCAGTTAACAGCAGACATGCGTCTCCTGCTCACTGACAGCCTCCCTGCTCCATCCCTCGCCCCCCAGGGCAGGGGGGCCTGCCCCTGGGGGTTCCTTGGGAATAAAGCACAACAGGACCCCGCCTCGGGAGCTTCCATCCTGGGGAGAGGGCCGTGGAGCCATGGGCAGAGGCTGTTCTGGCCCAGGGGAGCCGCAGCCGTGCGGGAAGGGTAGCGGCAGCGGATTTGTCAGCCCTCTTCCTCCGACCCTCCCGTCTCCTGCCTGCACCTCCCACAGGGACCCCACGGCCGGTTGGGGGTGGGGCCCGGGAACACAGGGCAGCCTCGGGGGGACCCTGAGTGACACAAGGTGGGAACCAGAAGCGGCCATGAAGCAGGAGCTGCGGGCGCGTCTCCCCTCAGCCACCCTCGTCCACGAGGCGTCCCCAGCCAATTGCCACAAACACAGCGGCTGTAGCAAGAGGAGAACAATCTAAGAGTTTACCATGCCTTCATCTCTATCACAGCAGAAAGCAATGTTTTATCGGAATGACGAACTGCAGCCTTGCATCCAGAGAACAGAGTTCAGACCTCAGGGACGATCCAGGAGGCTCCCCAGCCTTCCTAACAGCAGCAGGCCCGCCAGGCCAGCCACCAGCACCGCAGCATGGTACGGGAAGGCTCTGCCATCTTCTTTGTGAATCGGATTTTAAACCACAGAGCAGAGAATAAACACGAGCAGAGTCCGGAGCCGCAGAGTCCGCCAGCCTCTAGTAACCGTGCCACAGTCTGCTCTCTGCCCCTCTCGGGGCAGCACCTGACCGGTCGTGGGCGCAGAGCGGGGTCCCCAGATCCCAGCGGCCGTCTCAGTGCAGAGAAGCCGACAGAGAACCCCAGGAGGTTTCCGTCTGCAGTGTCTCACAGTGAGACGCAGAACTAGCTTCTGCCTTTTTCTCACTCCATTCCCCTTTCCACCAACCTGCGCCCCCACCGCCAATCCATTCCGCACTTGCACACCCGCTCCGTGGAGCCGTGAAGGCAGAGGTCATGGGGCCGCCCAGCGCGTCCCCCAGGAGGTGCCTGATGAGCCAGCAGGAGTGCTGCCCCTGGGCCTGGCTGGAGCTCAGCGCTCTGGCCCGCGCGGGCCCGTCCTGCGTCGGGGGGGAGCTGGCAGGGACGGTGGGTGTGAGTTCTGAGTGGGGGCTCCAGAGGCAGCGGAAATGAAGTGATGCTACTGAGTCTGACCGCATGGCATCTGAGGCCCTGGTGAGCCCTGATGTTAGGAAAGGCACCCAGCTTTACCCGCACCAGGCTGGATGGCAAGAGTGCCCGGACGTGGCTCAAGAAGTCCGAGGTCACAGAGGCTACACCGGGCGCTTAGAGATGCCGGCACAGGCTGAATTAGCCAGCTGCTCAGACACCAGCTAGTTGAAAAAAGAAACACACATATTTGCTCATTCTCCTGGAGGAAACAAATCCTCCACCTCTGACGCACTGTGTCCTAGCTGCTTTGAGAGACATGAACGCAAGTCCTATCTTCTCTAAGCTTGTAATACACAGAACACATAAGCCAGTCAGGAAGTGGGACAGCAGCAGGTGGAAACTGCCGGAGCGGTGGAGGGGTCTGAGTGCTCCCTGCCCAACCGGACGGGGAGAAGGGGACACGGTTCCAGAGAGGCGGAGCACCCACTACAAATACATCCACACTCGGGGCTCGTCTTCACGCCACAGGGTCGCAGTATCATACAGGTAAACGTCTTAATTCCATTTAACTCACATTAGCTGAAAAGGAAAGCTAACTCAACCCTTGTTCAAACAGCTGAAAATAGGACGCTTTCTAAAAATCCTAAAACAAAGTAACGACTGAACACGAGGGCAGCGCGGGCACCCCAGCTGGCCGGGCTGTGGGTGAAAGGTCTCCCGTCTCTTCACAGCTGCAGGTCCCGTGGAAACCTGCGCCTCTGCACAGACCAGTGCTCTCGGCGGGACGTCCACCTCTGACACTAACTTTCCTCGCCGAGGGGCACGAGTTATTTCCCATACACGGCAATACAAATAATGGGACATGCAGACTCATGCTTAACTTTAACAAGAGCTTTCCACGGAGCGTGAGGTGAGTTGGGGGGAGAGGGGCAGGTCTTAGCGCCTCTTCCAGCCACAACTAACGAAGGACAGATTGAAAGCCCTAAACATCTACTCACATTAAACAGCCTCTAAACTGAGAACGTGCATTTTAACATAAAAAACAGATGCCTAATTAGTCCTAACTAAGGTTTGAATGTCGAGAGGAAATACGAAACAGCCAAGTCTGTCCCTGTCTTCTTCAGCAGATTTAGATAAACTGATCCTAAGCCTTTTCTGTTTATTACAAGTTTGTCTTTAGTAAAGTGAACTTTGTAGAGGCAAGAACATGCAATATTAACATATTAAACTTATTAAACAACTCTATTTTAAAAAATTGTAAAGGAGAACTTGACACTGAAAATGAAAATAGTAACCTGAGATAGTAAGGAAATAAAAATAGCAGGAGAGAAAACTGAAGATCCTGTTGTCCTAGCAACTGTCTTGGACACGATCTGATTCATGGAGGGAACACAGTATCTTAATAGCATCTGGCCTCCTTAAATTGGAAAGAGACAGAATCGGTAAAGTGGAAACCGATTCATGGTTTGCCCACCCCAAGGAAGGGCTGTGCAGAAACAAAAAGTGACCTGATGCAGGGCTTGAAAACGGCTTAAAAAACTAGCAGGCACTCACGCACACATTCAGTGTTTACATGAGTTTGTTCACAGGGTCACTTCCATCTGCAGAGCTGGGGCAGTGCTGTGTGAATGGAAACGTGGTGATAAACGGCTCCCACGTCCCTGGAGACGGCATGGAGGCCGCAGGCCAGCAGGAGCCCAGCCAGGGCCACCACAGGGCTGCAAACAAGCGCCCAGGCCACGGGTCAGCGAAACCAAACCAAACCAGTCCTTCTCAGCACGTGAAAGTCCGAGACCCTGCCTCTCCTAAAAAGGTCACCCTTCACTAGTCAAGGCCCCCGTGTCACGGCAGGTGAAGTGGCCGAGCCCACACCAGGACTGACACAGAAGCCACCAGCCCAGTCTCGGAGGGGTCGCCCTGCGGCCCCCCGTGAAGGGCCCCACCTGCCCTGCTGGGGCCTCGGGGCCCTGATGACCTCCCTGGGCCTCAGTCTCACTGACAGTGCCTTCCTCTCCTGCACTCTGCCTGCCCCTCTCCCCCACCTGCACTGACGCTTCCATTCCTGGAATGAGCCGAGCCTGCCTCTACCTCCCAGGATCACTCCCCCCGCCCCCAAGTGTGGTGGGGACACCAGCACCCATGCGGGCAGGCACCCAAGACCTCTCCTACACGGCGGCCCCCACCCGAGCCCCCACAGCACTCAGAGGCCCTGCTATGCACTTGCTTATCACTGCCCATGCCCGCTACCCCTTACTCCTCCATGTCCCCAGGGCCTAGAGCAGCACCTGAAACAGAAAACATGCGACAGGACACCAGGGGTGTGCCTGGGGCGGCAGCAGGGGCTGCAGTGAGCAGGCCCCACCGCCCAGCGCTCTCGAGATGCCGTAGGTCTCAGCGCAGGGCTTCCCTTCCACACCCTCAACTGGGCTGAATGACTCTCTGTCCACTGCGCAAAGGGAGACCGAGCTTCCGCTCGGACCTTCTGCAGAAGGGACACGGAAGAACCAGCACGAAATCAGCTTTCAGATCATAAACAAAAACAGAGAAGCCTTTCGCTTCCAGCAAAGCAACAGCCCAGCACCCTGAAACCCTCAACACAAAACCTCCAGAAGCGCTTTCAGCTGCATTGCTCAGCAACGTGAGAACTCACCTGGGGCTGAAATGGAGCGGGAGCGGGAAACCAGGTGAGTGGCAGGCTCCACCCCCGGGCCACCTGCAGAGCACCGGGCAGGTGGTCCTGGCCACGCACCTCCCACAGGTGTGCCTCAGAAGTGACTGGGGGTGGGGGGAGGGGAAGGCGGGGGCGGGGGGGGGAGGGGAAGGCGGCCGGGGCGGGGGGGTGGGGAAGGGAGAACGCGCAAGGAGGTCTCAACTGGGGACCTTAAGAATTCACTGCCTCAGCCGGTCCTCACACAGCGTCGGCTCCTGATCCTCACCATCCGGACCTGGAATCCCACAAGCAGCAAAGGAAGCTTCAAGCCCGGCTCTTCCTGAATCCCTGGGCCTGGAGCCAGCAGCACAGTCCATCCAGGAGCAGGGCCGTCAGCATCAGCAAACAACACAGGATGCCCCACGCATGAAATACCCGGGTTGGGAGTCCACCCAACTACAAACCAAGGTAACTGATTTCCAGACAGTCTGGGTTCACCTGAATTCAAAACTTCCTGAACCATCCTGTCCTGGGGAGCGCCAGGGAGAAACACCCACAAAGCATGAATTCAGGGTCCAAGGTCTCCGAAAGGCAGCAGGAAATAAGCCACCACGGGTAGGAATCACAGAAAACGATCAATGACAAAGCCAGGCCTCCAACCCTGACACCACACACGGAATACAGCAGCTACGTTCAAGATGTTTAAAGTAAGAGAAGAAAGGAAAACAGAAGCAAGGAGTAAGATCCTACCAACGAATCAGAAAGTATCAGCTTAACAAGAAAGAAATTTAAATCTAGATCAATCTTGGTTAAACTCAAAAACACCAGAAACAGAAAGAGCAGAGAGTTCCTGGAAAAAAATGAGACCAAAATATTTAATTAAAAAAATAAAAGGATAACGTGCGATTTCGTTTTCCAAGAATTGGAAGCACTACCCAATAATCTCCAACCACAGAGCGTCCGCAAGCTCAGCCTCCCCGTAGGACCCAGGTTTCCGCCTCTCCACTACCATCACAAGGAGACAACAGGTGTGTCGGGAGAACACTGCCCCGCCTCCTTCCCAGGCTCCCCGCAAGCGCAGGGCCAGAGCTCCTCAGGCTTCTGAGGAGACCGTGATGCAGGTCTCGGTTTATTACCTTTATTACATTAATCAGGATGACACAGCTGACCCTTGAGCAACGCAGGGGAACCACAGACCGCGGAAATGGAGGGGGCCACAGGTAAGTTCTTACCCCCACGTTGTACAAGGACCAACAGAACAAACTTCTCATATTCCGACTGGCTAAAACACTCATTTTTAAATGCTGTTTTCCTGGACAGCGAGAAACCAGGGTAACTCATTTCTGCAGACCGTCGCCATAGAAAGCACCCTGTCGACTCTCGCTTATTCCAGGAAGTAAATGGCCGCAGAGCACCCTCCACTCTAGTACTGAACCAATCTGGCTGGGAAAGAAACAATCCCTTAAAACGTCCCCGCACCGCTCACTCAGGGAACCACCCACGTCTCAGTCCCTCAGAGACGGCGGCCTCACCGGCTGCTTGCTCAGCCATTTCTAGAGCTGTGCTCACAGCCGGGCCAGGGAACCTTCAAGGAGACAGACATCTTTCCAGATACGAACCATTGAAGAAGAAATTCACAGAAGGGTTTTATTAGTTCATCTTTATTCCCTGCAACACCCTTTCTAGAGTGAAATTTGGCAGTAACTGTTGCTCATGTCTTTAAGGTCCAAACAAAATTCTGTGAATGAAGAGATACACTCACTATTACTTACATTATAATTTCAACTTATCCTTTTTTAAAAATTCAGACTTAAATTGAAGAAAGTAAGGAAAACCACTAGACCATTCGGGTATGACCTACATCAAACCCCTTATGATTATAAAGTGGAAGTGACAAACAGATTAAAGGGATTAGATTTGATAGAGTGCCTGAAGAACAATGGATGGAGTAACACTATGTAACACTGTATAGGATGTGGTGATCAAAACCATCCCCAAGAAGAAGAAATGCAAAAAGGCAAAATGGGTTGTCTGAGGAGGCCTTACAAATAGCTGAGAAGACAAGTGAAAGGCAAAGGAGAAAAGATATATCCATCTGAATGCAGAGTTCCAAAGAATAGCAAGGAGAGATAAGATCGCTTCCTTAGTGATCAATGCAAAGAAACAGAGGAAAACAATAGAATGGGAAAGACTGGAGATCTCTCCAAGAAAATTAGAGATACCAAGGGAACATTTCATGCACAGATGGGCACAATGAAGGACAGAAACAGTATGGACCTAACAGAAGCAGAAAGTCTTGAGAAGAGGTGGCAAGAATCACAGAATTATACAAAAAAGATCTTCATGACCCGGATAACCATGATGGTGTGATCACTCACCTAGAGCCAGACATCCTACAGTGCAAAATCAAGGGGACCTCAGGAAGCATCACTATGAACAAAGCTAGTGGAGGTGACGGAGTTCCAGCTGAGCTATTTCAAATCCTAAAAGGTGATGCTGTGAAAGTGCCGCACTCAATATGCCAGCAAATTAGGAAAACTCAGCAGTGGCCACAGAACTAGAAAAGGTTAGTTTTCATTCCAATCCCAAAGAAAGGCAATGCCAAAGAAATGTTCAAACTACCACACAATTGCACTCATTTCACACACTAGCAAAGTAATGCTCAAAATTCTCAAAGCCAGGCTTCAACAGCATATATGAACCAAGAACTTCAAGATGTTCAAGCTGGATTTAGAAAAGGCAAAGGAACTAGAGATCAAATCGCCAACATCCATGGATCACAGAAAAAGCAAGACAATTCCAGAAAAATATCTGCTTCAATGACTACGCTAAAGCCTTTGACTTTGTGGATCACAACGAACTGTGGAAAATTCTTAAAAGAGATTGGAATACCAGACCACCTGACCTGCCTCCTGAGAAATCTGTATGCAGGTCAAGAAGCAACAGTTAGAACCAGACATGGAACAACAGACTGGTTCCAAATTGGGAAAGGAGTACATCAAATGTGTATATTGTCATCTTGGTTATATGCAGAGCACATCATGCTAAATGCCAGACTGGATGAAGCACAAGCTGGAATCAAGATTGCTGGGAGAAATATCAATAACCTCAGATATGCAGATGATACCACCCTTATGGCAGAAAGTGAAGAAAAACTAAAGAGCCTCTTGATGAAGGTGAAAGAGAAGAGTGAAAAAGCTGGCTTAAAACTCAACATTCAAAAAACTAAGATCATGGCATCTGGTCCCATCACTTCATGGTAAATAGACGGGAAAACACTAGAAACAGTAACAGACTTTATTTCCTTGGGCTCCAAAATCACTGCAAATGGTGACTGCAGCCATGAAATTAAAAGATGCCTGCTCCTTGGAAGAAAAGCTATGACAAACCTCGACAGCACATTAAAAAGCAGAGACATCATTTTACCGACAAAAGTCCAGCTAAATCAAAGCTATAGTTTTACCAGCAGTCACGTATGGATATGAGAGTTGGACCATAAAGAAGGCTGAGGGCTGAAGAATTGATCTTTTTGAACTATGGTGTTGGAGAAGACTCTTGAGAGTCCCTTGGACTGCAACGAGATCCAACCAGTCAATCCTAAGGGAAATCAGTCCTGAATATTCATTCATTGGAAGGACTGATGCTGAAACTGAAATTCCAATACTTTGGCCCCCTGATGTGAAGAGCCGACTCATTGGAAAAGACACTGATGCTGGGAAAGACTGAAGGTGGGAGGAGAAGGGGATGACAGAGGATGAGATGGCTGGATGGCATCACTGACTCTATGGACACGAGTTTAAGCAAACTCCGGGAGACAGTGAAGGACAGGGAGGCCTGGCGTGCTGCAGTCCACGGGGTCGCAGAGAGTCAGCCGCAACTGAACAACAACAAGAACTATCTGTGTGCACACGCTCGGTCATGTCCACCTCTTTGCCACCCCATGGACTCTAACCCTCCAGACTGCTCTGTCCACGGGATTTCCCAGGCAGGAATACTGGAGTGCGCTGCCCTTTCTTACTCCAGGGGATGTTCCTGACTCAGGGATCGAACCCACATCTCTTATGTGTCCTGCACTGGCAGGCAGATTGTTTACCACAGAGCCACCTGGGAAGCCCTCTCTAATATCATCATAATTTTTCCTAAGTCTAAAATCATTCTTAAAAAATGAAGTTATTTTTAAAAACACCTAAGAATTTTAAGAATTAGATTTCCCCAATCATTTAAACATTGACTAAAAATCCCAACATTTCTAACCATTACAATCCTAAGTCCAATATAGCAGCCTCCCTTTAATGGTCACAGATCAAAAATAAGAGAAAACACAATAAGGATGAAAAAAAGCCAAGTAGCCTTACTGTGTCGCTCGGTGAAATGACGAGTATGTCCAGCTTCTGGTGGACGAGCACAAACCAAGTCCCCCCGGAGCCACCAGGAAAAATGGACAACATACGAAAAATAACGTGTGCCAAGACATCAGAGGCAGGGAGGTTCCAAGGTCCTGGAAGAGGACAGCAAAGAGGGGGCTGCCTCCGTTCAGGGGCCCCGCCCGCACTTACTGGCAGGAGTGAAGCTGAGTGAGCCCAGCAGTGGTCAAGGCCCCCCCAGAGAAGCGGTCCAGCACAAGGACTCCATCAGTAAGGGCACACGGGAAACACAGCGGACCTCTCAAGCCCCAGGGCAGCGCCCGCCGGCTCGCCCTCTGACTGACACGGAGCCTGCATACTAAAATGCTGCCGGAGGACAGTAAGCACACGGCTGCAGCCTCACACCATCTTAACTGTTCTTCCAAAATAATGACTGGCATTTGAAAAAATACCAGTATACCAAAACATAAGATTAGATGTCCCCAAACGAAAAGACCAGAGGGATAATGAGTTTAAACAGATCTAACAGAGGTCCAAATATTACAGTTACCAGATAACTTTGTGACTGATATGCAAGAGAGATTAGATAACAAAATAATTTCAACAACTTGAAAAAATTTTTTTTTTAAAAGAAGGAAATTCTAAAATGAAAAACAACTATGATGAAAGTTAAAATCTCAACCACAGAAAACACAGGCCTAGGAGCAGATCCGGAAGAGCTGAAAAGAGTTAGTAATTAAGACAGAGTGAAGAACACATCTGGGCTGAAGGTCACAGAGACAGGATGGAGGACAGAGGAAAGAGGACACAGAACACGGCAGAAAGGGCCCAGCGTGTGAAGCCAAGGGGAGGGGAGAAAACGGGGTGCAAGCCAGGCTATTCTAAACCCGACAACACGTGTCAGCCAAAGAATGCTGTGGACTCTAAGCAAAGTACACACAAAGGGACAGACACACACCCCGAGACAGCACAGATGCTCAGAACCAAGTCAGAAACACTGCCTTAAAACACAGCAAAACCCTGCCAGACACATGTGGAAAAAGCCTTTCAAAAGAGCTCGGCAGCTCCAGGGGTGGGGGGCGGGCACTGCGGGCGTCACCAGGCTCCACCGCGGGCCTGTGCAGAGGGAGCGTGGGGACACCCCGGGGTGCGGCCAGGAGGAAACGCTGAACCGAAGGGCCAGGGTTCCCGCTGCCTGAGAAGGACGGGGAACGGGGGACAATGAGGAGGAGCCTGGAATTAAAGGTGCTGGTGTGCACTCGCGGCTGTCAGTACACTGAGACAGAAGTGAATACAGATGTACGTGTATAAAATAGGAATCTTGGGAATCCATAGTGATATAAATAAATGAACAAGCAGAGAGAGGAGACAGCATCTCTTTATAGCAGAACAGTAACTAATAATGTAGAAGGAATGGCAGAATCAGGATAATTATGCTTTGATAGCTATCATATTAACCATTAATTTAGCCAAGAAAATGAACAGATGCTAACTACTGGGTCAAAGTTTGATGAGGAAATGGACATTTACATGGTTTCAAAGTACTTCCACTGAAAATATTTATTAATTACAAAGAGTAAAACAGTAACTTTACAGTGAGAACACCATCTCAGTCAAGTGACCAAAGGTAACCGAGCCCATGACAGGACAAACAGGAATCACATGCTGCTTGATAAGATATAGTAAGTTCCCTAACATCCCTACAAAAACCACACAAAACCTAAGTCTGATCATGGGAAAATATCCAAACCAAATCAAACTGAGGGATGTTAAAAAATAACCATCCTGTTATCTTCAGAAGTGCCAAGGTCTTAAATATCAAGGAAAGTCTTAAGAACTGATCATATTCATAGGTTCTAAAGAGGCAAGAAAATTAAATGCAATCTATTATCTTGGCTTAAATCCCTTTGCTCTAAAGAACCTTCCTGGGACAGCTGATGAGCTCTGATCAAGGTCTGTGGGTCAGAGGTAGTAGCGCATGACTGTTAATTTCCTAACTCTGACAGCTGTGCTGTCGTCAGTGGGAGAATGTCCTTGTTTATAAGAATTACACGCTGCAGCCGTGGTCCTCAAACCTTAGTGTGTATCAGAACCGGCTGGAGGACTCCCTACAACAGGCCCCTGGCCCCTCCCCAGAGACTGCTCCGGGGGCCTGGGCTGCGGCCTGAGAACTGGCACTTCTCAGGGAGCCCAGGTGCCCTGACATGGGGACCACTCGCTGAGAATCGGTGCGTGAGGATGGCTGAAGATCACGGTCGTGATGCTGATCACTGACAGAGGTTCGGAAGTTAGTTTTCTATTCCTATTATTTTTGTAAGTTTGAAAAATTCCAAGATGAAAATCAGAATAACTTAAAGACCACCTTAACCAATAAGGGTGAGAATCTGCCGTCAGCAAAGCTTCCTCAGACAGAAGGACTGTGACCTACAGGAAGGTGTGAGACCAGGGAGGCCTCAGCAGCGGGGCAGCCAGGGGTCAGTGTGCGTGAACTGACCACACGAACAATAACCACAGTGTCCGAAGGTTTACATACAGACAGTGACGACAGATGACAGAAACAGCACACAAGAGCCGGGTCAAGGGGCCTGATACTGTGGAACTAGAGAACTACTGATGCATATGAGAAGTTAGTAAATCAAGGATGAACACTGTGATCACCAGGTTAGCCACTAAGAAACTATTGAAAAAATCATAACTAGTAAGCAAACAGTATGGGAAATGGAATAAAAATGGTAAAAAAAAAAAAAAATTAATCCACAAATATGCAAGAAAAAAAATAAATACAAAGAAGAGGCAAGAAAAATATAAAATATATAGTTAACATAAGCTATTTAAACACAAATGTATCAGCAATTGCACTAAATGTGAATGGATAGATATTCCCCATAGTTAAGACTGGGCAAAAACTAAAGACAAAACGGTTCTCAGGTTAGAAGGTGTCCATTGGAAATACAAAGATACAGAAACAATGAAATTAAAAGATGTGGAAAAAGCACTACCATGCAAATATTAACCAAAGGAAAGCTGTGGACACTATAGAAGTTACAAGTCAAGTATCCTTAAGGTAAGAACCGGCACCAACAATACAAGTAAAATTTCATCACACATAAAAGGAGTGATGCTGAAGCTCCAAAACTCTGGCCACCTGATGTGAAGGGCCAACTCACTGGAAAAGACCCTGATGCTGGGAACGACTGAGGGCAGGAGAAGGGGGAGAGAGAAGATGAGATGGTTGGATGGCATCACTGACTCAATGGACATGAGTCTGAGCAAGCTCCAGGAGACAGTGGAGGACAGAGGAGCCTGGTGTGCTGCAGTCAATGGGGTCGCAAAGAGTCGGACATGACTTAGTTATCGAACAACAAAAGGGTAACTCTATTAGGAATGTGCAGCAATTCTAAATGTGTCTAAGTCTAATAATGCAACTCAAGATATACACGAAACAAAACCTGGCAGAACTAGAGGAACAAACCCACAGACAGTGGCAGCCTCCCCCAGACCTCTCATGGCAAGCTGACAGTGGAAGCAAACAAGTCAGTGAGGAGAGAGGCCGTCTGAATGACACGACCGACAGACTTCCTTTCAAGGACGCTACAGGAGCCTGGCACACGAGGGGCGGAACGGCCTTCTCCTCCAGGACCGTGAACAGCCGCCAAGGTGACCAACGCTGGGCCCAAAAGTCAGTCTCAGCTGCCTTCCAAAGACTGAAATCACAAGGCTGTTTGTGACCAGAGAGGAGTTAAGCCAGAAATCAGCAACAAGAAGACCACTAGAAAGACTCTGACTGTTTTTAAATTATCTAACATAATTCAAATTAGCACAATAGCCAAAAAAGAAATCAGATTAAAATTAGAAAATATTTTGAACTGAATGATAATGAAAACACAACATCAAGAACTATGAGATCCAGTAAATTAAGCAAAATTTGGAGGGCAATGTGACCAGGTTTACATGCATATATTCAAAAGCAAGACAGGCTGAAAATCAATGATCCACCCACTCATACTAAGAAGTTAGAAAAACAGCAAATGAAAGGGAAAAAATAAGGAGCAGTCATCAGTGAATGGAATGTACAACAGTACAAGCAAGAAGCTGGTTCCCTGAATGACGAACTTCTTTCAAGAGTCTGAAATAGAAGGAGGGAAAACGCCAGGACCAGTAACAGGATGAAGAAGGGGACTGGGGCCACCATCAATGTGATCAATGTGATCTAATTAAAAACACATGAACAACTTCATGCCAAGAAATTAGAAAACATGAAACGGAGGCAAATTCTTTAATAAACACAACTTAAAAAACCCAAGAAGTAACAGAATCCTGAATATTCCGCGTCTATGAAGGAAAGTTATAATGAGAAACACTTCTGCACGGCTCCACCAGTCAAGCCTTCTTAATGCTGTAGCAAGGAGTAATGATAACCTTGAGCAAACCCTTCCAGAGAATTAAAATGAGGACCCCCACTCAACTTAGTGCTTGATCTCAGCACGATCTTGCTGATAAATCTGACTAGGATACTACAAGAAAGAAAAATTACAATCTCATCTCTCAGGAATATAAATAAAAAATCCTAAACTAAACACGTGAATTAGGTTCAGCCACACACGCAGAGGACAAAGCACACACATAGGACTTATCCCGGAAATCAAGGTTGGCCTTGCACTAGAAAATCAATCAATGTAATTTTTATGACCATATTAACAGAAAGAGGAAATCACCCGTGACCAAAAATATGATAACACTCAACATCCATACTCAACCGCAGCTCCTTGGAAACTACTAATAAAATGGAACTTCCCTGACCTGGGAAAGAGAATCTATGACTAAGCCGGCCAACTTAACGCTTTGGTGAATTCCTGAGAACTTTCTCTGTGAGATCAGAAACAAGAGAAGGATGAGCCCTGTCACAGCATCTATCTAACCATGAACTAGAGATGCACCCGATGTAGTAACGTTAAAAAAAAGTATAAAGATTAAAAGAAACGAAACTGTCACTCTTTGCTGGCACGCGTTTCCCTTCTCACAAGGGAACTGTAAATGCCCGTCTTCCACACAGCTTTAACTTCTGAGACCCCCAGTGCTCCCCGCAGTCATCACGAGGCTGGCGCGGCTGCCGCGCCTCTGTCTCCCGCATCTGCCAGTTTAGAGTTCAGTGGCGTGGCTGGGTTGTGTCAGTTTTCCTTATGCTTCCTACTGTTTATGATAACTGGCAGTGGCTTTTCACTTACATTACTGACACAAAGTTTCCTTTTCAAATAAATTTGTGAAAAAAAGAGGCACTGCATTTTTTTAATGCCAACGGCAGGGCACCTGGCCTGCAGCTGTGACCTGATGGGCAGGCGCCCTTGGAGCACTTGAGTACTGCCTCCGCTCACTCGGGTTCTGCGGCGCCAGCGCCTTCATGTATTTATCCCGTTTGTTCGTTAGTTCAATGATTTATTCCACTAAAAAGTCACTGAGTGTGTACTACGTGCCAGAGCTGTCCCAGGCCCTGGGAACAAAGCCGTGAGTGAACGGACAAGAATCCCTGACCTCAGTCAGGCAGTGACATCAGAGTGGGAGGAAACAGAAAATAAACAGAAGGTAAAACGGAGAATCTTAAATGACGATGGCAACTGCTGTGGAGAAAACTGAATTCCCAGAAGAGGGTAGGGCAGAGCTGCTGTGAGCTGGGGGAGCTAAAGTTCAAGTCTTGGTCACGGTCCAGGAGGATCCTGCCGAGAAGGTGACGGGTGAGCAAAGACCTGCAGGGGCGAGGTGGGTGGATGGGATGCTGGGGAAGGACCACACAGATCCACAGAGGGATGCAGAGTGAGGCTCAGTGCTCCTGGGACATTCACGAGGCAGGAAGGAGGCCCCTGCGGCTGGAGCAGAGGGAGGGCCCCGTCTGCCCAGAGGGCTCTGGCTTGTCCTCTGCAGGATATGGGGAGGTAAAAAGACGTGTGATGCACCTGGTGGGAACGTCCTGGTCTCTGGTTACAGAACAGACTGTACAGGGTGCAGGCAGAAGCAGAGCAGTTAGCTGGGAGGCTGAAAGGAGCACGGCTTGGGAGGCATGCCAGTCTGGACCAGGGCAGTCATCGCAGATGTTCTGAACGGTGGTCAGACTGTGGACGGAACCGAGTCTACTGAACTTCTGTATTCTGTTGCAGTCTATTGTACTGGAAAGTGAGAGAGAGGTCAGCTGACTTCTAGGTTTCTGGCCTTAGGAGCTGGAACTCCGGAGCTGGACGTCGCAGGATGAACTCAAGCAGGACGGTGGTGGCCACCACGTGGGGGCGGCCCTGATGCCAGGCTTGCCGAGGCCGCTGGGTCACCACGTGAGGGGCAGGGACAGCACTCGGGGGTAAGGCCTCCGGCCCGACAGAGCAGCGTGGAGGCAGCAGCTGTGGTGAGGGGCCTGCCAGCTCCCCTCAGACAGGGGACGGGAAACAGACGCGCGCATGAGGAGGAAAGAAACGTGCCAAAACACAAACTGCAGGGACCCCGAGCGACGGCTTTATACCCTCACGGTCCTCCCCAGACACCTATGCTGAAAGGCACTTCGAACGTTGCCAAAGAACTTACTTAAAAGCAAACGCCAAGAATCTCAAGTAAGAAGGAAAGCAGTGGATGTCCTTGGGCTCCAATCAGTGCTGTGCTGGCAATGGGCAGGCACGAGTCAGAGCGTTACAGTCACACGGAAACACTGAACTGAGACGTCAACTCGTCTGCGCACTGACTGCCCTTGCCCAGAGAACCCCATGGACAGAGGAGCCTGGTGGGCTACAGGCCGTGGGATTGCGAAGAGTCGGACAGGACTGAGCCACCAACACACATGAGCACTGAACACTCAGCCTGAAGCTCTGACATAAACAGTCACTCTGCGCTTCTGCCGACAGCCGATCACAGCCACCGCGGACGTTCTCACCACCCCACTGGAGCCGTGACTCAGAGGAGTGATCACTGCCGGCCAGGTTCCAACAGAGCTTCCAGAGCCCCCCAGGTTTACCCAGTCCTGCCTCGACGATTCTTCACGCCACTCTGAACGAAGCCTGCCGAGCTGCCTGGCTCTCACGCCTGCCCTCGTCCTCCCTGAGGGCGCCCGTCCACACTAGGCCTCTGCAGAAACGCACACCTCCCCCCTCATGGATGACGCACCATGACGCCAGGAGTGAGAGCCACCGGGAAAGGAGAGATAAGAACTGAGGAACAGACGACAGGCTGGCTCAGGCGGCTGCCTGGGAGAGCGGCGCCCTGCATGCGCCCTGCCGCTCGAGAAGCTGCGGCAGCCCAGTAGTGAACGGGGAGAGGAGAATTATTTCAGCGGAAACGGAGCTCGCTCACAAAAACAGACCCACAGGAAGCACTCTCCAGGACTGACCGCACAGGCTGCCTGACCCCGCTGCCCATTGGCCTTACCTCTGTGAACTCCTGGAAGACCCGGTCACTCTGGTGGGCGCCGACGGTCACCTCTGGGAGGAAGACAGGGACGGACGTGTAATTCAGCACCTCCAACTTATCCTGAACCCTGGAGAGTCAGACAGATGTCAGACAGACTGAACATCAAAATCAATACAGTAATATCAATAATACAATAAACCCTGGAAAGTCGGACAGATGTCAGACAGACCGAACATCAAAATCAACACAGTAACATCAATAATCAATACAATAAACCCTGGAAAGTCAGACAGATGTCAGACAGACCGAACATCAAAATCAACACAGTAACATCAATAATCAATACAATAAACCCTGGAAAGTCGGACAGATGTCAGACAGACCGAACATCAAAATCAACACAGTAACATCAATAATCAATACGGCACACTAAACATCCAAGTCAATACAATAAAGTAAGCTCTTAGGCTGATTGTTTAAACATCCACCCGCTTCATCTCAGAAGCCAAGCTTGCCCCAAACACCCTGTGGGGAGTGGGAGCCACCCTCCCGACTCCACTCAGCACAGTCTTTTAAGAGTCCCACGGCCAAGGTGACTCCCTCTGGGGAAAGGACATAGATTTGACAACGTAAAGAAGGATCTGCGTGTGCTTTAAATACAGACACAGCAGGAATACGAAGGTAAGAGCCAGCGCCACCTATCACAGGGCTGCTCGCGTGGCCGGCGCCCATGAAAAACCTGCATGACTGAGGAAGGCGGGGACAGAGCGGAGAGCCAGTGTCGCGCTGGAACTCCACTGCCAGATCAGCACTCGCCCGGAGGCCCCCGCCCTGTGGGGACTGATTCCAGGAGCGGGGGCTGACCAGGGCGACGTGGAGGAGGCTGGGGAGGGGAGAGCCCCCGAGGGACGCCTGCTGCACCCTGCTTTTCTCAGCACCGAGACACACAATCAGAGGACTCACTCCCTGTCTCGCCATTTTACTCTGAATGCTAAAATGTTTATGCTTTGTTAGAATTTGCTTACTTTAAATTAAATTTACTCTGACTATAACCACTAGAAGATGAAAAGCATTTTGAGTGCTTTTAGGAAGAAACATTAAGTCTCCTTTCTTTGGGTTCAAAACCAAGAAAATGATTATTTTAAAAGGCTCCTTTCCCATTAACGACTTATAATGGCAGAAGATGCCTTCACTGAAATGGCCCAGATGGAAGCTCTCTAAGTGGGTTTGGCTCTCGGCCACGCTGTGAGGACCCTGGGTGGATTCGGCCCCTCCACCCGGGGAACACAGCGCACTGGGAACCTGACCAGGCTGCACGCGAGTGACCAGGAGGCGGGAGCATGTCCCAGTGTCACTCGTGGGAGGACGACAACCCTGTGACCGAACGCCACCCCCAGGGAAGGCTGCTGGGACGACGCTTTCCTGAATGTGTTCACATAGACTTCAGTGGTCGTGCACACAGCTATCACATTCACACTCAAATATGAGAGTTTTCTCTTCCTTTTAACTGCAAACTGGTTACAGAATATCTTTCATAAGATTGTATCAATAAAGTCCATGTCCTTACTTTTAACACAAATAGAATTATTCTATACTTATTATATGCTGATGTGCTCAGTTATGGCCGACTCTTTGCGACCCCATGGACTGTAGCCCACCAGGCTCCTCTGTCCATGGAATTTTCCAGGCAAGAATACTGGAGTGGGTTGCCATTTCCTTCTCCAATACTTACTATATACTTATTATATAGTAAGGATAATTTTTAAAGTGATCTCACTGTAAACAATTTCAAATAAAAATGAATCTTGTGTTTTAAATGCTAATAAATACCAAACTGGGGTATGGTTTGGTTTTCACCTAAAAACACACTGAAGAATTGAAAAGAACAAACTGGCCTAGGAACCTGTGTAACAGAGACCAACAGCGCCACCTACACGTAATCTGGAAGAACTACCGTTTACACACCCCCTTACAAAAAAGGTGGTGTTAGTCACTAAGTCCTGCCCAACTCTCTTTGCAAAGCCTACCAGGCTCCTCTGTTTCTCTGTCCGTGGGATCTGCCAGGCAAGGATACTCAAGTGAGTTGCCATTTCCTTCTCCAGGGGATCTTCCTGACCTAGGGATTGAACCAGCCTCTCCTGCACTGGTAGGCAGATTCTTTACCACTGAGCCACCTAAGGGGCTCTCAAAGAGGGTGTATCTTTGAACAAATATCTTCAAACTATTTTTGAAGATTAAAAAAATAATCTGTAGAGACTGTTTTACCACGTATTCAAACTTGCCTAAACTGCTCTTTCACTCTCTGTGAGCTTCAATGATGACTAAGAAGAGCCCGTGGAGCCCATCTCCCGTAAACCCAACTCTCAGTCTCCAGAAACTACAGACACATTCCAGACTGAAGATAAGCGGGGAACGGACACAACAGGACACATTTTATGACTCAGGAAGCTAACGCGGGGAGAGAAAGCATTCTGTGCACGGGGCATTTAGTCTACTGAAGGAGACTGAGACGCTGCTGGCACGGCCCCTTCACGTCACAGGCCAGAAGTGTCCCCGTGAGAAGACAGAGCGTCCCCGGGCCTGGTTCACAAAGCCAGGGCTCTGCCACACAACTCCAAACAACAGTGAGGCCGAAGGGAAAGAGAAAAACAGAAAATTACGGCTTACGACTCATCTGTTTCCCAGTCAACGGAATGCCTACACTTTCTCCTAAAACATGTCTATCTTTTAGCCTCTCCTGATGGCAAAGTTCTGTGTGAAACCCTACACTCTGATACCAAACTCCTACCCTCCAGTTTTCGTAGCACTGAATTCCCTATCAGAAAGACATCCTCCAGAAGTCACAGGAAACACACGTCCCAGAGACGAACAGGAAGGGAGCCCCAGCTCTGGAGGAGGTGGGCCCTGAGTCCCACGTGGAGAAGGCCTGACTGGGAACGCGTCCCCAGCACAAAAATGAAGCAAGCAGGGCAGCAGTGGTCAGTTACAGATTATGGATGTGAACACAAAACGCTATCAAGGTTGAATAGGTACTCACACATACAAGATTACACACCAACACACATACTGAGATGTACAAAAATGCCCTAAACCAGTAATCTGGTCAGGTTCTGAACAAAATGAGTATAGCTGGTAAATGGCAGGTTTACTATAATTATCTTAGAAAATGGTCATAATTTCGCTTGAGTCTCCCACATTAAGAAATGGCACTTAAGTGAAAATAAGCAGAATTGCCATTGTAAATTGTTATGAATTATCCTTGGGAGGCAGAGGAGAAAAAACTGGGAGAAGGAAAAAGCAATACCATTGATGATGAAGTGAAAAGTTACCCTATGTTGCCCAGTCTCGGCAGGATGTCAGGGCGCCAGGACAGTCACTGTGTGGACATGTTTTTCATGTCCTCTACCCAGAAGGAGCTGGTACTGACAAGACTCACACACACACCCACGTCAAACGAAAGCCTGGAAACGTCAGAAGGGCGTAAGGAGAAAAGAAGGTGCACAGAGCGTGGTCAGGAGAACACGCAGGTCTTGAGGGAATTACTGGGCAGGTGGGGAGGAGACAAGTTCAGGAGACTGTCTGCATCCTGATGGCAGAGGCAGAAGCAAACGACAAGGACTCTGAATTAATTCTGGGAAATGGAACTTGGATTCACGCCTGAAAAGTCACGCTGCGGAAAGGTTCTGAGTAAAGGAAACACAGGGTCACTGTGACACTCGTGAAGATTAGCTGGCGGGCAGACACACAGGGATGGGCGGGATGAAGAACAATGAACGGGAAGCAGAGATCCAGAACCAGGGGCAGAGATCCAGAACCAGGGGCTGCACCCCCACCCTGAGGGCGGGATCCGGGGAAGGGGCAGGGTTAGGAGGAAAAAGGTGCGTTTAGGCACATGACCCCAGGGGAGGAGGCAAGGACCCCACCAGGACCCCAAACAAGACCTCCCCAACCATATAAAACACCCTAACAAATGCAAAAGACCTGAAATCACAGGAACTGTGTTCTCAGACCACAAGAGAACTAAACTAGAGGAACATTTATAGCATCAAATGCATATATTAGAAAGGAAGAAAGATCTAAAACCAATCACCTAAGCTTCTACCTTAGGAAACTGGAGAAAGAAGAGCAATTGAAGTCTAAAGGAAGCAGATTAAAAAAAATAACAATAAAAAGTGGAATAGATGTCAAGGAAACTGAAAATAAGGAAAGAGAGAAAAAAAGGACTTCCAGAATACAGGTTCAAGAGTGCAAGCTGGCACACATATTCTGGAGAACAATTCACAACACACAGTAGCCATAAAATATGTTCACATAATCTGACCCATAACTCTACTTTCATATTTTAGGAAAGTAAACTGAAATGGAATAAAAATAAGTACAATATGCTGCTCATTACTATTATTAATATGAAGAAGTGAAAATAACCTAAAAGACTGATATTAAAGAAACAAAAAGGACTATGCCTATATCTCAGAGATCAACTTTTTCTGTTAAGGGCCAGACAGTATTTCAGGCTGCGAGGCCTACATATAGCTTCATATATGTACCTTCTTTTTCTTACAGTCCATTAAAAATGAGGACCATTCTTGGCAGCTGAGGCCTGGAAAGGCCCGCAAGCCATGGTCCCCCACCCTGACTTGCGTCATTCAGAGGATTTATGCAGCGTGAGTAGCCATTAAAAAAATGAATTTTAAATATTTAACAAAATAGGGACATGCTCATGTTAAAAGTCACCATACAAAGACATATGCAGGATAATTTTTATTTAGAAATATAGAACATGCAAACACTTTAAGCAAGACTGGAAGAACCCGCATTAAACTCTGACCCTGCTCCCGCGGGGGCAGACCTGCCTGTGATCCAGTCCAGCCTGACTTGGGCTTCCCAGCCTTCTTTCAGAGTGGCTCTGATCTCTCCCCCTTGAGCCCACAGAGCTCCTCCCTGTTAAACTCTTCATCACACACGCCCGGCCTCCAGAGCTCAAGCCTCCAGCACAGCCTCCCGCCCTCGCGGCCACTCTGGACTCATCTCACTAGGAAGACAGGAGCCACCTGCGGAGAGCTCTGAGAGCCCAGGTTCTGGCGCCCCTCCCCATCCCGCCCCGCCCCGCCCCGGTCACGCCCCCGCCCCGCCCCGCCTAAGTCACGCCCCCGCCCCGCCCCGCCCCGCCTAGGTCACGCCCCCGCCCCCGCCCACCAGGACTCACAGCATCCTCAGCTTGTGCAACATGCGGTCGTTCTGATCCAGCCACGGGCCTTTGTCGTACCTCAGGTACTCAATATCCTCGACCACCTGCGCTCAGGGATTTAACACAGGTCTTAACAGAGGACACTCAGCTCACAACAAACCCCAGACCCCCGGCAGGAAGGATCATGCCCTGAGAGTCAGAAACAGAGCAGGTCGGATGGTCAGCCTTCAGTGAAGTGAGGGGTTGAGGGGCGACCCCATGCGGGCGCTGGGCCGGCTGACCCTCGGCGGTGTGGCAATTCCCCGAAGGCTGGAAGGACGGGGCAGGCTGGAGACGGGAGGGGAGCCAGCCCTCCTCCAGACTCCTCATTTCCTCTTGCGCAACTTGACTCCAGGAGGCAAGTCTCAGCCACTAAAGCAACAACAGGACAAGAGAATACACACACTTCCTAGAGTTCCAAGAACCTACATTCCTCAGCCTGCAGTCTGGACAGCCTGACCGCCCAGTGGGGCGGCCTTTTCAGACACATTCTCCCCCAAAACACGCCAAACTCAGGGACCTCTTTAGGTTCTAAGAATGTGAGCACATTCAGTTATGAACGCCAATGATAACACGGTCTCAGAGAACACGCACTACTCTTCGGCTCTGACCCATGCCATGTAAACCCTCTGCCAGAGGAACAGAAATCACCTGAACACAAAGAACCCGACATCACAGACAGAGCAGCCCAGAAGGAGACAAAGTGCAGCCTCGCTTCCAGGCAGAAAGAAGCACCTGAGGGAACCCCCGAGCGCGGCCAGAGCTGGACTGGACCGTGGGTCCCCCGCTGCGGAGATGGGCCTGTTCTCTCCCCCGCTCCCTCCGCTCCCCGCGCGGGGGAGGAGCTGAGGCTCTGCCGTCACTGAAGCGGCCACCTCTGCAAAGCTGTTTGCTGTCACCACCTACTCCTCAACTCCAGACCAAAAAACCTGGGTTTTCTTTTAGAATTTTTAAACTTTTTAAAATAAGTAATTGGCTTCTCTGGTACCTCAGCTGATAAAGAATCCGCCTGCAATGCAGGAGACCCTGGGCTGGGAATATCCCCTGGCGAAGGGAAAGGCTACCCACTCCAGTATTCTGGCCTGGAGAATTTCATGGACTGTATAGTCCTTGGGGTCATAAACAGTCAGACATGACTGAGTGATTTCACTTTCACTTTTCAATTGATACTTAATATATAATATAAAATATGGGATTTTTGTTTAACCAAATGATGGTCATTTGCCTCAATACCATTTAAGAGATAATCCAGTTTCTTCTATTTTTATCATCGTTTAAAGCACTGACTTTTCCAACCGTGAGCACACACACGCACCTATTTCTGGACTCTGCTCTGTTAAACTATTATTTCTTTTATTACTACTGCAGTGCCTTCGTTACCATAATTTTGTAATATGTTTTTACATTTGGGAAGGAAAATATTATTTTCAAAAGCTCTTTTTAAACTGGAGGATAACTGTCTTACAATGCTGTGCTGGTTTCTGAAGCATAGCACTGAGAATCCCCGTACCTGTGTGAACCCCTCCTCCCTCCCGGGTCGACCCCACCCTCCAGGTCGTCACAGAGACAGGCTGGGCTCCCTGTGTCATCTACCAGCTTCCTACCAGCTGCCTTTCCAGATGTTCTGATTACTCAAGTTCTCCCGAAAATAGCAGAGGGTGAACTGCACCCACTACTTTAGGGAAACCTGGTATCTTAACGTGGTCGACCCCAAACAACACAATCCAGAGTCGAAACCCAAGCACAACCTGGAGGCGGGCCTCCTTGTGCGTGGACAGTGGTTCCTCCACATCCTTGATGCCGTGAGGCATCACCGTGCTTCCTACTGAGAACCTCACGCTGCGGCAGTGGAGGGTTTACACTGAGAAAATCCACGTAAGAGTGGACCCTCGAGGTTTAAACCCCTGTTGTTCAAGGGCCGACAGTCTCAATAGATCTTTCCTATTAACTAATCCAATGCTCAATTTTACCATGTGTTTAACAAAAACGCTGGTGCAGATAACCCAAAATTCCTTGCATCTTCACCCTTCCATAATTTTAAGATCCTAGCAAGTGAATAATTTAAAGGAAAATCAAAACATCACGCTCAGAGAAATGTGATGGGGGGGCGGGGCACTTAATGTCAGATCATGAAACACAGATGCTTCTAACATTAGGAGGAGCTGAACTCATCATTTGGTTTGCAAAAACCCTACACAGGAGTTAAATTTAAGAAAAATTAGAAATTTTCAGCCATTTCTTACCTTTTCTGCATCTTGAGCTTCCCATGCACTGTACTGTAAAACCTCACATTTCTCACTGTAAGAGAAGACAAGACGGCATCTCATGTGAGTCTTGCAAGTGGCTGTCACTGCACAATGAACACCCGACGGCGAGGCGCCCACTCTAAACACAAACACCCACATTCTCTGAGCTGGCTCTCAGGGCATGGCCGGCTGAGAACAGCAAACCCGAGGCAGGGCTGCACCCAGAGCTGGATGGTAGGAGCTGTAGGTCTGTTTTCTGACCTTCCTCTGACTGAACCGCCCCCACCGCACAGGCAGTAGGCCCGTGTTTATGGGGCAGGGACACGGGTCAGCTTCGCGGCCACACAAACCACCACCAGCGGCAGCACACGTCACAGGAAGGCAGAGGGGAGCCCAGGGCTGCACTGGGACACACGGACGGCAGCCGAGGGGGTTCGGGAGGGTGCGTAGAAGGGAGCCCAGGGCCGCACTGGGACACACGGACGGCAGCCGAGGGGGTTCAGGAGAGCAGGGCAGAGGGGAGCCCAGGGCCGCACTGGGACACACGGATGGCAGCCGAGGGCATTCGGGAGGGTGGGGCAGAGGGGGTGGCGGGAGGGACACATTACTTGAGCTGCTATAATTTTGGAGAGCTCAGGGTCTGACCGTCTGCCCTGCTGGGCAAGGATGTGAACTTTCTTGGCTCCACAGGGGGGTCACCAGCCACCAGAGAGCAAGGGCGGGGCTGGGTTCACTGCAGAGGAGGAAGCTGTCTGACCTCCAGCAGGATGCAAAGCAGCCCCTTGGGAGCCCAGGCCCGTGTAAGGGTGAGAGCTGAGTCCCCACTCAGCTCACGTACAGAGCGTGCGGGAGCACTGGACGAAGCAGTGGACACTGAGAACCCCTGCTGGACACTTCACCAACAGGAGGCCCCCAGGGTGAGTTCTTGAAAATTAAATGCCAGGTACAAGAAAAACCTTATTTCATCTGTAGGCCGAATCTAAGACTTCCTTTCCTGACGGCACAGCTCAACGTCCTATTTGGGACCGGCTGGGAAGCCTTTGCTCAGCAGTGACTTTGCAGCCAGAAGATCTCCACGAGGAATCTTTGGAACTGAGAGTCTAGGGTCAGCCACCTCCCTCTGACACCTCTACAAATCCGCCCCGGCAAGATTCACAAAACTTTCTGCACTTCTGGCCTTGAAAACAGAGCAGTGCTTCGTTTCTACTACCCATGAGAGAAAAGCTGATCACAAGCAAGCACTGGCTTACAGCTAAAAAACTACATTCTAAAACTTCTCTTCCACAACTGCTAGACAATACCTTGTTCACAATTTCAGTTACTTTGAAATGTTAAATAACAAGAGCAAAACATTTTCAGTTATCAAAAAAGGCTTACGTTTTCTAAAAGTCTAAGAAATTCTACTAGAAACCTTAACAGCATTACTGAACCATCCTAACTGTAGCTGGATGTGACGGCAGGCAATGACTGCCGTGTGCCTGACACAGAAGGACCGCAGGACGGCCGGCCAGAGACAGTGGGGCTCAGTGCTCTCACTGAAGGAGGAGGGAGGGGAGAAGCAAGCTGGAAAGGGGCCCTGGGCGTTCCCACTGAACCCAAAGGCCCCTTAAGCATCAGCTTTCAAAAGGACCGACAGGCGCTGCTGAGCCGTCACATCCTGTGTGTGGACTCACGGAGTCCCTCCAAACAACCTTTCTAGGTAAACGTGGCCATTCAGCTGCCACCGAGAGTGAAAACATGAGTTCTCTAATGTTAAAACCTGTCACTGAACATAGCGTCAACTCACTTCTACTATCAAAACAGTCTAAAGATACGACAAGATAAATATTGGCTAAATAAATAAAACAAATCAACTCCCAGCCAACCAAATCAAACTGAAATGCCTGCTGTCGCTCTTGCTTATAAACGTCAGATTGAATCTCCCCAGGTGAGATCCAGAGAAATGAACAAGCGCTCCCTGGGCTGGGGGGCCATGTGTGCAGGGCTCCCGGCTGGCTCATAAACCCACTGGGCCCCCGCTCACCTCATCTCGGGCAGGAAGGTCCCCTTATAGGCATTCTCGATGTCTTGAAGGTAGGCGGAGGTGATCTTCATCTCATGTGGCTAAATGAAAGCAGAAAGCAAATGTGGGACACGTCCAGACTTCTTTTCTTTTTTCCGTGCTTACGTAAAGTGTGAGACAATCAACCAACACAGTGTTCCCAGGACGACTCATGTGGGGTGCTGCGGGGGCTGGGGGTGACAGGAAGGGACTGCAGTGCCAGTTCTAACAGGCCCCCTCCTGCGCACAGAGGGCGGGAGTCTGTGCAGGGAGACCTGGGGAGCGACCTTCTCTTCCCAGACTCTGAGATGTGACTGCGAGCGGCTACAGCGCCTGCCCCTGTGCCCACGTGCGGGGAATGAGAGATGACAGGCTGCAGCAGGGGAGGGCCCACCTCTCCCCCATCCTCACACCCTCCTGTCACCAACTGGCTCCCCACCCCTCCCGTACCACTCACCCCACCCCTCCTACCTTCCCAATCTCACTTCCCTTTCACATGAAGCTTGCCAAGTACGGAAATGTACACTTCCAATCGTGAGTGGCAACATTCTGCACTGAAAACCTCTTAGTTTAGCAATGCTGAAGGCTAGATTATCTTTCACCATGTTCAAGATTCTTCGTGGCATTTGCATGTTTTATTTCCTTGTTTACTATTAGTATCCACCATAGGAATACACATCTAAAAATGACATAATGTTTCTTTGATAAAATGTCTCCTTTTCTTAGACACAGTGGTAGTTTTAGCTGGTGACAGTATTCATCAAGTACTGGAAAACAAAAATGTTAATAGGTCTAATTTGTTCTTCTAAATTGTCTCTGAAATACTGCTATCCAGATAACAAGAGTTATCTAGAGAACTGTAAATATTAATATATAACTTCCTATTTCTTGGTAAATGTTACTTTAATAAGCAAGTGTTCCCTAAAGTGATAAATACTTCTGACTTGTAGTTCCCTTCTTTGGCCACCAGATGGAACACTCTCCAAAGTATAAACCACATGGCACCCTCAGGAGTAAATGCTCCAAGGTGCAGCCAGGTCACCAGCAGAGACACAGGTATCCCGAGCATGCTCACTGCTGATCGGGGGAGGGGGAGAGTGACCAAAGGCTCTTTGAGCCGCGTCAAGGGCGCCTGAGCATCTCTGCTGCCCTGGAGAGGAACAGCCCTGAGAGGCACTGGCTGAGCACCCACGTGAGCGCCCAGGACAGACCCTGGGACAACAGATACACAGGCCTAAGTCCATGTTGTCGTCACAGTGTCAAAAAGACAGTGTTTCCTCCCATGAAAAAACACTCTCAGTGGGAGTGATCTTTCCAACAATGCCTAGTTGTAAGGGCAACGATGGGCCTGGTCACCCTGCACCCCGCTGGCAAGACCAACTTCAAATTGCAGGGCTTCAAAGACCGCCTGTCTGAGCACCACTAAGGCAGTGAACGGATGTGTGTGGAGATCCCTCTCTGGGGTCACAGAGTCAGTGAGCAGGAGAAAGAGGACGAGGGGCCCAACCCCATTAGACGTGAGAGGTAAACTCAAAGGGTGTCAGAGACCATTCTCAACTTGCAGGAAGCAACAGAGCATGACAAGCCCATTGAAAGGAGAAAGGGAGGTCCCGTCAGGAGGCACGCGTGTCCTCAGGGTCACTTGTGTTCAGGTGACACAGGCACGGGGAGGAGGGCAGGGTGCACTGGGCCAGGGGGCCCCGGGGAGCAGGGAGCAAGCAGGACCGCCTGCAGTCCACCACACCAGCAGCCGTGGGCAGGCACACGCGCACCCAAGCCCCCGTGGGGGCCGTCAGTGAGCCAGTCTCCCACCGCGTGTGAACACCACCACTGTGAAGGCCGACACAGAGAGGCGGGTCTAGGACAGGAAGGCTGAGTTACGTTTCCCTTCTTCTGGATCCGGCTCTGGAGCTCGGGGACCGGCACGTCCACGTAGATGACCACGTGGGGGGGCAGGTACTCACAGACGGTGACCTTCTTCACCTGGTTATAGTGGTCCACACCTGGCGGGAGAGAAGCCCCAGCTGTCAGCCAGCGGTCCAGACAGCCTGCAGACACACGTCCCTCTCAGATCAAGGGACAAGGGCACAGGCAGCTCTCAGAGCCGCACGCCAACCTGCAGCCACATGTAGGTCACGGCCACGACCGCCGGCTGCATACACATCACGCTGGCACACGGCGCCCACAGTCACTGTCCACGCAGTGCTCCCCCCATCACCACAGACCACAAGCATCAGGCCACCGGAACTAGCTGACTATCCCAGTCAAGGGCTTCCCTGGTGGCCCGGTGGTCCAGAACCCGCCAGCCAATGGAGGAAATGCAGGTTTGATCCCTCGGTCTGGAAGATCCCTGGAGGAGGAAATGGCTACCCACTCCAGGATTCTTGCCTGGAGAATCCCATGGACAGAGGCGCCTGGTGGGCTACAGTCCATGGGGTCTCAAAGTGTCAGACGTGACTGAGCGACTAAACAAGAATAATCCAAAGTCAGACACTGGGATTTGAGCCCAGCCTAGTGACACTCTGACTTCACTTTCAGAGCTCTCTGCAGGCCTGCTCTGCACGCGTCTTGGCTGCATGGGAGGTGCAATGCGTAGCCCCATCGGCCCGGTGGGTCCATTCTTCCTCTCCCACAGGCTCGCCATGGGCACATCCTGGGTGCCTCTGGCCCAGCAGGTGCTGCACTGCCCGCTTCGGGCCTTCCTCTTGTGGTGCCCCGTCCAACCCCAACTTCCTGACAAGGGTCTCCTTTTTGACCTCCCTTCCCGAACACATCCTTCAGACAAACGACCTCAAACCGAACCACACGTCTCCCTCACCTAACCCCGAGGGGGTCCCCTGCACTCTCAGGAAGAACCCAGTGCCCACCCCCCATGCGCCCCCATCCCCAGCACCCGGCCCCTCTCTGGGCCTCGTCAGCGCCCACAGCGCATGCCGCTCCCTCGAGGGCAGCACCGTGGCTCGCCCAGGGCTCCCTGCTCAGGGGCGCTGCCCCCGACACCCCACCTCCACGCGGCCAGCCACTCCCCAGGCCCCCTCACTCCTCGTGGCCAGGTTAACTGCAACGAGGAGCCTTTCTCCTTGCCTACTGGCCACTGGTCAGACCTTCACCACCCAGTGCTGCTGTCACTGAAAGCACCAGAACAGCACGTGGGAGAGGAGGCGGCCTTCACAGGCCAGGAATGAGCCGTGGTGGCTGCAGGCAGGGAGGCTCCCGGACAGGCCCTGCAGTCAGACCGTCTGCTGAGGCTGTCCACTGTGCTCTCATGGGGAGAGAAGACTTTAGAAGGGACAGAGGCGGACAGGGACTGGCTTTTCCTGAGGAACAGCGTCATTCATCTACTTATTAACAACAGACATTCACAGAATGTGTACCAGCTGCAGGGTGGGGGTAGCAGGACCTTTACAAAGCCACCCCTGTGCCCACAAGGCCAGCCTGCCGCCGACTCACACTGCTTCCGGATGAAGCCTTGGCGGTACATTGCCTCCAGGAAGACAAAGTCACTGTAGATGGAGCGCTCCAACACCACACCCTGTCCTGTTTAAAAACGTGGAAACAAAAATCAGAATCAGAAAATAATTACAGTAGTGAAAATCAGTCTGTTCACTTTAGAAATGGAAAAAAATTATCTACAACTCCATTTCCATACCAAATATTTTCAAAAGAACACATATCATATATGCACTTCTAAGCGGAAAATCATTTTCTAAAACTAGAATACTTATCCACTTCAGAAATACAACGTTCTGTTTCGCTCTTTCACAGATCCAACAGAAACATCAGCTAACAGAGAAAGGACACTGGTTTTTGAAATGTAGAATCCCCGCCCCCATCCCAACTGCCCAGAAAGACCCCAGGGTCAGCCCCGCACCACACCATCGTGGATCTCAGGTATGATCTAATTGGAAAGCCAGAACTTGCCTCATCAAACACCCCTTAAAAACAGCTCTACAGAGAGGCAATCTAGAACGACTGAACTCCAGAAGGGGCCTGAGCGCAGGCTGCGCCCAACAGCTGTCCGCGCAGGGACACGCACCTGTGCTGAGCAGGTGCTCCAGGGCGTCTGCGTACTGCAGCAGGCGGCTGGCGTACAGCCAGGCCTGCAGGCGGTAGCTGTGGCCGTCGTTGCTTTTCGGGTCGTCGTAAAACTTCTCCAAGCTGCAGTTGCCACTGAACTGCACAGGCAGGGGCTTCCCGTCCCCTGTGGTGCTGTCTGCGTAGTGGATCCCCGCCTCGGGAAAGTGCTTCAGGCCTGAAGAGACAAGCCACCAGACAAAACGTGATGCGGGGACGTCACACCCCGCAGAGCAGCGGAGACCCAGCTGAACACCGTCCCTGCAGCCAGTCGGCTGAGGCCCGGGGAAAGTTACCCTGATGCCTGCGTTCCTGGTGCGCAGACGGGAGCACGTGAGACCCTGGAGACAACGTGTGCCCAGGGCTGACGACAGCAGGTCCCCCGCAGCCCCATGTGAGCTCCTCCCGAGAGGGAGAGCCGCCTGTACGTGCGGGTGTCTGCTGCGTGCATGTGGGCATTGGCCCCTCAAAAACTAGAGAAGGGGCTTGGACAACACCGGCCCAGAGTCAGAACCGGGGCGACAGCCGGCTCTGCACCACGCAGCTGCGTGCCACCACTTCCTACTGAGGGAACATGTCTGTGAGTGAGAGGGGACCATCGGCCCTGCTCCAGGGGCGGTTACACAAGTGAGGCTGCTCAGGTGAACGTGCTCAGCTTACATCGTCAACATAAAATCCCAATCCAAACTCACAACCAGCTTGGACTTTAAAAACGTCCCTTATCTGGAAGATTAAAAACAGCTTTTTCCACAAGTATTTGAAAACCGTAAAATACCTACCTTAGAAGCCCAACTCTACCTACTCAACGTGAAAATAAAGTCACGCCCAGATACGGGACTGCTTACCTGCGTGACACAAGTTCATACCTAGTTTCTCGGCTACTTCTTTCGCGAGCTTGCTTTTTCCAGAACATATGTTGCCATCCACAGTTATCAGTTTGCTGTTTGCTGTCATCTTTTTGGTTGCTCTTTCACCAAGTATGAACGCCAACGGGCCGTACTGCAGCTTGCACTGGGCACTTGTATGAATTCCTCCCTGAAAAACACACATCACACATCACCACATGAGCATCCTGGTTGCAGCAGGCATTAGCAACTGTTAGACATAAACACCAAGAAGACCCTCGGTGACAAAAAAACCAACATCAACATCTTTACAACCTATTTGTTTAATTACCATCTTCCAGCCCCACCCTGAGCATAAGTTCATAAAGGCAGGAGATTGTTTTGACCACTGCTAAATCCTCAGGGCCTGGAACAGGACACATCTACCTTGTTCAATAAAAATTTTGTGTGTGTGTGTGTGTGTGTGAATGAAAGAAAGGCAGGCTGGAGGGAAGGCAGGGAAGAAGGGAACAGAGAACATTTCTCTAGTTCAGGCCTCTGTCTCTGGAATGGGTTATCTCACGTTTTTAAGCAGCTCCTGATGTCCTGAAAGTACTTGAAAGCTGACAGACCTAAAACTGAAATTCAGCATCCACACCTGACCCCCATCTGCTCCCCCTCACAAGTTCCCCTCCACCATCACCCAAGCAGAACAAAGGCAAGAGTCACCTGTGACCCCATCCTCCTTCCTCCGGCTCCATCACCACACACACAACCCCACTGACCCCAGCCCTTAAGTGTCTCTGGCCAGCGGCCCCTCCCTCCCCTCGGCACACTGACCGCAGCCATCTCACATCCCTTGCCTGCTTCTCCTGTCTCCAGCATCCGGATCTATTCTCCACACTGAAACTCAAACACCATGCCTCGCCACTGAGCTGCCCCCCCCCCCCAAAAAAAAACCCATCCATCAGCACAGGGAGGAGCTGGAATGCCCCGTGCAGTACTGGGCTAGAGCGAGAGGCATCGCTGTGAACTCATGCCCAGTTCACTACAGACCAGGGGGTCACACAGGGAAACACTCACGGACACAGGTATTCAGGGGTGCATACACTGGACTCCCCTGCTGTCTGCCAGAAGGGCCCAGAGCAACAACACCCCAGGATCAATTACGCCGGGCACCTAGATCTTGGTTTCTAACGCTGTCCTCCAGTCAAAGGAGCAAGGGCTCCTGGAGAAACGGCTGATTCCACGGCTACCCTCTAAGGAAGTGCTCACACACACAGTGTGGGGGTGGGGGGGCGTGCAGGCTGCAGGGAGACAGGAGCCACCTGAATGAGCGCCCGGTGGCCACAGCCGGAACAGCCTGAGCAACACAGTACAGCTGCACCGAGTGTTAGCCCAAAGTACAACACGCACACAGCCCACACTGGTAGAAATATGTAAGTGTGCAGGGGAGAGGAGCCTCCCGCACAACAGAATTCCAGGTAATTTATGCGGATACTCTGCCCTGCGGACAGAGCATAATCCCCACTCCCTGGGTGTGGGCTGCTCGCAGTGACTTCCCTCCACAGAGGACTCGACGGAAAGCAGGGAGGAAAGAGCAACTTCACAGCAGAGACACTGCCGCTACCCCAGTCAGGCGACTAAGGTTGACAGTGACAAGTCACGGTCACAGCGTACTTCGCATAGTACGTGGGGAGGACGGCACTTGACCTCTGTGCGTTTCCTCCCCAGAACACACAACCGCAGTCTAGTCATGAGAAAATATTAGGCGAGTCCCACCGAAGGACAAACTACCCACCCAGTACTGCCCCAAACTGCCGTAGGCCTCAGACACAGGAGAACCTGAGAAACCACTGCAACCAGAGGAGGCCAATGGGCAGAACGATAGGCATCACACTGCTCCAGAGGTAACGCCCGAAAAGACAAACCACCCAAAGGCCCATCGACAGGAGACCAGCTTAGTAAACGGCAGGGTAGTCTCCGTATCCCCAAAGTCTCAGATCCCAACAACCAAGAATCCTTTCACTTAGCAGCCAACTGCGTGTCAGTCATTCATTCATTTATTCATTCAACAACTATTTCTTGATTCCCATACCATCCTGTCCTTTTCCTAGACAGAATATGGGGATACAGCAGTGAGTCAAAAAGATCCCACAGGATAACAAAGCAATAAAGAAATTATAGAGTGAGTGCTATGGAGGGAGAACAGTGCAAAGGATGGGATGTACATTAAAACGGGTGGTTACAGAACCCTTACAGAGTTTGACATCTGAAAAAAGACTGGGAGGCAGTAAGGGAACTGGCCTCGTGGACATCTGGGAAGAGGAACAGCGAGCGTCAATGCTGAGGCTAGAGCACTGCAAGGGTCAGCAAGGCCAGGGTAGCTGGTGCCAAGGGGACTGGATGGGGGAAGAGTAGCAGAGGAGACAAGTGAGAAGGTTAATCATATTGGTACCTTGCATCCTGGAAATCAATCACTCTTGCCCCTGGAGAAGGGAAAGGCTCCCCACTCCAGTACTCTGGCCTGGAGAATTCCATGGACTGTAGTCCATTGGGTCGCAAAGAGTCAGACACGACTGAACAACTTTCATTCACTCACTCCTCCAGGCTACCTCTGAGCCATGTGCAAATTGTTCCTTATCCATGTCCCCAACCTGAAGACACCACAAGATGTAGCACAGAGCAGGTACACGATAACATCTATAGAAAGCTATCAGCGATTCTGACTCCAAAATCTTTGGAAACTGCTTTTTTACATTTATGGTAGTCTTTCTGTAATTTCCTATCCTCAGTCCCATTTTTCTGCTCTGTGGAATCACATGGAATAGTGATCTTTCATAACACATTTCCAATTTCTTCAATTATTCCTCAAGTATTAGGTTGATGAAAAAGTAAGTGTGGTTTTGGACAGTGAATTTTAAATGATTATAACTAGGCTCAAACACATCTTTGTTAATCAAAATAGGAACCATTACAATCAACATGTTTCTGCCAACAATAAATAGGTTTGTTTATTCCTATAGGGTAAAAATCCATGCTTTGGGACTCAATGAACTCTTGGAAAGCATTTTCTGCCTCTTGCTGGTTGCGGAAGTGTTCTCCATGCAAAAAGTCATCAAGGTGCTTGAAGAAGTGGTAGTTGGTTGGCGACAGGTCAGGCGCATATGGTGGATGAGGCAAAACTTTGTAGCCCAATTCGTTCAACTTCTAAAGTGTTGGTTGTGCAACGTGCAGCCGGGTGTTGTCGTGGAGAACTGAGCCCACTCTGTTCACCAGAAACCAAGATCTAGGTGCCCGGCGTAATTGATCCTGGGGTGTTGCAGCTGCAGGTGCTGCAGTTTACTGTGCATCTCATCGACTTGCTGAGCATACTTCTCAGATGTAGTGGTTTCATCAGGACTCAGAAATCTGTAGTGGATCAGATGGGCAGCAGACCACCAAACAGTGACCATGATGTTTTCTTTGGTGAAAACTTGGCTTTGAGAAATGTTTTGGAGTTTCTTTTCAGTACAACCACTGAGCTGGTCATTACTGATTGTTGTATAAAATCCACTTTTTGTCACATGCCACAATCCGATAGAAAAATGGTTCATTGTTATTGAATAGAATAAGAGAAGACGACACTTCAAAATGATGATTTTTTTGATTTTCAGTCAGCTCATGAGGCACCCACTTATTGAGCCTTTTCCCCTTTCCAATTTGCTTCAAATGTCAAACCACCACAGAAAGGTCGATGCTAAGTTCTTCAGCAACTTCTCGTGTAGCTGTAAGAGGATCAGCTTTGATGATCCTCTCAATTGGTCACTGTCAACTTCCGATGACTAGCCACTGAGACTGTCTTCAAGGCTCTCGTCTCCTTTGCAAAACTTCTTGAACCATCACTGCACTGTACGTTCATTAGCAGTTCGTGGGCCAAACGCGTTGATGTTGCGAGTTGTCTCCACTGCTTTACGACCCATTTTGAACTCAAATAAAAAAAATCACTCAAATTTGCTTTTTGTCTATCATTTCCCTAGTCTAAAATAAATGTAAAATACACAAGAAGTAATGTCATTAGCAAAAAAAAAACATAAAGTGAGAAATGCGCATTAAAATGATGTATAACATAACCACATTTAAGAATGTATTTCAACAATATGAAATGCAATTACTTTTGCACCAACCTAATAACAAGCTGCATACCCTTTGCATCCTATTCATTCTTCTCTGGACCTACTAAAGTCCATCTACATCCCCTGCAGGGAGTGATGTGACTGGACACAGTCACAGGTGGGTCCACATAGTGAGCACCCCACAGCAGAGTAGCACCCCCTCTATCCTGGGGCTCTCAGTTCCACTAATGCAGGTAAGTATACTGGGTGTTAAACACAATTCTCTCTCTCTTTTTCTTCTCTTTTGCAGTCTGAATTATCTCCTAAAGACATTTATAGGGCTTTTTAATAAGACCACTGCACTGTTCTGTTCAATAACCTTTGCTCATCAAAATCCTGAGCACAGAGGTCAAGTCTCTTTACAATTTGCCACCAACGTTCCTCCAGTCACTAGGAGCCACAGAAGCTATGATACAGTCACTGTCATAAAATGGTTTTCCTGACACAACTCATTGTGCTTGTCTTGTCGGCTCTGCGTACAGTGTCATTCCAGAAGCTCTTCTAATGCTTCCAGATCTGACCTGAACGCCTTCTGCCATTTCTGCTCTCCGTCACTTACCCCTTACCCGGCCATTGACAGCGCCCCCTCAGGAGTTAATGACTGAATGAACGCGCGCGCCCCCGGCCCGGGCTCAACACACCTGCTCACTCGCCCACCCCACAACCGCTGTAAACTGGCTTCCCCCAGCAGGGCGGCCACGAGGCCCATTCACCTCCGTGCCCCACTTTCTACTTGGAGCTGAGAGAAAATGGCCTGAAGAAGCTGACGGCCCCTCCAAGCTCTGTCCTCGCAACGCACGACCAGACACTTCAGAGGCAGTGGGATCCCCCGCCGGGAAGGGTCCTGGGAGGCCCGGGGAGGTGAGGGAGGGGCGGCGCCAGAAGGACAAGACAGGTCGCCCCCGCAGCTCCCGCCCGCCGCAGGCTCACCACGCGCGGGGCGACCGCCGCGAGGCCCCGCGAAGCCGCGGACGCGGCGACAAGTCTCAACAGCCTCAAGGCCATGGCTCCGCGGTCTGCACCGGCTCAAGGACCCGAGGGGACGCGGTCGCGACGGGGTCCTCTCCGGCTGCTGGCGCGCCGCTGTGACGTCACGGCCGGGGTGTCCGCGCCGCGCCTGACGGGTTCAGGCGGCGAGCGCAGGCGCACAACGCGCAGTCGGGGGCTGGTCCGCCAGGGATCTCTCTTTGCGTCCCCCTCATCCCGGCGTCTTAGGGCCCGCCCGCCGCCGGAGTTCTGAGGGGTGAGTTCCGAAGAGTTGTCCTCCCGCCGCCCAGGTTCCTAGGGGAGGCTCGCCCGGGTCCCCGAGAGGCTCGACCGCCGCCTGGGTTCTGAGGGACGGTCCTCTCGCCGCCTGGACCTTAAAGGGAGGCCCGCCCGCCACGGGTTTTGAGGTGGCGCAGTGTGGGGAGCTGAAGCCGCCCCGGGCCCGGTAGTTACTACCGCGCCTCATCCGCGTCCAGGGCGCACCCCGTCCTCCCGACTCCCCAGGGCTGCAGGGGCGGACTTCAGGGTCACCTTGAAAGTGTCTCCGCAGCTCACTAACCACCGGAGGCTAGGAGGGCGGCCCGGGGGTGAAAGGAGGGCCTGTGTGAGAGCGGACGCCGGACAAGCGTGATCCTCAGGGAGGCTCTCGAAGAGGGGTCGCGACCAGAACCGGCCTTCCCGGCCCACGGTGCTTGAGAGTTCTTTCCTACTACACTTGCCATTTGAAAAGGTCTTACAAACCTCACCCTCCTCCTCCTCAGGCGTATTGTTTTTAATACCCTAAGTGTTGTTTAACATTCATTCGGTTTTCAACTTTTCAGAATGGTCATGCAGTTGTCACAACAAATGTCCTTTCAATGGATATGTCTCCAGTAAGAGAACTGCTTATTCAAAATTCAGATCCCCAGACCCCAATGTCGGAGGGTCTGATTTAGAAGATCTGGGATGGGCTCTAAAATCTGTTTAGCAAGCTTCCAGCTGGTTCTGATGTGAATGACCCACATTGAGAGAAACGCGGCTCTATACATTGTCCTAGAGCAAGGGCCGTGTCCAGATCCTGCACCACTGTGCCCTCAGCCCCAGGCAGACTCCTCACACAGGACAGGTGTGCCTTAAATACAGTTAGATGACCAGGTGTGACCAGGTAGCCCCAAGCCATCCAGCCCGGTGGAGTCGCCACTTATTACCGAAGTGCTGGCTCCACGTTGTGATGTCTGGGAAGCCGCATGTCCTTTCCAGTGTGTCTGAGAAGTTGGGGGTGGGGGGTGAGGGTGGGGACGTCTCCCTGTCAGGTTATCTGGCCTTGTGCCACTAGCCAATTTGCATAGTCGCTCCAGCACTTGGTTGTCTTTCCTGCTTCACCCAAGCAAACACACATCCTTATCACTTCCCAAGACCAAGTTCTGTGTTTATTAAATTTGTGCTGATGGCATAGTGAAAAAGAGAGCAAGATCTCAGTGGAAAGCAAAATAACCTTAAGTTAAATATCACTGTCCTAAGGATATCACTGTCCTAAGTTTTTTCAAACAACCGTGTGTGTGTGTGTGTGCGTACGCAATAGACACATAGACATAGACACAATCATGTCTGACTCTTTGCGAAACTGTGCACTGTAGCCCACCAGGCTCCTCTGTCCAAGGGATTTTCCAGGCAAGAATACTGGAGCTGTTTGCCATTTCCACCTCCAGGAGATCTTCCTGGACCAGACATCCAACCCTCATCTCCTGCATTAGCAGGAAGATTCTTTACCACTGGGGCCAGCTGGAAACAACTCCCCCAAATGGGATCACATGGTCAGTCTCCTTGGCCCCGCACCCACCACTCTGTTTTGAGAACTGCCTTTCTGTCAAGGGCCTTTCCAGGCCTGGCCTCCTCTGCTCCCTGGTTCCTGCCTCCAGATATGGGTCTGAGACAGGAGGCATCCACGGGGGCAGACCTCAGGACTCTTAACCCTAACGTTTAAGATGAATATTGTAGGAGGGCATGTTTAATTATATATAGTGTTTCCCCAACTACCTGTTTAAAACCAAGGCTTACTTAGTTAAACAGGAATATTCTTGTATCTAGAGTAAGTTGAGCTGTTGGTGAACAGAAATAAATGTTCAATGTCCCTAATAGTAAGATGGTTCACATGAATATTTGTTCTGGGATCTGGACAGCCAGCCATGACCAAGTGCTGCCATTCCATATCCAGAAACAGGGAGAGGAAGCAGTGTACTCGGGAATGTCCCTCCAAATGAGCTCCGTTTATGATTCTCTAGCCTATCTGTCCAGCTTCAGTTGGAGCAATTGTATAATCACTTAACTACAGCAGTGAAACCATATTCAATATTAGCTTATAAGAGAGGTGGATTTTCTGGATCAGTATGAGGTACTTTGAAAACCACAATACATTAAGTCTCCTGCACTTGAACAAGTTCTATTCTGAGAACACATTTCTAAGTCCAACAAGATGAGCCTAGGTACCCAACTAACACAATTGACTAATACTGTATTGTAATAGCTTTATAATACTTTACACAATATATAAAAAACAAACAGACAACAAGTTTAACCTGACAGTACACACAATACCTTGAAAAGTACAGTAGTATATACCAACAGTTGGCATACAGGGCTGGCGTGGATTGAACAGGCAAAGTTACTGACTAGAGGAGACAGAGGAGGTGGGAGATGGTAGAACTGAAGGATCGTCAGCAACAGGAGATGGAGGGTGAGCTGCTGCTTCACTCACGCATGACATGGATGGCACAGGTTCTGCTTCCTTCTTGGATTCAGTTCAGTCCACCCTCTTGAAAAAAAAAAAAGGATCCAGTGGTGTCTGGATAGTACCTCTTTTTCTCTTCATAGATGACATAGTAACACTGATTTGCACTCTAAATGGCTGCTGCAACCTTTGTGTACAGTTCTACTTGTGTGATTGGACACACAAACACATGGCCAACTCTTTGAGAGTCTGCATCTTGAATGTTTGTATGTAGGGGACTTATTGTAACAAAAATATTATACTGCATTATCCTGAAATCACATAAGGTGCAACAATTTACTAATTACTTGATTAAAAAAATCTACAAAAACCTATAGCAAACATCATACTTAATAGTGAAGACTGATGCTTTCCTTCTAATCTTTCTAAAATAAGAAACAGGTTACAATATCTGCAGGCTTCCTTGGTGGCTCAGCATTAAAGACTGCGTGCCAATGGCAGAGACACAGGATCCATCCTTGGGTTAGAAGATTCCCTGGAGGAAGAAATGGCAACCCACTCCAGTATTCTTGCCTGAAGAATCACATGCACGACAGAGGAGCCTGGTGGGGTACAGTCCATGGAGTCACAAAGAATGAACACCGGCTGAATGACTAACTTTCACTTTCAAGACATGCAGATTCGAAAGGAAGAAGTAAGACTATCTGTATATGTAGGTAACATGATTGTTTATGTAGAAAACTCAAAGCAATCTACAAAATTTCCTAGAAATAGTAAGTGAATTCAGCAAGATTTCAGGTTACAAAGTCAACGAGAAAATCAACTACATTTCTATATACTAACAAAAAAGTGGAAACAAAAAGAATGCAATGCCATTTATGATAGCTCCAGAAATATAATACTTAGGTATAAATCTAACAAATGATGTATAACTCTAACAAAACATACAAGATATGTATGCTGAAAGCTACACAATATGAGAAGACTCAACAGAGAAACAACAAGAATTCTCCCCCAACTGATTTGTTAGTTTAACGCAAGTCCTGTCAAAGTCTCAACAAGATTTTTATTGATGTAGATGAGCTTGTAATAAAATTCCCCTGTCCAGGCCCTAGAAGAGCAGCAGCCTTTTGGAAAAGGAAGAGTGAAGTGGGAGGGATCATTCCTCCACTGTTGAGGATTTATTCTGCGTCTATGTTAATGGAGACCATGTGGTCCTGGCAGAGGGACTGCCAAAGAGATCAGAAATAAATCAGCACCAGTATTGTCAACTGATGCTTTCCAAAGGTTCAGTGCAGCTCAGCAAAGGAGTGACAGCCTTTTGAGCAAATGGCATTACAGCAGTTGGATGTCCATCGCACCTTATACAAAACCTGACTCACAGTGGATCATGGCCCTTCATTGTAAGGGCAAAGCTATGAAACCCTTAGAAAAAAGTCACAGGATAAAACCTTCAGGACTGAGGATTGGGGAAAGAATTCTTGGGCTTGACATCAAGAACATAATACAGATGAATAGACAAACAGACCATGAAACAAAATGAGTCCAAAAAGAGATGAGAATAAATAGATATTTGGTTTATGAAAAGGGTGATTTTGCAGAGAGCAAAGCATTGTCTTTTCAACAAAGAGTAGATTCCGGTCAACTTCATATACATATAGAAAAGAATTAATGCTGACCCAGATCTCATACTGTAAATAAAAATCAATTTCTGGTGGACTATAAATCGAGACATGAAAGGTAAAACAGCAAAGCTTGTGGAGTTACACAGGAGAATATCTTCATGATATTGGAATAGGCAAACAATTCTCAAATGGAAGATAAGATGTTCTTACCATCACAAATTAGACTATAGGACATTTAATTGTGCTGCTTTGAAACTTGGTGTAAGACCAGAGCCTTTTCAAGGCACCCTTGAACTCTTTGTTCCTCAGACAGTAGATCAAGGGGTTGATGATTGGGGTGAGGACAGTGTAAACAGCAGAAACGAACTTATTGGAGCTCCGGGAATCAATAGCCTGGGGCCGAACGTACATGAAGATCATGGCCGTGTAGAAGATAGTGACCACGGTGAGGTGGGAGGCACAGGTGGAGAAGGCTCTCCAGCGGCCCGTGGCCGAGGGGATGCGCAGGACAGCCAGGGTGATGTGCCCGTAGGACAGCACAGTGGCCACGAGCGGGAACACCAAGATGAGGAAGGCCAGGATGAAGTCAACCAGCTCTGCGGTCGAGAAGTCTATGCAGGCCAGTTTGAGGATGGGGGAGATGTCACAGAAGAAGTGGTTCAGGATGTTGGAACCACAGAACTTGGCGCTGGAGATAAAGTAGACCTTGATCACAGAGATGGTGAAGCCACTCATGAAGGAGAAGGCCACCAGCTGGACACAGAGCCCCGTGGTCATGATGGCTTGGTAGCGCAGGGGGTGGCAGATGGCCACATAGCGGTCATAGGCCATGGAGGCCAGGAGCACACACTCAGTACACACCAGGGAGCTGAAGAAGTAGAGCTGGGTCATGCAGCCCATGAAGGAGATGCGCCTCCTCTGCAGGAGGAAGCCATCCAGCATCTTGGGGATGATGTCAGACACGTACCAGATCTCCAAGAAAGACATGGAGCCCAGAAAGTAGTACATGGGCCTGTGGAGGGAGAGGCTGCCCCAGACGGTGAGGATGATGGCCAGGTTCTCCACCAGCACGAAGAGGTAGGTGAGCAGGAAGAGGAGGAAGAGCAGGTACTGCAGCCGGGGGGCCGTGGGGAAGCCCACCAGGATGAAGGCACTGACCTGGGTCATGTTCTCCCCCCTCATCCTCCTGTGTGGGGCACCCAGGGCCACAAACAACCTTCGTGCCAGATGAGGGCTGAGGGTGGCTGGGGAGAGAAAGCAGAGGTCAGCCTAGGGGGTGGGTTTTGACCCAAGGAGGTGGTGCCTGGTTCCTTGGACAGCAGGGGAGCAGTCATACAGTGTTTCCATGTCTTGAAGTAGAAAAGCCCTTCATACATTTAGAGGTAATGACAGGACATCTAGGGAGAGTGGACATGCAGAGGAATAGTTGTTCAGGACTTAAGAGCAGAGACCCTTTGCACGGCCCATCGGGATGTGTGATTGGGACCCAGGAAGGGTGTATCGGCCCTGTCTTGGGCTGTGGGTCATGTTTTACAAGAGAACATGAGCCTGGATTCCTTAGCCACCACTAGCATCCACTGCCTCCACCACCTGCATCGGGACCAACCATGAGGAAAGCTTAGTGAACTTCCTTTTCCCCAAATTCTATACACGGCAGCTGCTCTTCCACATCTGCTGTGCCCTGCCCTGGTGCAGAAAGGTCCACAGGGAAGGCGAGTCAGGTGTGACTGGGGTCATGCCCGCCCCTCCACAGAGGGAAGTGTTGTCAGGGCCTGAGTAGCTGCTGCAGGTGAGTGCGGGTCTCCAGGTCTCTGATGGTGTGACCTGCCACCCACCCTCAACCCATGCCCCCACCCATGATCATACTCACCCACACACAAATACACACTGACACATTCATACAACACATCTACACTCACATTCTCATACCCATACATAACACACACACACGCACACACTGACATGTTCATACAACATACCTACACTCACAGTCTCACATCCATACATACACACACACAAATACACACTGACACATTAATACAACATACATACACTCAGTCTCACATACATACAGATACACACTGACATGTTCATACAACATACCTACACTCACAATCTCACACCCATACATACACACAGACAAATACACACTAACACATTAATACAACATACGTATACTCAGTCTCACAAACATACATACAGGTACACACTGACATGTTTGTATAACATACCTACACTCAAAATATCACGCCCATACATACACACACACAGATACACACTGACGCATTCACACAATACACCTATACTCAGACTCATACCCTTATCTACACACTCACAACACATAAATGTACACTGACATATTTATACAACACAGCTACACTCAGAGACTCATACCTATACATGCACACACAGATTCACACTAACACGTTCATACAGCACACCTACATGCACAATTTTACATCCATATACACACACAGACACTGAGACATTCATACAACACACCTACAGTCTCATGCCCATGTATACACAGAGACACATACAGATACACACTGACACGTTCATACAACTCACCTATAATCAGTCTCCCACTCATATAAACACACACAGATGCACACCAAGTTCATACAACACACCTACAGTCTCACGCCCATATGTACATACACAAACACTGACACATTCATGCAACACACCTATACTTACAGTCCCAAACACACACTCACACACAGATACACTGATACATTTATACAACACTCCTACAGTCTCACACCCATATGTACACACAGATACACACTGACATGTTCATACAACACACCTACACTCTCAGTCTCTCACCCATACACATTCACACACACACAGACATACACACTGGCACATTCATCCACACACCTACATTCACAGTCACACACACACATGTACACACATACTCAGGAAGTCCTGGCTGCCTTTGCTGGTCAGAGCAGATTGTAAGGATGGGGGAGTGAATGGGTGGGGAGTAGGTGAGAAGCTAGGGGCAGAGGGAGTATGGCCAACAGAAGGATCAGGGCAGTCACTGGTCTGTGTCAGATGCGAGGAGGGAGCATTCATCAGGCTTGGAAACTTCCTTCAGGTCTGCTCCATGGATGCTGAGCAGGAAGGAAAGGACCTGCAGAAGGTCAGGCCCACAGCCCTCAGGGAAGAATCCCCAATTGAGCTGAAGGGCTGGGGGAGGAGGGTGGAGAAGGCTCCAGGAAAGGGCTGCAGGCTCACAGGATGGGCGGGGGCTGTGAGCCTCACCTCCGCTGGCCCCTGGGGCTGTCTCGCCAGGTCATCTAGGCAGGACATGAAGGGCAGACTGTTGCGGGGGATGTGGGCAGGGAACACCTGTGGTAAGGAGGGAGATGTATGGGAGGGCAGAACCAGTGGGCGTGCAGAGGGGAGCTAAGGAGACCACTCCCGACAAACACCCAGGATGAAGACTGGCCTAAGGGCTGAGGAGCTTCTCACGGAGCCTGACCCACGTGGTGACACCACAGGAAAGGACGCTCTGAGCTGCAAGACCACCGCCTTCCTGCCCCGCTGAGTGTGGACCCCTAACTCCCACCACCCTCCCCCCACTCCCATCCGCCCTGCTCCTTGCTCATCTGCTGAGCTCCCCTCCGCCTCACAGGTGCTCCTCCTCCCCTCTGCTCCAGCAGAGCAGCCTCGGGCCTTATCTGAATCTGCTATCCACATGCCTTCCCTGGGGCGGCACCTGGGGCTCTTGCCCAACCTTATGCCCCCGTCTTTGTCCCAGAAACACAACGGTGCATCCATCTCCCCGCCACGCTATAGGAGGTGATGGATGCCCAGCTCCTGGACACCTGACAGGTGTGGGCTTTTATCCCACCTGGATGCCCCACCACCCCGCAACTGTGCTGGCCAAAGGAACCCAGGTGGATGGTATGGCGAAGGACAACTCACTAGAATAATTCCAGGCATACATCACTGGGAAAGACCCTGATGCTGGGAAAGATTGAGGGCAGGAGGAGAAGGGAGCAACAGGGGACGAGATGGTTAGATAGCATCACCAACTCAATGGACATGAGTTTGAGCAAACTCCAGGAGCTGGTGAAGGACAGGGAAGCCTGCTGTGCTGCAGTCCATGGGGTCTCTAAGAGCCGGACATGACTTAGTGACTGAACAACAACAACACAACATCTCAATTTGCACATGATGACTATTACACGAGAACCGATGTGCCGAGAGATCACCAGCAGCCGTGAGCCTGCTGACAAGGCACAGGGTCTCCTGGGAAGTGCTAACATGGGAGCCCCTGACTCACAGGGGTTTCCTGGCCTCTGTCTCCATCTGGGAAGAGGTCTCCATCTCACCAGGCTGGCTCTCACAAGGTCGGATCTCACAGGTTTCTTCGCTCCTCCTTACTGTCCTATTTTCCTTGTCTTTGAGACATATTTCTTGAACAAATTCTGTGGGCTGGACAGGATATACAACTGTCCTGTTCCTGATGGAGTTTCTATTCCAGCCGAGGAGGCAGAGGACCCAGAGACAGCGCAAAGGTGGTAATAAAACTGAGGAAACCACACTACATACGTGGGTTGAGGGTGCACAACCAAGAACACCGCCCCCTGTTGCATTGACTATTCCACGTGGAAGGAGTTTGAGAAAATGGCAGAAAGAGGAAAGGCATCCTGAACCCCCCCCCCCACCACCACCATCTCCCCTGGATCAGGTCATAAGACACTCCCATGAGAGGGGCTCTTCCTGCACCCAGAGGAGAGGAGCATCCTTACCTCCGAGGACAAGCAGATGTTGAGAAGGAGCCAGACAGGCCTGGCTGAGATTCAGCACTTGCCCTGAGTATTCCCTGAGCCTCGTAGTCCATGACTGTCCACATCACACAGCCTCACACCTCTGTGTGTGTTAATTGCTCAATTGGGTCCGACTCTTTGCGACCCCTTGACCTGTAGCCCACCAGGCTCCTCTGTCCATGGGATTTTCTAGGCAAGACTAATGGCGTGGGTTGCCATTTCCTTCTCCAATCACATCTCTAGTTGTGGCCATTTCTTCAGAATTCCTTGCCTTATAAAGCTCCTGTGTGTCACCAAATTTCTATTACATAAATGCTTTTCTCCTGCTACTCTGTTTTTGTCAGTTTGACTTTAGACCCAGCCAGGTACTGAAGACAACATATTAAAGAGCAGAGACATCACTTGTCAACAAAAGTCAGTGTGGTCAAAACCATGGTTACTGCAGAAGTCATATGTGGACATATGAGTTGGACCATACGTAAAGAAGGGTAGGCACCAAAGAATTGATGCTTTTGAACTCTAGTGTTGGAGAAGACTCTTGAGAGTTCCTTGGACAGCAAGGAGATCACACCAGCCAATCCTAAAGGAAACCAAGCCTGAATATTTATTGGAACGCCTGATACTGAAGCTGAAGCTCCAATACTTTGTCCACCTGATAGGAAGAGCTGACTCACTGGAAAGACCTTGACACAGGGAAAGATTGAGGGCAGGAGGAGAAGAGGGTGACAGAGGTGAGATGGTTGGATGGCATTATCGACTCAATAGATGTGAGTTTGAGCAAACTCTGGGAGATGGTGAAGGACAGGGAAGCCTGGCTTGCTGAAGTCTATAGGGTCATAAAGAGTCAGTCCTGACTTAGCCACTGAACAACAACTGATCACCAGTGCGTTGGCTAATTCATACTAGATTGTCTGGTTCAATGAAAAATTGTGTGTACTTAGAAATTCAGGACAACTGGAGTTCATCCTTCTTTGCCTACACTTAGGACAATGGCTGTTTTCTTTTTAAGCAAACCCTTTATTTGGGAATAATTTTAGAGAAGCCGCAAAGATAGTGCAGAGGGATCCCACAGTGACATCCCCACCCCACTAAGGACACATCTCACACAGCACAGAAGCTCCTCAGGTCTCTGGATTCACCTCAGTGCCCTGCCGCCAACCGGACCCCAGCCATGCTGGGATTTGGTCTTGTGTCCCTCTCATGGCCCTCTTCCATTCCAGAGTCCCACATGGTTTTCAGACAGCCTGCATTTTTGGCGTGATTGTCCCCCACCCCTGCCTGGTCCCCAGAAGCAGCAGGGAGCCCAGGTTCTCTCCTCGGAAGCAAGTTCTCCTATGGCTGCAGAGAGAAGGCTCTTACCCAGCCAGCAAATGCAAACTCTTTTGGGTCCTTTGGGAAAACCAGAGAGAGGCAAAGGAAGATTCCCTTCCCAGGAAGGATGGATTTAGGGGGCTCTGGGGGGTACCTATAGCAGGGTCTCCCTGACTTCACTGGCCCTGGCATCCTGCAGCCGCTTCCCCCACACCTGGGAGACCACCTGGATGGCACCTGAGCCAGCATGGAGACAGGTGTCCTTGGCCTGCCCAGTCCATGTGAGCTGTTGGTGAGGCGGGGGGTGATGTCAGAAACAGGCTCAGCACAGGACCCGCGGGTGTGTAGTCGGCACAGGGCCCACAGGTGTGAGGGCCATTTCTGGAGCACCCGTGAGTCTCGGTGATGGGACTGCAGAGGGGAGTCCTGCAGATTCTGCCCCAAATCAGCTGTGGGCAGGGGGGACAGGCATGGCTGGTGGAGTCTCTCTGTGGGACAGGCATGGCTGGTGGAGTCTCTCTGTCTATCACACACACACACACACACACACACACACACACTCTCTCTCTCTCTCTCTCTCTCTCTCTCTCTCTCAAATAGCTGTGGGCAGGGGGGACAGGCATGGCTGGTGGAGTAACACACACACACACACACACACTCTCTCTCTCTCTCTCTCTCTCTCTCTCTCTCTCAAATCAGCTGTGGGCAGGGGGGACAGGCATGGCTGGTGGAGTCTCTCTGTCTATCACACACACACACACACACACACACACTCTCTCTCTCTCTCTCTCTCTCACTCAGGCAGGATGCCGTGTACACACCACGCTCTAGAATCACAGTAAACCAACAGACACCAGCATGGAAGGTGCTCATCCCACCTGGGGTCCTCCAGTCCTCACTGTGAGTGGCTTCTCCCTATATCCAATGACTGGCAGGCCAGCCACGGGGCCAGTGTGACTGGGACACGCTCTGGAGAGGCGGGCTGCCCGGGTGGCTGGGAGGCACAGATGTCTTGGCTTTTTCAGCTGGAGCTCGAGGACTCCAGGGCCCAATTAGCCTGCCAGGCTGCGACACTGCCCACATGGCCAATTAGTGGGTCCTCGTGCCTCTGGGGCCGGCTGAGGGCAGGTCTGTGCGTCCACGCTGTGGCCCTCGTTTCACACCACACAGCTCAGTGGCCGCGTCCTGGGCCAGCTTGAGGAGCCACTGTCCCTGAGTTGGCCCTCGGTCCCACACCTCTGTGCACAGGAGGGTGGCGGGGAGGGACAGCAGGCTGCTGTGAGCTGAGGATTTCAGGCTAAACCCTAGCCATGGGATGGCAGGTGTTGACCAGGCAGAGTCACAGGACCGATGGGAGAGGGTCAGGCCCTGGTCCTCCCAGCTCAGAACCTCCTCAGTGTCCAGTCCCGAAGGTGGGGCCTGGCAGGGAGGCTGAGCCACCACTGGGAGCCTGCGTCTCCTCTCTGGTCTCACCCAGACCCTCCCTTTTGCTCTGCTCTAACTCCACCATCCTGGCCCCTCCCTCTCTCCCCAGCTCAGGCTCCTCAGGCTCTTCAGATGGCCCTGGCCCTCCTCCTGCCTCGGGCTCTGGACTCCTGCTGCCCATGGACTGTCCTTCCCGCACCAACTCTAGATGGTCTTGTTTTCCTCCCCATGGGATTAGTGTCCTGGATCTACAGAAACAAAGCGCCACAGTCTAGGAGGCTTAACACAACAGAAAATTATTCTGAACGTCCCACATCAGGGGTGGGTGTGACAAGCTCCTCCCAGAGGCCCCAGACTAAGTTCCTTTCCACCTCTCCATCCTCCGCGGCTCCAGGCTCCCTGGCCCATGGCCTGCATCCCTCCCATCTCTGCCTCTGTGCTATAGGAGTCATAGGAGTCCTCCTCTGCTGTGTGTAGGCTCCCCTGTGTGTCTCCCCCTGGACACCTACAGGGACCTCCTCATTTCCAGACCCTTCCCCCAATGCCATCCACAAGGACCCAGGTCACAATCATGGGCTCTGGGGAGCAGATAACCTTCGTGGCCATCTCTTGGCCCCCCCGGTCCTGCTGGGTCTTCCCTCCTTAGCGTGAGCCCCTGAGCGCCCCTCTGAGCATCCTACTTGTGTGTTATGTGTTTCTCTCCCTATACAGAAGGTGAGCTGCCTGGGGCTAGGTTGTTGTCTGTTTGTTCATCATCAAACGCCAGTTGTCTGACTCCTGCCTGGCACTTAGGCAGTGCTTAGACTACACATGTGTGAATGGGTAGATGTGTGAGCACGTTAGGGGTGACCAGAGGAGGCCGTGGACTGAGGGGTTCTCAGGAGATGGAACCGGTTTCTGGCTCAGCCGCCCAGGAGGGAGACGGGCTCTCAGGACTTTGTGCATGGCCTACAGTCACCTCAGCCAAGCCAGAGCTGCGCCCTCGCTGGTGGAGCAGGAGGACGAGGGGTGATCCAGGAGGTGCTCTGCCCCACTGCTGTATCTCGTGGGGCCACGGGGTCTGACCGAGCAGGCTAAAGGGTGGACAGGAGATGGATGAGCTGCTTCACATGGCAGAGGGGGGTCCAGGGCTGTAAGTGACCTCCGCTCCTAGGGCTGCCCTCCTCCTGCCCCGGGGTCTCGCTCCACTGACATCAGGTGCCCGCAGCTCACTGTCTCCAGGACACACACTTCCTGCCCTTGGCAGGAATCCCTGGAGCGGGATCCCTGGAACCCCTCTTCTCCGACCTCCGGCCCGCATTTAGGTGATCCCACTGGGTCTGCGCCCTACTCAGGCTCCGACGGGACACTGCACTCCCTGCAACTGGCCAGTGTGTTCGTGGTCCACCCAGGCCCTGTCTCGCTTGCTGGACCTGAGGGCTGCCGTGGCTGGCTGAGTTTCCCTCATATTGTTTCCTGGCGTGGACCGTGAACCTGTCACAGAGGGATGACCAGAAAGGGAACCAAACTGTAGCAAATGCACGTGCTGAAGGGACAAATGCAGAGCAGAGATGCGACGGGGGTCCAGGCAGCACCAGGCTTCGGCTTTGAAAGTCACTCGCGTGGCATTCCCCCTGTGCTGGTTTGAATCTGATGACTTTTTACATGACTCCTAATGAGACTGTGAATGACAACGGGCCTGTGCATGTCTCTATGGGTGCAGGACCCAGGAGGGTTAGGGGGGCAGAGACCCCAAGACACAGAGGCAAGAGGAAGCCAGATCTCTGGGGCCTCCACAGAGAGAGGTGGTCCATACCGAGCAGTTGAAAAGCCCTGAGGTCGTCCGTGGTCTCTATGGCCCATCCCCCTTTCCTCCTGTTTCCACACCTGGTCATGTGGGTGCTGCTCAGATGATCTCTTATTGATCCCAACTGCCTGACCAACCAGGGTTTGAACGTGGAGCTGATCAGTGTGGAAAGCTGTCTGATATTGTGAGAGCCATGAACAGTCTTGGGCCCACACCCCGAGATTCTGACCCTGGGGTCCCCAGGTGGTGGCTTCGTGACCTTGCCCCTGAAGGATGCCCCTTCTAAGATGCCAACTCCTCTCCAGGACTCTCGGTGGGCTCCCTGGAGCATGAGGCTGGGGTGCTAGGGCTCCTGGTTCCTCCCTGCAGATGGCTAGAACCTCTTGTTTGTACCTTGGAGAATTCCTTCAATAAATATTGGTGGATTGCCCACCAGACACCGTGCAGGGCTGCCAGGATCTCTGGACATGGCTCTCCAGTGGCCTGGGCATCTGCGTGTCTTACAGGTCAACCAGGATCACCTCGTGCGGTAAGAAAACTCATTCTCTCAGCAGCTGATGGGTGAGGAGTGGGGGCTTATATACAGAAGAAAGAGGGCCAGAGTCTAGCCGGGACCTGAGAGGAACAGGACTTAAGCTTTTAAACCAAAGTCTACAGGCCTGATGATTCCCAGAGACACTTTGCTCTGTGGACATTGGTGCTCAGTTCAGTGCCGAGTTCAAGAGCTCCATTCCCTGGAACACTGCACTTTGTTTAGGACATGAAAACCTCAGATGACCTGATATATTTTGCTGTTTCCCGAAAGGTGCAGGGTAATTTTTAAGATGAGGTAGTCTTGCTTTGCTTAGCCATAAAATGAGGAAAATTATGACATTACCACCCCCACACCTATGGTATGAACATCTGTGAGCTGAAGGAGAAAAATAGATATGGAAGTAAATTTCAAAATAAATGAAGCACTGCAATGATGCAATGCATTTCCATTATTACAAATAAAATGGCCTCAAAGAGAAGAGGTGTATTTTCAGATTTTGTTTCAGATGAACGAAATGAAAGCCCAGGACATGCCTGCTACAGTGGAGCTCGACCAAAGCCCAGAGCCATTTTCAAGGCGCCCTTGAACTCTTTGTTCCTCAGACAGTAGATCAAGGGGTTGATGATTGGGGTGAGGACAGTGTACAAGACAGAGATGAGCTTGTTGGAGCTCCGTGTATCAATGGCCTGGGGCCGAACATACATGAAAAGCAAAGCTGTGTAGAAGATGGTGACCACGGTGAGGTGTGAGGCGCAGGTGGAGAAGGCTCTCCAGCGGCCCGTGGCCGAGGGGATGCGCCGGACGGCCAGGGTGATGTGCCCGTAGGACAGCACAGTGGCCGCGAGCGGGAACACCATGATGAGGAAGGCCAGGATGAAGTCAACCAGCTCTGCGGTCGAGAAGTCTGTGCAGGCCAGTTTGAGGATGGGGGAGATGTCACAGAAGAAGTGGTTCAGGATGTTGGAACCACAGAACTTGGCGCTGGAGATAAAGTAGACCTTGATCACAGAGATGGTGAAGCCACTCATGAAGGAGAAGGCCACCAGCTGGACACAGAGCCCCGTGGTCATGATGGCTTGGTAGCGCAGGGGGTGGCAGATGGCCACGTAGCGGTCGTAGGCCATGGAGGCCAGGAGCACACACTCGGTACACACCAGGGAGCTGAAGAAGTAGAGCTGGGTCATGCAGCCCACGAAGGAGATGCGCCTTCTTTGCAGGAGGAAGCCATCCAGCATCTTGGGGATGATGTCACACACATACCAGATCTCCAGGGAAGACATGGACCCCAGAAAGTAGTACATGGGCCTGTGGAGGGAGGGGCTGCCCCAGACAGTGAGGATGATGGCCAGGTTCTCCACCAGCACGAAGAGGTAGGTGAACAGGAAGAGGAGGAAGAGCAGGTACTGCAGCCAGGGGTCCGTGGGGAAGCCCACCAGGATGAAGGCACTGACCTGGGTCACGTTCTCCCCTCTCATCCTCCTGTGTGGACTGGGTGGGTCACAAACAACCTTCGTGCCAGATGATGGCCGAGGGCGGCTGGGGAGAGAAAGCAGAGGTCAGCCTAGGGGGTGGGTTTTGACCCAAGGAGGTGGTGCCTGGTTCCTTGCACAGCAGCTGGGGAGAGTGGACGTGCAGACGAATAGTTGCTTAGGACTTAAGAGCGGAGACCCTTTGCACGGCCCTTTGGGATGTGTGACTGGGACCCAGGATTGGTGTTTCAGGCCCGTCTTGGGCTGTGGATCATGTTTTACAAGAGAACATGAGCCTGGATTCCTCAACCACCACTAGTATCCACTGCCTCCACCACCTGCATCAGGACCAACCATGAGGAAAGCTTAGTGAATTTCCTTCCTCCCAAATTCTATACATGGCAGCTGCTCTTCCACCTCTGCTGTGCTCTGCCCTGGTGCAGAAAGCTCCACAGGGAAGGTGAGTCAGGTGTGACTGGGGTCATGCCCGCCCCTCCCCAGAGGGAAGTGTTGTCAGGGCCTGAGTAGCTGCTGCAGGTGAGTGAGGGTCTCCAGGTCTCTGGTGGTGTGACCTGCCACCCACCCTCAACCCATGCCCCTACCCATGATCATACTCTCCCACACACTCACATGTTTGTGCATCACACATACACTCACAGTCTCACACCCATACATACACACACACTGATATACACTGATACATTCATACAACATACCTCCACCCAGAGTCTCAAACCATACATACACACACACAAATATGCAGTCAGACATTCATACAACACACCTAAACTCAGATTGTCACACCCATACATACACAGACACACAGATACACACTGACTCGTTCATACAACACACCTACACTCACAGTCTCTCACCCATGTACACACAGAGATACACACTGACATGTGCTTACAACACAGCTACAGTCTCACAGCCATATGTACACACACACAGATACACAGTGACATGTTCATGCAACATGCCTACAGCCATAGTCCCACCCATATACACACAGATACACACTGATGCATCATACAAGAGACCTACACTCAATTCTCACACCCATACATACACATACACACAAAAATACACTGACACATTCATAAAACACAGCTATACTCAGTCTGACGCCCATACACATACACACAGATACACACTGACATATTCATACAACATACCTACACTTACAGTTTCAACACCCATACATACACACACACAGAGACACAGTCACACATTCTTACAACACACTTACACTCACAGTCTCACATCCTTACATACACACACACACACATAGACACATTCACATGTTCATATAACATACCTACACACAGTCTCACACCCAAACACACACATACACACAGATACACTCTGACACATTCATACAACACAGCTACACTCACAGTCTCATGACAACAAATACACAGGCACAGATACACACTAACATATTCATACAATATACATACACTCATAGTCTCACACCAAAACACACACACAGATACACACTGACACATCATACAACTCACCTACACTAGCAGTCAAACCCATATAAAAAGACACACACAGATGCACACTGACACGTTCATACAACACACCTACACTCAGTTTCACACCCATACATACACACACAGATACACACTGACACAGTCATACAACTCACCTACACTAGCAGTCAAACCCATATAAACAGACACACACAGATACACACTGATATGTTCATACAACACACCAACACTCACAGTCTCACACTCATATGTTCACACACACACAGAGGAAGTCTTGGCTGCCTTTCCTGGCCTGCACAGACTATGGGGATGGGGAGTGAAGGGGTGGGCAGTGGGTGGGAAGTTGGGGGCATGGGGATGTGGCCAGCACTGGTCTGTAACGGATGGGAAGAAGGCAGCAATCGTCAGGCCTGGAAGCTTCCTTCAGATCTGTTCCATGGATGTTGAGCAGGAAGAAAGGGACCCGCAAGAGGTCAGGGCCACTAGCCCACAATAAAGAGTCTCCAACCTACAACTGAGCTGTAGGGCTGAGGGAGAGTGGAGAAGCCTCCAGGAAAGGATGCAGCCTCGCAGGAGATCACAGGATGGGCAGGGCCCTCCGCTGGCCCCCAGGGCTGTTTCCCCAGGCCATCTAGGCAGGATGTGAAGGGCAGACTGGCCTGGGGGAGGTGGACAGGGGGCATCTGTGATAAGGAGGCAGATGTTTGGGAGGGCAGACCCAGTGTGTGTGCAAATGGGAGCTTAGGAGACCACTCCCAGCAAACACCCAGGGTGAAGGCTGGCCTGAGGGTGGAGGGGCTTCTCATGGAGCCTGACCCACGTGGTGGCACCACGGGACAGGACACCCTGAGCTGAAAGACCACTGGCTTCCCTGCCCCCAAGTGCAGGCCTCTGGTTCCCACCACCCTCCCATCCGCCCTGCTCCTTGCTCATCCGCTGAGCTCCCCTCCACTTCACAAGGTGCCTTTTCTCCTCTCTCTTCCAGCAGAGCAGCCTCGGGCCCTGTCTGAACCTGCTACCCACATGCCTTCCCTGGGGCGGCCCCTGGGGCTCTTGCCCAACCTCAGGGCCTCCAAGTCTTTGTCCTAGAGGTAGGGGACATGTTTGTGTTGGGTGGGTCCATCTCCCTGCCATGCTGTAGGAGGAGGTGGATGTCCAGCACCTGGGCACCTGACAGGTATGGGCTTTTATTCCACCTGGGTGCCCCACCACCCTGCATCTATGCTGGCCCCAGGGGTCCCAGGTGGAGGGTATTGTGGGGAAAGACAGCTCTTTAGAATAATTCCAGGCACACATCATTAGAAAAGACCCTAATGCTGAGAAAGATTGAGGGCAGGAGGAGAAGGGGGAGATAGAAGATGAGATGGTTGGATGGCATCATTGACTCAATAGACGTGAGTTTGAGCAAACTCTGGGACATAGTGAAAGACGGGGAAGCCTGGCATGCTGCACCATGGGGTTGCCAAGAGTCCGACGCGACTTACTGTCTGAACAACAATAACAGCATCTTGATTTGCGCAGGATGACCAAATTACGAGAGGATAGATGTGCCCAGAGAACACAGCAGCCGTGAGCCTGCTGACAAGGCACAGGGTCCGCTGGGAAGTGCTGACATGGGAGCCCCTGACTCACGGGGGTTTCCTGGCCTCTGTCTCCATCGGGAAAGACGTCTCCGTCTCACCAGGCTGGCTCTCATGAGAGTGGCTTGGATCTCACAGGTGTCTTGCCTCCTCCTTGCTGTCCATTTTCCTTTTCTTTGAGGCACATTTCTTGAACACATGCTGGCAGCTGGGCCGGAGAGGCAACTGTCCTGTTCCTGATGGAGTTTGTGTTCCAGCCAGGGAGGCAGAGGACCCAGAGACAGTGCGAAGTTGGCAATAAAACCGAGGAAACCACACTACATTCGTGGGTTGAGGGTGCACAACCCATAATATGGCCCCCTGGGGATTGACTATTTCAAGTAGAAGGACTTTGAGAAATGGCAGAAAGAGGAGGGTCATCCTGAACCCCGCCCCCCACCACCATCTCCCCGAATCAGGTCATAAGGCACTCTCATGAGAGGGGCTCTTCCTGCCCCCAGAGGAGAGGAGCATCCTTACCTCCGAGGACAAGCAGATGTTGAGAAGGAGACAGGCCTGGCTGAGGTTCAGCACTTGCCCTGCATGCTCTCTGAGGCTCCTAGTACACGACTGTCCACATCACACAGCATCACATGCCTAGGTGTGGCCATTTCTCCAGATTTCCTTTCCTTATAAAGTCTCCTGTGCTTCACCAAACTGCTATTACATAAATGCTTTTCTCCTGTTACTCTGTCTATGTCAGTTTGACTTTAGACCCAGCCAGGTACCTAAAACAACGTATTAAAAAGCAGAGACATCACTTGTCAACAAAGGTCCATGTGGTCAAAACTGTGATTATTAGAGTAGTCATGTACACATGTGAGAGTTGGACCATAAAGAAAGCTGTACACTGAAGAAATGATGCTTTTGAGCTGAGGTGTTGGAGAAGACTCTTGAGAGTCCTTTGGACAGCAAGGAGATCAAACCAGTCAATCCTAAAGGAAATCAAGTCTGAATATTCATTGGAAGGACTGACGCTGAAGCTGAATCTCTAGTACATTGGCCACCTTATCAGGAAGAGCTGACTTACTGGAAAGACCTTGATGCTGGGAAAGATTGAGGGCAGAAGAGGGTAACAGAGGTGGGATGATTGGATGGCATCATTGACTCAATAGACACGAGTTTGAGCAAACTCTGGGAGATGATGAAGAACAGGGAAGCCTGGCATGCTGAAGTCTATGGGGTCACAAAGAGTCAGACATGGCTTAGCCACTGAACAGCAACTGATCACGAGTGCATTGGCTAATTCATACTAGATAGTCTGGTTCAATGAAAAATTGTGTTTACTTAGAAATTCAGGACAACTGGAGTTCATCCTTCTTTGCCTACACTTAGGACAATGACTATGTTTTCTTTTTAAGCAAACCCTTTATTTGGGAATAATTTTAGAGAAGCCGCAAAGATAGTGCAGAGGGATCCCACAGTGACATCCCCACCCCACTAAGGACACATCTCACACAGCACAGAAGCTCCTCAGGTCTCTGGATTCACCTCAGTGCCCTGCCGCCAACCGGACCCCAGCCATGCTGGGATTTGGTCTTGTGTCCCTCTCATGGCCCTCTTCCATTCCAGAGTCCCACATGGTTTTCAGACAGCCTGCATTTTTGGCGTGATTGTCCCCCACCCCTGCCTGGTCCCCAGAAGCAGCAGGGAGCCCAGGTTCTCTCCTCGGAAGCAAGTTCTCCAGTGGCTGCAGAGAGAAGGCTCTCACCCAGCCAGCAAATGCAAACTCTTTTGGATCCTTTGGGAAAACCGGAGAGGGGCAAAGGAAGATTCCCTTCCCAGGAAGGATGGATTTAGGGGGCTCTGGGGGGACCTATAGCAGGGTCTCCCTGACTTCACTGGCCCTGGCATCCTGCAGCCGCTTCCCCCACACCTGGGAGACCACCTGGATGGCACCTGAGCCAGCATGGAGACAGGTGTCCTTGGCCTGCCCAGTCCATGTGAGCTGTTGGTGAGGCGGGGGGTGATGTCAGAAACAGGCTCAGCACAGGACCCGCGGGTGTGTAGTCGGCACAGGGCCCACAGGTGTGAGGGCCATTTCTGGAGCACCCGTGAGTCTCGGTGATGGGACTGCAGAGGGGAGTCCTGCAGATTCTGCCCCAAATCAGCTGTGGGCAGGGGGGGACAGGCATGGCTGGTGGAGTCTCTCTGTCTATCTCTCTCTCTCACACACACACACACACACTCAGGCAGGATGCCGTGTACACACCACACTCTAGAATCACAGTAAACCAACAGACACCAGCATGGAAGGTGCTCATCCCACCTAGGGTCCTCCAGTCTTCACTGTGAGTGGCTGCTCCCTATGTCCAATGACTGGCAGGCCAGCCACGGGGCCAGTGTGACTGGGACATGCTCTGGAGAGGCGGGCTGCCCGGGTGGCTGGGAGGCACAGGTGTCTTGGCTTTTTCAGCTGGAGCTCGAGGACTCCAGGGCCCAATTAGCCTGCCAGGCTGCGACACTGCCCACATGGCCAATTAGTGGGTCCTCGTGCCTCTGGGGCCGGCTGAGGGCAGGTCTGTGCGTCCACGCTGTGGCCCTCGTTTCACACCACACAGCTCGGTGGCCGCGTCCTGGGCCAGCTTGAGGAGCCACTGTCCCTGAGTTGGCCCTCGGTCCCACACCTCTGTGCACAGGAGGGTGGCGGGGAGGGACAGCAGGCTGCTGTGAGCTGAGGATTTCAGTCTAAACCCTAGCCATGGGATGGCAGGTGTTGACCAGGCAGAGTCACAGGACCGACGGGAGAGGGTCAAGCCCTGGTCCTCCCAGCTCAGAACCTCCTCAGTGTCCAGTCCCGAAGGTGGGGCCTGGCAGGGAGGCTGAGCCACCACTGGGAGCCTGCGTCTCCTCTCTGGTCTCACCCAGACCCTCCCTTTTGCTCTGCTGTAACTCCACTGTCCTGGCCCCTCCCTCTCTCCCCAGCTCGGGCTCCTCGGGCTCTTCAGATGGCCCTGGCCCTCCTCCTGCCTCGGGCTCTGGACTCCTGCTGCCCATGGACTGTCCTTCCCGCACCAACTCTAGATGGTCTTGTTTTCCTCCCCGTGGGATTAGTGTCCTGGATCTACAGAAACAAAGCGCCACAGTCTAGGAGGCTTAACACAACAGAAAATTATTCTGAACGTCCCACATCAGGGGTGGATGTGACAAGCTCCTCCCAGAGGCCCCAGACTAAGTTCCTTTCCACCTCTCCATCCTCCGCGGCTCCAGGCTCCCTGGCCCATGGCCTGCATCCTTCCCATCTCTGCCTCTGTGCTATAGGAGTCATAGGAGTCCTCCTCTGCTGTGTGTAGGCTCCCCTGTGTGTCTCCCCCTGGACACCTACCAGGACCTCCTCATTTCCAGACCCTTCCCCCTGTTCTATCCACAAGGACCCAGGTCACAATCATGGGCTCTGGGGAGCAGATAACTTTAATGGCCGTCTCTTGGCCCCCCCGGTCCTGCTGGGTTTTCCCTCCTTAGCGTGAGCCCCTGAGCGCCCCTCTGAGCATCCTACTTGTGTGTTATGTGTTTCTCTCCCTATACAGAAGGTGAGCTGCCTGGGGCTAGGTTGTTGTCTGTTTGTTCATCATCAAACGCCAGTTGTCTGACTCCTGCCTGGCACTTAGGCAGTGCTTAGACTACACATGTGTGAATGGGTAGATGTGTGAGCACGTTAGGGGTGACCAGAGGAGGCCGTGGACTGAGGGGTTCTCAGGAGATGGAACCGGTTTCTGGCTCAGCCGCCCAGGAGGGAGACAGGCTCTCAGGACTTTGTGCATGGCCTACAGTCCCCTCAGCCAAGCCAGAGCTGCGCCCTCGCTGGTGGAGCAGGAGGACGAGGGGTGATCCAGGAGGTGCCCTGCCCTGCTGCTGTATCTCGTGGGGCCACGGGGTCTGACCGAGCAGGCTAAAGGGTGGACAGGAGATGGATGAGCTGCTTCACATGGCAGAGAGGGGTCCAGGGCTGTAAGTGACCTCCGCTCCTAGGGCTGCCCTCCTCCTGCCCCGGGGTCTCCCTCCACTGACATCAGGTGCCCGCAGCTCACTGTCTCCAGGACACACACTTCCTGCCCTTGGCAGGAATCCCTGGAGTGGGATCCCTGGAGCCCCTCTTCTCCGACCTCCGACCTGCACTCAGGTGATCCCACTGGGTCTGCTCCCCGCTCAGGCTCTGATGGGACACTGCACTCCCTGCAACTGGCCAGTGTGTTCATGGTCCACCCAGGCCCTGTCTCGCTTGCTGGACCTGAGGGCCGCCGTGGCTGGCTGAGTCTCCTTCATCTTGTTTCCTGGCGTGACCGTGGACCTGTCACAGAGGGATGACCAGAAAGGGAACCAAACTGTAGCAAATGCACGTGCTGAAGGGACAAATGCAGAGCAGAGATGCAACGGGGGTCCAGGCAGCACCAGGCTTCGGCTTTGAAAGTCACTCGCGTGGCATTCCCCCTGTGCTGGTTTGAATCTGATGACTTTTTACATGACTCCTAATGAGAGAGTGAATGACAACGGGCCTGTGCGTGTCTCTATGGGTGCAGGACCCAGGAGGGTTGGGTGCAGAGACCCCAAGACACAGAGGCAAGAGGAAGCCAGATCTCTGGGGCCTCCACAGAGAGAGGTGGTCCATACCGAGCAGTTGAAAAGCCCTGAGGTCATCCGTGGTCTCTATGGCCCATCCCCCTTTCCTCCTGTTTCCACACCTGGTCGTGTGGGTGCTGCTCAGATGATCTCTTATTGATCCCAACTGCCTGACCGACCAGGGTTCGAACGTGGAGCTGATCAGAGCTGTGTGGAAAGCTGTCTGATATTGTGAGAGCCATGAACAGTCTTGGGCCCACACCCTGAGATTCTGACCCTGGCGTCCCCAGGTGGCGGCTTCGTGACCTTGCCCCTGAAGGATGCCCCTTCTAAGATGCCAGCTCCTCTCCAGGACTCTCGGTGGGCTCCCTGGAGCATGAGGCTGGGGTGCTAGGGCTCCTGGTTCCTCCCTGCAGATGGCTAGAACCTCTTGTTTGTACCTTGGAGAATTCCTTCAATAAATATTGGTGGACTGCCCACCAGACACCGTGCAGGGCTGCCAGGGTCTCTCGACATGGCTCTCCAGTGGCCTGGGCATCTGCGTGTCTTACAGGTCAACCAGGATCACCTCGTGCGGTAAGAAAACTCATTCTCTCCGCAGCTGATGGGTGAGGGGTGGGGGCTTATATACAGAAGAATGAGGGGCGGAGTCTAGCCGGGACCTGAGAGGAACAGGACTTAAGCATTTAAACCAAAGTCTACAGGCCTGATGATTCCCAGGCACACTTTGCTCTGTGGACATTGGTGCTCAGTTCACTGCCGAGTTCAAGAGCTCCATTCCCTGAAACACTGCACTTTGTTTAGGACATGAAAACCTCAGATACCCTGATATCTTCTGCTGTTTCCTGAAATGGGCAGGGCAATTTTAAAGATGAGGAAGTCTCACTTTGCCTAGCCACCAAATAAGGAAAAGCTAAAAGCAAAGGAGGAAAGAAAAACTATACCCATTTGAATGCAGAGTTCCAAAGAATAGCAAGGAGAGATAAGAAAGCCTTCCTCAGTGATCAGTGCAAAGAAACAGAGGAAAATAACAGAACAGGAAAAACTAGAGATCTCTTCAAGAAAATTAGAGATACCAAAGGAACATTTCATGCAAAGAAGGGCACAATAAAGGACAGAAATGGCATGGACCTAACTGAAGCAGAAGATATTGAAAAGAGGTGGCAGGAATACACAGAAGAACTATACAAAAAAGATCCTCATGACCCCTATAACCATGATGGCGTGATCACTGACCTAGAGCCAGACATCCTGGAATGTGACATCAAGTGGGCCTTAGGAAGCATCACTACAAACAAAGTTAGTGAAGGTAATGGAATTCCAGCTGAGCTATTTCAAATCCTAAAAGATAATGCTGTGAAAGTGCTGCACTCAATATGCCAGCAAATTTAGAAAACTCAGCAGTGGCCACAGGACTGGAAAAGGTACAGTTTTCATTCCAATCCCAAAGAAAGGCAATCCCAAAGAATGTTCAAACTAATGTACAACTGCACTCATCTCACACACTAGCAAAGTAATGCTCAAAATTCTCCAAGCCAGGCTTCAACAATATGTGAACCATGATCTTCCAGACGCTCAAGCTGAAGTTAGAAAAGGCAGAAGAACCAGAGATCAAATTGCCAACATCTGCTGGATCATAGAAAAAGCAAGTGAGTTCCAGAAAAACATCTACCTCTGGCTTTATTGATTACGTCAAAGCCTTTGAGTACATAGATCACAACAAACTGTGGAAAATTCTTCAAGAGATGGGAGTACCAGACTATCTTACCAGCCTCCTGAGAAATCTGTATGCAGGTCAAGAAGAAACAGTTAGAACTGGACATGAAACAACAGACTGGTTCCAAATCAGGAAAGGAGTATATACATCAAGGCTGTATATTGTCACCTGCTTATTTAACTTCTATACAGAGTACATCATATGAAATTCCAGGCTGGATGAATCACAAGCTGGAATCAAGATTGCCAGGAGAAATATCAATAACCTCAGATATGCAGATGCCGCAACCGTTATGGCAGAAAGTGAAGAGGAACTAAATAGCCTTTTGATTTATGATAGAGTAGAGTGACAAAGTTGGCATAAAGCTCTACATTCAAAAGACGAAGATCATCACATCTGGTCCCATCACTTCATGGCAAATTGATATGGAAACAGTGAAAGAGTTTACTTTCTTGGGCTCCAAAATCACTGTGGATGGTGACTGCAGCTGTGAAATTCAAAGACACTTGCTCCTTGGGAGAAATGCTATGACCAACCTACACAGTATATTAAAAAGCAGAGACATAACTTTGTTGACAAAGGTCCATCTAGTCAAAGCTATGGTTTTTCCAGTAGTCAGGTATGGATGTGAGAGTCAGACTGTAAAGAAAGCTGAGCACCAAAGAATTGATGCTTTTGAACCATGATGTTGGAGAAGACTCTTGAGAGTCCCTTGGACTGCAAGAAGATCCAACCAGTCCATCCTAAAGGAAATCAGTCCTGAATATTCATTGGAAGGACTGATGCTGAAATAACCCAGCCACCTGATGTGAAGAGCTGACTCATTGGAAAAGACTGCGATACTGGGAAAGATTAAAGGCAGAAGAAGAAGGGACAACAGAGGATGAGATGGTTAGATGGCATCACTGACTCAATGGACATGAGTTTGAGCAAGCTCTGGGAGTTAGTGATGGACAGGGAAGCCTGGCGTGCTGCAGTTCATGAGGTCACAAAGATCTGGACACCACTGAGAGACTGAACTGAATTGAAAATGGAGAAAATAATGGCATTATCATCCCCACAGCTATTGTATCAGCATCCATGAGCTGAAGGAGAAAAACTACTGTGGGCGTAAATTTTAAAATAAATGAAGCACTGCAATGATGCAATGCATTTCCATTATTACAAATAAATGTCCTCAAAAAGAAGAGGTATATTTTCAGATGATATTTCAGATGAACGAAATGAAAGCCCAGGACATGCCTGCTACAGTGGAGCTCGACCAAAGCCCAGAGCCATTTTCAAGGCGCCCTTGAACTCTTTGTTCCTCAGACAGTAGATCAAGGGGTTGATGATTGGGGTGAGGACAGTGTACAAGACAGAGATGAGCTTGTTGGAGCTCCGAGAATCAATGGCCTGGGGCCGAACGTACATGAAAAACAAGGCCGTGTAGAAGATGGTGACCACGGTGAGGTGGGAAGCACAGGTGGAGAAGGCTCTCCAGCGGCCCCTGGCCGAGGGGATGCGCAGGACGGCCAGGGTGATGTGCCCGTAGGACAGCACAGTGGCCATGAGCGGGAACACCAGGATGAGGAAGGCCAGGATGAAGTCAACCAGCTCTGCGGTCGAGTAGTCTGTGCAGGCCAGTTTGAGGATGGGGGAGATGTCACAGAAGAAGTGGTTCAGGATGTTGGAACCACAGAATGTGGCACCGGAGATAAAGTAGACCTTGATCATGGAGATGGTGAAGCCACTCATGAAGGAGAAGGCCACCAGCTGGACACAGAGCCCCGTGGTCATGATGGCTTGGTAGCGCAGGGGGTGGCAGATGGCCACATAGCGGTCGTAGGCCATGGAGGCCAGGAGCACACACTCAGTACACACCAGGGAGCTGAAGAAGTAGAGCTGGGTCATGCAGCCCACGAAGGAGATGCGCCTTCTTTGCAGGAGGAAGCCATCCAGCATCTTGGGGATGATGTCACACACATACCAGATCTCCAGGGAAGACATGATGCCCAGAAAGTAGTACATGGGCCTGTGGAGGGAGGGGCTGCCCCAGACGGTGAGGATGATGGCCAGGTTCTCCACCAGCACGAAGAGGCAGGTGAGCAGGAAGAGGAGGAAGAGCAGGTACTGCAGCCGGGGGGCCGTGGGGAAGCCCACCAGGATGAAGGCGCTGACCTGGGTCATGTTCTCCCCCCTCATCCTCCTGTGCGGGGCATCTAGGTCCACAAACAACCTTCGTGCCAGATGAGGGCCAAGGGCGGCTGGGGTGAGAAAGCAGAGGTCAGCCTGGGGGTGGGTTTTGACCCAACGAGGGGGCGCCAGTCTCCTCAGACAGCAGGGGAGCAGAAACTGTCTCCAAGTTAAGCCTGAAGCACTCAGTGTGGGAGTTCTAGGTCTCCTGGGGGCTGGACACCCTGAGAGCAGGTGGGGCTCCTGAATACCCTGCCCCTTTCCTCCTCCAGGCGATCTTCAAATCATCTGATTGTTTTATAACCTGGACTTTTCCCAAGGAGTCTAATGACCGTAAGGGATGTACACAGTCCTTGGCTACATTAGAAGGTACTTGGTCCTTCAGCTGGTTTCAGAGATGATTTTGTAAGAGGAAGGGATACCAGGGGCTGTAGGGTTTGTGGGTCTCTCTGGCCAGCCAGACCCCAGATCCATAGCATCTCTCCACAGAGCTGGGGGTCTGAAGAGCAAGAGGAGCCTCCCAGGGCAACAGGAGAGAGTTGTCTCCTCAAGCCCCCTTGAGATCTGGTAAAGGATGAAAAGATAAAGCCCCACAACATCAGAAACTCCCGAGGGGAGTACCAGCAAGGAGAGGTGTCAGCGGTGTTCTGGAGGAGAGGCAACAGAAGGCAGAGGGGCTGGGGCAGCAGCGTGGGGGAGTCCAGAATGTTCTTGAGGGGCCTGTCATCGCTGAGGGAAGAGCTGCCTGCCCAGCGAGCCCACGACCAGGGTGAGGAGGGTGTGTGTGACAGGGGCGTGAAGGCAGAGCTCTACATGCAGCGTCTCCAGTCCAGGGGCTGCCCCTCCACCCTGCAGGCGGGTCCCCCAGAGCCAGCCTGTAGACTGTAGCCCGCCAGGCTCCTCTGTCCATGGGGTTCTCCAGGCCAGGATACTGGAGTGGGTTGCCATTTCCTTCTCCAGGGGATCTTCCCAACCCTAGCCCTTATCACGTGTCAGATGGAACTCACATAAATCCCCTCTTGTAACCCTTACCATGACCATGGGGAAAGAAGGCTCACATTTTTCAGCTGAAAATCTGAGGAAGTTCAGGGACTCAGCAAGACACACAGGTCCTCAGACGCTGAGGCCACGACTCTTCCCACGGCGTCAGCAAGAGAAGCAGTGAACCCATTTGGGTGCGGGCTAGAGATTCAGAATTATTAAGATGGACTGTTAGAGCTTCGGGTTGCCCTCTGATGATATTTTAACAGGCTACAAAACAGAAAGTCACAAAATAAATAGTATCATCAGAAGAAAAGGCAGAGGTTTATGCCGTGGTTTTCTTATAGCTTAATTTCACAGCTGAAAATGACACACCAAGAGCTTAGATGATTCCTAAAGGCACTCACGGGATGGCCAACATTAGTGTCTCAACGTCACCACTTTCTGAGAAAACTGACAAGACAGAAGGCCCCAGGTCCCCACAACATAAACACAAGAACTGTTAGCGATGCTTCAGAGAAGGCCGTGGCCTCCGATGCGGTGCCAGCGTGACTCTCCCGCTTCTCTCAGGAGCAGAGCTTTCTCATGGCTTGTAAACTGTCACAGGGCATGGGGATTTCCCAGTTCGTTTCACAAAGTGGCAAATTCCTTTCCACGAGAGGAGAGCTGTATGCCAGTGACCTACTGTGTGTATGTTTTACTGCAGTTACAGAACTCAAATGAAAAGCCAGGAGATAGCACCCAGAAGCACATTAGGAGAGGGAATGCCGCAGACAAGCAAGCGTGCCCGTGCTCAGAGCGCAAGAGGCTGCCAGGTGATGAAATGTGTCAGTGATGACGGGAGTCCCGCTGATGCGGAAAGGCCTTGACCAAAAACAATTCCAAACCTTTTATACATTTGCCATCCCCAAATAAGTGATGTATTTGAATATTAATATATAAATAATCTCGGACTCAACATAGAAAATAAGCTTATGTTTACCAAAGGGGCAAGTGGGGGTACTTTAGGAGTTTGGGATTAACAAATACATACACACTACAATATATAACATAGACAACCAATAAAGTCCTTCTCTGTAGCCAAGGGGACTACACTCAACATCTTGTAATAACCCATAACCGAAAAGACTCTATGGCTGAATCACTTTGCTGCACTCCTGAGTCTAACACAACATTATAAATCAACTGTACTCCAATAAAAATTTAAAAACAAGTCAAAAATATCCATACCATTTGCTGTAGATTCTCCTAGCAATGACTTCCAACAAATCATAACATCAGGTAAGGAAAAAAGTCTCTCGCTCAGCCAACAGCCTGTGACATCCCTGTGGTTAGTACCAGAATCACTCACATTCTGCAGAGACTAGGATGAAGATGGGTCTTCTTTAAAACCACCGAGGAGTAAGAACACCACCCTCTACTACCCCTTTCAAACATGGGTAAAGAAGTAGACAAAACTGTCATGATTTCCAGATAACATGACCCTAACCTAGAAAACCCAGATTATACTTGATGGTTGGTGAGGTTCAGTCACCCAGTCGGGTCCACTCTTTGCGACCCCATGGACTGCAGCAGGCCAGGCCTCTCCGTCCCTCACCATCTCCCGAAGTTTGCCCAAGTTCTGCATCATTGATTAAGGGATTTCAAACGATGTGAAAGCTGCAGTCTTCCTATATGGCTTCCCAGGTGGCACGAGTGGTAAAGAACCTACCTGGCAATGAAGGAGGCGTAAGAGACGCAGGTCCAGTCCCTGGTTACTAGCAATTAATCATGAACACGTCCCTTGAAGATATATTGTAAAGCTATCAATATTTCCAGTAAATCTTAAAATTTAACTTGATTATAGCTGTGCATGCATGTGCTAAGTCGCTTCAGTTATGTCTGACTCTTTGTGACCCTACGGACTGTAGCCCCCCAAACCCCTCCGTCCATGGGATTCTCCAGGCAAGAATGCTGGAGTGGGTTGCCGGGCCCTCTCCAGGGAACCTTCCCGACCTGGGGATCGAGCCCACATCTCTTATGGCTCCTGCACTGGCAGGCGGGTTCTTTACTACTAGTGCCACCAGGGAAGCTTTGATCACAGGTGAAATCTCACCAAATCTTATTTTCCTTAAAACAGAGTGAAATAATCCTTAAAATCATCTTTAAGTATGAACAGATGTGAATATCAAAGACGGTTCAGGAAAAAGAAAGGAGAGCATTAGTGGAGAGGACTTGCCATTTTGGAGATGAGAAAATACAATAAAGTGAAAGTAATGGTTTAAGAAAATAAATGTTAAAAATGAGTGCCGCCACTCAGTCAATGGGACAGTGTGAAAACAGCATGTCATTGTTTAGTCGTCCAGTCGTGTCCGACTCTGTGACCCCACGAACTGCATCACGCCAGGCTTCACTGTCCTTCACCATCTCCCAGAGTTTGCTCAAACTCATGTCCATTGAGTGGGTGATGTCATCCAACCGTCTTGTCCTCTGTGGTCCCCTTCTCCTCCTGCCTTCAATCTTTCCCAGCATCAGGGTCTTTTCCAAGGAGTCGGCTCTTCAACTATCTCTATCTCTGGCTCTTAGATAGAAAGTTCTAAATCAGATCACGAGGGATATAATTAGGAAGAAAAGGGAGGATTGCTTAACGAATGATTCCAAGGTCATCTCGTAAATATTTGTTAAAAAACTAAATGAGTCATTTCTTCATATGTAACACCAGAAAGCAGACTTCTGATGGATAAAACATCAGTACTCAAAGGTCCACGAGGCCTGTCCTCCTTGTCCATGGACACCATGGAGTGGAGGGCGTGGCCCACACGTACGGAGGCAGAAGCCACTCTTTGGACTTTGATTGTTAATGAATAAGTCAAAGATTTAGAGTGACATTTTAAAATAGCTGGGGGGTCAGATTTCGTGGTGGGGCAGAGGGAGAGCTTAAATGGAGCTGAGCAAGTCCCAGGGCCCCTCCCAGACACCACTGTGTTATCACACTCCCATCTTATGCTACACACTTTATCGCAGAAAATTCTTTACACCCCCACTCTGGTCATTGTTTTGGAAATCAGAACCTTCCATGGAGAAGCACAGATTTCTGGCTTCTCTTGAAAAATTGAAAGGTCTGGGGCAGCAAGGTCGGAGCTCTCGCATGCCCACGCGGGCTGGACCCTCGGACAGGCTGGACCCTAGGAGGGTGTGAGAACCACTCCTGCTCCCCAGGCTGCCCTGGAGTTGTTAGCACCCGCGGCCCCTCTGTTACCTGGCTCCAGCCGCGGGCGCAGGGCTCCCGCAGAGCTGAGCCAACCCCGCCGCTCTGCGTGCGCCCCGTCTCATCTGCTCCTGCTTCATCTCCCCTTTGCCGTGGGCTCTGCTGAGCGGTTAGACATCTCCCTGACTCGGCATGCGTGCTGTACCACCCTCTGTCTCATCTGCAACTGCTCAGCTGCGCCACAGTCTCAGCCTGGCTTCGGTCCCCACACCGGGGGTCCCACAGGTGCCTGTGACCAGCCCGTCCCAATTTCCGGGCCACAATCCTGTTCTTTCTCCACCTGCCTCTCCTCCACGCACGGTGCCTTGGCCCCAGCCATCTGCTCTCACTGTCCAAGCTCAGCAAAGGCCACCCACTCCCAAGTCTCCACCTGGTGAGGCCCACACCCCCATCTCTCTGAGGATCCCGCCCGTGTGTCCAGCCGATGACGAGAGGCCCCCACCGGCTCTGGAGTCCACACCCTCCTCCTTGTGTTCGTCATCAGACAGCGGCACCACCATGCACCCAGCTGCCCCGGCAGACGCCCGGCTTCTGTTCTTCTCCCTGGCGTGGCTCAGCCAAGGCTGGTCCTAGTCCTCCTGCGTCCTTGGCGTCTCTAGAATCGGCTCCCTTGTCTCCGCTCTCCTGGGCTTCTGTCCAGCTACCCCGAGTTCAGGCTCCACCACCACGCCGGAACGATGGTCCCTGAACTCTAACTCATCCTCAGTCGCCGTCCTGACTCCATCTGGTCCACCCTCCACGTGGCGGAGAATGGCACGCGGATCTTCCAGCTGCATCCACGGAGCATTCTTGGCACGAACTCTGCTCTCCTGACAGACCCACTTGCTCCCTGGTCACCCCCGCCCCCTCCAACAACAGAGTCCTGCCCGAGGAGCCACTTTCAGTCCCCAAGAGCACCTCGCTGACCTCAGGTGCCCCTGCTGCCCTGCCACGGCCAAAAGTCGGGCATCCATCAGGTCTCAGATGTCTTCCTCCCGAGGGCCGGCTGGGCCCCCAGTGCTGCTCTGAGACGACCTGAAGGGGGGCTTCAGGATCTGGGCGCAGGGGGAGAAAGCACGCTCGTTTGAGAGGGGAGAAAGATCTGGGTTTATGCTGTTCTGGACCCGAGGGGCCCCCACGTCCAGACCCCGCGAGTAGGGCCCTGATGTCCATACCTCACAGCGGGGGACGCAGGGGAGGGGTCAGTCCCTATCCATCTGACACTGAGCGCCCACTACTAGGAAGTTAGGATTGCAAGGCTCTTGGGCTCAATCAGGAGAGAAAATGGTCTCCAACTTCTGCCTTCATGAAGTGCAAGTTCTTGGAGAGGCAGAGAAGCAGAAAGAAAGTGCCCCACGCTTGTAACTTGCAGATCAGTTGCTGAGGACGTTCCCAGGTGATGAGAAGACGGTAGGGCATATCAGGGCGGGTGGGGCTGGCGGTGCTGGGTGTGGGAGTGGGCGTCAGCGAGGAGCGACCCTGGGCGAGGTCCTGATGCGGTGAGGACTGGCCGGGCAGCTGTGTGGGGAGGACCCCAGGGCGCGTCCGAGTGCGGGGAAGGCAGCGAGGAGACAAGCCTGGCTGGAGAAGAGTGAGACAGTGCAGTGGCTGGGGGCTCCGTCACCAGGGGAGGAGGGGGGTCACCCCGTGGAGGACGAGGGGGCAGGAGCGGAGGATGCCAGGGTAGCCCTCCCCCAAAATCAGGGGTCCCTTCTACTGAGACTCAGGTCTCCCCTGATGGGAGCGGTGGGCAAAGCGGGAGTCTCCCACCGACACCTGCTCTGACTGCAGAAGACAGGGCGGATGCGGAACAGCGTCCCCGTCTGATAACGTCCCTCCCTGTCCATCCTGTGAGGACAGGAGGGAACAAAAGGAGGGTGGAGGGGAGGGCTTGGCGGGGGCAGGGGAGACAGAGAGCAGCCTTGAGCAGCCCGGGGTGCCGGCAGGGACAGCAGACCTCAGGAGGTGTACCCACATTTCTAGAGCGGGGGGACATCTCCTGGGGGACAGAGTGGATGATAGGAGGAGAGCATGGGACCCTCCATGGATGCCTTCAAAGCTCAGAGGGGAGGGTGCTGGAGATGTGGCTGGGTGGTGGTTGTGGGGAGCATGAGAGTGAGGAAGCCCCCCCTCGTGAGATCAGAGAGGGGGCCACGGGTGGTGAAGGGCTTCTGGATCCTGGCCCCACTCCACACAGTCCCAAGAGACCAGATCCAGAGGCCACCAGACCGGCCTCTCAACCGAGAGGAAGGACTCGCAGGAACCTACCTGAGAGCCACAGGCGCCCCTGGCTTCCCCCCACCCAGCACAGGCTGGCGTCGCCCCCTCTGTCCCCTGACCCCTGAGTGGACAGCGCCCATGTGGCCTGGCCCGTCCTGAGAGGCAGCTGGCCCAGCTCTGGGGCTCTGCTGGTTTAAAGGAGGCGCCGGGAAGAAGGCTGTTGGCTTCCTCCCCATCACTCCCAGACGCGGGGCTCCAGGGTCCAATTACCCTGCTGCGGAGATGTAACTGCCCCCACACCACCAATTAGCGTGGAATCTCCCAGCCTGCACCTCCGGGCCCTGCTGGTGGTGTCTGCTGAGGACACAGCCCTGCTGGGCTTCACTGCTGACCCGCCTCACCCTGACCAGGCGCCCAGGCCCTTGACCGAGCCTTTTCCCCTGTCCACTCAGTCTCCCACACAGAGTGCCGTCTTCACCCCAACCTCTGCGACTGCTTCCCGTCACAACTGTGAGGGGTAAGACTCCTGCTCGGGCCAGGGGGTGCTCCAGGGACAATGACCATGATCTGCTCCAGGGCGATGCACTCAGCGGGGACCCTGTGCTATCTCAGGGTTCATGGACGTTATTATTCATAAACGGGCAGGGAAATTTGAGTTTCTGAGACAAGAACATTTTCCCTATATACATAATCAACACACAAAGCATTATATCAGTTCAGTTCAGTCGCTCAGTTGTGTCTGACTCTTTGTAACCCCATGGACTGCAGCACGCCAGGCTTCCCTGTCCATCAACAACTCCTGGAGTTTACTCAAACTCATGTCCATTGAGTCAGTGATGCCATCAAACCACCTCACCCTCTGTCATCCCCTTCTTCTTCTGCCCTCAATCTTTCCCAGCATCAGGGTCTTTTCCAATGAGTCATCTCTTCACATGAGGTGGCCAAAGTATTAGAGTTTCAGCTTCAGCATCAGTCCTTCCAATGAACACCCAGGACTGATTTCCTTTAGGATGGACTGGTTGGATCTCCTTGCAGTCCAGGGGACTCTCAAGAGTCTTCTCCAACACCACAGTTCAAAAGCATCAGTTCTTCTGTGCTCAGCTTTCTTTATGGTCCAGCTCTCACATCCATACATGACCACTGGAGAAACCACAGCCTTGACGAGACGGCCCTTTGTTGGCAGGAGAAACAGGAGGGACCTGGGGGCTTGTGCTTGGCCAGGTTGTCAGGGGCTGCCCTTGTCAGAGAATCTGAGCTTGGACATGGCGAGAGGATGCAGAGGGGAGGCTGCCATTCTTGTAATAAACACCCCAACTTGCCAATGACTTACCCACTCTGCGGAAAGTCAACGGAATGAATGAAGGATTATGAAATGGGCAGACAGGCATGTCATCAAAGAGGATAAGGAATGACAAAAAACACATGAAAAGATGTGTGCCATGATTAGCCATCAGGGAATATAAGCAAAACCGTGATGAGATCCCCCACGCCCTGTCAGAACAGCTAAAATTAAAAAACAGTGGCAACACTCCTAGCTGGCCAGGATGCAGGGAGACGGGAACTCCTGCTGGTGCGGCTGCGGCTCTGGCGGTACCGTCCCCTGGAAAACAGCTCAGCAGTTTGTTTCAAAGCTAAGTGTACTTCACCCACGGACCTGTGCGGGAAGGTTGATGGCAGCTCTTTTCAAGGTCATTAAAACCTGGAAATGTCCCCGACGCCCTTCAGTGAGTAAATGGACAAACAAATTGTGCTGTGTCCACACAATAAAATCAAGCCAACTGATGAGATCTGTGGATGGAGCTCACATTTTTATATGTTTTTGTCCATTTGGCTATGGTCTTCCATTTTCAATATGCATTTACCTAGCTGCTGATAAAATTCGGCCTCTGTTCAAATGCTTAATGTCCAGCTGACTCTCTTTCTTGAGAAACAAATGCTTTAGTCTTTTCCTTGTTTTTCCCTAATTTTATTATACTATACTTGTTTCACAGTGCTCTGTTGTTTCAGGTGTAGAGCAAAGTGAATCAGTTACGCATGTGCACACGTTCTTTCTCAGAGTCCTTTCCCATACAGGCCGTTGCAGAGAATTGAGTCGCGTTCTCTGTGCTAAACAGGAGGTCCTCATGAGTTCTGTTTCATATACAGTGTGGGCGTGTCTATCCCAATCTCCCAGTTTATCCCTCCCCACTTGTCTCTTACCTCCTGGAAAAGACTTAGGTCTTTTACTTGCTTTTCATTGAACTCACTGTATTTCTTTCATTGATTTGAATTCTATATTCATAACTACAGGTGTTTTTCTGTAACTTATCTGTATCATGAGTATGTTCCCCCACCCTGTATGTTGGCGTGTTCTCCACTCTTCACCTCACTAATTTTCTGATGACAGAGCCCCGCATACCAGGCTTGTCCATGTGCCCATCCCTTCCTACTGAGTCCACGGGACTTGGGGAAGACCATCCATTCCTAACTCCTGTAAGTAAGTAGGTGTTAGGCGCTCAGTCATACCTGACTCTGTGTGACCCCATGGACTGCAGCCCACCAGGCTCCTCTGTCCATGACATTTTCCAGGAAAGAATACCTCAGTGGATTGCCATTTCCTTCTCCAGGGGATCTTCCTGACCCAGGGATCGAATCTGGGTCTCCTGCACTGCAGGAAGATTCCTTACTGACTGAGCTACAAGGGAAGCCCTAACTCCTGGGAGAGGGCTAATTAGTCAAGCCTGTGTGCTTAGCGTGGTTATCACATCATTTTGCCCTCAGTGCATCCTCAAGAACCTGGAATCCAGGCAGCCAGCTGCAGTGCTGCCCTGGAAAGAGTTCAGCTTCGGGTACCTGTGTGGCCTGAGTTGGCCCGTGATGCTGACGGTAAGATGTTGTTCCTTATCAGTGGACAGATGCCTTCTCCATTATCAGCTCATTGGTTCGCTTTTCCCTTTAGGTCGACACTGTTTAAGAAATGTTCGCTCTCTCAGAGTCACGGGGGCTCCCGTATTTCCTGGCTGGGGGCTGTCTGGACGCTGCTTCTTGCAGACCCCGATTCTGCATCCTCTCCCCTCAGGTGTTATCTTTTTCTTCATTCCTCATTCCGCTTCCCCTTTTCGAAGGGATGTTGGTTTCAGCCCCTTGTGCTGGCCCAGAATCCTGGCAGCAGTGCCAGTCCAGCAGGCACCCCCTCGTCCTTCTCTTCCCCTGTAGGGTGGGGCCCCAGGGGCAGAGTCCGCCGGCCTCCTCCACCCCCCACCACACAGTGGCATACCCGCCCGCTCCAGGGTTTCCGGGCAGAACGGGCACAGTCCACCCCACCACCCTTGGAAATTTTGGCCTAGACGTTTAGAACATCCTTACAGCTCCTTGCTGTAAGGCTTCCCTGGAGGCTCAGACAGTAAAGACTCTGCCTGCAGTGCAAGAGACCTGGGTTCGGTGCCTGGGTCAGGAAGATCCCCTGCGGAAGGAAATGGCAACCCACTCTGGTACTCTTGCCTGAGAAGCCCCATGGACGGAGGAGCCTGGCAGGCTGCAGTCCATAGAGTCAGACACGACTGAGCACATAGCTCCTTGCAGAGGGGTTTTGCCCGCTTCCAGCACCTGCAGTTGCAGCTGTGGTCCCAGGACCACCGAGGAGGAAAGCTGAGAGCAGCATCTTCCCCTCCTCCTCCCCCAACAAAGGAGGGGCTATCAGGAGGGGATGCGCTCCTGGCCGCTCCCACCCTGAGTGTGAGCACACGTTCATGAAGCAAGTGCGCCAGTGCTCCGTGCCCTTTACACACGCGTTTTGATGACCCGTTCAAGTCCCCATCAAACCACAGCTCTGAGGATGAGATGCAGCCGGACGTGTCCGTGGGTGTGGTGTCCCTTGGCCACTGCTGGACTCCTTGCGCTGTAGTGTGCATTCCCTGGTTTGAAGAAACATAGCTTGGTGGTCAGATCAGCAGGGTCTTCTTTCCAGTCCTCTTACATCTTCCAGCACTTTCACCCATCAGGTGTGCAAAGCCTCATCCAGTGTCTGTTCCTGTCACGAGCATTTTCAGCCTCCTGGGGAGCCGGGCAGTGGTCTGCTGTAGTCCATCTGCCTGCTTTATTCGGGGTTGTCCCCCGGGGAACACGAATCCCCGCCATCTGCAGGCTCCTTCCTGCCGGCCCAGGGGTGCGAGGGGGCTGTGTCTGTGATCACACCGCCTCTTTGTCGCCGCGGCCCCTCTGTCCACTCCTTCCCTGGACCCAGGCGGTCGCCTCCAGTGACAGCCCCGGAATATGCTTTTGCTGGTTCTAATCACCTTCTGATCGTCTGATCCTTACTCTAAAGGGCCCCCAGCTCCCCCGGAGTTTGCTGTAGGCCATGCTGCCACCAGCATCCTGTTAGCAGGGCAGGTTTCCGCTGCCCGCCGGCCTGGCCACGTAGCCAGCCCGTGGATGGCTGCCCCCCGGCGAGCCAACCCCAGACACCGGGGCCTGTAGCTGCTGAGTTCTCCCATCACTGCGAGAGCAGCAGCACGCCCTTCAGCCCACTGCGCTGGCTGGCTCCTCCCTGCTTTAACCAGGCTTTCCCATCAGCTGGTCGTAGGACGGCAGGATTCCAAACAGGATGCTGTCTGTCCACCCGGAGCTGCCCTTCCTAAACCAGGACACTCGCAGTTGGTCAGTCAAGAGCCACTCATAGGACGCTGTCCATGTGGCAGCGGGGTCTGGCCGCTCGGCAGACGGTCCTAAAGCCAGCCCTGGAGGAAGAGGCACCCAGCTCATGACACCAGGCTCCTGAACGGCCATTTCCGTGTTATCATGGAACTCCCCCCTTATCGCAGTGTTTCTCTGGCACCACCCAAGACTTTATGGGTGTCTTGGCTTCAGGGTTATTTCACATCATCAGTCCTGGGGACACTTGCACCCAATGCCCAATAGTAGCTGGTGACTGTCCCTCAGATGCCATGTTTCGTCATACCTGGGTCTAGAAACGCCCTGGTCCAAAAATCCCACTGTTTGCCGCTAGGTGGCACTCACAGGCTTTAGCCATGCGCTCCCGCCTGCAAGAGTGTGACTTAGAGATTCTTCCCAAGCCATGTATTCTCTGAAGGGCCAAGAGCACGTTAGAAAGTCAGATACAAGCTTCTGTTGTTCAGCTCCCCTTCAAACATGGCTTCTTTTGGGTGTGGGTAGGAGCCAGTGGTCTTCAAATGTGGCCTTTTGCATCCTCTGAACAGCCCGACTGTGCATGGCGTTTCTCCTTAGTTCCAGGGAGAGGCAAGGACTGCAGTCTATTTTCAGATGCTGGCGCAATGTCAAGGCTGGCTTCTCCTGTGTCATTCCTGAGAATTTCTCTGTCCGGGCCCTTCTGGCTTTGCTGGACTTGCCCACCAGCTTCTGTTAGTCATGTGTACCAGCATTGTACGTAAGTCACTCCCAGCTTGCTCGGCAGTGCCTGACATTGCTGTGATATCAGTTTACTGTTTATTATAGTCAGGCCCTGCATCAAGTACAAATGTCTTCCTACCAAATTATGCCAGCAAGTTGGCAAATTCAGAAAACCCTGTGACTATATGGTAAATTTAAATGGGATGCTTCCCACATGAAGACACACTGTGGTTGACTTCTATATGAGATTGAGATAAGGCCATCTGCAAGACCCATCCCTGAGTACACATCTCCTTTAGCCTGCTTGTTTTTTCTTTTTTTTTTTCACTACTGAAACCATAGGAAGAACTTCTGATGCTATTGGTGGTATGTGTACACTCTGTCCTTGGGATTTCCCAGGCAAGAATACTGGAGTGGGTTGCTATTTCCTCCTCCAGAGGATCTTTCCGACCAGGGATTGAGCCCGCATCTCCTGTGGATTCTGCACTGGCAGGCAAGTTATTTACCACTGAGCCAGCTGGGAAGCCCCATTATTGGTGGTATTTGAGCCTTAATAGTCTATGTGGGTCTCCACTAGCATTCTGTTTCTCTCACAGGTTGCACAGGGCTGTTATACAGAAATTTGTATACAAGTATCCCCGTTTCTAACATGTTATTAACTAAAGTGGTTATCTTTCCTTGTCTACTATACATTCATTTATAATTCTATACTATTTCAAATTAACAGCCAGTACGGGCTTAGGCAATTCTTTGGGCGCCCATGTGGTATACTGAATTAACACTGACTGAAGGGTGAGCTTACACATTTCCTGTATTACCAAACTAGGCAGGGGAAGTGTTCCCGAGTCAGACACAGTATCTCTCCCAATAATATAGTCAGGTAAAGGTGATGCAGCCACTTCAATGAAGTCCATTCAAGTATTCCAGTTTTCATCCAAACTTTCACCTCAATCGCATCACCACCCAGTCTAGCTCCATTTCCTCCCGATCTACCTGTGTCTTCCAGGGAGGACTTTACCTGGAAGGTTTACCAACAGGTTTTGGAACCAAGTTGGGCTCCTATGTCAAGGTTTCCAAGAAAAATATTTTCTCCACCCTCTGGTCATTTTTCCAACAACTATGCATTTGTGCTAAGTCGCTTCATTCGTGTCTGACTCTTTGTGACCCCATGGACTGTAGTCCACCAGGCTCCTCTGTCCATGGGATTCTCCAGGCAAGAAAACTGGATTGGATTGCCAGGCCCTCCTCCAGGGCATCTTCCCGACCCAGGGATCGAACCCAGGTCTCCTACATTGGCAGGTGGATTCTTTACCATCTGAACGACCAGGGAAGCCCAGATTTCTCCCTTACTCTTGCGTCTGTCTTTTCTCTGTCCCTATATTTATGATGTCTCTTGTGAAACGTATATAGGTTTTATATAGGTTTTTTATTTAGCCAATCTGATAATAAAACATTTATTACCTTAAAGTTTAGTGTAAATGATATATAATTTTATTAACATGTGCTGCTTGTTTTCATTTGGCCCCTCTATATTTTTTATCTACCTGCAATTGAATGGATTTTTTTTTAAGATTTTTGCTTTCCTCTTATTATTACATTATTGCACATTTTATACTATTATTTTCCTGCTATCTTATGAAAGACAACATGCATTATTCTCTTATTATAGTCAAAGGAGAACTATTACTTTGTAACTGCGATGATAATGCTAGAGCTTTAAAAGTTCAAATTCACTTACTCTCTCCCAACTTTTGCAAATTTCCACGTAAATCTTAGTCCACATATCATTTCTCTTATTTTTATACAACCAAAAAATTAATATTTATCCATTTATTTATGCTTCAATTACTCTTCATTGATTTTTACACTATTCTATTTCCATCTGGGATCACTTAAGGGAATTTGAAAAATGTGAAAGTGAAAATGTTAGTTGCTCAGTTGTGTCTGACTCTGAGACCCCATGGACTGCAACCCGCCAGGTTCCTCTGTCCATGGGATTCTCCAGGCAAGAATACTGAAATGGGTTGCCACTCCCTTCTCCAGGGGATCTTCCCGACCCAGGAATCGAACTCAGGGCTCCTACATTGCAGGCAGATTAACGGAAGTTAGTGTTTGTATTTGAAAAGTATGGACATAGCACATTTCTCTATTAGGTCTACTTTAATTTTCCTTTTCAAGGTTCTGCAATTTATAGTGCAGACATTGTGTATGCCTATTATTAAATTTATTCATTATTTTTCTACTATCATAAATAGCTTTCACATTAAAATTTTTTCCCTGTTACTTGTTGCTAGTATATTGAAAAACAGTTCATTTTGTGTAAGTTATGTTCTATGGCTTAACTAAGTTCATTAACAGGTTGAATAGTTGGGTTGTAGATTCCTGAGTATTTTATACAACGAAACTATATTATTTGCAAATAAATAGCATCTTAAATTTTTATTCCAAATTTCTACGTCTCACATCTTGTCTTTGTTTTGCCCTTGCCGAAGTGTCCAGCACAAAGTTACATGAGGGTGGAGAGAGCAGAGAGCCACGTTCCACTCCTAGTCTTAGGGGAAACATTACAATTTTCACCATCAAGTGTGAAGTTAGCTCTAAGTTTAGAGATGCCCTTTTTGGCCAAAGGACATTTTCTTTAATTATTCTACTGCTACTTTCTCAGATATTAATTTTGAATGAGCATTGAATTTTGTCAAAGGTTTTTTTTTTTTTTTCTTCATGCATTTATTGAGATCATCATATGTTATTTTTTCTCTTCTGTTCTGTTTACTTGGTAAATTACCATAAAAATTCTTGCACATTCTCCAGCCTGGAATGGACTCTGCTTGGTCATGCCATGACATCCTTCCTGTATTTCTGGGTTCTTTGCTCCCACTTTGAGAGGCTTCTGTGACTATGCTAATGAGCGAATGATCTGCTGTCTTCTGCTCTTGTCACGTCTGTGTTTTGGAAGCAGGCTTTTACTAGCTTCAACCACAGATTTTTTGGCAGTGTGAAATCACATGGACCTAGAATTTTCTTTGTCAGAAGATTTTGTTTACAAGTTCCATATGTTTAACTGAAATCTGTCTATTGATGCTTTCTACTGTGCCTGGTGTCATATTTGACATGGTGAATTTCTAAAATACGTAGATTTTTCATCCAAGTTGTCAAATTTGTTGGGGCTTCCCAAGTGACCGAGTGGTCAAGAATCTGCCTGCCAGTGCAGGAGATGCAAGAGATGTGGGTTTGATCCCGGGATCAGGAAGGTCCTCTGGAGTAGAAAATGGCAACCCACTCTAGTGTTCTTGCCTGGAGAATCCCATGGACAGAGGAGCCTGGTGGGCTGCAGTCCACGGGGTCACAGAGTCGGACACGACCTAGTGACAGGACGACAGCAACGATGAGAACCTACTGTCCAGACGGGGAGCTCGACTCAGCCCCTGTGGCGACCTAACTGGGAAGGAAACCCGAAAGGGGGGGGTGTACACGTGCAGCTGCTTCTCCTTGCTCTATAGCAGAAGCTAACGCGACATTGCCAAGCACCTATATTCCAGTCAAAACTAGTTCAAACACGCTGCTAGGCTCCTGGGACTTTGAAGAGGGACTCTTATTAGAGCTTCCATTCAAAGCAATGTTGTACGAACACTAACCACATAGGTTACATTAGGTTTGACTATGGAGTCTTTTGAGTTTTGGAGCTAATTGTAGGATGAAAATTGGTTTTGACTGTTCAATTTGTGTTGCGCTGACAATTTCACAGTCAGAAATTTTTGGAGAAAGCTTCTGCTTTCCTTGGCCTACATTCCCCCTTCTTCCTGGGAAAGGGAGAGTGGTAATTTATTCTTCAGCCTTTGCAGTGAATATTTATTTGAGAAGAAAGAGGATGGTCCTATCTTTCAGAGCTTAAAAGCCACTAAGGAAAGGAGACAGGCCTCTTGGAATTCTTGGATAAGCACAAGGAATCTGTGCAAACAGCACTTTCAAAAAATATCTGCCTTTTTACAGCAAGGTTACTGATTTTAAAATTTAACATGCTTTAAGAAAATAAAGGCAAGAAGCTGCTCTATTACACAGGGAGCCCAGTCTGATGCTTTGTGAAGACCTAGAAGGGTGGGAGTCCAGAAGGGACTGGCTGGCTATGGTCCATGGGGTCGCAAAAGGGTCAGACACAACGGAGTGACTGAGCGCACACACAAACACACACAACCAATATCTTACTAAAAGTGACTTAAATAACAACGTCTTTATTACGGTGCCAAGGGTACAGCTCAAGGGTAGTTAGACGGAAAGTGCTCCAAGTGCTCAAAGATGCAGACTCCTTCCTTCTTTTGCCGCATTCCTCAGAGTATTGAGTGTAATACTCAGGGTTTCAACATGACTCTTGCAAATCCAAACATCACGTCCACCCTCAGACATATCCAGAGAGAGAAAGAAAGGGAGCACGGAGGAAAGTGTGTATTATTTAGGATTTGTGAGTGACAGAAAACCCCAAGCAACAGTAGTTTAAATTTTAAAAAAGTTCACTTATTTTTTTGTTAGACCTTCTGGGTAGGTAATGCAAGGCAGCTGTGGTGCTTCATGTAACAAGAACTCACATTTCTCCTTCCTTTTTGCTCCACCCATTTGAACACAAATTCATGGTCCAAACTGGTAACATCTGTCATAATTGGAAGGCCAGAGGAAGAGACAAATAAGAGAGCAGAGGGTATATGTGTGCCGTCTCTTTAGAAAGGTTCTGGGAAATTGTTCAGTTCAGTTCAGTCTCTCAGTCGTGTCTGACTCTTTGCGACCCCATGGACTGCAGCATACCAGGCCTCCCTGTCCATCACCAACTCCTGGAGTTTACCCAAATTCATGCCCATTAAGTCGGTGATGCCATCCAACCATTTCATCCTCTGTCATCCCCTTCTCCTCCTGCCTTCAATCTTTCCCAGCATCAGGATCTTTTCCAATGAGTCAGTTCTTCGAATCAGGTGGCCAAAGTATTGGAGTTTCAGCTTCAGCATCAATCCTTCCAATGAATATTCAGGACTGATTTCCTTTAGGATTGACTGGTTGGATCTCCTTGCAGTCCAAGGGACTCTCAAGAGTCTTCTCCAACACCACAGTTCAAAAGCATCAATCCTTTGGTGCTCAGCTTTCTTTATAGTCCAACTCTCCCATCCATAATGACTACTGGACAAACCATAGCTTTGACTAGACGGACCTTTGGTGGCAAAGTAATGTCTCTGTTTTTTAATATGCTGTCCAGGTTGGTCATAGCTTTTCTTCCACGTAGAAAGCATCTTTCAATTTCATGGCTGCAGTCACCATCTGCAGTGATTTTGGAGCCTAAGAAAGTAAAGTCTCTCACCATTTCCCCATCTATTTGCCATGAAGTGATGGGAGCAGATGCCATGATCTTAGTTTTCTGAATGTTGAGTTTTAAGCCAACTTTTTCACTTTCCTCTTTCACTTTCATCAAGAGGCTCTTTAGTTCTTCTTAGCTTTCTGCCATAAAGATGGTGTCATCTGCATATCTGAGGTTATTGATGTTTCTCCCAGCAATCTTGGCTCCAGTTTGGGTTTCATCCAGTTCAGTATTTCTCATGATGTACTCTGCATATAAGTTAAATAAGCAGAGTGACAATATACAGCCTTGAAGTACTCCCTTCCCATTTTGGAAAAATAAAGGCAAGAAGCTGCTATATTATACAGGGAGCCCAGCCTGGTGCTCCTTGAAGACCTAGAAGAGGGGAAGGGAGGTTCAAGAGAATGGTATATATTTCCACCTACCAATGCCAGAGACACAGAGACGCAGCCCTGATCCCAGGATCAGGAAGGTCCTCTGGAGTAGAAAATGGCAACCCACTCCAGTATTCTTGCCTGGAAAATTCCATGGACAGAAGAGCCTGGTGGGCTACAGTCCATGGGGTCGCAAAAGAGTCAGACACAACTGAGTGACTGAGTACACACACCCACAACAAATACCTTACTGAAAGTGGGAAATTGTTATATCACACTAATCAGAACTCAGCTACATCGCTACACCCATTGCCAAGGAGAATGAAAATGGCTGTCTCTCTTCTGGGTGATCATGTGAACAGCTAATCATAGGGATGTATTAGAACATAATACAAGGAAGTGGATATTGATGGACATTATCTGTCTTTTATTGATGGACATTAGTCTTTCCGCAGAGGGATCTTGGCCTCCTCTCCTTTCTGAGCATGAGCAAAGTGTTTCCCAGATCATCGCTTTGGCATCTTCTTGGGCACAACTGAACCAACATAAGTACCCCAGCCGTAAGGGGGTGAAGAAAGCCGGGCTCTGGCATCTCTAATCTCTGCCATGGACGGTGGCTATGCTAATGAGCAGATAACAAGGAAAAGGCTGCTTAAGCAACAGCACAAGATAGCATTACCTTTATAATACGTGTGAATATCCGCTGGGGGGAAAATCTCTCCTCATTATTCTTTTTCTAAGTTTTCAGTTATTTTCAATTTGTGATTGACATCTGAGTTTGTACAACCTGTTATATCACTGTTTGTCTAGGTCCCATTTTCTTTTGCCATCAAATGATAGGATTTGGCTACTTGAACTTCTGGATATTTCCGAGTTTTCCAGTTCTGGTCCCACAAGACAGTGCGCTATGCAGAAGCCAGTGTTTGATAGCTTAGACAGAGGAGGAGCATTTGTGTTTGGGTGGGTGCATGTCAGGAACTATGGAGTGCAAGGCTTAGCTTTGCAGCTGTTGGTTTCTCAGCATGACTGTCTTAGCAGATGCGGTTCACCGAGGTGGTGCCCCGGAAGCTAGGGTGAAAAGCTCATTACCACACGCACTTCGATCCAGCATGCTCACTGGGAGCTGTTTGTGCGCCAACTTCGCTCATTAGAACCCCTGAAGCTTCAAGGCTGAGTTCTCCAAGGGTTCAAATCTCAACCCTCTTTGTCTCAGAAGCCGCATCCTCCAAGGACCTTCTCTTGGCTGCTCTCTATCCATGTTTGATTACCTCATTAGAAACTCTTTAATGAGGCAAGAGTTTCAGGATGGTTAGCAGCAGAGTTAGCTTGAAGACAGAGCCCAAGGGAGTATATTACCTCATGGTTGGGGAAAAACAGGCTCTGGTATTACTGATAAACAGTCCAAGGCCATAGCTAACTCATTTCTGATAAGGCAAGGTTAGAAGGCAATAGAAAAGAACAACTTTCATGCAGAATCAGTGCTAAGCTTGTATCATAAGACCTAGACCCAGTTCAATCACTAGCAGTAGGCTCTCTGCAAAGAGCCAGTTACCAAGTACTATTACTACTTGATTCACAGTGGTGTTAGAATATATTTCAATAAGCATGTTAATGCATTTTAGCTGCATAGCATAGTATAAGAATAGGTTGATTAGGATCATTATTTTGAAAGGTGTATTTGAATACAATATCTAATCACTTAAGTACTAGCATGTCATTTAAATACACTCAAATATATACCAGGCTTCCCTGGTGGCTCAGATGGTAAAGAATCTGCCTGCAATGCAGGTGACGCAGGTTCAATCCTTGAGTTGGGAAGATCCCCTGGAGAAGGAAATGACTACCCATTTCAGCATTCTTGCCTGGAGAATTCCATGGATAGATCTATTAAAGTGATATGTCAGTACTCATGTGCTTAGAAATTTTAAAATCCATTTTTAACCCTCTGAATCTTTTTTAATCTCTTCTTTATTGAATAAAAATTAATTAATTTGGAAGTTAATAAAAATTCAGATTAAAAATCCAAATAATAGGTGTCACTTATTGTATTGTTATACAAATTGAAACTGTATTGGACAGATGGCTGAATAAACACGTTTGGTTTTTCTTGCGTCCATTCCAGATTCCATTAAATGACAGAAAAGATCATTTCTGAAATGTAAAACTGCATTAATAATTAGGAAAATCAAAAATAATGTCATCAGTTAGCCATATTTTGTAGATTACTTCAGAAGGGAAAAGACCTGTGAAGTGACCGAGACAGTGCAGATGAAAACCCCCAAATATGCAGGGGAAGGTTTCTATGAAGATAAGCATGACTGGTGTTCTATTAACAGACACAGGAGGCAGAAATGACTGCAGGGCTTTGCCAAGTGGTTAACGGGCCAGCTACTTGAACAAATCTACATGAACCAGTCCCTCCCCAGGTTTCTCAGGGTGCACTTGTCCACAGGCCAAAATAGCTATTTGTTGAAATCAGAGCCAGAGAAATGTGGTCCTGTATAGGTAGCCACAGATCCAAAAAGGTAAGATTCTGATACATTGTGTTTACCTAGTAAAGGAGATAATTGTCTGTGATTCACTCCAGCAAAATAAATGGTTCAAAAAATGAGAGAGACAGGGGATAAAAGAAGCCAGGGTGAAAAACAAAAATGTAAAATATATTTTTAAGCCTCACAACTTTTTATATAGAATGTAATACAGTGTTTTTTTTGTTTTTTAATAGAATCTGGTTCTAAAGTGCTAAATAATGTTAATTTTAGAGTAGTTGGTTTTGGGAAAGAGCATGCTAATGTTCTTGGTTTCTTGAGGCAGCAGATTCTGATTCAATATAAAATATGTTTAACATGTGTTAAAAATGCAGGAGAAACTAAAAAAGAATAGCTATAAATGTGAAATTTCCAAAATACTGAGTAAAAAGTAGAAGAAAAATCAATTATTTACACAATTTATAGATAAAAGGTAAGAAAAAATGACCAGATTTTAAATACCAAATAACATAATAAATACATGAGTTACAAATTAAAATATATAAAAAATTGCAATAAAGAAAAATGTAATAAGTTAAACTTTTCAGGGAGAATTGCTCTTCAGTTCAGTTCAGTCACTCAGTTGTGTCCGACTCTTTGTGACCCCATGGACTGCAGCACGCCAGTCCATCACCAACTCCTGGACCTTACTCAGACTCATGCCCATTGAGTCGGTGATGCCATCCAACCACCTCATCCTCTGTCATCCCCTTCTCCTCCTGCCTTCAATCCCTCCCAGCATCAGGGTCTTTTCCAATGAGTCAGCTCTTCGCATGAGGTGGCCAAAGTATTGGAGTTTCAGCTTCAGCATCAGTCCTTCCAATGAACACCCAAGACTGATCTCCTTTAGGATGGACTGGTTGGATCTCCTTGCAGTCCAAGGGACTCTCAAGAGTCTTCTCCAACACCACAGTTCAAAAGCATCAATTCTTCAGCACTCAGCTTTCTTTATAGTCTAACTTTCACATCCATACATGACCACTGGAAAAACCATAGTCTTGACTAGACAGACCTTTGCTGACAAAGTAATTGCTCTTAGTATGGTAAAAAAAAAAAAAAACCACTACATGTTTTTTGATACTTTATCTATAAACTATGTCTAAAACAAAATCGCATGGAAGGGTCAAAGAGGAAATACTGAATGGAAGAAAATATTTGCAAATGATGTGACTGACAAGGGGTTAATATCTAGAGTAAATAAAACAGCTCACACAACTCAACATCAAAAAAATAAAGAAACAATCCTATTAAAAAATGGGCAGAAGACCTGAAAAGACATTTTTCCAAAGAGGAAATACAGATGGCCAACAGGCTGTGAAGTGATGTCTCACATTGCTAACTACCAGGGAAATGCAAACCGCAATAAGATATCACCTCATACTTGTCAGAATGGCTGTCATCAAAATGAACATAAGCAACAAATGTTGGTAAGGGTGTGGAGGAAAGGGAACCCTTGTATGCTGTTGGTAGAAATGCATATTGGAACAGCCACTGTGGAAAAACAGTGTAGATGGTTCCCAAAAAACTGAAAACAGAACCACCACATGACCCAGGAATCTCCCACCTGGGTATACACTAAAAAAGGAAAAAGAAAAAAAAAAAGGCACTAATTTGAAAAGATATGTGAATCCCAATGTTCATAGAAGTATTATCTACAAATGTCAGAAAAGGAAGCAAATTAAGTGTTCATCAACAGATGAATGAATGAAGAAATGTGCTATTTATATATATATAGTTGCTTTTCAGTCACTCAGTCATGTCCAACTCTTTGTGACCCACGAACTGCGGCACATCAGGCTTCTCTGTCCTCCACTATCTCCCAGAGTTTGCTCAGATTCATGTTTATTGAGTCATTGATGCTATCTAACCATCTCATCCTCTTCTGCCCCCTTCTTCTTTTGCCCTCAATCTTTCCCAGCATCAGGGTCTGTTTCAATGAGTTGGCTCTTCACATCAGATGGCCAAAGTATTGGAGCTTCAGTTTTAGCCTCAGTCCTTCCAATGAATATTCAGGACTGATTTCCTTTAGCATTGTCTGGTTTGATTCCCTTGCAGTCCAAGGGACTCTCTAGAGTCTTCTCCAACACCACAGCTCTAAAGCATCAACTCTGGCACTCAGCCTTCTTTATGGTCTAGATAGTAGTCCACTAGAAGAATGAAACAAAAAGAATGAAATTCTGCCATGTGCATAACATGGTTGAATTTGGAGGACATTATGCTAAGTGAAATAAATCAGACAGAGAAAGACAAATACTGTATCATTATCAATTATATGTGAAATCTAAAAAACTCTGCAAATTAGTGAATATAAGAAAAAAGAAACAGACTCACAGATATAGAGAACAAACCACTGGTTACTGGTGGGGAGAGGGAAGGGAGCAGGGGTTACATAGGGGAAGGGGTGAAGAGGTACAAATTATTACTTATAAAATAATCCACAAGAATATATTGTGCAGCATAGGGAATATAGCCAATATTTTATAATAAACATAAATTAAGTAAAACATTTAGAAATTGTGAATTACTATATTGTACATCTATAACATAATATTGCACATTGAATATATTTCAGTTTAAAAAGCATATATTGGGTTTATTTTGTTTGTTTATTTGTAGAATATTCCAAAATTACATCTCTGCTTGGACATAAATTGAAATCTTTGTAAGTTTAAGGGGCTAATTCATGCTGATGTATGGCAGAAATCAAACCAATATTGTAAAGTGGAAGTGAAAGTCGCTTAGTCATGTCCTACTCTTTGCGACCCCATGGACTATCCAGTCCATGGAATTCTCCAGGCCAGAATACTGGAGTGGGTAACCTTTTCCTTCTCTTCCCAACCCAGGGATTGAACCCAGGTCTCCCACACTGTAGGAGGATTCTTTACCCACTGAGCCATCAGGGAAGCCCATATTATAAGCCAATCATCAATCAATTAAAAATAAATAAATATTTTTAAAAATTCATTCTTTTCTAAACCTGTTTTTTCTTGGTCATATTCAATAAAATTTAAAATATTTATTTAAAGGTGGAAAATCCTAACTTTTGGAGACTTAGAAACATGTTTCTAAATGTGCCTTGAGTGAAAGGGAAAATAAAAAGGGAAATCATAAATTAATTGAAAAGTAATAAAGTAAGAAATTCTTCTATTAGCTTTGAGCTTGTTTTGTTTTTTTTTTTTGCTTTTGCTAGTTCCTTGAATTGTATGGTTATGTTGTTTGAACTCTTCCCTATTTCTTAATGTAGGTACATATTATAAACTTCCTTCTTAGAATTGTTTTTGCTGCATCTCACAAGTTTTTATATGCTGTATTTTCACTTGCCTCAATAGATTTTTTATTTCTCTCTTTATTTCATCTTTGATATGTTGGTTTTTCAGTAGTATAATGTTTAAACCCCATATAACTGTGAACTATCCAGTTTTCTTCTTGTATTTTAATTTATAGATTCATACATTTGTGGTAAGAATAAATACTTAACCTGATTTCAGCCTCCTTAAATGTATTAAAACATTTTTTTGTGACCTAACATCTGGTCTGTCCTGGAGAATACTACATGTGTGACTGAGAAGAACGTGTATTCTGCTGCTGTGGGATGGAATGTTTGGTAAATGTTAAGTCCATCTGCTCTAACGTTAAAGTCTGATGTTTCCTTCTTGATTTTCTGTCTGGATAATTTACACATCGCTCAAAGGGGGCCATTGAAGTTCCTACTGTTATTGTATTGTCTGTTTCTTCATTTACGCCTGTTAATTCTTACTTTATATATTTAGGTGCACCTATGTTAGGTGCGTATGGCCTTCCCTGGTGGCTCAGACGGTAAAGAATCTGCCTGCAGTGTGGGAGATCTGGGTTTGATCCCTGGGCTGGGCAGATCCCCTGGAGGAGGGGATGGCAGTCCACTCCAGTATTCTTGCCTGGAGAATCCCCATGGACAGAGGAGCCTGGTGGGGCTACAGTCCATGGGGTTGCAAAGAGTCTGAGCGACTAATCACATGTTGGGTGCGTAAGTATTTTTAAATATTGTATCCTCTTGTTGAATTGACTCCCTTATCATTATATATGGAGTTTTGTCTCTTATAATCTTTGGCTTAAAGTCTGCTATGTCTGAAATAATTAAAGCTACTGCTTTCTTGCAGTTTGCATTTGCATGAAATAACTTCGATCCATTCATTTTCAATCTGTATGAGTTCTTACACATTATGTGAGTCTTTTGTAGGTAGCACATAGCTGTATTTTTCTTTTTTATTCATTTGGCCAATCTATGTCTTTTTTTTTTTTTTCATTTATTTTTATTAGTTGGAGGCTAATTACTTTACAATATCGTAGTGGGTTTTGTCATACATTGACATGAATCAGCCATGGATTTACATGTATTCCCCATCCCAATCCCCCCTCCCACCTCCCTCTCAACCCAATCCCTCTGGGTCTTCCCAGTGCACCAGGCCCGAGCACTCAGTCTATGTCTTTTGATTAAAGCATTTTGCCCTTACAAGAATTTTGCCCTTTTACATTTAGAGTTATTTTAGATATGGACTTACTACTGTGATTTTGTTAATTGTTTTCTGGCTGTTCTGTAATTCCTTTGTTTCAATACTTTTCCCTCACTCTCTTCTGTGATTTGATGATTTTCTGTGGTGGTGGGCTTGGATCCTTTCCTTTTTATCTTCTGTGTGTCTACAATGGGTTTTTACCTTGTAGTTACCATGAGTAACCATGTAGTCACCTTGAGTTACCTTGTAGTTATGCTTCCCCAGTGGCTTGCCCAGTGAAGGAGACGCAAGAGATACTTGTTCAATCCCTGGGTCAGGAAGACCCCCTAGAGGAGGGCATGGCAACCCACTCCAGTATTCTTGCCAGGAAAATCCCATGGGCAGAGGAACATGGTGGCTGCAGTCCACAGGGTCGCAAAGAGTCAGGCATGACTGGAGTGTTGTTTCTCTAATTGATTGAATTGCACTGCTCTGTCTTCAAGTTCACTGATCCTTTTCCCACTTGATCTTGTCTACTTCTGAACTCCTCTATTGAATTTTTCAGTTCAGTGAACATATTCTTCAGCTCTAAGGAATATTCTCACATATTTTCAATCACTTTCTTGAAATTCTCACTTTGTTCATACATTGTTTTGACTTTGGGTGAGCAGCTTTATTATCATTATTTTGAGCTCATTATCAGATAATCACATCTTTTCATTTTACTAAAGTCTATTTTTGGAGTTTTACCTTGTTCTTTTGCTTAGAATACAGTCTTTTGCTTCTTTGTTTTCTTGACCTTCTGCGTTGGTTTCTGTGCATTAGATGAACATAATCCCTACTGGCCACTAGAACCAGTCAAGAGGTATATGTCCTGGGTGGTAGCCAAAAACGCCAGGGTGCCAGATGTGTGTACAAACTCCTTCTGGGGAAATATTGTCAGTTTGTTGTGGCTACAGGGAGAATGCAAAGATGATGTTTGCTGTTTCTCTGTTATCTAAGGATGATTGTAGTCATTCCCTAGATGTAGACTAACTTAGAAATCTGACCCTCAGGTAGCAGCTTTTGAAGTATACAAATATGTATCTTCCAGAGGAAGACTGAGAGATGCATATTTCTGCCTGTTCCCTTTCTGCTGAGGCATGGGGAAGAGCCACAGTGAGTCTTTGTGGGCCCACTAAGAGCTGATTCTTTGTTTACTATAGGCTTGTGAGTCTTGTGCATGCAAGCCCCATTTGGCTTTCACACCTAGGTGTTTGGGGGACCCATCTCTCAGATGAAGTGTTAGAGGTTGCTAGATGTTGAGTCCAAATCATTTGTTCCTCAGAGAGAAGCAGGGGAGTTGTAAGTTCCCTCCCAATAATAATCATTGTGTCAGGAGTGGGATTGATCATGAGAGTGTTATCTCAGCCTTTCCTACCCATTTTTGTGTAAATATTTTCTCATTTGCCCAAAGTGTTTCTCAGCTAGTTTCTGAATTTCTTCCAGAAGAATTTTTTCCATGTATAGGTATAGATTTGGTGTGTCTGTGGGTGGAGGTGAGTTTTGGAGGCTCCGATGTCACCATTTTGGACTGGAATTCCTCTCTAGATGAACTCTTAGCCAGATTTACAAAGGGAAAATCATTCTTTTTGGTGAAGTTTACCAAAAATTTAAAGAGAAATTAATAACAATCCTTCTCAAATTCTTTCAAAGCTGGAGGAGGAGGGAACATTTCCCAACTCATTTTACAAGCCAGCATTACCCTGACCCCAAAACCAGAAGAGGACCCTACAAGGAAAGAAAATCACAAGCTAAAATTCCTGCTGAACATGGATGCAATATCCTTAACAAAATGCTAGCAAATCAGTCTTAAAAATACATTAAAAGGATCATACATCCTCTATGGGTGGAATTTATTTCAAGGGTGAAAAGATAGTTCAGCATCCACAAATTAATCAATATGATATAAATAAACATTAAATAAAAGATAAAAATTATCTCAACAGATGCAGAAAAAACATTTGATAAAATTCAACATCCATTCATGATAAAAATTGTCAAGGAGCAGGATATAGAATTAACATACCTTAACATAATAAAGGCCACGAAGGACAAACCCACATCTAATATACTTAACAATAAAAATTTGAAATCTTTTCCTCTAAGATCAGTAAAAAGACAGAAGGCCCATTCTTGCCACTTATACTCAACATAGTACTGGGAGTTCTGGGCAGAACAATTAGGCAAGAAATGGACATAAAAGACATCTAAATCAGAAAGAAATAAGACCATCTCTACATACAGATCACAAAATCTTAAATATATTAATAGAAAGCCATGATATACCACCAAAAGTGTTTAGAACCAATAAAAGAATTCAGTAAATTTACAAGATACAAAATCAATAAACAAAAAAGTTTATTTTTGTGCATTTATCAATTATCACTGATAAATGCATTTACCCATTCATATCCATACACTAATAATGGACTATCAGAAAGAGAAATTAAGAAAACAGTTTCATTTTCAAGTGTATCAAAAGAATAAAATACTTAGAAATAAATTTAAGCAAGGAGGTAAAAGATTTGTGCATTGAAAACTATAAGACATTAATCAAAGAAGTTGAAGACACAAATAAATGGAAATATAATCTCTGTTAATGGACTGACGCTAAAGCTAAAGCTCCAATACTTTGGCCATCTGATGTGAAGAGCCAAATAATTAGAAAAGACCCTGATGTTGGGAAAGATTGAAGGCAGGAGGAGAAGGGGACAACAGAGGATAAGACGGCCGTATGGCATCACCAGTTCAGTGGAAGTGAATTTGAGCAAGCTCTGGGAGGTGGTGAAGGATGGGGAGACTGGTGTGCTGCAGCCCATGGGGTCACAAAGAGTTGGACACGACTGAGCGACTGAAAACAACAATGGATTGACAGGATAAGGATTGTTAAAATGTCCATAGCACCTGAAGGAATTCAATTCAATCTATAATAAAATGTCAACAGCATTTTCCACAGGAATAGAAAAAAAATCCTTAAGTTTGTATAGAGTCACAAAAGATTCTAAATACCTAAAGCAACACTGAAAAAGAACAAATTTGAAGGTATCGCACTTGCTGATGTCAAACTCTATTAATATATAGTAATAAAAACAGAATGATATTGGCATAAAAACACACATGTATATCAGTGAAGCAGTCTAGAGAACCTAGAAATAAACTGACACGTATGGTCAATTAATTTACAACAGAGGAACCTACAATTAAATATCATTAAGTAGATGTTCATAAATAAAATTTAAATATTGGGAAATTTAAGACACATTCTTTTAAGTAACTCTCAAGTCAAAGAAGAAACAATGGAAAGGTAAGGAGGTAAAACTAAATGATACTGGAAACTCTGCATATCAAAACTTAGGTAATCCAGCTAAAGTATTATTTACATGAAACTTCATGGCAATGTCTTCACTTGATAAAATGTATCTATTAGAATAACACAGCAAACAGTAGTAAAAGGTTAATGTGTTTTTCTCCAAAGAAATAACATCTTTTTCTGCTGCCCAGCTAGGTCAGTCAGTACAGCATGAGACTGTTAAAGATTTAACATTGAAAAAAAAATACAGCATGAGTTTATCCTCTTACAGTTTTGGAAGGCAGAAGCCCCAAGTCAGTTTCAATGGGTCAAATGAAGTTGTCTCTTGAACTGTGCTCCTCCTGGAAGCTCTACAGGAAAATCAGTTTCCTTGCCTTTTCCAGCTCCTAGAGGCTGCCTCCACTCCTTGGCTTGTAGCCCATTCCTCCACCTTCAAAGTCATTCCAATCACTGTTTAAAGATTTAATATTCTTAAAATGCCCATACTACTTAAAATGATCTACAGACTAAACACGATTTCTATCAAAATCTCAATGACACTTTTTAAAGAAATAGAAATTTTTTTTTCTGGAATTCATATGGAATCACAAAGGACTGTGAATACACAAATCATTCTTATGAAAGAAGAACAAAGTTGAAAGTATTACATGTGCTAGTTTTAAAGCATATTACAAAACTACAATAATCAAAAGCATATGATACTGGCATACAGACAGATTTATAGATCAGTGGAACAGGATAGACATCCCAGAAAGAAATCAGTGCATATATGATCAACTGATCTTTGACACGGGTGCCAAAAATACATAATAGGGAAAGCATAGTTTCTTCAACAAACAGTGTTGGGAAAATTGTATATCACATCCAAAAGAACGAAATTGGATCCTTATCTTACACCACACACAAACATTAACTTGAAGTGGATTAAAGGCTTAAACATGAAAATGAAATGGTAAACTCCTAGATGAAAATATAAGAGAAAAGCTTCAAGATATTGGTCTTGGTACAGACAACCAAAAGAAAACTAAACAGTGGGACTATCAAACCACCAATGACACTTAGAACCAAAACAGAAAACTTTATAATTTGTATGGAAACACAAAAGACTAAATAGCCAAAGCAATCTTGAGAGGGAAAAGCAGAGCTAGAGTAAGCAAGTTCCCTGACTTCAGGCTATACTACAAGCTACAAAAAAGACAGTACGGACTTCCCTGGTAGCTCAACCGGTAACGAATCCACCTGCAATGCAGGAGACCCCGGTTCGATTCCTGTATCAGGACGCTCCCCTGGAGAAGGGATAGACTACCCACTCCAGTATTCTTGGGCTTCCCTGGTGGCTCAGATGGTAAAGAGTCCACCTGCAAGGCGGGAGACCTGGGTTGGAAAGATCCCCTGGAGAAGGGAAAGGCTACCCACTCCAGTATTCTTGCCTGGAGAATCTCCATGGACAGAGGAGCCTGGTGGGCTGCAGTCCATGGGGTTGCAAAGAGTCGGACACGACTGGGTGGCGAAGCACAGCACAGCATGGTACTGGCACAAAAACGGAAATATAAACCACAGGATCGAAAACTTAGAGATAAACCCGTGCACATATTATCACCTAATCTATGAAGAAGGAAGCAAGAATACACAGTGAAGAAAAGACAGCCTCTTCAATAAGTGGTGCTGGAAAAACTAGACAGCTACTTACACAATAATGAAATTAGAACACTTGCTAACACCATACACAAAAATAAACTCAAAATGGATTAGAGACCTGAGTGCAAGGTCAAACACTACAAAACTCTCAGAAGAAAACATAGGCAGATCATTCTGACATAGATTGTAGTATCTCTTTTTCTACCTACCTCCTAGAGCAATGAACATATAAATGAAAATTAACAAATGGGACCTAATTAAACTTAAAAGCTTCTGTATAACAAAGGAACCCATAAACAAGAGGAAAAGACAACCCTCAGAACAGGAGAAAACATTTGTAAATGAAGCAAGTGACAAAGGGTTAATCTCCAAAATATGCAAACGGCTCATGCAGCTCAATATCGAAAAAACAAACAGTCCAAGAAAAAAAATGGGTTGGAAGAATTAAATAGACATTTTCCCAAGGAAGACATACAGATGATCAGCAAACACTTGGAAAAATGCTAAACTATTAGAGAAATGGAAATCAAAACTATAATGAAGTATCATCTCACATCTGTCAGAATGGCCATTATTAGAAAAACCTACAAACAGTAAATGCTAGAGAGGGTGTGGGGAAAAAGGAACCCTCTTGCACTGGTGGGAGGAATGTAAATTGATACAACCACTATGGACAGCAGTGTGGCGGTTCCTTAAAAAATTAAAAATAGAATTACCACATGACTCACAATCCACTGCTGGGCATATCCCCAGAATAAGCCATAATTCAGAAAGACACATGCATCCCAATGTTCATTGCAGCATGATTTACAATAGCCAGGATGTGGAATCAACCTAAATGTCCCTCAACAGAGTAATGGATAAAGGCAATGTGGTACATATATGTGATAGAATATTTATCAGCCATTAAAAAGAACAAAACCACGCCATTTGCAGAAACATGGATTGACCTAGAGATTGTCATACTAGGTGAAGTAAACTGACAGAGAGAAACAAGTATTGTATATTAACACATGCATGTGGAATCTAGAAAAACTGTATAGATATTCTTATTCGCAAAACAGAAATAGAGACAGATGGAGAGAGCAAATGTATGTGGGGGAAGGGGGTGGGGGTATGAACTTGGTGTTCGGGATTGACATACATATGCTATTAATACTGTGTATAGAATAGATAACCAATGAAAAACTATTGCATAACTTTACCCCATGTTCTGGATCACAATAAACTATGGAAAATTCTGAAAGAGAAGGGAATACCAGACCACCTGGTCTGCCTCTTGAGAAACCTGTACCCAGGTCAGGAAGCAACAGTTAGAACTGGACATGGAACAACAGACTGGTTCCAAATAGGAAAAGGAGTACATCAAGACTGTATATTGTCACCCTGATTATTTAGCTTATATGCAGAGTACATCATGAGAAATGCTGGGTTGGATGAAGCACAAGCTGGAATCAAGATTGCTGGGAGAAATATCAATAACCTCAGATATGCAGATGACACCACCCTTATGGCAGAAAGTGAAGAGGAACTAAAGAGCCTCTTGATGAAAGTGAAAGATGAGAGTGAAAAAGTTGACTTAAAGCTTAACATTCAGAAAACTAAGATCATGGCATCTGGTCCCATCACCTCATGGGAAGTAGATGGGGAGACAGTGGAAACAGTGTCAGACTTTTTTGGGCTCCAAAATCACTGCAGATGGTGATTGCAGCCATGAAATTAAAAGACACTTACTCCTTGGAAGGAAAGTTATGACCAAGCTAGACAGCATATTAAAAAGCAGAGACATTACTTTGCCAACAAAGGTCCATCTGGTCAAGGCTATGGTTTTTCCAATGGTCATGTATGGATGTGAGAGTTGGACTGTGAAGAAAGCTGAGTGCCAAAGAATTGATGCTTGTGAACTGTGGTGTTGGAGAAGACTCTTGAGAGTCCCTTGGACTGCAAGGAGATCCAACCAGTCCATCCTAAATGAGATCAGTCCTGAATATTCATTGGAAGGACTGATGCTGAAGCTGAAACTCCAATACTTTGGCCATCTCAGGAGAAGAGCTGACTCATTGGAAAAGGCCCTGATGCTGGGAAAGATTGAAGGTTGGAGGAGAAGGGGATGACAGAGGATGAGATGGCTGGATGGCAACACTGACTCGATGGGCATGGGTTTGGGTAGACTTCGGGAGTTGCTGATGGACAGGGAGGCCTGGCATGCTGTGATTCATGGGGTCGCAGAGAGTCGGACATGACTGAGCGACTGAACTGAACTGAACTGAACCCCGTGTTCTGTGGTGGCCTAAATGGGAAGGAAATCCAAAAAAGAGGAGCTGTATGTAGCTGCAAGAGGAGCTGTATGTATAGGTAGAGCTGATTACCTTTGCTTTACAGCTATATGCATACAGTATATGTAAGAAAGTCAGCTATACCTACACATACAGCTCCTCTTTTTTGGATTTCCTTCCCATTTAGGTCACTGCAGAACATGGAGCAGAGTTATGCAACAGGTTCTCATTGGTTATCTATTCTATACACAGTATCAATAGCATATGTATGTCAATCCCTAACTCCAAGTTCATCCCACCCACAATATACTCCAGTAAAAACTAATTTTAAAATAAAATAGACAAGTGGGATTATATCAGACCAAAAAGCTGCACAACAAAGGAAACACTCAACAAAGTAAAACGGATATGAGAGAAAATATTTGCAAACTATCTGATAGGGCTTCCTTCGTGGCTCAGATGGTAGAGAATCTCCCTGCAATGCAGGAGACCTAAGTTCAATCTCTGGTTCAGGAAGATCCCCTGGAGGAGGGCATGGCAACCCACTTCAGTATTCTTGCCTGGAGAATCCCATGGACAGAGGAGCCTCACAAGTTATAGCTCATGGGATTGCAAAGAGTGGGACACAACTCGGCAAAATCACAGCACATATATCTGAAGAGGTTAATCTCCAAATATTTAAGGAATTCCTACAATTTGAGCAAGCTGAACTTAGAAAAGGCAGAGGAACCAGAGATCAAATTGCCAACATTTGCTGAATCAGAGAAAAAGCAAGGGAATTCCAGAAAAGCATCTACTTCTGTTTCACTGACTACAGTAAAGACTTTGACTGTGTGGGTCACAACAAACTGTGGAAAGTTCTTAAAGAGATGGGAATACCAGACTATCTTACCTGTCTCCTGAGAAACCTGTTTGCAGGTCAAGAAGTAACAATTACAACTAGACATGGAACAACAGGCTGGTTCAAAATTGGGAAAGGAGTATGTTAAGGCTGTATATAGTCACCCTGCTTAACTTAACTTATATGCAGAATACATCATGTGAAATACAAGGCTGGATGAATCACAAGCTGGAATCAAGATTGCCAGGAGAAATATCAACAACCTCACATAGGCAGATGATTCCACTCTAATGGTAGAAATTGAAGAGGAACTATAGAACCTCTTGATGGGAGAGATAAAGGGAGTGAAAAAGCTGGCTTAAAAATCAACATTCAAAAAACTAAGATCAGAGCATCCACACCCATCACTTCATGGCAAATAGATGGGGGAAAAGTGGAAACAGTGACGGATTTCATTTTCTTGGGCTCCAGAATCACTGCAGATGGTGACTGCAGCCATGAAATTAAAAGACACTTGCGTTAGTATATTGTATTGGTCTTTATCTTTCTGGCTTACTTCACTCTGTGTAATGGGCTCCAGTTTCATCCATCCAAACCACTACAATATTGTAAAGTAATTAGCCTCCAACTAATAAAAATAAATGAAAAAAAATAAAAAATAAAAGACACTTGCTCCTTGTAAGAAAATTCAGTTCAGTTCAGTCATTCAGTCATGTCCGATGCTTTATGACCCCATGGACTGCAGCACACCAGGCTTCCCTGTCCCTCACTATCTCCCGGAGTTTGCCCAAGTTCACCTCTATTGAATCAGTGATGCTATCCAACCATCTCATCCTATGTCATCCCCTTCTCCTCCTGCCTTCAATCTTTCCCAGCATCAGGGTCTTTTTCAGTGAGTCAGCTCTTCACATCAGGTGGCCAAAGGATTGCAGTTTCAGCTTCAGCATCAGTCCTTCTAATGAACATTCAGGACTTATTTCCTTTAGGATGGACTGGTTGGATCTCCTTGCTGTCCAAGGGACTCTCAAGAGTCTTCTCCAACACCACAATTCAAAAACATCAATTCTTCGGCACTCAGCTTTCTTTATAGTCCAACTCGCACATCTATACATGACTACTGGAAAAACCATAGCTTTGACTAGACGGATCTTTGTTGGCAAAGTAATGTCTCTGCTTTTTAACATGCTGTCTACGTTGGTCACAGCTTTTCTTCCAAGGAGCAAGCGTCTTTTAATTTCATGGCTACAGTCACAATCTGCAGTGATTTTGGAGCCCTAAAAATCAATTCTGTTCCACTGTTTCCCCATCTATTTGCCATGAAGTGATGGGACCAGATGACATGGTCTTAGTTTTTCGAATGTTGAGTTTTAGGCCAGCTTTTTCACTCTCTTCTTTCACATCATCAAGAGGCTTTTTAGTTTTTCTTCTCTTTCTGCCATAAGGGTGAAAGAAAAACTTGGAAGAAAAGCTACAACAAATTTAGACAGTGTATTAAAAATCAGAGACATCACTTTCCTGACAAAGGTCCATATAGTCAAAGCTATGGTTTTTCCAGTAGTCATGTATGGATGTGAGAGTTGGACTATAAAGAAGGCTGAGTGCCAGAGAATTTCTGCTTTTGAACTGTGGTGTTGGAGAAGACTCTTGAGAGTCCCTTGGACTTCAAGGAGATCAAACCAGTCAATCCCAAAGAAAATCAACCCTGAATACTCATTGGAAGGACTGATGCTAAAGCTGAAACTCTGATACTTTGGTTGCCTGATGTGAAGAACTGACTCATTGGAAAAGATCCTGATGCTGGGAAAGATTGAAAGCAAGAGGAGAAGGGGACAACAGAGGATGAGATGGTTGGATGGAGTCACCATTTCAATGGACATGAATTTGAACAAACTCTGAGAGATAGTGAAGGACAGGGAAGCCTGGCGTGCTGCAGTTCATGCTATCTCAAAGAGTTGGACACAACGTAGTGACAAAAACATAAATAGGCCAAGGACTTAAATAGACAGTTCTTCAAAGAAGACGTATTCATACAAATATCCAACAGAAACACTCAAAAATGCTCAACATCATTAATCATCAGGGAAATTCAAACCAAAAGCAAAGTGAAATATCATCCAATACTTGTCAGGATGGCTATTTTCAAAACTGAAAATGCAAGGCGATGGATTTTGGCAAGGATGTGGAGAAATTGTACAGTGTTGATGAGATTGCAGAATGATGCACGTCTATGTGAAGAGTATAAACGTTTCTCAAAAAATGAAAACTAGAACTGCACATGAACGAACAATCCCTTTTCTGGGTATTTTTCCAAAAGAATTGAAATCAGCATCTGGAAGAGATTTTAGCATTCCTATGTTCACTGCTGCACTATTCACAACTGCCAGGATATGGAAGCAATCCAACTGTCCATCAACAAGTGAATGAACAAAGAAACTGTTGTCTGTACATACAATGGGATACTATTTACCCTTTCAGAAAAGGGAGGTTTTGTTCACAAACTTTTATGCTAGTGTCCATTGTTTGCTTTGCACACCTTATTCAAGATTCCATGTTGTATTTAGTTGCATTGAGCAGCTGAAGCTGCATGCAACAAATTCTGACAAATTCTCTGTTCATTTTTATTGTTACAAATGTCTTCAAATTTCCCTTGTTATGGCATCTTAGACACACCCATCATTTAAAAGTGGACATTTAATTTCCAGAATTAGTGCTTTTTTAAAAAATATCTTTGAGATTAATTTATCATTTTGATATTAATTTCTTATTTAAATACTTTCTTCTCTAAATCACCCCCTGTGCTTTTCCATTCTTTTAATTTTATCAAGGTTTTCAATGGCTAACTCAAAGAGCTCTCTTGGAAAATGTCACATTGCACTTGAAAATATGTGGGCAATTTTCAAATATTTTTGATATTTACTTCTAACATAATTCAACAGTAATAAGAGAGCAGCCTCTGTATGATTTCAATGCCTTCACACCATGAAATTTCTGCACCTTGTTTTATATCCCTGGATATGTTCCAGTGCCTCCTCGTTTATAATCTATGGGAACTTGAATAGAATTTGTGTCCTGCTGTTGTGTGAAAATTGTGCAAATATTAACTATATTGAATTGGTATATAGTGCTTTTCAGGTCTACTATATCCTTCTACTTTTTGTCTTTTTATTCTATTAATTTTTAAGAAATAATAATTTTTTCTATTAATATTGAAACTCCAACTAAAAATCTTATCTACTTAAAAAATAATTATAATATATAGTGGAACTATATGTAACCTGTTCTGTATTTTCCAAGTCTCCTGTAAATGTGTTATCATACTTTCATAACTTAAAAAATAAAACATTTTTTACAAAGGAAATTTTGCACTATGCAAAAGCATAGGTAAACCTGGAGTTTATTATGCTAAGTAAAATAAGCCAATCACAAAAGACAAAATTGCATTATTCCACTCATTTGAGGTATCTAAAATACTCAAATTCATAGAATCAAACAGTGAGCAGGTGGTTGCAGTGCAACTGGGCAGAGCTATTATTTAGGAGGCATAAATTTTCATTCAAACAAGATGAATAAGCTCTAGAGTTCTGCTGTACAATATTGTACCTACAGTCAACACTTTAAAACTTGTTAGGCAGATCTCTAAGTGTTCTTTACATAACAAAAAAATTAATGTGATATTCTAGATATTCATTTTCATGCAGTTTAGTCAACAAACTATGATCTTCCCATACATTGGAGACATTGAAAGCCTGGCTTAGAAGGACAAAGATTACAGTGTTTGGTTAAAAATAATTGCAGACCTGATGTGTAGTGTGACTGTATTTTTGTAAGGAGAAATCAAATTATACAAAATGCACATGCACTCTGATGTCACCTCCTCCTCTCATGGTTTCAGAAGTGAAGACATCAAACTGCTGGCCAAGGTTAGGTCAGTGATTGGCAAAAACACAGGGATATCCTCACGGCTGGCTCAAAACACCTTCTATTTCCCTGACTTTGTCAGACACGTTCTGGTTTTATGGTTTGAGAATCAAGATTTTTCAATTATTATGCTTCACCTTCCTCCATCCTCCCCCGGGAAAGAAATACATTTAGGGTGGTCTCTCTCTCTCATGGGGAGTGACCTGCACAACGTCAGGACCCACTGAAGGGAGGAGCCCCGAGGGGTTCAGAGGAGGATTTTGCTCCTCGCCAGTCATTTAAGACACAGAGAGTAGCACACTTCGGGTGGAGGTGGGGAGGGGCTGATGGAACAGCTTTGGACCCAGGGGTCTACCCCTGCCACCCCAGGGGGACACGTCCACTGAGGGTCAAGGGGCCGGTTCTTCAAATCTGGGCTTGTCTCCTGTTTGTCCTTCTGGAAGCTGAGGGGCTTCTGGGCTTTGCTTCCTGGACCTGGAGGTGAAGCGGGATCAGACAAGGGCTGGTGACTGGGGACCCAGGAGGATGTGGAGTCCCAGTTCACTGCAGAGGCTGGGACTCAAAGCGGCTCACATAATTAGCCACTGGGGACGCCGAGTCTCACCGCGGTAGGTGGCGAGATTGCCCCAGCAGAGTGACCCCAAGGTAGGGGCCTGACCTTCTGCCTGGGTGATGCAACAGGAGCTGGGCGGGCAGGTGAGCTGAAAGACTCCCCTGCTTCCACAAGACCCAGGGGCTTCCTGTCCCAGCCTGATGCTTGCTGAGACCCCAGCGTCCTCCCTTGCCCCCTCCCCACTGGCGCCTCACGGTGTGGGAAGCCAGAGGTGAATGGGGAGGGGTGGGGGTCCTCGGTGCCACCTCAGACACAGCACAGACCTGGGTCAGGAGCTCAGGAGACCTGGGTGAGCAGATCCTGCGAGTGTGGGCTTGAGTGAGTCACGACCCTCACCCGGACAGGGTAAGGTCAGGGCAGTTGCCTGGTGGGGCTGCAGAAATGGGAGGAGACCATAGGTGTAAGGGGGCAGCAGGGCCGTGTATACAGTAAGCACTCAGGTCTGCTCTCAGCAGGGGACGTGGTGACACCCTCCTGCCTGACCAGCCCTGCCCGTGGGCTGCAGGGCCATTTAGACCAAAGGGACAGTTTTCATTATAAACAGAGAGCGCCACTGTCTACTTCATCACCTTCAATGCATTGCTCAGATCAGCACCACCAGACCCTGAGCACATGCTAAGGTCTGTACTAAGGTATAGACCCCATGCCGAGGGTGCAAAAATAACAGACCAAGGCCAGCCTCAGACCACAGACATGGAATCAAATACCTGCAGTTTGACATGACCAGGACAGCAAGAGGGGGTATGACCAGGCTGCTGACAGCACAAAGGAGGAAACAGTCACATCAGAGTGCATCATGGAGGGGCCCCGGCGAGACAAGAGAGCTAGTGACACCCACAAGGTGGACGGGGCTAGGCAGACATTTCAGACAGAATGAGACAATGGAGAAATCTGCCTCTTGAGAAGCCTGTAGGCAGGTCAGGAAGCAATAGTTAGAACTGGACGTGGAACAACAGACTGGTTCCAAATCGGGAAAGGAGCACATCAAGGCTGTATATTGTCACCCTGCTTATTTAACTTATATGCAGAGTACATCATGAGAAACGCTGGGCTGGAGGAAGCACAAGTCGGAATCAAGATTGCCGGGAGAAATATCAATAACCTCAGATATACAGATGACACCACCCCTATGGCAAAAAGTGAAGAACTAAAGAGCCTCTTGATGAAAGTGAAAGAGGGGAGTGAAAAAGTTGGTTTAAAACTCAACATTCAGAAAACTAAGATCATGGCATCCAGTCACATCTCTTTGTGGCAAATAGGTGGGGAAACAGGGGAAACAGTGAAAGATTTTACTTTTTTGGGCTCCAAAATCACTGCAGATGGTGACTGTAGCCATGAAATTAAAAGACACTTACTCCTTGGAAGGAAACTTATGACCAACCTAGACAGAAAATTAAAAAGCAGAGACATTACTTTGCCAACAAAGGTCCATCTAGTCAAAGCTATGGTTTTTCCAGTAGTCGTGTATGGATGTGAGAGTTGGACTATAAAGAAAGCTGAGTGCTGAAGAATTGATGCTTTTGAACTGTGGTGTTGGAGAAGACTCTTGAGAGTCCCTTGGACAGCAAAGAGATTCAACCAGTCCATCCTAAAGGAAATCAGCCCTGAATATTCATTGGAAAGACTGGTATTGAAGCTGAAACTCCAATACTTTGGCCACCTGATGCGAAGACCTGACTCATTGGAAAAGACCCTGGTGCTGGGAAAGATTGAAGGTGGGAGAAGTGGATGACAGAGGATGAGTTGGCTGGATGGCATCACCGACTCAATGGACATGAGTTTGAGTAAGCTTCAGGAGTTGGTGATGGACAGGGAGGCCTGGCGTGCTGCAGTCCGTGGGATCTCAAAGAGTCGGACATGATTGAGTGACTGAACTGAACTGAAGGAAATGAGGGAAGTGGTCAGAGAACCTGTGTGGGGGCCAGCAAAGACTGTGGTCACCAAGCCTGAAAGGAAAAAGTCTAGAGAAGGAGGAAGCAGGGGGCAAAAAACTGCTTGTTCCTCTCATGTGACTTGAGGCAGGGTTACTTCTAACATCCCGGTGTGTCTCTGATCCATAAGAAAGTGCTGCATGTGTTCCCTTTCAGTCTGGCTTGAGCTCCTTCCGAGGAGGTGGTGGCGGCTGCTCCCCAGGTCAGCAAGCGCAGGGCTCCTGTGGACCCCTCTGCAGTGCCACGGCTTCAGGATGCGGACAAGTGCTCCAGCCCTCCACCTTCACCACAACACACGCAGAGGTGTGCACAGAGTCACACTCGGTGTCCAGGAGTGATCGCAAAGCAGACCGCCGCCCAGGAACGACGCAGGCCAAGACACGCTCTACCCCTAGTCTCAGCTCAGCAGTTCCCGTGCCCCGCATGCCCTGGCTGTTCAGGAGCCCCAGCTTCCACTGATCCCCGGAAAGGTAGGCACTGTCCTGATGTTTAAAGTAATCATGATTTTTCTCTTTATACGTTGTTTAACTTTGTATTTTATATTGGAATATACTTGATCAACAGTGTTGTGATCACTTCAAGTGCACAGCAGAGTTATTAGGTTGATATACATGTATTCACTCCTTTTCAAATTCTTTTCCCATTTAGTTGGTCACATAACATTGAGCAGAGTCCCTGTGCTATATAGCAGCTCCTTGTTGGTTATCCATGTTAAATGTAGCTGTGTGTGCAAGTGCATCCCAAACTCCCTAGCTATCCCTTCCCCCCAGTCTTCCTCCATGGTGACCATAAGTTTGTTTTCTAAGTCTGTGAGTCCATTTCTATTTTGTAAATATTCCCATCATTTCTTTCTAGATTGGGCATATATGCAATATCATATGATATTTCTCTTTGCCTGACTTCATTCAGTGTGACAATCTCTAGGTCTATCCATATTGCAGCAAATGGCATTTTTCATTCTTTTTAATGGCTGAGCCCCAGGTGCGTAGTAGTGAAGAACCCACCTGCCAATGCAGGAGATGCCGGATCGATCCCTAGGTCAGGAAGATTCCCTGGAGAAGGAAATGGAAACCCGCTCCAGTGTTCTTGCCTAGAAAATTCCGTGGACAAGGGAGTCTGGTGGGCCACAGTCCATGTAGTTGCAGAGCCGGACACGACTGAACAGCTGAGCGCGCACACCCACACACCCACACACAATACTCCAACATACATATCTCCACATCTTCTTCATCCAGTCCTCTGCTGATGGACATTTAGGTTGCTTCTGTATCCTGGCTATTGTAAATAGTGCTTCAGTGAACATTGGGGTGCAGGCATCCTTCCAGACCATGGTTTCCTCCAGATATATGCCTAGGAGTGGGATTGCTGAATCATATGGTAGCTCTATTTTTACTTTTTCAAGGAATCTGCCTACCGTTCTCCATAGTGGCTACACCAATTTACATTTCCACCAACAGTGTAGGTTGCCTATGTTCTTTATTTTTCTTCCATTCTTTTGCATTCACTGAAAAATATTATTATTTGATTTCTTATTTATATTCCTTTGGATGTTTAACATTCTTTCACTTTTTCTCTTAATTGTTACAAAAAAAATTAAACTTGTATTTTTGAATTAATACAACTGACAGTAGTGTTTTTATTTACTTTCTGAACAAGGCAAAAAGCCTTAGACTATTTGTACCCTAATTACCCCCTCCTGAATTGCATACATTTGGTGTTTTGTATTTTAATCTCTCTGTTTCAACCTTCGAGCATTTTATAAAATCCATATTTATTTAGATATCTCAATATTTTTGCCCTTTTCCTTAATTTCATTGTTTCTGTCACCTCTGAGTTTCCATCTGGGATCAATTTCCTTCTACCTGAAGATCATCTTTCAGTATTTCTTGTGGCTTGTGTCTGTTAGTGACAAACTCTCTCAGTTTTATCTTCCTGGTAAATGTTTTTATATTACTTTCCTTCTTTCTTTTTTAAAAATAATTTTTAATGTTTAAATCGAGAAACAATTTTTATATGACAAAAATTTTACAATTTCACAATTTTAAAGTGTATAAACAGGTGTGTTTTTCCTTTTCGTTTTAGTATATCCACAATGTTGTTCCGTCATCACCACTAGCTAGTTTCAGAATATTCTCCACCCTCCTGTTCTCCCAGCCCCTGGCTACTGCTGATATACCTTTTGTCTCTGAGTTTGCCTTTTCTGCACGTTTCCATGGAATCATAGAATCTGTGCCCTTTCATGTCTGGTTTTGTTTACTTAACATTGTTTTCAAGGCTTCTCCACATTGTGTCTTGTATTAGAACTTTACTCCCTTTTTGGCTAAATATTATTCTACTCTATGGCTATATCAAATTTTGTCTATCCATCATCTGATGGACGTTTGGCTCCCGTCCACTTTCTGGCCATTATGAATACTGCCATTATAAATACTTGTGTACAAGCTTTTATGTGACTTTATGTTTTAAGTTCTCCTGGGTTACCTGCCTAAGAGGGGATTGTTACTGTATAACATGGTACCTCTACTGTTTTCTGTAGCAGCTGCACCACTGTTACATTTATATTAACATTGTATGATGGTTCCAATTCCTCCACATCCTCATTGACAGGTGCTATTCTCCATTTTTTCATTATAGACATTCTAGTGGGTTGAGTGGATCTCATACTGGGCTTCAGCCCTGATTCTCTAATGACTAATGATGTTGAGCATCTTCTCCTGTACTTAATGGCCATTTGTGTATCTTCTTTGGAGAAATGCTTATTCACGTCTTTTGCCCATTTAAAAAATCGATTGTCTTTTTGTTGCTGAGTTGTAAGAATTCTTTATGGTTTATGGAGACTAGATCCTGATCAGATATATAATTTGCAGATATTTTATCTCATGGTTTTTATTTTCATTTTGTTGATAATGTCCTTTGAGGCATAAAATATTTTAATTTCAATGAAATCCAATCATCTTCTTACTATTGTTGCTTGTGTTTTTGAGTTATAGCTAGTAAACTGCTAACTAATCCCAGGTCATGACAATTTACGTGGATCTTTTCTTCTGTTCTAATAGTTTCAGTGCTTACTTTTAGGTTTTTTCCTGTTTTGAGTTAATTTTTGTATGTAGTCTGAGGTAATGCTTTTAATTCCTTTTTCTGTGAGTGGGTTTCCAGTTGTTCCATCACTGTTTGTTGAAGGGTTTATTCTTTTCCTTTTAATTGGTCTTGGCACCCTGTTGAAAATCAATTGGCTGCAAATGGATGGAAAGCCAACTCACAGTCTTACTCCTGCGGTAGATTCTTTGAAGGGACAGTCTTTTTTTCCTCAGGCTGCACCTAGGATTTTTCTCTCTGTTTCAGTTTTAAATATTTTTACTCTGATATATATGAATGTGCTGTTCTTTGCATTAACTCTGCTTTAATTTAATAGGGCTCATGAATCTGCAGATTAATATTTTCCATTGGTTTGATAAAACACTTGGCCATTATCTCTTCCAATTCAGATCGATCCTGTTTCTCTGTCTCCTTTTTTAGTAACTTACTTCTGTGGATGCATCCTTGGTGGTTCCGAGTATCAAATAAATGTTTTGCAATTTGTCACCATTAGTTCCACAAAACAAGCAACACAGCAAAAAGTCACTGCCTAGGCACTGAGCTTCTCAGACTTCCTTTTCAAAACTGGTTTGTATCTCCAGGGCAAAGTACTGTCAGCATTGGAATCCCTGGTCCTCTGTGTTTATCTTGAACTTTGTTAGCAATTCTTCACTAAGTCATTAACTAACTCTCCTGAACTTTCAATCAGATTTCATTTTTACTGTTGATCTTTTCTAATAGTCTTCAGCAGGAAGTTTAGTTTGATTTACCTAGTTCACCATCACTGGAGGTGTAATTCTCACGGTCTGAGGACTGAAGTCATGTCACCCCATGGAAATAGAAACTTTTCAGTGATGACTTTGCAGGAGTTTGTGCTGGAGGGATTTGAGGGAGGTCCGCAGACCCAGGCCCTGCTCTTTGCTCTGTTCCTGGCCCTGTACATGATGGCCATCCAAGGGAATCTCACCATGATCGTGCTCATCACCCTAGATGCCCACCTGCACTCCCCAATGTACTTCTTCCTCAAGAACCTCTCCTTCCTAGATTTGTGCTATACATCTATCATCACCCCCAACACCCTGGCCAACATCCTGTCCTCCTCCAAGGTCATCACTTTTGCTGGCTGTACCACCCAACTGTTCTTCTTCTCCCTCATGTGCACCACCCAGGGTCTCCTCTTGGCTGTGATGGCCTATGACCGCTTCGTGGCCATCTGCAGCCCCCTGCGCTACCCCATCTCCATGCGCCCCTCGGTCTGTGCCCGCCTGGTGCTGGGCTCCTACTGTGAGGGCTGCCTCAACTCCATCCTGCAGACCAGCTTCACATTCAGCCTCCCGTTCTGCAGTTCCAACCACATCGACCACTTCTTCTGTGATGTGCCGCCTCTGCTCAAGCTTGCCTGTGCTGACACGACCCTCAATGAGCTGGTCATGTTTGGCATCTGTGGGGTCATCATCGTGGGTGTGACAATTGTGGTCTTCATCTCCTATGGCTACATCACAGGGACCATCCTGAGGATGCGCTCAGCAGCTGGGCGTCACAAAATCTTCTCTACCTGCGGCTCCCACATGACTGCAGTGACTGTCCTTATTGGGACTGTCTTTGTCATGTATGCCCAGCCGGGAGCTGTGGAGTCCATGGAGCAGGGCAAGGTGGTCTCTGTCTTCTACACCATGGTCATCCCGATGCTCAACCCCCTCATCTACAGCCTGAGAAACAAGGATGTGAAGGATGCCCTGTGGAGACTGGGGTGGAAACGCACAGCCTCCTGAAGGAGGGTGGCCAGAGAGGAGGCATGGGTTTGATCCTTGGTCAAGGAACTAATATCCTGAAACTCTGTTCTCTTGAATTTTTGTGTACTTAAAAAAGTAGGCAAAATTAATTTTAATAAAATAACATTTTTGAAGGAGTTAAACTACTTGATTTCAGGATTTACTATACAAACCAGAGAACTCACAACAGTGTAATTTGGGCTTACTGGAACAAAATCAAGAATAACAGACTAAATTTATGCGTATAAGGTCAATTTTTTTTGACATAACTACCAGGCTAATTCAATGGAGAAATAGTGTTTTCAACAAGCTGTTCTGAAACAATTGAACATCCATATGCAAAAAGACAAACATCAACCCTAATAATGATTAACTCAAAATAGATAAGATTCCTAAGTATAAAGTGTAAAAATTTAAAACATGTATAAGAAAATACAGGAGACCATCTTTAAAACTTTGGGTTAAGCAAACATTTCTTTGATAAGACACAAGGTGCATAAGCTACAGAGGGAAACATTTGATAATTAGGACTTTAAAGAAGTTAAAAATATTTAGTTTACAGAGACACATTGAAACAGTAAAAGAAACAGACATGAAAAAATATTTGCAAAACACGTATTTGATAAAAGACATACCTAGAGTATATTAAGAACTCTTAAAACTCCATAATAAGATATCTGAATTTAAAAAAAAAAGCCAAAGGGCACCTCTGATTCCTGGTTCCATGTGTAAAACTCTTAAAAATTGTCACTCCATCCTGATAACAAGTAAAAATCTAAACAGACTGACAAAATTACAACCATATTCTTGGATAACTTACATTTGTATAGCTTAGTTTATAAATAAAATTTTTTCAAAAAGATTGTGTAACCATGTACAGACATTATATGGAATCATGTATGCTGGATTGTTAATATAGATTATCTAAGGTCATATACTGGAGAAAGGAATGGCAATCCACTCCTGTATTCTTGCCTGGAGAATTCCATGGACAAAGGAGCCAGGTGGGCTACAGTGCATGGGCTCACAAAGAATTGGACACAGCTGAGCAAGTAACTCTCTCTCTCTCTCTCACACACACACACACACACACGCACATGTCATACATGGCTTTCTTGAAGGCTCAGGTGGTAAAAAGTCTGCCTGCAATATGGGAGACCTGGGTTCTATCCCTGGTTTGGGCAGATCCCCTGGAGAAGGGATGGTACCCACTTCAGTATTCTATCCTGGAGAACTTCACAGACAGAGGAGCCTGGAGGGCTACAGCCCATGGGGCTGCAAAGAATCAGACACAACTGAGTGACTAACACTTTCACACTTTTCACACAAAGTCATATATGAGTTTTCCAAGTGGCTCAGCAGTAAAACAAACAAACAAAAAAGAAAACTACAAAACTACCTGCAATGCTGGAGATGCAGGAGATGCAGGTTTGATCCCTGGGTTGGGAAGATCCCCTGGAGGAGGAAATGACAGCCATTCCAGTATTGTTGCCAGGCAATCCCATGGACAGAGGAACCTGACAGGCTACAGTCCGTGAGGTTGTAAACAGTCAGACATGACTTAGCTATTGAGCATGCACGCACTCAAGGTCACATATGGGCTGATGTTAGGAAGGAAACTGATCCAATTTTTTAAAGGAAAGGGAAAAATGACTACAGAAAAGCTCCACCAACAATCATAAAAACAGCTTGAAAATCTGGTGTGTATAAGAAATGTTTATTCATTTAAATAAATTATATATTTGTGTATATGAAAGAAATTAAAAACTATTTACATTCAGAAATTGAAACTTTAAAAGAGTGACCCAAGTCTAGAGAACCTAGCAATGAATCTGAGCACATACAGAAATGTGGTCTATGTGAACAGAAGACATTTGGCTACAGGTAAAATACCTAACAGCTTAGACAGACCTCAAGGACATGTTATTTTATGTTACAAGATTCAAGAAATCAGTTAAGAAAATCAGTGCTAGGCTCTGTCAACTTCTTGTGCTTTTCTAGGATTACCTCTCATCGTCACTGCAGTTTTGAACACAGTTATCAAGCACAGACATTGAGGTAATCCTCACAGGGAAGGTCAAGAACTAGCCAAGCAAGTATGCCAGAAAGACAAAAAAAAAAAAACGCAGCTGCTATTTTGACCCCAGAGGAAGTGTGGCCAACATGCTTGAGGAACATTAAAGAGGCTACAACAACCTACAGAAAATTCTTAAAGAGATGGGAATACCAGACCACCTTTCCTGTCTCCTGAGAAACCTGTATGTAGGTCAAGAAGCAACAGTTAGAACCAGACATGGAACAACGGACTGGTTCCAAATTGGGAAAGGAGTATGTCACAGCTGTATATTGCCACCCTGTTTATTTAACTTACATGTAGAGTACATCATGTGACATGCCGGGCTGGATGAATCACAAGCTGGACTCAAGATTACCAGGAGAAATACCAACAACTTCAGATATACAGATACCACCCTAATGGCAGAAAGTGAAGAGAAACTAAAGAGCCTCTTGATGAGGGTGAAAGAGGAGAGTGAAAAAGCTGACTTAAAACTCAACATTTAAAAACTAAGATCATGGCATCTGGTCCCTTCACTTCAATAGGTGGGGAAAAGGTGGGAACGGCAGCAGATTTTAATTTCTTGGGCTCCAAAATCACTGCAGACAATGACTGCAGCCACAAAATTAAAAGACACTTGCTCCTTGGAGGAAAAGCTATGACAAACGTAGAAAACATATTAAAAAGCAGAGACTTAACTTTATCAACAAAGTTGTATATTGTCAAAGCTATGGTTTTCCCAATAGTCATGTACAGATATGAGAGTTGGACTCATATCTGAGAGAGAAGACTCAGTGCTGAAGAATTGATGCTTTTGAACTGTGGTGCTGGAGAAGACTCTTGAGAGTCCCTTGGATAACAAGATCAAACTAGTCAATCCTAACGGAAATCAACCCTGAATAGTCACTGGAAGGACTGATGCTGAAGCTGAAGCTCCAATTGACCACCTCATGCAAAGAGTCAACTCTTTGGAAAAGATTCTGAACTGGGAAAGATTGCGGAACTGTGGAAATGAGATGATAAGGCTGTGAAACTAGATGATGTCATTCAGCCAGTGACAGCAAGGAGGAAAATTCAGACCCTTGAGTCCTGGCACTGTCACAATCAGAAGTCAGCAAGCGGAAGATCCATAAGGAAGCTGAGATGGAACAGCTGGTGAGTCAAGTTAAACAGGTCAATCAGCTATGAGAGAGTGCCTTCAAAGGACTCATACCCCACCAATAGGTACCTGGATTCTTAGAGGAATTCCCAAGTCAGAAAAGTGTGCCATTCCAGGAACAAAAAGATGATCAAAGGCTGGTAGGTCAGGTCTGGATTTGGACCAAATTGAAGAGCTGCCCACTGGCTAAAAATGGGACAATTTGATGTTATTAAGAATAGTAATTACAATACATTCAAATATGTTCAATATGAATTCATAATAATACAAAAAAAACTTAGTCACCATTGGAGAATGCTAACGAATCAATTCAATCTTTTTGAAATGCTACTGATAAAGAGAGAAGCAAGTGGGAGAAGCTGCTTCTCCCACATGAACTGAAGCCAAGAGGAATCGGAGAGCGGAGGAGGACATTCATCTTTGTGGATGGAATTAGAGGGCAGCAACCTAAGTGACTGAGCTGAGCTGAACTGAACCTAAGTGAAACAAGTCAGACAGGAAAAGAAAATACCGTATGACTCCGCTTACATTTTGAATCTAAAAACAATTAAGCAAACAGAACAGAAATAGACTCACAGATACAGAGAATAAATGAGTGGTTGCAGAAGGAAGCATGCTGAAGGGGATAAATAGGTGAAGGGAATATACAAAAAATAAATCACTGGGATGTCATATGCAGCATAAGGGATGTGGTCAAAAGTGTTGTAAAAACTTTGTGTGGGGACAGATGTTTACTAGACTTCTTCAAGTGATCATTTCATAATATATGTAAATGTCAAATCACTATGCTGTACATCAGAAACTAACATAGGATTATACATCAACTATAACACACACACACACACTCACATACATACTGCAATTAAAAATATATTCACATGGCCAGGCTCACCTGAGATAATGTATGTGAATAAAACACCTCTAGCAATGACTGGTACCAAAGATATGATTGATGGATACATTTTAATTGTGCCCTAATGGGTGATGATTCCAAAGAGAAACCAAATATTTAACCTTTCTTTCATACTTCACCCAAACCAAATATTCATGACCCTGTTTTAAATAACAACAAGAATGATAATTTAAATACATGGCCAAAGTATTCCTCAAAGTGAATTTGATGCCGGTAGGAATAATTTTGGCTGAGTGCCTCTCACACAGGAGAGAGGTCAGGGGTCTGAGGCAAAATCTTGGCTCCATCTGGGGCAGAAGCTCTCTTGGGCTCCTGCTCCATCATCCCAAGGGCATGGGGGACATTGGCACTGGAGATGGTGCCCAAAACTCCAGTCACAGCATTCACCTTTCTGGTCTAGGGTAGGAAAAATGATTTATCTTTATATTATATACATTTACAGAAAAAATCATGAAGTCATGTTTACTCATGGAATTCACCATCATCCAGCTAAAGAGAATGAAATTCACCTAAATGCCACTATAACTTTTGCCCACTCAAAATTGTTGTCCTCCAAAGTTAAAGATTTCCATGTTTTATAAATTGATACTATTCACCCTTGATAGAGTTCCTACACAATGAACAAATTGATTAAACATAGAATGCACCATGTCAAAGGATATCCAAGGGAATTAAGGAAAAGAAGAAGCAGGAGGAAAATGTCCTGAAAAAAATCACTTCCTTTAAGTGCTATTCCAGTGGAAACTGCAGTGTTGCCAAATATCTAGTATAAATATAAGAAAATGCCAATGCTTAAAAATACTTTGAAAACAGGAGAATTTATTGGCAGTAGGAAACACAAATGAAAAGAAAAGGGCAGAGATTTAGCACCTTATGAAAATAAGGATAAACGGGGAAACAAAGAATCCCACTGCTCATTTTGTTTCATTGGTAAAATCATTTCAAGAAATAATTAGGCAGATAAGTGGGTAAATAGTATGTGATGCAGTTGCTCATGAAGAGTGCTGAAGGGGCAGAATGACTTACAGCAAGGACAATTCACCCTCCTGTTCTCAAGGAAGTTATGAATGTAGGCTGTCCAGACCCACAGAGACTTGGTGAAAAGCCTGCAACAGCAGAGAGGAATTGTCATGGATTATCAATCCTCTGTTCATGGGGTTCTCAGAGCAAGAACACTGAAGTGGTTTGCCATTCCCTTCTCCAGGCTTCAACAATACGTGAATCGTGAACTTCCAGATGTTCAAACTGGATTTAGAAAAGGCAGTGGAACCAGAGATCAAATTGCCAACATCCGTTGGATCATAGAAAAAGCAAGAGAGTTCCAGAAAAACATCTACTTCTTCTTTATTGCTATGCCAAAGCCTTTGACTGTGTGAATCACAACAAACTGTGGAAAATTCTTCAAGAAATGGGAGTACCAGACCACCTGACCTGCCTCCTGAGAAACCTGTACCCAGGTCAAGAAGAAACAGTTAGAACTAGACAAGGAACAACAGACTGGTTCCAAATAAGGAAAGGAGTACATCAAGACTGTACATTGTCACCCTGCTTATTTAACATATATGCAGAATACATCATGCAAAATGCCAGGCTGGATGAAGCACAAGCTGGAATCAAGATTGCTGGGAGAAATATCAATAACCTCAGATATGCAGATGACACCACCCTTATGGCGGAAAGCAGAGAAGAGCTAAAGAGCCTCCTGATGAAAGTGAAAGAGGAGAGTGAAAAAGTTGACTTAAAACTCAGCATTCAGAAAACTAAGATCATGGCATCTAGTCCCATTACTTCATAGCAAATAGATGGGGAAACAGTGGAAACAGTGACAGACTTTATTTTTGAGGGCTCCAAAATCACTGCAGATGGTAACTGTAGCCATGAAATTAAAAGACGCTTGCTCCTTGGAAGAAAAGGTTTGACCAACCTAGACAGCTTATTGAAAAGCAGAGACATTACTTTGCCAACAAAGGTCCATCTAGTCAAGGTTATGGTTTTTCCAGTAGTCCTGTATGGATGTGAGAGTTGGACTGTGAAGAAAGCTGAGTGCCGAAGAATTGATGCTTTTGAACTGTGGTGTTGGAGAAGACTCTTGAGAGTTCCTTGGACTGCAAGGAGATCCAACCAGTCCATCCTAAAGGAAATCAGTCCTGACTATTCATTGGAAGGACTGATGCTGAAGCTGAAACGCCAATACCTTGGCTGTCTGATGCAAAGAGCTGACTCATTGGAAAAGACCCTGATGCTGGGAAAGATTGAAGGCAGGAGGAGAAGGGGATGACAGGGGATGAGATGACTGGATGGCATCACCGACTCGATGGGCATGAGTTTGAGTAGACTCCGGGAGTTGGTGATGGACAGGGGGGCCTGGCGTGCTGCAGTCCATGGGGCTGCAAAGAGTCGGACACGACTGAGGGACTGAACTGACTGAACGGATTAATCCTCCGTGCCCACAGTTACCCAACACTGTGGTCACTGGAGCAGCTTATAGATCACTTCTCTCCCATGGAACCAAGACTTCTTAAAATGGAAAGTTTTAGAGTTGAGTAGAGTGATTGAATGGCAAAAATGAAGAAAGATGGAAGGAAATGAACCTTAATAAAGTAAGATTAAGATGAAAATGAATGAGCTTGAAAAAAAAACATGCCTTTCTACTCAGGAATACACATCTAGATATCCACTTAAGAGGGGAAAATGTCCACTGCATAATATTCATTATTGAATAAGGAATATAAAAAAAGAAACAACTTAAAGTGTCTCTACTAAGAAGATTCCACAAGTAAATTGCTGTACGTTATCATGTTTAAAACAACTGAAATAACTGAACTAGAATATGGAAGAACTGGGAAAGATGCTGAAGATCCTGCAGAGTGCATTTTGACATAGAGCTGGAGAACAAGATAAAACAGTGAAAGCGTATTGCTGACTTTGCCGGGTGAAAGCAAACTCCCTCACCACCCTCCTGCTTCAGTCACCAGGGCCACCATGGCTAACTAACACAAATTTGGTGACTTATAGCAAAAGGAGTTTACTCTCTCTTGGGTCGACGTTCAAAATCAAGTTGTCAGCAGAGACCACTGCCCTTGAAAACTCTCGACAAACATTCTTCCTTGCTTCTTCCTGGGGGCTCCTGGCGTTTTTGGCCTTCCTTCCCCTGTTGCTGCATCCTTGCAATCTCGTCCAGTCTTTACATGCCCTTTGTCCTTGTGTCTTTGTGTCTCCATATCGTTTCCTCTTCCTTTAAAGACCCCAGGCATTGGTCTTAGGGCCTACCTCATCCAGCATGGCCTCATGCTAGCCAATTCGTTTGGAAATAAGATCATACTCTGGTTTTCTGGGTAGACATTATTTTTTTTGGAGGGAGACACTTTTCCCCTTATTACAGTGATATTCTGTGTGTCTCAAGGGAATTTATATTGTGCAGTTGCTGAGTGTTTTTGACTGTTTGTGCTGAGGAGGTTCAATTAGTTAATATTTTAGATCCAACATATTATTCTAATTTTCCCCTTGTTTTATCAATTACTGGGAGATGAATGACAAAATATACACTATTATTTGGATGTATATATTTCATTTTTAAATTAATTTCATTGGAGTACAGTTGTTTTACAATGTTTCATTAATTTCTACTGAACAGCAAAGTGAACCAGCTATACATACACATATATTCCACTCTTTGGATTTCCTTCCCATTCAGGCTACCACAGTATATTGAGTCCAGTCCCCTGAGATATATAGTAGCTTCTCATTAATTGTCTATTTTATACATAGTATTAATAGTGTACGTGTGTCAATCCCAATTATTTGGATGTATGTATTAATTTAAATTCTGTCAGCCTTTACTTTTAATTTTTTATTTTTTAGTCTTTACTTTTATAAGTCCTTTTTTAGTTGTATAAAAATTGAAAAACTTCCCAGTATCAGTTGGGTAAAACAATTATGAAAGGCTTCTTTATAAAAAAAAACTTTTTCTTCTGACATCTACTTTGTCAAAATAATTACTGAGCCTCACCAGCCTTGTTTTTCATAGGATGTTCCTAATATGACTGTCTCCTGCTTTTTGCTTTCATACTTTCTGTATTTTTCTAATAATCACATATCACCTTCAGACAGTGAGGAATCTGCCTGCAATGCAGGAGACTCAGGTTTGATCCCTGGGTCAGGAAGATCCCCGGGAGGAGGGAATGGCAACCCACCCTAGCATTCTTGCTTGGGCAATCCCATGAACAGAGAAGCCTGGTGAGCTACAGTCCATGGGGTCACAAAGAGTCAGACATGACTGGACTATTAACACTCTCATTTCACTCTGGATTTCTCACCAGGATTACAATAATTTAGTGTATGTGTTTAAGCTGATTCAGCATATATATTTAAGTCTTCATTGAGTGTCAGGCTGCACTGAAGACAGGACAATATTTCTGTGCATCTAATGATAACAGATGCATAGAAAGTGCCGTGGTGGGAGCACGGGCACAGATTCCTCACTCATCGGTTTTCCTCAAAACAACAAGTGGGGGTGGGGCAGAGGAGGGGGATGGGCATGGGCCAACAGGTCCCACCTGCTGCCCGGAGGACACCTCTCCAAGGAGGGCCCCTGGGTCCCTCTAAGTTCTCTTCCTTCTCTCCTGTTGGCCCCCAGCGCTTCCTGAGGGGTTTCAGGCTCCTTGCCTCCTCTGTCTTGAATTGAGGGGAATCAGAGCAAGATTGGCCACTGGAGGGCAGCTTCCTGGCACCCAGGGAGCTGGGAGTCCCAGGGCACTCAGAGCCCAAGTCTCACCTAATTGGCCATTTGAGGCCTCTATTCCCATCTAGCTCAGATAGATACATCTGCCCCAGCAAAGAGACCCTGAAGTGCAGGTTGCAGGACATACTACCCAAACACAGGACCGGATCTAAAGGAGCAAGCGAACTGAATCCTCCCAGCCCTTACTTGTTCTAAGACCCAGGAGCTTCCTACCACAAGATCATGGACCCTGGACAGACCCTCACTGGGCACACAGGAGTCCTCCGCTAACCCCTCCCCGCTTCACTTCCCTGCAGAGGAGGCCAGAGCTGAACAGGGTGGAGGGTGCTCCACGTCGTTATCACCAGCACAGACCTGGGGCAGGAGTCCCGTCCTCCCCAGGAGCACAGGGTCCTGGGTGAGCCACGACCCCCGTGACATCACAGGAGCACTGCGGTCATCACTCAGCAGTGGGGTCAGCATCACCGACAGGTGAGTCCTGGGAGCCTGGACCCTAATCAACACGGCCCCCCTCCACCCCTGCTGTGCCGCACAGGGTCATCGAGGGCAGCCGGTCTGAACTTTAAAGAGAATAGACGTAATCAGTGGGTCTCTTTTAAATGTGGGGTTTAATTCAGTGCCCAAGGCTCTGCTTTTCTGACAAGCTCCAGGCTCTGCTGGATGCTATAGGTCCCCAGACCACATGTGAGATCAGCTTTACAAAGAAGGATTCAGCCATAGTTAATACAAATTGAGACTTGCAGATAACAACTGAATTTTTTGCTTTACTAGGCAAGAATTTCTCAGGCTCAATTCACACAGGTTTACTAAAGCCACTGAAGTAGCCTCACTGGGTCATCTCAACAAGCCAAAGGAATGTGTGAATTTGTTTTTTATAAAGAAAACTGGTAGCTTGGCTTCCTAGAAGAAAAGCCAGTCACTCCTCTGGGGATCCTCAGGCACCCTAGGGGTCACTGTTGTGATGACCCAAAGCCCCTGATGTGGACAAATTGTCCTGGAAAACAGTCACAAACATGAAGCTAGGAATCCCAAGGACGTAAGAGCGAGGCCAGCCAACCTGAGATTGGGGAAGACGGTCACCCTGGTCACATTTGACAGGATTATCTTTGCGAGGACCTGGGTGAGCAGAGGTGGACAGCTAGGTCATGGCTACCTCAGTTGTGAGCATAGGGGCATAGGACCTAGCTGGATACCAGGGTGTGCAGCCGATGTGTGTAGGGCGGACCCTCAGCTCCACCCTGAACACCAGCTCCAGCCCTGAATTTGGGGGGGATCTGCCTGGGCATCCAGGTCAGACTGTCCTCCTTTGTTGTCATGTGAGGGTTGGGGTCAAATAGCCCAGGAGAGGAAAGCTGGACAAGCTCCATAGTCATCAACCACTCCTTTGTTCGAAAGTATAGAATTTTTCAGGGCACCTTCTAAGAAAACTTCAACGGAAGTTCCTGAGAAAGAACGTGCGGGTCACCACTTCTCCAGAGGAACCACTGACCACCCAGCTTCTGCTTGCACATCCCCTCTCCTTCCAAAGTAAGCCAGCTTGTGACACTATAGATCTGACCTCTAGACCACATGGGCTCCGCTCTGAAATACACTTTCTTACTAATCCTCATCTACACTGTGGGAGACGCTCCAGCTCCAGGCTCTCCATCCTTCACCACTCCTCCCTCTTCAGGCTGCATCTCCCCTGATAATTTCTCTGGCCATCACAGAGGGGGCCTCCATGTGCCATCAGAGTGTGGTGGTCAGCCCTGCCCAGGGCAGAGAAGGGAGGTCTGGGCCATGACAGGGACAGGAAGCAGCACCCAGCAGGAGGACCCAGACGCTGAGCAGATGTGACTGTGTTGGAGGCTCCCACTGCTCCAAGCAGTCACCCCACGGGGTGTTGCAGAAGAGCCAGGGGCATGGAAGTAATGACAGGAGAAGACACGCCCATCTCCTGAATGTGTCACAGTCCCTGTCCTGCTGCTTCTCAGACTGTGGAGCTGGGTTATTTCCTTTCCAAATTTGTCCAACACTAGAGGTCCCCCGAGATCCTCAATGATGCACAGTGCTCTGGGGACAGAATGATAGTGTAGTCCAGGTTCCAGACACTTATGCTGAGATAGGGCTCAGGGTCTGCAAGACAAAATGACAAAAATTCGCCCGATCATTGCTAGTTCCTGCTCTCCTTCCAACTTGGCCTTCCACTTGGGCAGGAAGCACTCGGTAAACATTTCCAAAATTTGCGAATGGGTTAACAAGGAAAGAAAGTGCACGATTAGATCATTGTGGGAGGAGAGGTAATGACACAACTCAGGAGCATCCCCTTGGGGGTGGAAAGCATGTATTGAGAGAAGGCACAGGGGCTGTAACACTCCTCACACTGAAGGTCATGAACTCTGCAAAGATCCTGACATGCCCCCACCCCACAATGACAGCAGCTCAGAGTCTCTGACAGAGAGAATGAACTTGCATACTTATGAACTAGTGAACTGGAGGAAATGTTCCTTTCCAGGTCAGTCTGCGCTCATCTGGAAGCAGAACTGGGCAGCTGGTGGTCCCTTGCTCAGTGGGCAGTGAGGCACTGAAGGGATCCTGTTCTCCAAGAGAGTATGACCTTGTGGCCTTGACCTGCTCCCTCTCCCTGCCTCCCACCAGCTCTCTGCCCCGTGTCACCCAGCTCAGGGCCATGTCACCCTATGGGAATGGAAACCTCTCAGTGATGCCTCTGCAGGATTTCATGTTGGATGGATTTGCAGGTGGCCCACAGACCCAGGCCCTGCTCTTTGCTCTGTTCCTGGCCCTGTACGTGGTGGCCATCCTGGGGAACCTCACCATGATCATGCTCATCACCCTGGATGCCCGTCTGCACTCCCCAATGTACTTCTTCCTCAAGAACCTCTCCTTCCTAGATTTGTGCTACTCATCTGTCATCTATCCCAAAGCCCTGGTCAACTTCCTGTCCTCCTCCAAGGTCATCACCTTTGAGGGATGTGCTACCCAGTTCTTCTTCTTCTCCCTGCTGGTCACCACTGAGGGATTCCTCTTGGCAGTGATGGCCTATGACCGCTTCGTGGCCATCTGCAGCCCCCTGCGCTACCCCATCTCCATGCGCCCCTTGGTCTGTGCCCGCCTGGTGCTGGGCTCCTACTGCGGGGGCTGCCTCAACTCCATCCTACAGACCAGCTTCACATTCAGCCTCCCGTTCTGCAGCTCCAACCGCATCGACCACTTCTTCTGTGATGTGCCGCCTCTGCTCAAGCTTGCCTGTGCTGACATTACCATCAATGAGCTGGTCATGTTTGCCATCTCTGGCCTCATCATTGTGGGCACCATACTCGTGGTCCTCATCTCCTATGGCTATATCACAGGAACCATCCTGAGGATGCGGTCAGGAGGAGGGAGACACAAGCTCTTCTCCACCTGCGGCTCCCACATGACAGCCGTGTCCCTCTTTTATGGAACACTTTTTGTCATGTATGCCCAGCCGGGAGCTGTGGAGTCCATGGAGCAGGGCAAGGTGGTCTCTGTCTTCTACACCCTGGTCATCCCGATGCTCAACCCCCTCATCTACAGTCTGAGAAACAAGGACGTGAAGGAAGCCCTGCGGAGACTGGGGCAGAGACATACAGCCACGTGAAGCAGGGTGGACAGAGAGACCCAGTGTCCTGAGGGGAGGGCAAGAGGACTTGAGGGGAGGCACTAGGTTTGGTTTAAGGAATTCATTCTTTATTCATCTAATTCATTCTTTCATCCAGCATTTCATTCAACCCTTCCTGGAAGCAAATCATGGGTCACCCATTTCAACTGTGAGAGGCAAAATGGATAATTCATTTTCTTTGCCATCAGATAATTAATGGTTCATGATGACGAAGACCCTAATCTTGAAGCTAGGGTAATATAGTCAGTAGAGTCATGACTCTCCTGCTGGCTCAGATGGTAAAGAGTCTGCTTGCAATGCAGGAGACCTGGGTTTGACCCCTGGCTCAGGAAGATCCCCTGGAGAAGGGAATGGCAGCCCACTCCAGTATTCTTGCCTGGAGAGTTCCATGGACAGAGGAGACAATTCATGGGATCACACAGAGTTGGGCAAGACTGGTGACTGGCACAACACAGCAGTCATATAAGTGGGATAGGTAGGAGTCATAAAAACAGGCTACGTTCTCTCCCTCAACTCTACATAACAAGACACACTTTGAGGTCTTTACCTTTCCATTCATGGCTGATAGATGAATCTCTTGAGGCTGAATGGTTTACTGACGGGAGCAATTTTGTAGAAATGGGAACCTGAAAGGCAGGCTGTGCCACAGTTAGTCTAGATGAAGTCATAGAAAAAGAAAGAGGAGGAGGAGGATGAAGAAGAGGTCAAGGGGGGAGGGAGAGGGGGAGAAGGGGAGGAGGAGGATGAGAAGGAGAGTGGAGAGGAGGGGAAGGGGGAGGGACTGGAGAAGTTGGGGAGAAGGAGGATGGGGGAGGAACTGAGGCAGAGACACAGAGAGGAAGCCCGCCCTCTTAGGTGGGACTTAGAGACATTGAGCCAATCACAGCGTGCATCTTTTTCGATACCAACTAAAATAAATGCCATTTAGAAGCATTTATTACATTTATGAGATAGACGTTCAAGCAGAGGCTGATATTTGATGATATTAAAGAATTTTATTTCTTTATATATTGTGGATATTCTTTTCTTTTAGAGATGCATGCTAAAATACTTATAAATGAAACCCTACTTGTCTAATACTTACTTCAAAATAATACAGGCACTATGGGAGTAGGCCAAGGGCTGGACAAGACTGGCCAAGAGCTGATGGCTGTTAAAGCGGGGCGATGAGTAATTGGGGCTCATTACACCATGTGCTCTTCTTCTCGTGTATTTAAAATTTCCCATCCTCCTCCCCTTCCTCATCCACATCACGATGATTAGTCAGGATGTGTCTTGGAGTTCATTGTTCTGCAACACCTCCCTCCCAAAAAACACATTGCCAATGGGATTCCTTCTTTAATGCTCTAAGACTCTCTCCTATTCTGTTTTTGAAATTATTTTCCCTTCCACTGTTGGTTTTTCTCTATCAAAGTTAGTTAATTTTATATTGAATTTTACATATCTGTCCTTTATACTTATTAACTTCTCTTTAATGCCTTTTTTCTTTTTTTCTCTATACTTATAACGAAGGCCTCAAGACTTTCTCTTATGCCAGAAATTTCTTTTTTGGTTCTGTAAAGTCTTCTTGTTTTGTAAACAGTTTCAGTTCCCATGTTATGAAAGCTGATATTCTAGTTTTGTGTTTTTTTAGCCCTAAACATGCTTAGCAAGATCATCTGTATGTACATGGTATTTTTCTCTTTGATATAGGTGAGTTGCAGATGTCTTTTAAAATTCCATTTCATGTTGGTTTCCAACAATAAAAATAATGGGAGAGCACATATGAAATCTGAACTTCCATTTCATTTGAAAGTCGGAAGATCTAGTAACACAAACCAGCAATAGTTGGCTGGAGAGGGAAGCAGTTACAGCCTTGATATGACATTCACTCACCTTCATCTCCTTTTAGGTGTTTACTCTGAAAAGAAAGGCAATCCATAGAGAAAAAAGAGAGAGCTTATGAAATAAATCATGGTGGGACACTAAGAAAAGCTATTATGATGAAAAACTTAATGATCAATAAAAAATGTAGTAAAATTTTCCTCATTATAAACTTATGACCCTACAATTCCACTTCTGGGCATATATCAGAGAAAAACATAATTTGAAAAGATGCATGCCCCATAATGTTCATAGCAGCAACTATTCACAATAGCTAGGAAGCACCTACTGACAGATGAGTGGATAAAGAAGACGTGGTACATATATACAATGGAATGTTACTCAGCTGGCGAAGAATTTGCCTGCAGTGCGAGAGACCCAGTTTTGATCCCTGGGTCTGAAAGATCCCCTGCAGAAGGGAATGGCAACCCACTCCAATATTCTTGCCTGTAGAGTTCCATGGACAGAGGAGCCTGGCGGGCTATACAGTCCATGGGGTCACAAAGAGTTGGACACAACTGAGGGACTAACACACCACAAAAAAAGAATGAAATAATGCCATTGCAGCAACTTGGATGGACCTAGAGATGGTCATAGTGAGTGGAGTAAGGCGATAGAGAAAACCAAGTATTTTATGATATCACTTATATGTGGGATCTAAAAAGTGGATACTAAGGAACTTATTTAAAAAACAGAAATAGACTCACAGACATAGAAAACAAACTTATGGTTACCAAAAGAGAGTGGGGAAGAAAGATAAATAAGTTTGGGATTAAAATATATACACTACTATATATAAAATAAGTAATCAACAAGGACCTACTGTATGGCACAGAGAACTATACTTAATACCCTGTTCAGTTCACTTCAGTAGCTCAGTTGTATCCGACTCTTTGCGAACCCAAGGACTGCAACACGCCAGGCCTCCCTGTCCATCACCAACTCCCGGAGTTTACTCAAACTCATGTCCATTGAGTCGGTGATGTCATCCAACCATCTCATCCTATGTCATCCCCTTCTCCTCCTGCCCTCAATCTTTCCCAGCATCAGGGTCTTTTCAAATGAGTCAGCTCTTCGCATCAAGTGGCCAAAGTATTGTAGTTTCAGCTTCAGCATCAGTCCTTCCAATGAACACCCAGGACTGATCTCCTTTAGGATGGACTGGTTGGATCTCCTTGCAGTCCAAGGTATTCTCAAGAGTCTTCTCTAACACCACAGTTCAAAAGCATCAATTCTTCTGCACTCAGCTTTCTTTATAGTCCAACTCTCACATCCATACATGATTACTTGAAAAACCATAGGTTTGACTAGATGGACCTTTGTCAGCAAAGTAATGTCTCTGCTTTTTAATACACTGTCTAGGTTGGTCATAGCTTTTCTTCCAAGGAGCAAGTGTCTTTGAATTTCATGGCTGCAGTCACCATCTGCAGTGATTTTGAAGCCCCCAAAACTAAAGTCTGTCACTGTTTCCATTGTTTTCCCATCTATTTGCCATGAAGTGATGGGACCAGATGCCATGATCTTAGTTTTCTGAATGTTGAGCTTTAAGTCATCTTTTCACTCTTTCATGTTCATCAAGAGACTCTTTAGTTCCTCTTCACTTTCTACCATAAGCGTGGTGACATCTGCATATCTGAGATTATTGATATTTCTCCTGGAAATACCTTGTAATAACCTATAACAGAAGAAAATGTAAAAAAGAATATGTGTGTGTGTGTATATATATATATATATAGATATATCTGCATCGCTTTACTGTAACCTGAACCTAACACAGCATTATAAATCAATTATATTTCAATAAATTTTTTTAAAATGCAAGATTTTCTTATTAATATGAATTAAATAATAATGCTACTTAAGATACAATATTGTATTTTTAAAATTTTCCCTTTCAGGTGTATTAATAAGAAACAGAGATGACCAACACATATGATGGTGTTTAACTTCACTTAAAATCTTAAAATGTGAATCAAAATAATAATGATTTTTTACCTATCAAATTAAAAAAATTATAAGTTTTGTAACATTAGTTGTCAGTGAGAATGTGGAGAACAGAGATAGTTTTATATATTTTGAAGAAATAACAGTAAAATCACAATGATTTCAGTAGCTATGGAAAGGTCAAAGTATTCAGTAAAGTTTTTCTGCTTGGGAAAAAATTAGTATCAGCTTCACAGAACACACCAATATAGATTCTGGATGTATTAACAATGTGATTGTTGAAAAAAGTAAAAACTCCAAGTTTATGAGAAGAACATGAAGAGGGAGTTTTCATTGAGAGTGTACTTGTGAGTTTGATGTGTAGTCAAGAGGCTAGTCGACCCTTCAGTTCAGTTCAGTTCAGTTCAGTCGCTCTGCCATGTCCAACTCTTTGCGACCCCATGAATCGCAGGAAACTCCAATTTCCTCAGGAAGAGGCTGAGGGGAGATGGGAGTATCCCTGGAGAAAGTCATACGAGAGCCAAGGAGACCACTCAAAAGCCAGCAGCACACTGAACAAATGTAAGATATTCAGAGTCTGTAAGATGGTTGGCTGGCATCACTGATTCAATGGACATGAGTTTGAGTAAACTCTGGGAGTTGGTGATGGACAGGGAAGCCTGATGTGCTGCAGTCTATGGGGCCACAAAGAGTCGGACATGGCTGAGTGACTGAACTGAACTGAACTGAATATGTAAAGAGCTCAGAATCCATGGAAAAAAATGAAAAATTTTTATAAAACAAGAAGTAGAGACTGAGAGAGCAAAGACTGACTGTTGTGTGGGAAGTTTTCCTCCCAGCAGGGAAGGGGACCAGAGTTTGGTCTAGGATGAGGTTAGGAAGGATTTTTAAGGCCAAAGACTGAAGTAAGTGGGAAGAGCTCTGTCTCACATTGGAACAGCAAGTATGTGAGTCAGTAAGCCCAGTGATATGGGCTATCAGGCCAGTGTTCCTGGGGCTGTGGTCTGCAAAGAAGGGGCAAGTCCAGGCTCAGCCTCCCCTGCTTGTCTAATTTGGATCACAGCTCCCAGGCAGGACTGCGTTACTGTAATGTGCTTGTAAAGGAGGAAATAACAGAATTAGAAATACGAACGGCCAACAGCTGTATGGAAAGATGTTTGTCCACACTAACAGTTGTGCTCGTCAAAAGTAGATACTAGTTTTAGTGGATCAGTCAGGGTTCCCCAGAAACCCAGAGCCTATAGGACATGTACAGACATGTATAGGGCTTCCCTGGTGGCTCAGTGGTAAAGAACCCACCAGTCAATGCAGGAGACATGGGTTCAATCCCTGGGTTGGGATGATGCCCTGGAGAAAGAAACGGCAACCCACTGCAGTAGTCTTGCCTGGGAAATCCCATGGACAGAAGAGCCTGGCAGGCTACAGTCCATGGGGTCGCAAAGAGTCAGATACGACCAACAAATAAACAACAACACAGATATATATAGAAAGAGAATCACTATAAGGAATCACCCCCATACTATTATGGATGCCAACAGGCCCCCAGATCTGTGGCTGGCAGGCTCAAGATTCAGGAAAAGCTGCTGTTTTTAGTTTCGAGTACCAGAACAGGAAAACCCTAATGTCCCAGCGTAAAAGGCAGTCAGGCAGACAGAATTCCTTCTTATTTAGAGGTTGGTCAAGGTCTTCTGCTATTCAAGCCTTCAACTGATTGGACGAGGCCCCCCTACATTAGGGAGTGCAATCTGCTTTGCCCTGTGTACCAATTTAAAACCCATCCAAAAACACCCTCACCCAAATACCTAGAATCACGTTTGGCCAAATATATGGACATCCCCTGGCCCAGTCAAATTGGTGCAACTAGTCACCGCACCATGTGAGATGCACAAATATTAAGAAGATGAAAGATGTTAAGTACTAGTGAGGGGAGACCCATGTGCATTCTTCATGTGCTGATGCCAGAGGCGGAAATTGTACCAGGTCTTGGAGAGCAATAGAGAATTGGCATAAAGATCAGCTGCCGGTCCCCAGCAACGTGACCAGGAGAACAGAGTGAGCATTCTTTGCCATATTGTTTATAATAGAAAAAATAGTCTCATGGTCCACTAATATGATGGATAAATAAATTTAGTTAATATACCCATTAAACGCAAAAAACTGACTTAGATATTCATGGAGTTAGTGAAAAGATCACCTGTAGAATTAATGAATGTCATGATCCATATTTTAGAAAAGTTAAAACCAATAAAATAAAACCCACCAGCATGCACACATCTGTAGGGAATCCACCTTGTTCTAAATAGGACTGAGGTTTTATGTGGGTTAAAGTTTCTCTTTTTCCTTTGCCATGTCTTCATTGCTTGGATTTCTGCAAGCAGATGTTCATTTTGAATTTTTTAAATAGATAATTTTAAATTTAAAAAAATGTAAAAAAGGATGCTGTTAAATTAACTGATACATATGATAAGGACAGAGTGATTTGCACAAGATCATGGGGCTTGAGGGAGAGAACCATCATAGAAGGGAGGGACCCAGTTCCTCAAGGCAGGACTCTCTCACACCAGGTCACTTTTTCTCAACCAACATGGTGGGAATGTAGCAGGAGGGCTTGGTTAGGAGGAGGGGCTCTGGGCCCAGGGATTCACACCTCTTGCCCCTGAGGGAAGGCCATGGGGTCTGCTGTCAGACTCAGTGCTTACCTCCTCTTCATTGCTCTGGGGTTCAAAGGAATTTCTGGGTTTGGTTCCCAGCCCTGCAGTGAGAGGGGTCAGAAAAAGGGTGGCCACAGGGAATACAGTAGAAGCGGAAGTCCCAGGGCACTTTAGAGACCAAAGCACAAACAACTTAACCTAATTGGCCGTTCGAGGCCCCAAGACCTGCTGTGCCAGTGGAGAGATCTTCCCAGTAGACTGTCCCCAAGGTGCAGGCAGCTTGACATGCTTCCCAGCTGATGGAGAGTGTGGAAGGGCAGGTGAACTGAGTCCGTGCCCTCCTCTGCTTCCATCAAGACCCAGGAGTTCCTGCAGCCAGAGCCTGCCGCCCTCCTCTGCCCCCTCCCCACTCTCACTTCCCTGCACAGGAGGGCAGAGGTGGACGAGGGAGGGGGCCCTCAACACCACATCATTATCACCAGCACAGTCCTGGGTCGGGAGTCCTGTCCGCCCCGGGAGCACAGGGTCCTAGGTGAGCCGTGCCCCTCCCGGCATCACAGGAGCGGTGCGGTCATCACTCAGCAGGGCGTGGCCAGCATCACTGACAGGTGAGTCCTGGGAGCCTGGGTTCTGGGCAACATGGTCCCCCACGCCCCACTGCCCTGGGCAGGGTCAGTTAGGGCAGCAGGTCTGAGCTTAATGAGAGGAGAAATAATCAGGGGTTCTATAGTAAATGTAGATTTTACTTTGGTGCCCAAGCTTCTGCATTTCTGATGAGCTCTTGGCTTCCCAAGCTGATGCTGCAAGAGCTTAGACCACACGAGTAACAAGAGTTCGGAAGGAAAGGGCTCAGGACACAGCCACTACAAATAGACACTCATAGACGGCATGGATTCTTCTGCTTTGCCTGGGAAAGTACTTCTCAGGCTCAACTCAAAGGCAGGTTTACTGAACCCACCACCACAGCCCCACTTGGGTCATCTCAAAAGCCAAAGGAATGTGAGTTTGTTTTTTCAAAAATAAACCCGGGAGCTTGGCTTCCCAGATGAAAATGCCAGTTGCTTCTCATGTACTCCCCCAGGCATCCTAGGGTCACTGTTGTGATGACCCAAGGGCCCATGAGATGAACACATGGTTCTGGGAAACGGTCTCAAATATGAAGCCAGAAACCCCAGTGGACACAGAAGCAAAGTGGCCCAACAGGGTGGTGGGTGGGAGATGGTCCCTCTGGTCACGTTTGACATCATTATGTGGGTGAGCACGTGGGTGGGCAGAGTGGAGGGCAAGGACATGCCCCCCCAGGTGTGAGTGTGTGGGCCCAGGACCTGGTCAGGTGCGTGGCTAAGGTGTGTGGGGCAGACCCTCAACTCCATCCTGAGCACCAGGTCCAACCCTGAATTTGAGGGGGTCTACCAGCATCCCCTCTGCTGCCATGTGAGGGTGGGGTCAAGTAGCCCAGGAGAGGAATGCTGGACCACGCACTCTTTCACCACACCCTCTATTGTTAGAATGCCATGGCTCTCACAGACCACCTTCCAAGAGAACTTCAGGACGAGAGGGAATGTGAGGATCATCCCTTCTTCCCCCGTCACTGACCATCCAACCTCTGCCTGCATATCCCCACCTGCATGGAGCTCTCTCCCTGCAAAGAAAGCCAGATCCTCGATGCTACAGCTCTGATCCCTAGAAAATGTGGAATCTCTGAAATGTGAGGATCATCCCTTCTTCCCCCGTCACTGACCATCCAACCTCTGCCTGCATATCCCCACCTGCATGGAGCTCTCTCCCTGCAAAGAAAGCCAGATCCTCGATGCTACAGCTCTGATCCCTAGAAAATGTGGAATCTCTGAAATCAGCCTCCACCCTCTCACTGATCCTCTTCCCCTCCCTGGGAGGCACAGTTGCCCTGTGCCCACCTTCCTTCCCCACTCCTACCTCTTTAGACTAAATCTCCTCTGACCATTCTCTGGCCATCACACAGTGGGTCCCCATGTCCTATGGGATGGTGGTGGTCAGCCCTGCTCAGGACAGATAATGGAGGTCTGGGCTGTGACAGGGACAGGAAGCAGCACCCAGCAGGAGGACCCAGACGCTGAGCAGATGTGACCATGTTGGAGGCTCCCATGGCTCCAAACAATCACTACACAGGGTGTGTAGAGGAGCCAGGGGAATGGAAGTAAGGACGGGGAGGACATGCTCAAGTCCTGAATGTGTCACAGACCCTGTCCCACTGCTTCTCAGACCATAGTTGGGCTGTCCCCTTTCTATGAATTGTCCAACATCTGGACATTGGCAAGAAGCACCCTGAGGTCCTCAATGATGCAGAGAACTGGTCCAGGCTCAAAAAAAGAAAAAAGATGCTGAGTTGGAGCTGAATATCCATCCACAGGGGAGAGAGACAGAAAGCACATGAATTAGCCTGGTGAGGACTGGTCCCTGCTCTGCTGCCAGCTTAAGTAGCAGTGGAACAGTTACTAGGTCAGTCCTGGAACAGAAAGTGCTTAATAATACTTCTGAAATTAATGAATCAGTCAAATAAGGTGCAGAAAACACAAAATTACATACTTGAGCAAGATGTGTAAATGCAACAGCTTAGGAGCATCCTTGAGGTGAAGCAATATTTCCTTGAAAGGAATGAAACAGGGCTGCATTGCTGTTTTACACCAAAGGCTCTCAGCTCAGAAAGACACCTGTGATGCCCCCTCAGATCCTCAGCAACACTCAGTTTTCCATGGAGGGAGGGCTCCAAGCAAGTATATGAAGATGTGAATCAGAGGAATGTTTGCCAGTTCAGGCCAATCTGAGCTCATCTGAAAGCAGAGCTGGGCAGCTGGTGGTCCCTTGGTCAGTGGGCAGTGAGGCACTGAAGGGATCCTGTTCTCCAAGAGAGTATGACCTTGTGGCCTTGACCTGCTGCCTCTCCCTGCCTCCCACCAGCTCTTTGCCCCGTGTCCCCCAGCACAGGGCCATGTCACCCCACAGAAATGGAAACCTCTCAGTGATGCCTCTGCAGGAGTTTGTGCTGGAGGGATTTCAGGGAGGTCCACAGACCCAGGCCCTGCTCTTCACCCTGTTCCTGGCCCTGTACGTGGTGGCCATCCTGGGGAACCTCACCATGATCGTGCTCATCACCCTGGATGCCCGTCTGCACTCCCCAATGTACTTCTTCCTCAAGAACCTCTCATTTGTGGACTTGTGCTACTCATCTGTCATTGCCCCCAAAGCCCTGGCCAACTTCCTGTCCTCCTCCAAGGTCACCTTTGGGGGCTGTGCCACACAGCTGTTCTTCTTCTCCTTACTGGCTACCACTGAGGCTTTTCTCTTGGCCGTGATGGCCTATGACCGCTTCGTGGCCATCTGCAGCCCCCTGCGCTACCCCATCTCCATGCGCCCCTCGGTCTGTGCCCGCCTGGTGCTGGGCACCTACTGCGGGGGCTGCCTCAACTCCATCCTGCAGACCAGCTTCACATTCAGCCTCCCGTTCTGCAGCTCCAACCGCATCGACCACTTCTTCTGTGATGTGCCGCCTCTGCTCAAGCTTGCCTGTGCTGACACTACCATCAATGAGCTGGTCTTGTTTGCCATCTGTGGCCTCATCATCGTGGGCACCACACTCGTGGTCCTCACCTCCTACGGCTACATCACAGGGACCATCCTGAGGATGTGCTCAAGAGGAGGGAGACACAAGCTCTTCTCCACCTGCGGCTCCCACATGACAGCCGTGTCCCTCTTTTATGGGACTGTCTTTGTCATGTATGCCCAGCCGGGAGCTGTGCAGTCCATGGAGCAGGGCAAGGTGGTCTCTGTCTTCTACACCCTGGTCATCCCGATGCTCAACCCCCTCATCTACAGTCTGAGAAACAAGGACGTGCAGGATGCCCTGTGGAGACTGGGGCAGAAACACACAGCCACGTGAAAGAGGGTGACCAGAGAGACAGTGTCCTGAGAACATAGCAAGAGGGTTTTAGGGGAGGCACTGGGTTTTGTCTGAGGAATACATTCTTCATTCATGCAATTCATTTTTTCACCCATTTCACTCAATCCTTTGTGGAAGCACATGTTGGACCACACATGCAAGTCTGAGATGCAGAGATGGATAATGCCACTGAAAAAATAATGGCCCATGATGGGGCAAGATTCTAATCTCGAAATCTGGATAATACAGCAGGCAGAGTAATGAGCAGAGTATTGAAACAACGCGTGTATTCCAGGTTCAACGTACTCCAGGGAAGGTATGAAACAGTCTGAGGCCTCTCTCTTCACTTCATCTATGAATCTAATGTAAATGTGTGCTTAGCAATCTCCCCTGGAGCACATAGAAGCGGGGGTGGCGTCGGGGTGGACAGGTGCAACAGGACACTCAGCCTGGCCCCTCCCTTGGTGATAGCCTGGGTCACCACAGCCAATTAGGGGAGTTAGGAAGACCACGCTTCCCCTCAATCCTGCAGCGGGGCTGTTCCTCCTTCCCGCTTCTGTTCACTGATGCCGCCACCCAACAAGACAGCAGGGAGCACCTGCTCCTGCTTCAGAGGCTCCAAGTGCTCCCTGTCCTGGGTTCTCCCCTCAGACAGCAGCTGGGAGCCCCAGGGAGCCAACACGGATGCCTGACACCCAAAGTTCACCATCCATCCTGACAGGTGACAGTGTCCTGACTACTTGTGACCCTAAGAAACGGGGCCTTGTCAGCAGACATCTCGGAATAAGGATGGAGGTGCTGGTGCTGCTGCAGAGAGCAGGGGTGGGGAGGGAGGGGGCAGTTTCTTGGTGGCGAGCACAGCTCTCTGCTCTGTGTCCCAGACTCCCTGGGAGCCTGGACCCTCAGTCTTAACCTGCCCATTCGGAGCTCCATCCTCATGCTCTGTGGACCCAACACACAGCCTGGATTCGGAGCCCAGTGGCCTCCTTAATACGTCTCCTTTTATTTATTTATTTTTTAAATTTTTTTGACACGTCTCCTTTTAGTAGAATCATCCACTCTCACAGTCACTCCCAAGGCCCCCTGGACACGGGATGGTCTGTCCTCTGTACGGTCAGGAGAAACGTGGCCTGTCTGTCGGATCACATCTCTCCATCTCCCTACTCTCCCTTCCCAGGAGAACTGCCTGAAGGGGCTGACAGCTAAGTTATTGGACTGCGGCTCATGATTACTCAATCTGACATATACGACACGGTCTCTGTTGAACTCTTTTGCCCACTGATCTCCAAAATTAATTCTATGTCCGTCCTACTCGACTATATTTATCTTTAAATGCAATTTTTAAAACGAAATCCCCAAATTTTCTGCTCCACAAATGACATGGTGTCTTAACTTCTCAAGTGATTGCGTCGTTCCGCCCCCAGCCTCTTTTCCCGCCCTCTTCCTGCTCCTCCTCTTCCGTCTTTTCTCTTCCTGCTGTTTCACTCCCTGTCTCTCACTTGTTCTCCATTCCATGGGTTTCCCAAAGCATTGGACTCCTAATCTTAAACAAGATTTGGAATGGAAAAAAGAAAGTGCAATCTTCTTTTTTTCTTACACAGGAGTGCAATTATCATCGATACGTAAAATTTAAATGTACAAACAGTAAAGTATCTATTGTTTTTAGGCTTCCCTGGTGGCTCAGTGGTAAAGAATCTGCCGGCTGATGCAGGAGATGCAGGTTCAATACCTGGTCTGGGAAGGTCCCCTGGAGAAGGAAATGGCAATCCACTCCATTACTTTTGCCTGGAAAACCCCATGGACTGAGGAGCCTGCCAGGCAACAGGCCATGGGGCTGCAAAGAGTTGGACATGACTTAGCAACAAGACAACAACTTACTCTTCTTAGAAAGCCTTTTTTAAAAAAAGAAAGAAAGAAAGAAAAGCATTAATTAGGACTTTGGAATAAATCAGGAAAGCTGGTCAGATATTAATGGAATAGAAATTCTCCAATAATCTGAAGGAAAAGTTTTTTTTTTAAATCCTATAGATTGTCTTTTTGTTTACATTACCTACATTTCAGATATCAGTGAAAATCACTGCACAATGTTAGAAGTGGTTTATTTTGTTTGTTCATCCCATACAATGCTTTGCAAGCTGCTGTCATAGGTAAGCTCTCAGTACATATCTCTTGGTGATTATCAGTTCAGTTCAATCACTCAGTTGTGTCCAGCTCTTTGTAACACCAAGGACTGCAGCACGCCAGCCCCCACCCCTCACCCCTTCCAACACCAACTCCTGGAGTTTACTCAAACTCATATCCATTGAGTCGGTGATGACATCCACCCATCTCATCCTCTGTCATCCCCTTCTCCTCCTGCCTTCAATCTTCCCAGCATCAGGGTCTTTTCAAATGAGTCAGTTATTCCCATCAGGTGGCCAAAGTATTGGAGTTTCAGCTTCAGCATCAGTCCTTCCAGTGAACACCCAGGACTGATCTCCTTTAGGATGGACTGGTTGGATCTCCTTGTAGTTCAAGGGACTCTCTAACACCACAGTTCAAAAGCATCAATTCTTTGGTGCTCAGCTTTCTTTATAGTCCAACTCTCACATCCCCATGACTACTGGAAAAACCATAGCTTTGACTAGACAGACCTTTGTTGGCAAAGTCTCTGCTTTTTAGTATCTTGTCTAGGTTGGTCACAACTTTTCTTGCAAGGAGCAAGCACCTTTGAATTTCATGGCTGCAGTCACCATCTGCAGTGATTTTGGAGCCCTCAGAAATAAAGTCACTGTTTCCATTGTTTCCCCATCTATTTCCCATGAAGTGATGGAACCAGATGCCATGATCTGGCATTGCCTTTCTTTGGAATTGGAATGAAAACTGATTTTTGCCAGTCCTGTGACCAGTGCTGAGTTTTCAAAATTTTCTGACATATTGAGTGCAGCACTTTCACAGCATCATTTGAAATAGCTCAACTGGAATTCCATCACCTCCCTGGTGTTGTTCACAGTGATGCTTCCTAAGGCCCACTTCACTTCACATTCCAGGATGTCTGGCTCTAGGTGAGTGATCACACCATCATGATTATCTGGGTCATGAAGATCTTTTTTGTATAGTTCTTCTGTGTATTCTTTCCACCTCTTGTTAATATCTTCTGCTTCTGTTAGGTCCATATCATTTCTGTCTTTTATTGTGCCCATTTTGGCCATTCAGGTATGACCTAAATCAAGTCCCTTACATGGAAGTGAGAGATAGATTCAAGGGATTAGATCTGACAGACAGAGTGCCTGAAGAACTATGGACAGAGGACAACTATGACATTGTACAGGAGGCAGGGATCAAGACCATCCCCAAGAAAAAGAAATGCAAAAAGCCAAAATGATTGTCTGATGAGGCCTTACAAATAGTTTTGACAAGAACAGAAGTGAAAGGAAAAGGAGAAAAGGAAATATATACCCTTTTGAATGCAGAGTTCCAAAGAATAGCAAGGAGAGATAAGAATACCTTCCTCAGCATTCTCTTGGCAAAACTATTAGCCTTGGCCTGCTTCATTCTGTACTCCATGGCCAAATTTGCCTGTTGCTCCAGGTGTTTCTTGACTTCCTACTTTTGCATTCCAGTTCCCTATAAGGAAAAGTACATATTTTTTTTTTTTTTTTTTTTTTTTGCGTGTTAGTTCTAGAAGGTCTTGTAGGTCTTCACGGAACCATTCAACTTCAGCTTCTTCAGCATTACTGGTTGGGGCATAGACTTGGATTACCGTGTTATTGAATGGTTTGCCTTGGAAATGAACAGAGATCATTCTGTCATTTTTGAGATTGCATCCAAGTACTGCATTTCAGACTGCTTTGTTGACTATGATGGCTACTCCATTTCTTCTAAGTGATTCTTGCCCACAATAGTAGATATAATGGTTATCTGAGTTAAATTCACCCATTTCAGTCCATTTTAGTTCACTGTTTCCTAAAATGTTGACGTTCACTCTTGCCATCTCCTGTTTGACCACTTCCAATTTGCCTTGATTGATGGACCTAACATTCCAGGTTCCTATGCAATATTGCTCTTTATAGCATCGGACTTTACTTCCATCACCAGTCACATCCGCAACTGGGTGTTGTTTTTGCTTTGGCTCCCTCTCTTCATTCTTTCTGGAGTCATTTCTCCACTCTTCTCCAGTAGCATTTTGGGCACCTACCGACCTGGGGAGTTCATCTTTCAGTGTCTTATCTTTTACCTTTTCATACTGTTCATGGGGTTCCCAAGGCAAGAATACTGAAGTGATTTTCCATAAATAGCATAGATTTGATATACCCATTAATATGACCAAGGATGGGACAAACAGAGACTCCTACACTGCTGGATGTGTTACATTGCTACAAAAGTTTTGTAAGAAAATTGGCCAGATGAGTAGAGAAAGGAAGAATTCTATATGCTGCAGTTGCTCACCAAGAACACTGAAAGGCCAGAACGATTTACAGCAAGAACAATTCAGCCTCCTGTCCCCACTGAAGTTATGAATGTAGACAGTCCAGACGCACAGAGACCAGGTGAAGAAACTAGAACAGAAGAGACGGATCGGCATGGGTAACCTTTCTGCAGATGCTTAGTCAGCACTGTGTCACTAGGGCACCTTATAGACTGCTTCAGTTCCACAGAGTTTCCTTAAAAGGGAAGGCCTCTAGCCTGAGTACTGAGTAACTGGTTGACAAAAATGAAGAAAGATGTAAGGAAAGGAACCTTTATAATGTAAGACTAATATGAAACTTCATGAGGTTGAGAAAAATGTGTCTTTCTATTCAGGAATCCATTTCTATTGTAGATACACACTTATGGGGGGAAATGTCCATTACATAATATACATTATTGAAAAATTCAAAAAAGGAAGTAGTATAAACATTTCTCTAAAGAAGATTTCACAAGTAATTAGAGTATGTTATCATGTGTAAACAATAGAAATAAGTGAACTAGAATAAGGAAGAATTAAGGAAGGTGATCAAGATCTCTGAAGAGTGCATTTTACATTGAGCTGGAGAGATGACCCACCCCTGAGACAGGACAGTAAGGGTGTATTGCTGACCATGCCAGGTAAAAGCAAACTCCCTCCCTGCCCTCCCGTGTCAGTCACCAGGGCCATTGTAACTAATTAACCCAAAACTGGTGACTTATAGCAACAGGAATTTACTCTCTTGAGGTCCAGAGAAAGATATCCAAAATCAATTTGTCAGCAGGGCCTGCTGCCCTTGAAAGCTCTGGACAAGCATTCTTCCTTGCCTCTTCCTGGAGGCTCCTGGCACCCTTGGCATTCATTCCCCTGTTCCTGCATCATTCCAACCTCTGCCCAGTCTTTACATGCCCTTCGTCCATATGTCTTGTGTCTCTGTATCAGTCCCTCTTCTTATAAGGACAACAGTCATTAGATTTAGGGTCCACCTAATCCAGCATGAACTCATCCTAACTCATTCATTTGGAAAGACCCTATATTAAAATAAGATCAGCTTCTGAATGTCTGAGTAGACATTTTAAAAGGGAGACACTATTCACCTTACTACAGTGATGTTCAGTGTGCTTCAAGGGGATTTATATTCTGCAATTGCTGAGTATAGTGTTCATCTACGCCAAGTGGGTCCATTAAGTTAATATTTTGAATCAGCCTAACAAATGACTACAATTTTCCCTTGTTTCATTATTATTGAGAGGTATGTTAAGACATCAACTGTAATTTGAATGTATGCATTTCACTTTAATTCTGTCAGTTTTTACATTTTAAATCTCTATTCAGTTCAGTGCAGTTTAGTTCAGTCACTCAGTCGTGTCTGACTCTTTGTGACCCCATGAATCGGAGCACACCAGGCCTCCCTGTCCATCACTGACTCCCAGAGTTTACGCAAACTCATGTCCATCAAGTCAGTGATGCCATCCAGCCATCTCATCCTCTGTCATCCCCTTCTCCTCCTGCCCCCAATCCCTCCCAGCATCAGAGTCTTTTCCAATGAGTCAGCTCTTCTCATGAGGTGGCCAAAGTATTGGAGTTTAAGCTTCAGCATCAGTCCTTCCAATGAACACCCAGGACTGATCTCCTTTAGGATAAACTTGTTGGATCTCCTTGCAGTCCAAGGGACTCTCAAGAGTCTTATCCAACACCACAGTTTAAAAGCATCAATTCTTCGGAGCTCAGCTTCTTCACAGTCCAACTCTCACATCCATACATGACCACTGGAACGAACCCTAAATCTCTATTAGTTGTACACAAATTTAAATTTTCACATTATACAGTTGAAAGCTCACATTATCCAGAATAAAACATTCTCATTATAAAATGTCACCACATGAACATTTAGTCCTGAAATCTATTTTTTCAAATAATTATTGAGCCACCCAGTCTTATGTTTTTTTAAAAGAGTGTTTACAATACAACTTTATTCAGCATATTTTGTGTATTTTAATATTAAACATTTATCACATTTGTATATTGGTTTTCCTTTTCCAGCCAGGATTAACATTTTTTTTAGAGGATATATTTAGTGCTTCCCAGGTGGTGCTACTGGTAAAAAAAAAAAAAAAAAAAAACTCTCTTGCCAAAGTAGGAGACATAAAAAACTTGGGTTTGATCCCTGGGTTGGGAAGATCCCCCAGAGAAGGAAATGGCAACCCACTCCAGTATTCTTGCCTGGAGAATCCCATGGACAGTGGAGCCTGGTGGGCTACAGTCCATGGGGTTGCAAAGAGTTGGACACTTCTGAAGCCACTGAGCACATTGAGTGTAGGGCTACTTTGAGGAGAATCCAAACAGCCAAAAACAGGACAATTTTAGCACGAAAAAGGGTCATAATGGTAATAGGCATCATAGAAAGGGCTGTGCTGTTGTCCTGGGCACAGACTCCCCACCTGTCACTTTTCCTCGCAGCAGCAGATGAGGATGGAGCAGAGGAGAGAGAGGGATGTGGGCCAGGAGGTCCACCTGCCGCCCAGGGAGATCTTTCCGAGGACAGTCATAGAATCCGTATAAGTCATCTGCATTTCTCTACTGTGTGCCCCACCCACACGCACAGACCCCTAATGGACTTCAGGCTGTGTGCCTCCCCTGTACTGGACTGAGACACATCAAAGGACGATTGGCCACAGGACTGCAGCTCCTGGGACCCAGGGGGTTATGGGTCCCAGGGCACTCAGAAGCCCAGGTCTCGCCTAATTGGCCATGTGGGGCCTCAAGTCCCAGACCTGCAAACAGAGAGCATCTTCCCAGCAGAGTGACCCCAAGGTGCAGGAACCTACATGTTGCCCACATGACAGATAATGTGGAGAGTCAGGTGACTGAGTTCATCCCCTGCTCTGCTTCCATCAAGACCCAGGAGTTCCTGCAGCCAGAGCCTGCTGCCCTCCGCTGCCCCCTCCTCACTCACTTCCCTGCACAGGAGGCCAGAGGTGGACGAGGGAGGGGTGCTCAGTGCCACGTCATTATCACCAGCACAGACCTGGGTCAGGAGTCCTGTCCTCCCCGGGAGCACGGGGTCCTGGGTAAGCCGTGCCCCTCCTGACATCACAGGAGCAGTGTGGTCATCACTCAGCAGGGCGTGGTCAGCATCACTGACAGGTGAGTCCTGGGAGCCTGGATCCTGGACAACAAGTTCCCCTACTCCCCACTGCCCTGGGCGGGTCAGTTAGGGCAGTGGGTCTGAACATTAATGAGAGTGGAAACAATCAGGGGATGTTGTATAAATGTAGGTTTTAATTCAGTGCCTGAGACTCTGAATTTCAGAATAGCTCACAGCCCTGCTGGTTCTGCAGGACCTCAGACCACACCTAAGTGACTAGATTCAGAATGAAAGGACCCAGGATGCAGTCACTACAAATAGAGTCTCGCAGACAACACTGATTCTTCTGCCTCATCTGGGAAAGTATTTCTCAGGATCAACTCAGAGGCAGGTTTATTGAAGCCACCACCACAGCCCTACTGGGTCATTTCAACAAGCCAAAGGAATGTGAGTTTGTATTTCAAAAACCAAACCACGACTTGGCTTTCATGATGAAAATGTCGATCTCTGCTCATGTGCTTCCCCAGGCATCCTAGAGGTCACTGTTGTGATGACCCAAGGTTTCTGAGATGGATGAATAGTCCTGGGAAACAGAACAGAAACAGGAAACTGGGAAGCCCAGGGGACAAAGAAACAAGACAGCCTGCCTGAGAATGGTGGAGGAGAGAGTTGGTCACTCTGGTCAAAGTGGTTCCATTGTGTGCATGAGCAGGGAGTGAGCAGAGATGGACAACAAGGGCATGGCCATCTCAGGTATGCACAGAGGGGGTTTCATGTATGGGGTAGGTGACCAAGGTGTGTTGGGCAGACTGCAACTCCACGCATAACACCCAGATCAAAACCTGATTTGAGAGGAGCCATCCGGGGCATCCCTGGTCCGACTGTCCCCCTCTGCTGTTGTGTGAGGGTTGGAGTCAAACAGCCCAGGAAAGAAATGCTGGACAACCCACACTTTCACTTGCACTTCTACTGGAAAGTCTTGCCTCTCATGGATCACCATCTAAGAACTTCAGGCTGAGAGGGAACTTGGGGGCCATTGCTCCTCAACAGGCACCACTCACCACCACCCTCTGCCTGCACACCCCCACTTCTGGGGAACTCTCTTCCTCCAAAGGCAGCCAGCTCCATAACGTTGCAGATCTGACCTCTAAGAAGCGTGTAGTCTCTTTGGAATCAGCCTCCACTCTCTCACTAACCCTCCTTCCCCACCCCTCACCCCCGAGAGGCACTGTGGCTCTGTGCCCACCATTCTTCCCCACTCAACCGTTCCTCAACCATACCCCTGGACATCACACAGCGGGTGCCCACGTCCCACGTGAGTGTGGTGGTCAGCCCCGTGCAGTGCAGACAAGGGAGGTCTGGGCTGTAACAGGGACAGGAAGCAGCACCCAGCAGGAGCACCCAGACACTGAGCAAATGTGACCGTGTTGGAGGCTCCCACGGCTCTAAGCTGTCACCTCACAGGGTGTTCCGAGGAGCCAGGACAGGGAAGGACATGCTCATCTCCTGAAAGTGTCGCAGCCCCTGTCCTGCTGCTTCTCAGACCATGGAGGTGGGCTGTCCCCTCTATATTTTTTCCAACATTGGGACATTGGCAGGAGGCTCCCTGAGGTCCTCAAGGATACACCGTGCTCTGCTGACAGCATGACACTGAGGTCCAGGCTCCAGACAGTGAAGCTGAGATGGGGCTCAGGGGTTGCAGCAGAAACAGACAGAAAACACACAACTTTGCCTCTAGAGGGCTGATTCCTGCTCTGTTTCCTTTCTGGAGATGGAATCATCACCAACTCAAGAGCAGGTAGGTATGAGGTCCTCAGTTCACATTTCTAAGATTAATGAATTAGTTAATGAGGCACAGATAGTTTACAATAAGATACGTGAGCAAGTGTGGAAGTAGCACCATTAGGGGCATTCCCTTGGGAGTGGAAACTTTTCTCTGAGAGGAGGGACAAGGGACTGCAACACTGCTCACACTGCAAGGTCTCACTGAAGCACCCATCCCTGCCCCAATAAATAGCAGCTCAGACTTTCCCACAGAGGGAATGAAATCTGCATATTTGTGGTTTAGTGAATTGGAGGAAATCATTGCCATTTCAGGTTCGTCTGAGCACATCAGAAACGGGCAGCTGTGGTCTCTTAGTCAGTAGGCAGTGAGGCACTGAAGGCTCTCTGGTCTGTAAGAGAATATGACCTTGTGACCTTGACCTGCTCCCTCTTGCTGCCCCCAGCTGCTCTCTGCTGTCTACTCTGGGTGTCATCAGTTCAAGACCATGTCATCCCACAGAAATGAGAACCTCTCAGTGATGCCTCTGCAGGAGTTCGTGCTGGAGGGATTTGAGGAAGGTCCGAAGACCCAGGCCCTGCTCTTTGCTCTGTTCCTGGCCCTGTATGTGGTGGCCATCCTGGGGAACCTCACCATGATCGTGGTCATTACCCTGGATGCCCGTCTGCACTCCCCAATGTACTTCTTCCTCAAGAACCTCTCCTTTGTGGACTTTTGCTACTCATCTGTCATCGCCCCCAAGGCCCTGGCCAACTTCCTGTCCTCCTCCAAGGTCATCACCTTTGAGGGATGTGCTACCCAGTTCTTCTTCTTCTCCCTGCTGGTCACCACTGAGGGATTCCTCTTGGCCGTGATGGCCTATGACCGCTTCGTGGCCATCTGCAGCCCCCTGCGCTACCCCATCTCCATGCACCCCTCGGTCTGTGCCCGCCTGGTGCTGGGCACCTACTGTGGGGGCTGCCTCAACTCCATCCTGCAGACCAGCTTCACATTCAGCCTCCCGTTCTGCAGCTCCAATCACATCGACCACTTCTTCTGTGATGTGCCACCTCTGCTCAAGCTTGCCTGTGCGGACACTACCATCAATGAGCTGGTCATGTTTGGCATCTGTGGCCTCATCATTGTGAGCACCACACTTGTGGTCCTCATCTCCTACAGCTATATCACAGGGACCATCCTGAGGATGCGGTCAGGAGGAGGGAGACACAAGCTCTTCTCCACCTGCGGCTCCCACATGACAGCCGTGTCCCTCTTTTATGGGACTGTCTTTGTCATGTATGCCCAGCCGGGAGCTGTGCAGTCCATGGAGCAGGGCAAGGTGGTCTCTGTCTTCTACACCCTGGTCATCCCGATGCTCAACCCCCTCATCTACAGTCTGAGAAACAAGGACGTGAAGGATGCCCTGCAAAGACTGGGCAAGAAACACACAGCAACGTGAAGGAGGGTGGACAGAGGGGGACAATGTGTCCCAAGGAGAGGACTAGAGGGCTTTGGGGGAGGTACTGCATTTGGTTTGACAAATTCATTCCTCATTCACCCAATTCATTCTCTCATTAAGCATCTTATTCAACCTTTCAGGGAAGCACATCATGAAACTTGTACACAAGTGTGAGAGGCAAAGATGGATAAAGTATCTTTGCCACCAAGAGACTAATGGTCCACAGATAAGACCTGAAGCTTGAAGTCTGGCAACACACAGTGGGCACAGTCATGAACAGGTAGTCTTTGAAGCAGCATATGGGTTCCAATTCAAAACCTACCAGTGAAGGTACATGACTAAAAAATTCTTAGATGTCTCTTTACTTCAAGGCTGAATGCTTGTAACTCTATGTTCAGCAATCTCCCTGGACTACCTAGCAGGGGCCTTAGGACACTCAACCTTGGCCCTTCCTTGGTGCTGGCCTGAGGTCACCCAGATCCAACTAGAGAAGTTAGGAAGACCATGCTTTCTCTCAGTCCTGCAGCGGGGCTGTTCCTCCCCCTCCCCCTTCTGTTCACTGATGCTGCCACCCAACAGGGCAACAGGGAGCACCTGCTCCTGCTTCAGAGGCTCCTAGTGCTCCCTGCCCTCGGTTCTCCCCTCAGACAGTAGTTGGGAGCCCCAGGGAGTCAACGTGGATGCATGATACCCAAAGTTCCACTGACCCTTTGAGAGAGTTAACTTAGGCAGGTTGATAGGAGTCCAAGCCTAAGTAAGACCCTTTAAGGAGGAGGTAAACATTCCGTCCTTCTCACATGCTTTTGCCTTAGACAAGTAGGTCTTGTAGGCAGCAGTATCTCTTGTTCAAAGGCATGCATTTTTTTGAGCTTTGGTTGTATGTTAAGGAAGACTGTCCAGGTAAAAACTTCCATAGCCTTGAGCTCTGGGTTAACCAACCTGTTCCTTCTGGCTAATCTCATATTGATGTCATCCCAGGATGTATGTTACGGGGAAGGGTCTGGACAAAATTCTCACAACCTTAAGGTATTTTCATCTGTTCTCAGCAGCTAGTTGAGAAGTATATAAGGCCCCGCTTAAACTAGGGGTGGGTACTCTCCTGCCCAATTCTGATGTCTATGCCCCCTTATGATGTCTTCTATATGACAGAAGATTTTTCTGTCACTTTCACTTTAAGTAAAATTTACACAAAACTCTGAGTGACTGAGACTGGCTTTGGTCCAGGAGTTAAATCTTTCCCTTCAGAGACCATGAATCCGGCACACCACTCACTGCTAAGCTATTGTTTCCTATCTACGCAACTGGTGACAGTGTCCTGACTACTTGTGACCCTAACAAATGGTGTCTTGTCAGCACAGGCACCTCTGAATAAGGATGAAGGTGCTGGTGCTTCTGTGGGGAGCAGGGCCGGAGAGAGAAGATGCACTTTCTTGATGGTGAGCACAGCTTCCTGGCCCTCTGTCTCACACTCCCTGGGGGGCCTGGATCCTTGGTCTTCACCTGCCTGTTCAGAGATCCATCCCTGTGCTCCATGGACCCAACATACAGCCTTGACTGAGAGTCAATGGCCCCCTTGTTGTGTCTCCCTTTGGTAGAGTCATCATTCCCACGGTCACTACCAGGAGGCTGTCCTCTCTTCCCTGGACCATCAGTGGGGATGTGCCCTGTCTCTCTGATCACAGCTCTCTACCTCCCTGCTCTCCTGCTCAGGAGGGCTGGGGAGGGACTATAGCACCCAGGTCATCAGATTGCTGCTCACTACTACTCAAATGGAACATTCTTCAAGGTCTCTGCTCAATTCTTATTCCCATTGTCTCATATCTGGCCTTCATAATTAATTCTACCTTTGCCAGTTCTTCAAAATATCTTTTCTTTCCAAGTTATATCATTCTGTCTCCCACTCTCCCTGTTTCCTCTATTTCTCTCTTCATCTCACTGAGCCTCATATTCCCTCCTTCCCCCTTCCTTCCTTCATTGTTTTCTCTCTCTCTCTTCTTCCTCTTTCTCACTGTATTTTTTCATTCCATAAGTTTTCTTCTACTACCCTAATCAAAGTTTCTAAAGGAAAATGGAAAATATAATATTTTTCTATGCAAGTGTAGATTTGCCATCATCTATTATAGTAAAATTTAATGGTACAAATATTAAGGAATCAGTGAATCTTGGTAAAAGATCATTAATCCTGAGTTTGACTAAATCAGGAAAGCTGGTTCAACATTAGATATAGTAGAAATTCTCCAATGGTCTTGAAGAAAATGATTTTCAAACTCTGCACCTTGACTTTGCCTCTATGTAAATCTACATGTCAGATTGTAGTGAAGATCACTGTACAATGTTAGAAGTGGTATATATATATATATATATATATATATATATATATATTTTCATCATGTTATAGCTTTGCAAACTGCTGGTACATAGTAGATTCTCAATTCACACCTACTGCCTGATTATAATTTGAGTTCAGTGTTAATTAGTCATTGAACTCCAAAATGTACATGATACAGCTCTAGTTTCTTTATTTTGTTTAGGTGGACAATAAACACATTACATTGGAAGACTATATTGTAGTTTTGATGTTGATTTTAAAGTAAGCTTCAGAGATTTCTACCTTTTAATGTAAAATATAACTTTTGTTGTAACTAATTTTCCTTGTACAGTTCAGTAGTGTTTAGCATATTCACCTTGTGTGTATCAGATCTCCAGAATGTTTTCATCTTAAAAACCTGGAACTCCATACCCCTAATCAATAACTCCATTTCCCCCTTATCTCCACCACTGGCAGCCATCATTCCATTTTATGTCTCTATGAACGTGACTTCTTCAGATGCCCCAGATGCATAAAACATACAGCATTTGTCTTTTTGCATCTGACTGTTTCACTTAGCACACTCAAGGTGTGCCCATGTTGCAAATGGGCAAGGTGGATATGACAGGATTTCTATCCTTTTTAAGGCTGACTAGTATTCCATCACATGTGTATGTGATAGATTTTTGTTTATCTCTTCATCCACCAAGGGACACTTGGGTTGCCTCCACCTTTTAGTTATGAAGAAGAATGTGCTGTGTAAATAGGCATGCATATATCTCAGAGAAACTGCTTTTTTTAGTATATTATCAGATGTTTGATTGTATCAAATTTTTTTTTTAATTTTGAAGAGAATTATATAGGACATTTCTTCATGGCTGCACCTGATGCAAAGAACTGACTCATCTGAAAAGAAGCTGATTCTGGGAAAGATTGAAGGCAGGAGGAGAAGGGGATGACAGAGGATGAGATGGTTGGATGGCATCACCAACTTGATGGACATGAGTTTGAGCCAGCTCCAGGAGTTTGTGAGGGACAGGGAAGCCAGGCATGCTGCAGTCCATGGGGTCACAAAGATTCATACATGAGTGAGTGACTGAACTGAACTGTATCATTTCATATTCCCACCAACAGTCCATTCTTTGCAACCCATGGACTCTAGCCTGCCAGGATCCTCTGCCCATGGAATTCTCCAGGCAAGAATACTGGGGTGGGTTATGATTTCCTCTTCCAGGGGATCTTCCCAGGGATCAAACCCAAGTCTCTTACATCTCCTGCATTAATAGGTAGGTTCTTTATCACAAGTGCCACCTGTGAAGCCCATATAATACTTTTCATCATGGCTGTACAATTTCATATCCCCACCAATAGTGTAAAACAATTTCAGTTTCTTTACATCCTAGTCAATATATGTTTTTTTTCACAGTATCCCTCACAATGATTTTGAAATGTTATGTCTTTCTTCTTTTCATTTTCCTAATGGTTAGTGATTTTGAGCATTTTCTTATATGTTTGCTTGCAACTTATAGATCATCTTTAGAGAAATCTTCAAGTAGTATGAACACTTTCAATTTGGTTATCGGTCTGTTTAATAGTAGAAATTATTTATATATTCTGGATGTTATCCTCTTAGTAGAGATAAGATTTTTCAACATTTTTGGGCTTCCCAGGTGGCTTTGTGGTACAAGAATCTGCTTACCAATGCAGGTGACATGAGTTTGATCCCGATCCAGGAAGATCCCACATGCTGTGGAGCAACAAAGCCCGGGCACTGCAGCTAAGGCTGTGCTCTGGAGCTGGGGAGCTGCAGCTACTGAAGCCTGCATGCCCCAGAGTCCTGCTCCGCAAACGAGAAGCCACAGCAATGAATGTGTAACCCAGAAATGAGAGTGTGCAGCAATGAGCAGCCGCACACCGCAGTGAGAAGTAGCCCCCGCCATCTGCAACTAGAGAAAAGCCTGAACAGCAACGAAGACCCAGCACTGCCAGTAAATAAATATAAATAAAATTATTTTTAAAAAGATTTCAATGATTTCTTCCACCTTGTATGTTGCTTTCTCACAATGTTGTATGTGTGCTTTAATGCTATGATGTTTAATTTAAGTTGTAGGAACTCTCTCTATATATTCTAGATACTACCATATATCAGACATAAGATTTGCAAACATTTCCCTCCATCCCACAGGTTGCCTTTTCACGCTGTTATTTAAGACTTTCATGCACAGATTTTTCAAATTTGATGGAGTCCCTTCTGTCTATTTTTACTTTTCTTTGGTTTGTTTCTATTAATTATTTTTTAATTGAAGGGTAATTGCTTTACAGAATTTTGTTTTCTGTTAAACCTCAACATGAATCAGCCATAGGTATACCTATATCCCCCCCCGCTTTCGAACCTCCCTCCCACCTCCCTCCCCACCCCACCCCTCTAGGTTGATACAGAGCCCCTGTTTCAGTTTCCTGAGCCACACAGCAGATTCCCGTTGGCTATCTATTTTACATATGGTAGTGTAAGTTTCCATGTTACTCTCTCCACACATCTCACCCTCTCCTCCCCTCTCCCCATGTCCATAAGTCTATTCTCTATGTCTGTTTCCTTCATTGCTGCCCTGTAAATAAATTTTTCAGTACCATTTTCCTAGATTTTGTATATATGTGTTAGAATATAATATTTATCTTTCTCTTTCTGACTTACTTCGTCTGTATAATAGGCTCTAGTTTCATCCACCCCATTAGAACCGACTTAAATGTATTCCTTTTTGTGGCTGAGTACTATTCCATTCTGTATATGTACCACAACTTCTTTATCCATTCATCTGTCGATGGACATCTAGGTTGCCTCTGTGTTCTACTATTGCAATTAGTGCTGCAATAAACAATGGGATACATGTGTCTTTTTCAATTTTGGTTTCCTCAGGGTATATGCCTAAGAGTGGGGTTGCTGGGTCGTATGGTCGGTTTATTCCTAGTTTTGAAAAGAATCTCCATTCTGTCTTCCATAGTGCCTGTATCAATTTACATTCCCACTAACAGTACAAGAGCATTCCCTTTTCTCCACACCCTTTCCAGCATTTATTGTTTGTAGACATTTTAATGATGGCCATTCTGACTGGTGTGAGGTGATTGATATCTCATTGTGGTTTTGATTTGCATTTCTCTAATAGTGAGCAATGTTGAGCATCCTTTCATGTGTTTGTTAGCCAAACTATATCTGCATGTCTTCTTTGGAGAAATGTCTGTTTAGGTCCTTTTCCCACATTTTGATTAGGTTGTTTGTTTTTCTGGTATTGAGTTGTATGAGCTGCTTGTATATTTTGGAAATTAATCCTTTGTCAGTTGTTTCGTTTGCTATTATTTTCTCCCATTCTAAGGGTTGTCTTTTCACCTTGCTTATAGCTTCCTTTGCTATGCAAAAAGCTTTTAGGTTTAATCAGGTTCCACTTGTTTATTTTTGCTTTTAATTCCATTTCTCTAGAAAGTGGGTCATAGAGGATTTTGCTTTGATTTATGTCATCGAGTGTTCTGCCTATGTTTTCCTCGAAGAGTTTTATAGCGTCTGGTCTTACATTTAGGTCTTTAATCCATTTTGAGTTTATCTTTGTATATGGTGCTAGGAAATGTTCTAATTTAATTCTTTTACATGTAACTGTCCAGTTTTTCCAGCACCATTTACTAAAGAGGCGGTTTTTGCCCCATTGTATATTTTTGCCTCCTTTGTCAAAAATAAGGTACCCATAGGTGCATGGGTTTATTTTTGGACTTTCTATTGAGAGGGTAACAGGCAGGAAGGCCAGAGGTCTCCAAACTGAGGAAATAGGCTGCAAGCCAGCCATTTTTATCTCTCTTAAGCGGCAGGAGGAAACAAACCAGCGATATTTTTTTCTTCTCTATACAAATTTAAAAGGAGGTTTCTCTTAAAATGCTGTGTTGCCATGACACCCGGTTTCACCTGAAGCTAACTATTCTCAAACCTTGGGTTAACCAATACATTTCTTTTTCTTACAGAAATGTTTGTCTTAAGCTATGTTAATGTACCCCAGACTCTGTCTTCAAGTTGGTTCCGCCAAATGGCCTAACCTACTTACTCAGATATTGTTCCCCTAATCTATGTAAATGAAACTATTTGTTTGGTAATCTGCCCTTCTACAAGATTCGAGTCAATCTTTTTATGGCCGGGGATGAATTATCTGCTGCCATTCTAAATTCTAAGACATTCCTTTCTTTTCATTAACAGACTGTGAGTGACTATATAACATACAGCTAAAGACTAGAAGGGGGGTAGTCTTTCTGCCCCTTTCTGAAGCCTATGTCAGAAGCTTTCTCTATCTCCTTTATACTTTAATAAAACTTTATTACACAAAAGCTCTGAGCGATCCAGCCTCGTCTCTGGCCCCGGATTGAATTCGTCTCCTCCTGAGGCCAAGAATCCCGGCGTCTTATCATTCAGCAACAACCTTTCACTATCTTGTTCCATTGGTATATATTTTTGTTTTTGTGCCAGTACCATACTGCCTTGATGACTGTAGCTTTGTAGTATAATCTGAAGTCAGGAAGGTTGATTCCTTCAGCTCCATTCTTCTTCCTCAAGACTGCTTTGGCTATTCGGGATCTTTTGTGTTTCCATATGAATTGTGAAATGTTTTGTTCTAGTTCTGTGAAAAGTGCCATTGATAATTTGATAGGGATTGCATTGAATCTGTAGGTTGCATTTGGTAGTATAGCCATTTTCACAATATTGATTCTTCCTACCCAGGAACATAGAATATCTCTCCATATGTTTATGTCATCTTTGATTTCTTTTACTAGTGTCTTGCATGTTTTGTGTACAGTTCTTTTGTCTCCTTAGGTAAGTTTATTCCTAGATATTTAGTTCTTTTTGTTGCAATGGTGAATGGGATTGATTCCTTAATTTCTCTTTCTGATTTTGCATTGTTAGTATATAGAGATGCAAGTGATTTCTGTGTATTGATTTTGCATCCTGCAACTTTACTAAATTCACTGATTGGTTCTAGTAATTTTCTGATACTATCCTTAGGGTTTTCTGTGTACAGAATCATGTCATTTGCAAATGATGAGAGCTTTACTTCTTCTTTTCCGATCTGGATTCCTTTTATTTCTTTTTCTTCTCTGATTGCTGTAGCTAGGACTCCCAGACTATATTGAATAATAGTGGTGAAAGTGGACACCCTTGTCTTGTTCCTGGTCTTAGGGGGAATGCTTTCAGCTTTTCAACATTGAGAATAATGTTTGCTGTAGGCTTATCATACATGGCCTTCACTATATTGAGGTAGGTTCCTTTTATGCCCTTTTTTTTTTTTAAGAGTTTTAACCATAAATGCTTTCTAAGGCCCACTTGACTTCATATTCCAGGATGTCTGGCTCCAGGTGAGAGATCACACCATTGTGATTATCTGGGTCATGAAGATCTTTTTTGTACAGTTCTTCTGTGTATTCTTGCCACCTCTCCTTGATATCTTCTGCTTCTCTTAGGTCCATACTATTTCTGTCCTTTATCGAACCCATCTTTGCATGAAATATTCCCTTGATATCTCTAATTTTCTTGAAGAGATCTCTAGTCTTTCCCATTCTGATGTTTTCCTCTATTTCTTTGCATTGATCGCTGAGGAAAGCTTTCTTATCTCTCCTGGCTATTCTTTGGAACTCTGCATTCAAGTGGGAACATCTTTCCTTTTCTCCTTTGCTTTTTGCTTCTCTTCTTGAACTGAACTGAACTGAATCATAAATGGGTGCTGAGTTTTGTCAAAGGATTTTTCTGCATCGATTGAGATTATCACTTGGCTTTTATCTTTTAATTTGTTAATATGGTGTATCATGTTGATTGATTTTCTTATATTGAAGAATCCTTGTATTCCTGGAAAAACTCAACTTGATCTTGGTGTATGAGCTTTTTGATGTGCTGCTGAATTCTGTTTGCTAAATTTTTGTTGAGGATTTTTGCATCTATGTTTATCACTGATATTGGCCTATAGTTGTCTTTTTCTGTGTTGTCTTTGTCTGGTTTTGATATCAGGGTGATGGTAGCCTCGTAGAATGAGTTTGAAAGTGTTCCTTCCTCTGAAATTTTTTTGAAACAGTTTTAGATGTCTAGGCATTAGCTCCTCTCTAAATGTTTGATAGAATTCCCCTGTGAAGTCATCCAGTCCTGGGCTTTTGTTTTGGGGATTTTTTTTTTTTTTTTTTAATCACAGCTTCAATTTCAGTGCTTGTAATTGGGTTGTTCATAATTTCCATTTCTTCCTGGTTCAGTCTTGGAAGATTGAACTTTTCTAAGAATCTGTCCATTTCTTCCAGGTTATCCACTTTATTGCCATATAGTTGTTCGTAATAGTCTCTTATAATCCTTCGTATTTCTGCATTGTCTGTTGTAACCTCTCCTTTTTCACTTCTAATTTTGTTGATTTGATTCTTCTCTCTTTTTTTCTTGATGAGTCTGGCTAAAGTTTCTCAATTTTCTTTATCTTCTCAAAGAACCAGCTTTTAGTTTTATTAATCTTTACTGTTGTTTCTTTCATTTCTTTTTCACTTATTTCCACTCTGATCTTTATGATTTCTTTCCTTCTACTAATTTTGGGGCTTTTTTGTTCTGCTTTTCCAGTTGTTTTAGGTGTAAAGTTAGGTTGTCTATTCGATGTTTTTCTTGTTTCTTGAGGTAGGATTGTAATTGCTATAAACTTCCCTCTTAAAACTGCTTTTGCTGCATCCCATAGGTTTGGAGTTGTTGTGTTTTCATTCTCATTTGTTTCTAAAATTTTTTTGATTTCCCTTTTGATTTCTTCAGTAACCTGTTGGGTATCTAGAAATGTATTGTGGTGTTTGTGTTTTTTTACAGCTTTTTTTCCCCTTGTAATTGATATCTAGTTTCATGGCGTTGTGGCCAAAAAAGATGCTTGATATGATTTCAGCTTTCTTAAATTTACTGAGATTTTATTTGTGACCCAAGACATGGTCTATCCTGGAGAATTTTCTATGAGCACTTGAGAAGAAGGTGTATTCTTTTGCCTTTGATGGAATGTCCTGAAGATATTAATGAGATCCATCTCATCGAATGTATCTTTTAAGACTTGTGTTTCTTTATTAATTTTCTGTTTTGATGATCTGTCTGTTGGTGTGAGTGGGGTGCTAAAGTCTCCTACTATTATTGTGTTACTGTCAATTTCTCCTTTTATGTCTGTTAGTGTTTGTCTTATGTATTGAGGCGCTCCTATGTTGGGTGCATAGATATTTATAATTGTTATGTCTTCCTCTTGGATTGATCCTTTGATCATTATGTAGTGTCCTTCCTTATCTCTTGTAATCTTTATTTTAAGGTCTATTTCGTTTGATATGAGGATTGCTACTCCAGCTTTCTTTTGCTTCCCATTTGCATGGAATATATTTTTCCATCCTCTCACTTTCAGTTTATATGTGTCATTAGATCTGAAGTGGGTTTCTTGTAGACAGCATATATATATATATATATATATATATACATATATATATATGTATGTATGTATGTATGTATCCATTCAGCTAGTTTGTGTCTTTTGGTTGGAGATTTAATCCATTTACATTTAAAGTAATTGTTGATATATATGTTCCTTTTGTTATTTCCTTAAGTGTTTGGGGTTGATTTTGTAGATCGTTTTCTTCTCTTGTCTTTCTTGACTATACAAGTCCCTTTAACATTTGCTGAAAAGCTGTTTTGGTGGTACTGAATTCTCTTAACTTTTGCTGTCTGGAAAGCTTTTTATTTCTCCATCAATTTTGAATGAAATCCTTGCTGGGTACAATAATCTCGGTTGTAGGTTTTTCCCTTTTAGTACTTTAAATATATCCTGTCATTGCCTTCTGGCCTGCAGAGTTTCTGCTGAAAAATCAGCTGTTAAGCGAATGGGATTTCCCTTGTATGTTACTTGTTGCTTTTCCCTTGATGCTTTTAGTATTCTTTCTTTGTGTTTAGTCTTAGTTAGTTTGATTAGTATGTGTCTTGGTGTTTCTTCTTGGGTTTATCCTGTATGGGACTCTTTGCACCTCTTGAACTTGATTGGCTATTTCCTTTTCCATGTTGGGGAAATTTTCAACCATAATCTCTTCCAAAACTTTCTCATATTCTTTGTTTTTATCTTCTTCTTCTGGGACCCCTATAATTCAAATATTGGTGCGTTTGATATTGTCCTAGAGTTCTTTGACACTATCCTCAGTTCTTTTCATTCTTTTTACTTCATTCTACTCTTCAGAACTTATTTCCACCATTTTATCTTCTGGCTCGCTGATTCATTCTTGTGCTTCAGATATTCTGCTATTGATTCCTTCTAGAGTATTTTTGATTTCAGTAATTGTGTTGTTTGTCTCTGTATGTTTATTCTTTAATTCTTCTAGATCTTTCTTAGTTGATTCTTGCATTTTCTCCACTCTGTTTTCAAGGTTTTTGATCACCTTTACTATCATTTTCTGAATTCTCTTTCAGGTATTTTGCCTATTTCCTCTTCATTTATTTGGACTTCTGTGTTTCTAGTTTGTTTTTTCATTTGTGTATTATTTATCTGCCTTTTCATTATTTTTTTTAAACTTATTGTGTTTGAGGTTTCCTTTTCCCAGGCTTCAAGGTTGAATTCTTTCTTCCTTTTGGTTTCTGCCCTCCTAAGATTAGTTCAGTGGTTTGCATAAACTTCATATATGGTGAGCTTTGTGCTGAGTTTTTTGTTTAGTTTTGTTTGTTTTTCCACTGATGGGCAAGGCTGAATGAGGTGGTAGTCCTGTCTAATGATGATTGGGTTTGTATTTTTGCTTTGTTTGTTGTTCAGATGAGGCATCCTGCATAGGGTGCTACTGGTGGTTGAGTGATGCTGGGTCTTGTGTTCAAGTGGTTTCCTTTGTGTGAGTTCTCACTATTTGATACCCCCTAGGGTTAGTTCTCTGGTCTAGGGTCTTGGAGTCAGTGCTCCCACTCCAAAGACTCTGGTCTTGATCTCTGGTCAGATTCCACAAGTGGTTCATTATGGCATTAAGTGAGATTAAAACAAATACCCCAAAATGAGTAACCAAAGATGAACCCTGGCAAATGGCAGTTACAAAATAGGCAAATAACAATTAAAATAATGGAATATACACATATACATATACACCCATAAGCAAAATCAAAACAGTCCAACAAAAATAAAGTAGTGCAGATTGACCCAGCAAACCAAGGTAATCAAAAATTATATTTACCAATTAAGAACAAAACTAACTAAAGCACAAACTGGGAAAGAAAACTAATGCAGGGTGCCAAGGGGTGAATAAAGCAATGAAAACAAAGCTAACAAATATGTTGAAAGGAAAGGAAAGAAAAAAAAGACTGAAAAGATATGCAAAGTTAAATAAAAGTAGATGAAGAAGATTTATATACATTACAGATTAACTGCAAGGGGAAAAGAACAGTAGGGAAAGCAAACAAAGGAATAAATGTAGAAAAATAATAATTATTTTTTTAAATTATAATTTAAAAAAGAGAGAGAGAAAAAAAAAGGAAAACTCCACAGAACTGCAAAAGCCCAATGTAGAGGTAGAGGGTTATAGCAACAATAAAAAATGTGACTGAGGGGGGAAAAAAAGAAAAACTCAAAAGCTTAATTAGATTTCTTAGTGCCAATAGAATTGACAACTGCAACAGAGGGGGGAGGGGGAAGGGAGGGAAGAAAATAAAATCCAAAAGAATCTACAGAACAAGTCAAAATATCAGAATAATAAATGTTTTTACTTGAGTCACTGCTGTCAGAGTCTTTTCCCTCACTGGAAGTCACAGCCCGCCTCACCTCCCTAGGATGTCCTCCAACACTGTGCTGATCTCAGGACCTGCTGTGAGGGCAGCTTAAATTCCAATATGGTCCTACTCTTGTGTGGTCTTGTCTTCAATGTCCACAGCTAACAGAACTAGTGCATTTTCTTTCGTGGGAGCTCTCAATGTCTTTTTATATATTCCATAGACACAGAGTCTGCCCAGTTTATCATGTGGGTTTAATCTGCAGCTTGTACGGCTGGTGGGAAGGTTTTGGGTCTTCTTCCTTAGCCACACTGCCCCTGAATTTCAACTGTGGTTTTGTTTCCACTTCTGCATGTGGGTCGTCCGTCCACTGGGGTTTGCTCCTGAGGCTGCCCTGGAGGACTTGGATCTGCCCCAGTAAAGGCCAGGTGTGGAGGTGGTGCAGATGTTTGGGTCACAGGTTTCTGGCAGCACCAGATACTCAGGGGAGTGGTCAGCTAAGGCAGCAGGAATTATAGTGCTCTAGAAGGGTATGGCAACCAGTATTGGCCTATATGCTTCAGTACTCTAGCCTGGAGAACTCCCCGGGCAGAGAAGCCTGGCAAGCCACAGGCCACAGGGTCGCAAAGAGGCAGACATAGCAGAAGTGACCCTGCATGCATAGACGCAAGGTTCTTTTTTGCCTGTGGCAGCTCTGCCCCAGTGAGGGTTGGCATGAAGGCGGTGCAGCTGCTTGGCTTGCAGGGACCCTGGCAGCGCCAAGAGTGCAGGGACACAGACTGCCTCCATTGCAGGAGTTATGGCCCCATCAGAGTCTTTTTTCTGAGCCTCTTGTAGCTGGTGATCAGAGGCCTCCTCAGCCAGTCTTTTTCTACAGCTCCGCCCGTTCAGGCACTTAGAGGGCTCCCTTGCCTGGGGTCCTTTTCTGTTGTTCAGCGCATCAGGAACATAGAGGGCCCTCCTGGCTGGGGTCCTACTCTGTAATTCGGTGCCTCAGGCGTTTGATGGGCCAGCCTCTCTATTGTTCAGCTGCTGGTGCTGGCGATGGTGATGGCTCCACCCTCTTCATGTGACTCAGCAGTCATGGCTGCCTGGCTTTCCTCCACAGGCATTTCCCCCCCCGCAATCTCCTCCCTCACATCCCCTCAGTTAGTCTCTCTGCAGTCAACAGCAGCCCTCACCCTGGGATTGCGCCACAATCCCTAAATGCCAGCGCCCAGCCGCTATGTCTTCCAGGGAACCAGCATTCCTGTCCAGGGTACATATGGCTGCGGCAGGGACTGTCTGATTCTCATTCCATTTAGGCTGCCACAGATCAGCTGTTTCACTCTCAGTCTTAAGTGTTTCTCCTCTGACTCAGACAATTGCCCCAATGTGGGGATCAGACCCCTGCTTCAGTTCCCCTGCCCACCAAGGCCATCCACCAGTTTTGATTACTGTAGATTTGTAATATATTTTCAAATTTAGAATTCTGAGACCACCAACTTTGTTTTCGAGATTTTTTTTTTTTTAGCTATTTGGTCTTTCTTGAGACTCCATATGAATTTTAAAACGTGATTTTCATTTTTTTTTTTTTGCAAAAAAAAAAAAAAAACAGCATTGTGATTTTGATAAGGATTACATTGAATCTCAGATCACATTGGGTAGCTTTTCCATTTTCCAACTCATGCACATGGGATATCTTTCATTTATGTTGATACCTTTAATTGCTTTCAACTACAGTTTCTAATTCTATAAGTCTTTTGTTTCCTTGGCTAAGATGAGTCTTTCGTACTTTATTCTTTTTGATACTTTTGTAAATGTTTGGCTATATTAATTCTTTGTTAAATAGTTCATTGACAGTGCATAGTAATGCTGCTGATTTTAATGTGTTGATTCTGTATATTGACAGTGCTAAATTTGCTGTTTATAACAGATTTTTATCTATCTTTAGGGTTTTATATAGATTGTATATATAATTTTATATATTGAATTGACCAAAAAGTTCTTTTGGTTTTTAAGTAAAAATAAAAGACACATTTTTCATTTTCACAAAGAATTTATTGAACAATGTATTCACCATTTTGTTCTACTATCTTCTGCCATTTTTCAGGAAACTTTAAAATTCCATCTTCGCAAAACTTTTTATCTTTTTGAGCCAAGAACTGCTTTAAGTACCTTTTACAGTCTTCCAGGAAATTGAAATTGTTTCCATTAAGAGAATTTTGTAAAGACCTGAATAAATCAAAATCTGAAGGTGCAGTGTTTGCTGAATATGGTGAATGAGTCAGAACTTCCCAGCCAGTTGAAACCGTTTTGCCTGGTTATCAAAGAAACACGTGGTCTTGAATTATCCTCATGAAAGATTCTGCAGTTCATGTTGACTAAATCAGGATGCTTTTCATTGAGTGATGCTTCAGTTGGTCTCATTGGTAGCAGTGCTGTTGGAATTAACTGCTTGCATTTCCAGGAGGAGCTCATGATAGAGGACTCCCTTTCAAACCCACCATATATGCAACATCACTTACTTTGAATGAAGACCAGCTTTTTATGTGGTTGGCAGTGGTTCATTTCACTTGTCCCATGATCCTTTCTGTTCCACATTATTGTACAGTATCCACTTTTCATCCTGCACACAATTTGCTTTAAAAATAAAACATTTGTCACATTTAATTAGAAAATTGGAAGCAGAAATACGGTCAAGAAGGTTTTCTTCAAGTAACTTACATGGAACCCAAACAGGAAAGTGCTTAACATAACCAAGCTGTGTAAATGACTTACCATGCTGGGTTTGGATATTCCGAGTATGTTGGCTATCTCCCATATGGTACAACGTTGATTTTTCTCAATGAATGTCTTGATTTGATCACTCTCGACTTCAATTGGTCTACTTGAACATGGATTATCGTTCAGTGAAAATCTAGATAAAGTTTTTCAAACCACTTTGAAACAACAATGTTTTGATAAGGTCAGTCACAGCACCTTCTGCGTACAGGAAACAATTTTTTTTGTTGTTCATTTCAGTTGCATTTCAACCTTTCTTGAAATAATAAAGCATAATATGCCAAAATGTTACTTTTTTCTTTCATCTTCAGTAATAAAATGGCTACAGTGAATACAACAGAGCATGCACAAGACCGTTTGAAGAAGGTTGTCATTATCTTCATTCACTTCAGTTCATCTCTCAGTTGGGTCTGATTCTTTCAACCCCATGGATTGCAGCACGCCAGGCTTCCCTGTCCATCACCAACTCCCAGAGCTTACTCAAATTCATGTCCACCAAGTTAGTGATGCCATCCAACCATCTCATCCTCTGTCATCCCCTTCTCCTGTCTTCAATCTTTATAGTCTTTATAGCTTTCCTTATAGTCCAACTCTCACATCCATACATGTGATTAGCTTCATTAACTCCACCATAGTTTGGTCTCTGGTCAAACAACAAGGAGGCAACACAGCCCTGCCCATTGACAGAAATTTGATTAAGAATTACTGAACATGGCCCCACCCATCAGAACAAGACCCATTTTCCCCTAAGTCAGTTTCTCCCATAAAGAAGATTTCATAAGCCTCTTATCTTTATCCATCAGAGGGCAGACAGAAGGCAAACCACGATTACAGAAAACTAATCAAACTGATCACATGGACCACAGCCTGTGTAACTCAAGGAAACTATGAGCCATTCCATGTAGGGTGACCCAATACAGATGGGTCATGGTAGAGTTCTGACAAACGTGGTCCACTGGAGAAGGGAATGGCAAAACACTTCAGTATTCTTGCCTTGAGAATTCCATGAACAGTATGAAAAGGTGAAAAGATAGGACACTAAAAGATGAACTCCCCAGGTCGGTAGGTGCCCAATATGCTACTGGAAAAAAGTGGAGAAATGACTCCAGAAAGAATGAAGAGACGGAGCCAAAGTGAAAACAACACCCAGGTGTGGATGTGACTGGTGGTGGAAGTAAAATCCAAAGCTCTAAAGAGTAATACTGCCCAGGAACCTGGGATGTTAGGTCCATGAATCAAGGCAAATTTGAAACGGTCGAACAGGAGATGGCAAGAGTGAACTTAGACATTTTAGGAATCAGTGAACTAAAATGGACTGTAATGGGTGAATTTAATTCAGATGACCATTTTATCTAGTACTGTGGGCAAAAATCCCTTAGAAGAAATAGAGTGGCCCTCATAGTCAACAAAAGAGCCCAAAATGCAATACTGGGGTGCAATCTTAAAAAGTGACAGAATGATCTCTGTTTGTTTCCAAGGCAAACCATTCAATATCACAGTAATCCAAGTCTATGCCTCAACCACTAATGCCAAAGAAGCTGAAGTTGGAACGTTTCTGTGAAGACCTACAAGACCTTCTAGAACTAATACCCAAAAAAAGATGTCCTTTTCATCATAGGGGACAGGAATGCAAAAGTCAAGAAATACCTGGAGTAGCAGGCAAGTATGGCCTTGGAGTCCAAAACGAAGCAGGGCAAAGGCTAACAGAGTTTTGCCAAGAAAACACACTGGTCATAGCAAGCATCCTCTTCCAACAACACAAGAAAAAACTCCACACATGGACATCACCAGATGGTCAATACCGAAATCAGATTGATAATATTCTTTGCAGCCAAAGATGGAGAAGCTCTATACAGTCAGCAAAAGCAAAACTGGGAGCTGACTGTGACAAGAATACACAGAAGAACTATGCAAAAAAGATCTTCATGAACCAGATAACCACGATGGTGTGATCACTCACCTAGAGCCAGACATCCTGGAATGTAAAGTCAAGAGGGCCTTAGGAAGCATCACTATGGACAAAGCTAGTGGAAGTGATGGAATACCAGTTGAGCTAGTTCAAATCCTAAAAGATGATGCTGTTGAAGTGCTGCACTCAATATGCCAGCAAATTCGGGAAACTCAACAGTGACCACAGGACTGAAAAAGGTCAGTTTTCATCCCAACCCCAAAGAAAGGCAATGCCAAAGAATATTCAAACTACTGCAAAATTGCACTCATCTCACAAGCCAGCAAAGTATTGCTCAAAATTCCAGAAAAACATCTACTTCTGCTTCACTGACTACATCAAAACCTTTGACTGTGTGGATCACCACAAACTGTGGGAAATTCTTCAAGAGATGGGAATACCAGAACACCTTACTTGCCCCCTGAGAAATCTGGATAAGGATCAAGAAGCAACAGTTAGAACAGACATGGAAAAACAGACTGCTTTCAAATCGGGAGAGGAGTACATCAAGGCTGTATGTTGTCTCCTCGTTATTTAACTTCTATGCAGAGTAAATCATGAAAAATGCCAGGCTGATGAAGCACAAGCTGGAATCAAGATTGCTAGGAGAAATATGAATAACCTCAGATATACTGATTACATCACCCTAATGGCAGAAAGTGAAGAACTAAAGAGCCTCTTGATGAAAGTTAAAAAGGAGAGTGAAAAGTTGGCTTAAAACTCAACATCCAGAAAACTAAGATCATGGCATCTGGTCCCATCACTTCATGGCAAATAGATGGGGAAACAGTGGAAACAGTGAGAGACTTTATTTGGGGTGGGGTGGGGGCTCCAAAATCACTGCAGATGGTGACTGCAGCCATGAAATCCAAAGATGCTTGCTCCTTGGAAGAAACTCTATGACCAACCTAGACAGCATATTAAAAACCAGAGACTTTACTTTGCCAACAAAGTTCTGTCTAGTCAAAGCTATGTTTTTTCCAGTAGTCATGTATGGATGTGAGAGTTGGAGTATAAAGAAAGCTGAGTGCCAAAGAATTAATGCCTTTGAACTGTGGTGTTGGAAAAGACTCTTGAGAGTCCCTTGGACCATAAGGAGATCAAACTAGTTAATCCTAAAGGAAATCAGTCACAAGTATTCATTGGAAGGAATGATGCCGAAGCTGAAACGCCAATACCTTAGCCACCTGATGCAAAGAACTGACTCATCTGAGAAGACCCTGATGCTGGGCAAGATTGAGGGCAGGAGAAGAAGGGATCGACAGAGGATGAGATTGTTGGATGGCATCATCGACACATGGTTATGAGTTTGGGCAATTTTCTGGTAGTTGGTGATGTACAGGGAAGCCTGGTATGCTGCAATCCATGGGGTCGCAAAGAGTCAGACACAACTGAGTAACTGAACTGAACTGATGCCAGGGACGTCTATGTGATTGATACTTTGAACCAATTCTAACATATAACCACTTGTTTTATCAAGCAGTTTTATCCTTACTGAGAGAAGCATGATATAATATCAACCATGCTTTGGAAATTTGCATTTCTTTTCATTTCTGTCAGTTTTTACATTACATACTTTAAATCTTTATTAGCTGTATACATATTTAAATCTTTCACATTACCCAGTTTGATTGAACACTTGAATTATGAAATGTCCCTTTATGAGCAAAATTTTCTCCTGAGGTCTATTTTGTATTTTGATGATTATTGAGCCACAAAAGCCTTGGTATTCTTAGGATATTCATGATACAAGTTTCTCCAGCTTTTCACTTGCATTCTTTCTATATTTTAATGTGTGTATGTTCAGTCGCTCAGTAATGTCTGACTCTTTGTGACAGATGGACTGTAGGCTGACAGGCTCCTCTGTTCATGGAAACTTCCAGGCAAGAATACTGGAGTGGGTGGCCATTTCTTTCTCCAGGGAATCTTCCCAACCCAGGGATAGAACCCACATCTTCTGTGTCTCCAGCATTGGCAGGCAGATTCTTTACCACTGTGCAACAAGGTTGGCCCCTATATTTTAATAGTAAATATAAATCACGTTTACGCTTTGGTTTGGGATTTCTGTCCAGGATTAAAATATTTTGTTTTAACAGATACTTTTACTCGACCTGCCCTGAGGGAACGGCCATATCATGACTTAGAGCGAGCTGTGCTGCTCCCGCAGACGCAGAGTCCTGCACATCACTCTTCATCACACCAACACGCCAGGACAGAGCAGAGGAGGAGGAAGAGCTGTGGGCCAGGAGGTCACACCTGCAGCCCTAGGGAAGTCTTTCCAAGGATGGCCACCGGGTCCCTCTGATTAGCTTCTCATCGGGTGGACCCCAGCGCTCCCGGAGGAATTTCACGCTTCCTTACCCCTCTTGCTTTGGGCTGAGATGTATCTAAGGAAGTTTACCCACAGGACTACCTCTTCTAGGGACCCAGGGAGTTGGGAGTCCCAGCGTACTCGGAGCTCAGGCAGCAGCTAATTGGCCATGTGAGGCTTTGGATCCCAGCTGTACCAGGTGGAGAGATCCTCCCCAGCAGAAGATCCTAGCGTGCAGGTGCCACGAATGCTGGCTGAGGGGACAGAGAGAGGGGCAGGTGAGTTCAACATGGCCCACCCTGGTTGAACCAAGTCATGGGAGCTCCTGGTAGCCAGAACCAGAGGACCTGGACAGGCTATCACTGGCACCTCGGGGTCCACCCCATCCCCTCCTCACTCTCACTTCACTGCAAGGAAGGCAGAGCTGAAGAGGGGGAGGGGCGGTTCCTTGGTGCCATTGAGAGTACAGGGCTATTTGCACAGGGGCCGGTGGCCAAGGTGGGTACGGGCCACCACACTTGGCACCAGCTTCAAACACATATTCTAGAGGATCTTGGGCATCCAAGGCCAGATTGTCCACCTCTGCTGTCATGTGAGAGTTGGGGTCAGATATTCCAGAAAGGAAAGCCTAAATATTGCAAATAGGACAATCTATTCTTTCATCCACATCCTCTATTGAGAGAGAGTCCTGGCTCTCATAGACAACCTTCTAAGAGAACTTCAGTCTCAGAGGGAACGTGGGGGTCATCACTCCTCCACAGGCACCACTGACCTGCAGCCTCTGTCTGCACACCCCCACTCCTGGGGAACTCACCCTTTCAAAGTCAGACAGCTACAGATCTGACCTCTAGAAAACATGAAACTCTATAAAATCAGGTTTCACTCTCTCATTAATCCTCCTCCCCACCCTGGGAGGCACTGTGGCTCTGTGCTAATGATCCATCCTTCCCACTCCTCCTCTTAGGTTGCATCATATCCTGTTAGTTCCTCTGGCCATCGCACAACTGGTCCCCATGTTTCATGAGAGTGTGTGGCAGACAAGGGAGGTCTGGACTGTGACAAGGACAGGAAGCAGCACCCACCAGGAGGACCCAGACATTGAGCAGATGTGACCATATTGGTGGCTCCCATTTCTCCAAGCAATCACCCCACAGGGTGTACCAAGGTGCCAGGGGCATGGAAGTAAGGACAGGGGGAGGACATGGCACATCCTGAATGTGTCACAGCCGCTGTCTGGCAGGTTCTCAGCCCATGGAGCTGGGCTGTCCTCTCTCCACCAATTATTTAACATCAGGGCCTAGCAGGAAAGAACCCTTAGATTCTCAAAGATGCAGAGAGGTCTGCTGATGGTTGCCATGATAGTTAAATCTCAGAGACAGTGAAGCTGAGATATCTCTCAGTGCCTACAAGGGTGACAGAAAAATCACCCACTTTAGCCTGGTGAGGACTGGTCCCTGCTCTGGTCCTGGCCTGGCCTAGAGATAGGACCATCACTGGGTTGAGTCAGGATGGCAAAAAGTGCTTAACAATTTCTGAAATTAAAGGAGGGCTAAAATAAGGGGCAGAACGTGCAGTATTAGATATTCAAACAAGGCGTAGAAATGGCATGACTCAGAAGTGTCCCCATGGGGAGGGAAAGCATGTCCTTCATAAATGACCAGGAGATGCAAGCCGTTCTTACACCATGGACACTCAGCTCTGTAGGAGCCCTGGAACAATCCCGTGGCAACAGCTCAGAATCTCCCAGAGAGGGAGGGCTCTGTGCATGATTATCAAGGTGCAAGTCAGCAGAAATGTTTGCAATTTCAGGTCAGTGTGAGCACATCTGAAAGGAGGAATGGGCAGTGGATAGTGTGTTGGTCCGTGGGCAGTGAGGCACGGAAGGGTCTGTGTGATCCACGGGAGGATCACCGGGTGACATTGAACTATTCCATCTCATTGTCTCTCTCCTGCTCTTGACTCTCTGCCCCTGTCACCCAGTTCAAGGAAATGTTACCCCACAGAAATGGAAACCTCTCAGAGATGCCTCTGCAGGAGTTCATGCTGGAGGGATTTGAGGGAGGTCCGCAGACCCAGGCCCTGCTCTTTGCTCTGTTCCTGGCCCTGTACATGGTGGCCGTCCTGGGGAACCTCACCATGATCGTGGTCATCACCCTGGATGCCCGTCTGCACTCCCCAATGTACTTCTTCCTCAAGAACCTCTCCTTTGTGGACTTGTGTTACTCGTCTGTCATCTACCCCAAGGCCCTGGCCAACTTCCTGTCCTCCTCCAAGGTCATCACCTTTGCAGGATGTGCCACCCAGTTCTTCTCCTTCTCCATGGTGGGCACCATTGAGGCATTCGTCCTGGCTGTGATGGCCTATGACCGCTTCATGGCCATCTGCAGCCCTCTGCGCTACCCCATCTCCATGCGCCCCTCGGTCTGTGCCCGCCTGGTGCTGGGCACCTACTGTGGGGGCTGCCTCAACTCCATCCTGCAGACCAGCTTCACATTCAGCCTCCCATTCTGCAGCTCCAACCACATCGACCACTTCTTCTGTGATGTGCTTCCCTTACTTAAGCTTGCCTGTGCTGACACTACCATCAATGAGCTGGTCATGCTTGGCCTTTGTGGGCTTATAATTGTGGGCACCATACTTGCCATCCTCATCTCCTATGGCTACATCACAGGGACAATGCTGAGGATGCGCTCAGGAGGAGGGAGACACAAGCTCTTCTCCACCTGTGGCTCCCACATGAGGTGTCCATCTATTATGGGACAGTTTTTGTCATGTATGCCCAGCCGGGAGCTGTGGAGTCCATGGAGCAGGGCAAGGTGATCTCTGTCTTCTACACCCTCATCATCCCGATGCTCAACCCGCTCATCTACAGTCTGAGAAACAAGGAGGTGAAGGATGCCCTGCAGAGACTGGGGCAGAAACACACAGCCACGTGAAGGAGGGTGGCCAGAAAGGACAACGTGTTTTGAAGTCAGGACAAGATGGCTTCATGGGAGGTACCAGGTTTGGTTGGAGGAATTTTTTCCTTATTCCCTCAATTCATTCTTTCATCCAACATTTCATTCAACCCTTCACATACCATCGTCCGTGCATTTCAAGTGTGAGATACAAAGTGAATGAGACATTTTCTTTGGCATCAGAAAATTAACATCATCAATGGGGCAAGACTCTATTCTTGACCTTTGTAGGTAGAGTGATGAACAGGGAATCTTTGAGGCATAGTATGTGTCCCAAGTTCAACTCTATCTGTGAAGGTACATAACTAGACAAAGTCTCTGGCCATTTCCTTCACTTCTTTCCTGAATCTAATGCAAATATGTGCTCAGAATGCTCCCCTGGACCACCTAGGAGGGGGGCTTTAGCACATGAGCCTTACATCTTCCTTGGTGATAGCCTGAGATTACTACTGCCAGTTGGGAGGAGTTAGGAAGACCATGTTCCCCTTAATTCTGCGGTGTGGTTGTTCTTCCACCTTCCCCTCCATTTCACAATACTACCACACCAACAAGGCTGCAGGGAGCACCCGTGCCCTGCTTCAGAGACTCTCAGTGCACCCTGTCCTGGGTTTCCCCCCTCAGACAGCAGCTGGGAACCCCAGGGAGTCAACGTAGGTATCTGATTCTCAAAGCTCAGCTGACACTTTACCACACAGCCTGGCAGCTGACACTGTCCTGACTACTTATGACCCTGACAATTGGTGCTTTGTCAGCACAGACATCTGTTAGTACAGGTAATGGTCCTGGTGGCTGCAGAGGAAATTGGGGGTTGGTAAGAGATGGTGCTCTTTCTTGGCAGGGAGCATAACTTCCTATCCCTGTCCCACACTCCCCAGGAGCCTGGTCCCTCAATCTTGACCTGCCCATTCAGAGATCCATCCTCATGCTCCCTGGACCCAACACACAGCCTGGACTCAGAGCCCAGTGGCCTCCTCATGGTGTCTTCCTTCGGAAGCATCATCCACTCCCATGGTCACTACATGGAACTTGACCAGTGAACTTGGGAGTGGTCTCTCATCATAGTTCTCCATCTCCTTGCTCAGGAGAACCGTGGGGAGGGGCCAACACCCAAGCATCAAATTGCTGCTCACCATCACTTATTTCCAGCACACTCCAAGGTATCTGCTGGATTCTTGGCCCCATTTGTCTTCGCTTTGAGCTCTCCAAAATTATTTCTGTCTCTGCAGTATATTACTGTATTCATCTGATATGATATATTTTTTTGTTGAGGAGTTCCCCAAATTATCTCTCCATGATATCACGCTTCTCATCCTCTCATGCTATAATATTGCTCTCTCTCCCACCCACTTTCCCCTTGTCCTCCTCATCATCCTCATTCCCCACTCCCTCCCCCTCCACTTCCCCTCCTCCCTCTCCTCTGTCCCCTCCTCCCCCTCCAATGCCCTCTCCTCGTCCTCCTCCTTCTCTCTCTCTCTCATTTATCCTGTATTAGTCTATGGGGGTTCAAAAAGATATTCTTGTACCTATACCATCTTAATACAAATTTGAAATGGAGAAAAGAACAATATTTTTTTTCTTCAATAACTGTACAATTATCACTATTATATAAAATCTAATTGTATACACAGTAAGGAATCAATGATTTTTTGTAAAAAAGAGCATTAATTCTGACTTTGCAATAAATCAGGAAAGCTTGTCAGATATTATGTGAAATAAATTTTCTCCAGTAATCTAGAAAAAATAATTTTTAAAACACTACAGATTATCATTTCATCCATGTTTCCTACATTTCAGATTGTAGCGAAGATCTCTGTACAATGTAAGTGTTTTATTTGGTTTGTTAATTCTGTACATGCTTTGCAATCTTCTGCCACTTAATAGGTTCTCAGTCCATATCTGCTTGCTGATTATAACCTGAGTTCAGTGTTAATTAGTCATTGAACTCCAAAATGTAACTTAAATAGTTCTAGTTACATTATCAAGTTAGTGTAGAATAAACACCTTGGATTTCAAGACCATAGTGTACTTTAAATTCTGTTTCTATACTAACTTTTCTTAAGGTTATAAGTTTCTAATTGTGTTTAAAAAACAACGTTTTTGTTGTACCTGCTTTTAAGTGTACAGTTCGGCAGTGCTCAGCATATTCACCTTCTCGTGTAACAAATCTCCAGAACTTTTTTCATCTTGCAAAATTGAACTGATACCCCTCAGCAGTATCTACCTATTTCCCCTGCCTCAACCAGTGGCAGCCAACATTTTATTTTTGTCTCTATGAATGTAACTACTTTAGATACCTCACATAAGTAAAGCATACAATATTTGTCTTTTTGTGTGTCTGGTTATCTCACTTAACAAAATGTCTTCAAGTTTCATCCATGTTGCAGTAAATAGTAAATATCAGTATTTTCATCTTTTAAAAAGATAAATAATATTCCCTCATATATACACCACAACATTTTGTTTACCATTTTATTCTCCAATGAACACTTGTGTTTCTTCCACCGTCTGCCTATGATGAAGAACGCTGCTGCGTATGTAGGTGTGCAAATATCTCTTATAGTTACTGCTATCTAATTGAGGCAGGATATACACTCAAATACATGATTATTGGATCATACAGTAATTTTTTTTAATTTTGGAGGAACCTGCAAAGAACTTTCCATAGTACTTTTTACATTCCCACCAACAGTGCAAGAATGTTCCAATTTCTCCTAGTCAACATATATATTTAATACATACAACATACAAACATACTTTTGTTTCTTTTGTATATCCATCCTGATAGTTCCAAAGTATTATCATACTGTTTATTTTCATTTCAATAATGATCAGTGCTGTTGAGCATATTTTCATGTTAGTTGTCAATGTGTATAACATGTTTAGAGAAATATGCATTCATATTTAGAGAAATATATTTTCATAACTTAAAGATTTTTCATTGAGTTTCATTGAGTTTTTAATTGTTGTTGCCGTCATTCAGTTGCTCAGTTGAGTCTCACTCTTTGCAACCTCACGGAGACTGCAGCACTCCAGGCTTCTCTATCCTTCACCATCTCCCAGAGTTTGTTCACACTCACATCTATTGAGTCGACAAATGTCATCCAACCATCTCATCCTTGGTTGCCCCTGTCTCCTCCTGCCCTCAGTATTTCCCAGCATCAGGGTCTTTTCCAGTCAGTCAGCTCTTCATATCAGGTAGCAAAAGTATTGGTGCTTAAGCCATAGCATCAGTCCTTTCAATGGGTATTCAAGTTTGATTTCCTTTAGGATTGACTATTTTGATCTCCTCGCTGTCCAAGGAACTCTCAAGAGTCTTCTCCAACACCACAGTTCAAAAACATCAATTCTTTGGCACTCAGCCTTCTTTATGATCCAATTCTCACATCCATACATGACTAATGGAAAAATCATAGATTCAACGAGATGGACCTTTGTTGGCAAAGTTATATCTCTGCTTTTGAATATGTTGTCTTGGTTTGTCATAGCTTTGCTCTGAATTTCATGGCTGTAGTCACCATCCACTGTGATTTTGGAGTCCAACAAAACAAAGTCTGTCACTGTTTCCATTGTTGCCCCAACTATTTGCCATGAAGTGATGAGATCCGGATGCCAAGATCTTAGTTTTTTGAATGTTGACCTTTAAGCCAGGTTTTACAATCTCCTTTCACCTTCATCAAGAAGCTCTTTAGTTCATCTTCACTTTCTGTCATTAAGGTGGTGTCATCTGCATATCTGAGGTTGTTGATATTTCTCCCAGCAGTCTTGATCCCAGCTTGTGAGTTGTCCATCATGGCATATCACATGATGTACTCTTGAGAGAGTTAAGGTTTAGGCAGGTTGATAGGGAGTCCAAGGCCCCTTTAAGGTGGAGGTGAACATTTTTGTTCACATTCTTCTGTGCTAATCATGTAGGCTGCACAGGCAACAGTATATCTTGCTCATGCTTTCATTAAGGCTTGTGCAACAATGTATCTTGCCCCAGAGAACTGGCTTTTCTTTAGATATGGAGCTAATGAATGTGCAGCAGTAACATATCTTAATCGTGGGTATGGTTTTCTTTGTCTGTATGTTAATGATTATAATTGTAACAAGTCTTGCCTGGGAACCTGTTTTCTCATATCCATTGCTTACACAGCAACAATATATCTCACACAGAGACATTCTGCCCAGAACCCATTCTCCTTGACTAATCTCGGATCGATGTTATCTTGGGATGTACTCTGTGGGAGAAGGATTCTGGTAAAACTTTTACCACCTTGTACAGTCTTGAAGTATTCTTTTTATCTTCTTAGCAGCCAACTGAAAGGTATATACTGCCCTGCTAAAACTAGTGAGGGGGGCATACTCTTTCTCCCCACTTCTGATGTCTATGTCAAAAGCTTTCCTATTCTTTCACTTTAGTAAATTCTCTGCTGCACAAAGCTCTCAATGACTGAGACCCTGTCTTTGATCCCAGAGTGAAATTTTCTTTGAATACCATGAACTTGACACACCAGCCACCATAAGATACCACTCTGCATAAGTTAAATAAGAATGACAATATACAGCTTTGACATACTCCTTTCCCAATTTTGAACCAGTTTGTTGTTCCATATCTGGTTTGAACTGCTGCTTCTTCACTTGCATACAGATTTCCCAGGAGCCAGGTGAAGTGGTCTGGTATTCCCGTCACTTTAAGAATTTTCCATAGTTTGTTGTGATCAACACAGTCAAAGGCTTTAGCATAGTCAATGAAGCAGAAGTAGACTTTTTTGGGATTTCCCTTGTTTTTCTGGAATAGGTTCAAGGGAGTAGATATGATAGGCTGAGTGCCTGTAGAACCATGGACAGAGGTTTGCAACATTGTACAGGAGGCAGTGACCAAAATTATCCTCAAGAAAAAGAATTGCAAGAAGGCAAAGTGATTGTCTGAGGAAGCCCTACAAATAGCTGAGAAAAGAAGAAAAGCAAAAGGCAAAGAAGAAAGGGAAAGATATACCCAGCTGAATGCAGAGGTCCAGAGAATAGCAAGGAAAGATAAGAAAGCCTTCTTAATGAACAATGCAAAGAAACAGAGGGAAAAAATAGAATGGTAATCACTACAGGTCTCTTTAAGAAAATTGGAGATACCAAGGGAACATTTCAAGAAAACATAGGCACAATAAACAGCAAAAACAGTAAGGAACTAACAGAAATAAAGGAGATTAAGAAGAGGTGGCAAGAATACACAGAAGAACTATACAAGAAGGATCTTAATGACCCAGATAACCACGATGATGTGGTCACTCACCTAGAACCAGAAGTGTGAAGCTAACTGGGCCTTAGGAAACATTACTACAAACAAAACTACTGAAAGTGATGGAATTCCAGCTGAGCTATTGCAAATCCTAAAAGATGATGCTGTCAAAGTGCTTCTCTCACTATGCCAGCAAATTTGGAAAACTCATCAGTGGCCACAGGACTAGAAAAGGTCAGTTTTCATTCCATTCCCAAAGAAAAGAAATGCCAAACATCGTTCAAATTGCCATACAGTTGCATTCATTTCACATGTCAGCAAGATTATGCTCAAAATACTTTAAGCTAGGCCTCAATAGTATGTGAACCAAGAAATTCCAGATATACAAGCTGGATTTAGAAAAGGCAGAGGAACCAGAGATCAAACTGCCAACATGTACTGGATCATAGAAAAAGCAAGGGAATTCCACATATGAGTGATACAATGTTTGTTTCTCTGTCTGACTTTCTTGGCATGGTGTGATCATCTCTAGGCCCATCCATGTTGCTGCAAATGGCATTATTTCATTTTTTTTTTCCTGGCTGAGCAATACTCCATTGAACATATTTGCAAAACAGAAATATGCTTACAGATATCAAAACAAACTTATAATTACCAAACAGGAAATGTGCAAGGCAGAGAAATGATCAATCAGGAGTTTGGGATTAACATATACAGACTACTATGTATAAGAGAGATAACCAAGAAGGACCTACTAGATATCACAGGGAAATCCACTTAATGGCCCGTGATAGTAAATCTAAAAAGAATGTAAAAAAGAACAAGATTTTGCAAATAGTTGAGCAAAGAAGAGAAGCAAAAGGAAAGGGAGAAAGGGAAAGCTATACCTCACTTGAATGCAGAGTCTCAAGAACAGCAAGGAGAGATAAGAAGGCCTTCTTAAATGAACTGTGCAAAGAAATAGAGGAAAACAATAGAATGGGAAAGACTAGAGATCTCTTCAAGAAAATGAGATATCAAGGGAACATTTCATGCAAGGATGGGCACGATAACAGACAAAAATGGTAAGAACCTAACAGAAGCAAAGGAGAATAAGAAGAAGTGGCAAGAGTATGCAGAAGAAGTCTACAAAAAGATCTTAATGGCCCAGATAACCATGATGGTGTGGTCACTGACCTAAACCTGAACATCTTGGAGTGTGAAGTCAAGCGAGTCTTAGGAAGCATTTATACAAACAATGCTAGTGGAGGTGATAGAATTCCAGCTGAGCTATTATAAATTCTGAAAGATGATGCAGTTAAAGTGCTGCACTCAATATGTCAGCAAATCTGAAAAACTCAGCAGTGACCACAGGACTGGAAAAGGTGAGTTCTCATTCCAATCCCCAAGAAACAATATCAAAGAATGTTTTAATGATCCTACAACTACTCATTTCACATGCTAGCAAGGTTATGTTCAAATTCCTTCAAACTAGGCTTCAGCATACAGAACTTCCAGATATACAAGCTGGATTTTGAAAAGGCAGAAGAACCAGTGATCAAACTGGCAACATTTGTTGGATCTTGGAGAAAGCAAGGCAATTCCAGAAAAACATCTACTTCTGCTACATTGACTAAGCTAATGCCTTTGACTGTGAGCTCAACAAACAGTCAAAATTTGTTGAAAAGAAAATTCTTAAAGAGATAGGAGTACCATATTAACTTACCTGCCCCCTGATAAACTTGCATGTGAATTAAGAAGGACCAGTTAGAATTGAACATGAGACAATTCTGACTGGTTCAAAGTTGGGGGAGGAGTACAAGGCTGTATACTGTCACACTGTTTATTTAACTTCTATGTGGAGTACATCATGAAAAATGCCAGGCTTGTTGAAGAACAAGCTAGAATCAAGATTTCTGGGATCAACAACCTCAGATATGCAGATGATACCACCCTAATGGCAGAATGTGAAGAGGAACTAAAGAACATCTTGATGAGGGTGAAAGAGGAGAGTGAAAAAGCTGGCTTAAAGTTCAACATTCAAAAGCTAAGAATATGGCATTTGGCCCCATCACTTCATGGCAAACAGAAGAGGGGAAAGTGGAAGCAGTGACAGATTTTATTTTCTTGGGCTCCAAAATCACTGTGGACAGTGACTGCAGCCATGAAATTCAAAGACACTTGCTCCTTAGAAGAAAAACTATGACAAACCTAGACAGCATATTAAAAAACAGAGACATCACCTTGCCATTGATCGTCCATATAGTCCAAGGTATGGCTTTTCCAGTAGACATGTATGGATGTGAGAGTTGGATCAAAAAGAAGGTTGAGCGCTGAAGAATTGATGCTTTCAAATTGTGGTGCTGGAGAAGACTCTTGAGAGTCCCTTGAACTGCAAGAAAATCAAACCAGTCAATCCCAGAGGAAATCAACCCAGAATATTCATTGAAAGGACTGATGCTGAAGCTGAAGGTTCAATACTTTGGCCACCTGATGTGAAAAGCCAACTCACTGGAAAAGATCCTGATGCTGGGAAGATTGAAGACTAAAGGAGAAGGGGGCAGCAGGAGATGAGATGGTTAAATAGCATCACCAACTCAGTGGACATGAATTTGAGCAAACTTCTTGAGATATAGGAGAACAGGGGAACCCAGCATGGTACAGTTCATAGGGTAGAAAGAGTCAGACACGACGTAGCGACTGATCAACAGTAACAAAATAACTGAATTACTTTGTTGTACTCTTGAAACTAGCAAACATTGTAAATCAACTATACTTCAATAAAATAAAAATTCCAAAACAAAAAGCAAACCACTCAATTAAAAATTGGCCAAGTACCTAAATAAACCTTTATCAAAGGAGACATACAATGGCTAGCATGCACTTGAAAAGACTCTCAGCATCACTCATCCTCAGGGAAATGCAAATCAACAGCAAACTGAGATATCACTTCACACCTATTTGAATGATTATCATAAAAAAGTGAAGAATGGTGAGTATTGGTAAGAATGTGGAGACAAGGAACCATCAGGCACCGTTGTTGGAGTTGAAATTTGCTGTGGCCACTGTGGAAAACAGTATGGTGCTCTCCTCCACTTACCAAAACTGAAAATAGGATGTCTATGAGATCTAGCAATTCCACTTCTGCATATTTCCCTGAAGAAAACAAAAACACTCTTTTGAAATGATATACGCACACCAATTTTTTTCTGCATCATTCTATACAATAGTCAACATAAGGAAGTAACCTAAGTGTCCTTCAAAAGAAGAATGAACAAATATGTGACATATAATTGAATAGACACATACACACTGGAGTATTAATCAATGATAAAATTATGAAATCCTTTCCTGCTGTTTATGACAAACGGATGGATTTAGACAGTTTTATCCTTTGTGAAAGAAATCATTTAGGGAAAAGGAATACCATATGACCTCACATATATGTGACTTTTTAAAGAAACCAAAAAAACATAATAAATTGGAATCAGATTCATACATACATAGAACACAGGGTGGTTGCCAGAAGGAAAGGCATTGAGGGGCTAAATAGATAGAGGGAGTATCCAGGCATAAAGTCTGTAGTAAATAAATAAATCTGGGACATAATTTACAGCATAAAGAATATGTATTCTTAGTCATTGTATTATTAATATAAAACCTTACATGGGAACAGATGGTTATTAGATTTATTGAAATGATCACTTTATAATGTACGTGCTGTGTGCTTAGTCGCTCAGTCACGTCCGACTCTTTGTGACCCCACGGACTGTAGCCAGCCAGCCTCCTCTGTCCTTGGGGATTCTCCAGGCAAGGATACTGGAGTGGGTAGCCATGCCCTCCTCCAGGGGATCTTCCCAACCAGGGATGGAACCCAGGTCTCCCACATTGCAGGCAGATTCTTTACCAGCTGAGCCATGAGGGAGTATAACTGTCAAATCACTATGCAGTACACCAGAAACTAACCTAGTCTTACAATCGACTATACTGCAATTAAAATATATATTCTTATGGCCAGGCTCATCAGAGATAAAGTGCATAAATAAAACACCTTAGGCAATGGCTGGTATATAAAAGATTATTGATGGATAAATATTCATTGTGTCCTTATGGCTGATTATTTCAAAGAGAAATTAAATCCTTAACTTTTTTCTTTCATACTTCACCCCAACCAATATGGTCAGTACTCATGATCCAGTTTTTTGTAAACTCTTTACTGAATTTATTACAATATTGTTTGTTTTATTTATTTTTGTTTGTTTTTTTGGCCATGAGACATGTGGAATCATAGTTCCTGGACCAGAGATCAAACTCATACTCCCCTGCATTGCAAGGCGAAGTCTTAATCAGTGGCTCAGGAGGGAAGACCCCGTGACCCAGTTTTAAATGACAACACAACAACAATAATAATACATGGACAAGAGTTCTCCTTGTGAGTTTGATATTAGTAGGAACAATCTTGGCTTGAGTGACTCAGATCTGACAAATAGTGCCTCTCACAGCGGAGAGAGGTCAGGTGTCGGAGGTAAACTCTTGGTTCCATTTGGGGCCGAAGATCTCTTGGGCTCCTGCTCCATCACCCCAAGGGCATGGTGACTTTGTCACTAAAGTTGATGCCACAGACCCCCTCCACAGTATTCACCTTTCTGGTATGAATAAGAGAAATAGTGTTTGTATTTTTATTATATATTTACAGAAAAAGTCATCACAGCATATCCACTCATGGAATCCCCTACCATTCATGTTAAAAGCCTAAATGCCACTGTCATTTTTGTTCACTCCCAAGTTTTGTCCCCCAAAGTTAAGCATTATCAAAACTCTATAAGTCAATGCTATTCATTCTAAATAGAGCTTCACTAGTACAGTCACTTCGAGAATTTCCTAGATAAGAGCATAAATAAAAACCAACTTTACATGATACAGTTTCATACCAAGAAAAGTGAAAGGACAGAATGATTTACAGCAAGAACAATTCACACTCCTGTTCTCTTCGAAGCTATGAATGTAGACAATCCAGATCAACAGAGGCTTGGTGAAGAAATTAGAACAGAAAAGAAGGACTGGCATGAATAACATCTCTCTGCTGATCTTTAGCCAATACTGTAGTCACTGGAATACCTTATAGACTCCTTTAGTCCCTTGGAAGCAGAACAGCTTAAAGGGAAGGCTTTTAGCTTTAGAGTTGATTACAGTAATTGGATGACACAAGTGAAGAAAGGTGGAAAGTAAGGAGCCTCCATTATATAAAATTAATGTAAAATTTAATGAGGTTGAGAAAAAAAAATGTACTTTTCTGCTCAGGAACACACTTCAAGATATAGACTTTAGGTAGGACAAAAATGTCCATTGCATAATGTGCATTACTGAAAAAATAAAATGGGAAGTAATCTAAACATCTCTCTAAAGATTCTGCAAGTAAACTGTGATGTGTGATCATGTTTAAAACAATTGAAATAAGTGAACTAGAATATGGAAGAGTTGGAAAAGGGGGTCAAGATGTCTGCAGAGTATGTTCTGACATAGAGCTGGAGAGGTGACATAGCCCTGAGATAGGAGGGTGAAGGTGTATTGCTGACCTTGCCCGGTGAAAGCACACTGCCTCACTGCTCTCCTGTGTCAGCGACCAGGGCTGCCAGAACTAACACACGGTCGGTGACTTTCACAACAGAAATTTACTCTCTCGCAGGTCTAGAGGATAGATGTCCAAAATCAAATTGTCTCCAGGGCCTGCTGCCCTTGGAAGCTTGAGACAGACATTCTTCCGTGACTTTTCCTGGCTTCTGGAGCCTCTGGCATCCTTGGCACTCCAACCTCTGCCCAGCTTTCACTTGTCCTTCTTCCTTGTGTCTTGTTCCTCTGTTCCATCCCCTCTTCTCAGAAGAACACCTGTCAGTGGATTTAGGGCCCACCTGATCAACCCATCGTGACCTCATGCTAACTGATCCATTTGGAAAGGTCTTATTTCCAAGTAAGGTCACAGTTGGCATTTTCGGATAGACATTTATTGGGGGTGAGGGGGACACCATGGGGTCTACTAGAATTCTGTACTGTGTGCTCAAGGTAATTTGCTCTGCAGTTGCTGAATGTATTGTTCTGTCTGTCAAGTACAATCAATTTGGTTGATATGTAGAATCAACTGTAACATGACTACAGTTTTTCTCTTGCATTATTATTGAGAGAGACATGGTAAAATATTACCTATAATTTGGATATGTGTGTGTGCCAATCACTCAGTCATTTGCAGCCCCATGGGATGTGCAAACCAGCCTCCTCTGCCATGGAATACTGGAGTGGGTTACCATTCTGTTTCTTTTTAATTCTGTCAGTTTTTACTTCATATAGTTAAGTCTCTATTAGTTGTACACAAATTTATATTTTCCTATCATCCAGGTGGATAAAAGTTTCCTTATGACATGTCCCTTTACAAATCAGCTTTTTTCCCAGAAGTCTAGTTTGTCTACTAATTATTAAGGCAAATGAGCCTTGTTTATCTTAGAATGTATATGATACAATTTTCTCCAGCATTTCCATTTCAAATTTTCTATATTAAATTAAACATTAAACATATATCATCTTTATACTTTGGTTTTGGCTTTCCAACTGGGATTATAATATTTTGTTTTAATGGATGTATTATATGTAAGCTATATTCAGTGAGTGTGGGGCTGCCTTGAAGAGAATCCAAATAGCCAAAAACAGGGCAATTTTAGCACGAAAAAGGGTCATAATGGTAATAAGCGTCATAGAAAGGGCTGTGCTGTTGCCTGCCTGTCACTTTTCCTCGCAGCAACAGATGAGGATGGAGCAGAGGAGAGAGAGGGATGTGGACCAGGAGGTCCCACCTGCCGCCCAGGGAGATCTTTCTGAGGACAGTCATAGAATCTGTATAAGTCATTTGCATTTCTCTACTGTGTGCCCCACCCACACACACGGACCCCTAATGGACTTCAGGCTGTGTGCCTCCCCTGTACTGGACTGAGACACATCAAAGGACGATTGGCCACAGGACTGCAGCTCCTGGGACCCAGGGGGTTATGGGTCCCAGGGCACTCAGAAGCCCAGGTCTCGCCTAATTGGCCATTCGAGGCCTCAAGTCCCAGACCTGCAAACAGAGAGCATCTTCCCAGCAGAGTGACCCCAAGGTGCAGGAACCTACATGTTGCCCACATGACAGATAATGCGGAGAGTCAGGTGACTGAGTCCGTCCCCTGCTGTGCTTCCATCAAGACCCAGGAGTTCCTGCAGCCAGAGCCTGCTGCCCTCCACTGTCCCCTCCTCACTCACTTCCCTGCACAGGAGGCCAGACGTGGACAAGGGAGGGGGTGCTCAGTGCCACGTCATTATCACCAGCACAGACCTGGGTCAGGAGTCCTGTCCTCCCCGGGAGCACAGGGTCCTGGGTGAGCCATGCCCCTCCTGACATCACAGGAGCACTGTGGTCATCACTCAGCAGTGGGGTCAGCATCACTGACAGGTGAGTCCTGGGAGCCTGGGCCCTGGACAGCAGGTCCCCTACTCCCCACTGCCCTGGGCGGGTCAGTTAGGGCAGCAGGTCTGAACTTTATCAGAGTAGAAATAATCAGGGGTCCTCGTACAAAGGTGGATTTTAAGTCAATGGCCTGAGATCCTGAACCTGACAAGCATCAGGCAATGCTGGTGCTGACAGGAGCTCAGATCATGCTTGAGTGATGAGAGTTTGCAAGGAAAGGATTCAGGACACAGTCACTACAACTATTCAGTAGATCCTCAAAAGGAGCCCTGGGTTTCTCTGCTTCACCCTGGAAGGTGTTTGTCAGACTCAACTCAGAGGCAGGTTTACTGAAACTGCTGCAGTAGCCCCACTTGGTCATTTCAATAAGCCAAAAGAATGTATTTGTTCAGTTTTTCAAAACCAGTTTTGGAGCTTAGTTTCCCAGGTGAAAATGCCAAGTACTCTTGATGTGCTCCCCAGGCATGCTAGGGGTCACCGTTGTGATGACTCAAGGCCCCTGAGGTGGATGAATTGTCTCAGGAAACAGCCAAATAAATAAAGCTGGGAACCCCCAGGGATATAACAGCAAGGTCACCAAACCTGGGGATAGTGGGTGAAGGTGGTCACTCTGGTCACTTTGAGATTATTATGAGGTGAGGACCTGGATGGACAGACTGGGAGTGTGTGTGTGTGTGTGTGTGTGTGTGTGTGTGCAGGACAGGGCTCGGTGCATAGGACTTGTGGCCAACACGTGTAGGGCAGCACCTGTCCACCATCAGTGCCCATATCCAATTTCAAATTTGAGTGGACCCTGCCTGCGCATCTCAGATAGACTGCCCCCCTCTGCTGTCATGAGAGGATTGGACTTAAGTCTCCCAGGAGAGGACAGCCGGACCACTAACGCTTGTACCTGCACACTTTTTGTTGCAAAGCATGGGCTCTCATAGACCATCTTCCAAGAGAACTTAAAGCTGAGGGAACATGGGGGTCATCACTCCTCCACAGGCACCACTGACCACCCAGCCTCTGACTGCACACCCACAATGCACAGGAGCTTGCTCCCTGCAAAGGCAGCCAGTTGCGTCACGCTGCAGACCCGCCCTCTAGGAACTGTGGAGTTTGCGTTGACGTAATCTTACATCCTCTCCCCAATCCTCCTCACCTTCCTGAGAGGCACTGTGGTGCTGTGCCCGCCTTCCTTCCCACTCCTCCCTCCTTAGGTTGCATCTCCCAACCATTCCTCTGGCCGTCACACAGCGGGTCCCCATGTCCCACGGGAGTGTGGTGGTCAGCCCTGCTCAGGGCAGACAAGGGAGGTCTGGGCTGTGACAGGGACAGGAAGCAGCACCCAGCAGGAGGACCCAGACACTGAGCAGATGTGACCATGTTGGAGGCTCCCATTGCTTCAAGCAATGACTATATGAGATGTGCAGAGGAGCCAGGGGCATAGAAGTAAGGACAGGAGGAGGACATCCCCACATCCCAAATGTGCCACAGCCCCTATTCTGCTGCTTCTAAGGCCATAAAGCTTGGCTGTCCCCTCCCCATTAATTGCCCATTATCTGTACATTGCAAGAAAAAACCCTTACATTCTCAAGGATGCAAACAGCTCTGTTGATGCTTGCCATCATGGTTCTATCCTAGAGACAAAGATGCCAAGATAGATCTCAGGGTGTGCAGGAAAGATAGACATAGCACCTCAGTGGTCTGGTGTCCTCTCCTCATATTTTTCAACATCAGGACATTGGTTTGAGGCCTCCTGAGATCCTCAAGGAGGCACAGTGCTCAGCAGACAGAATGAAGCTGTGGTCCAGGTTCACAAACTGATGTTACACGGGGCTCAGGGTCTGCAGGACAGACTGATAGAAATTTTCCTGGTTGGTGCTAGTTCTTGCTCTGGCCTGGAGATACAATCATCAACAACACACCACCAGGCTGGCATGAGGTGTTCAATAAATATTTATAAAATTAGTGAATGAATTAATAAGACAGGAAAGTGCAGGATTAGATACTTGAGTGAGGAGTGGAAATTACATGGCTCAGGAACATCCCTATGGGGATGGAAAGCATTTATTGAGAAGAGACAGAGGAGACTGCACCACTCCTCACACTTTAGGTTTTCAGTCTGCAAAGCTCCTGGCAGCCACCACACACCCCATAACAGCAGCTCAGAGTCACCCAGAAAGAGAGTGAACTTGCATATCTATGCATTAATGAATCAGAGGAAATGTTCCCTTTTCAGGTCCGTCTGTGCTCATCTGGGAGCAGAACTGGGCATCTGGTGGTCTCTTGATCAGTGGGCAGTGAGATGCTGCAAAGTCCTTGATCTCCAAGGGAGGACGGTCATGTGACGTTGATCTGCTCCCTCTCCCTGTCTCCCACCTGCTCTCTGCTCTCTGCCCCATGTCGTGCTCAGGGTCATGTCACCCCACAGAAATGGAAACCTCTCAGTGATGCCTCTGCAGGAGTTTGTGCTGGAGGGATTTGAGGGAGGTCCGCAGACCCAGGCCCTGCTCTTTGCTCTGTTCCTGGCCCTGTACTTGGTGGCCGTCCTGGGGAACCTCACCATGATCGTGGTCATCACCCTGGATGCCCGTCTGCACTCCCCAATGTACTTCTTCCTCAAGAACCTCTCCTTCTTAGACTTGTGTTACTCATCTGTCATCTACCCTAAGGCCCTTGTTGACCTCCTTTCCTCCTCCAAGGTCATCACCTTAGCGGGGTGTGCCACCCAGTTCTTCTTCTTCTCCCTGCTCATCACCACTGAGGGATTCCTCCTGGCAGTGATGGCCTATGACCGCTTTGTGGCCATCTGCAGCCCCCTGCACTACCCCATCTCCATGCGCCCCTCGGTCTGTGCCCGCCTGATGCTGGGCTGCTACTGTGGGGGCTGCCTCAACTCCATCCTGCAGACCAGCTTCACATTCAGCCTCCCATTCTGCAGCTCCAACCACATCGACCACTTCCTCTGTGATGTCCCTCCATTGCTCAAGCTTGCCTGTGCTGACACTACCATCAATGAGCTCATCATGTTTGTCATCTGTGGTCTCATCATCGTGGGCACCACACTCGTGGTCCTCATCTCCTATGGCTACATCACAGTGACCATCCTGAGGATGTGCTCAGGAGGAGGGAGACACAAGCTCTTCTCCACCTGTGGCTCCCACATGACAGCCGTGTCCCTCTTTTATGGGACTCTTTTTGTCATGTATGCCCAGCCGGGAGCTGTGCAGTCCATGGAGCAGGGCAAGGTGGTCTCTGTCTTCTACACGCTGGTCATCCCGATGCTCAACCACCTCATCTACAGTCTGAGAAACCCTGCAGAGACTGGGGCAGAAACACACAGCCACATGAAGGAGGGTGACTGGAGAGACTGGTTGTTCTGAGACAGGACGAGAGGGCTCTGGGAGAAGTACAGGCTTTGCTTTGAGGAATTCATTCCTCATTCATCTGATTCATTTTTTTCATCCAAACTTTCATTCAACCCTTCGTAGGAGCACATCATGGAGCATACATTACAAGTATGAGATGCAATAATGGACAAAGCTCTTTTGCCAGCAGAAAAGTAAGTGCAAAGATGGAGCAAGGCCATAATCTGGATCTCTGGGTAACACGGTGGTCATCATCATGAACAGAGAATCTTGAACAGTCTGTATGTCCCAAGTTCAACATCCTCCAGTGAAAATACATGGACTAGACAGATTTTGAGGCCTCTCCCTTCAAGTTATTGCTGAACCTAATGTAAGTAAGTGTTGAGCTACCTCCCCTGGACCACCTAGCAGGGGGGCCTTAGGACACTCAGCCTGGCCCCTCCCTTCATGATAGCCTGGGTCCTCACAGCCAATTAGGGGAGTTAGGAAGACCACGCTTCCCCTCAATCCTGAGCAGGGCTGTTCCTCTCCCCCCCCCCCCACCCCTTCTGTTCACTGATGCCACCACCCAACAAGGCAGCAGGGAGCACCTGCTCCTGCTTCAGAGGCTCCCAGTGCTCCCTGTCCTGGGTTCTCCCCTCAGACAGCAGCTGGGAGCCCCAGGGAGTCAGTGTGGATGCCTGACACCTAAAGTTCACCATCCAACCTGACAGGTGACAGTGTCCTGACTACTTGTGACCCTAAGAAATGGGGCCTTGTCAGCACAGACATCTCTGAATAAGGATGGAGGGCCTGGTGGCTGAAGCAGAGAGCAGGGGTGGGGAGGGAAAGGGCACTTTCTTGGTGGCGAGCACAGCTCCCTGCTCTCTGGCCCACACTCCCTGGGAGCCTGGACCCTCAGGCTTAACCTGCCCATTCAGAGCTCCATCCTCATGCTCTGTGGACCCAACACACGGCCTGGATTTGGAGCCCAGTGGCCTTCTTAATTGGTCTCTCTTTGGTAGAGTCATCCCATGGTCACTCCCAGGAAGCTGTCCTCTGGAAGAAGGGTGGTCTGTACCCTCTAGGGGCAGGGGGATGTGCCCTGGGTCTCTCTCTGATCACAGTTCCCATTCTTCTTGCTTCTTTGCTCAGGAGACATGAGGAGAGGCTAAGAGCCCAGTGAGCAGATTTCTGCTCGCAATAGCCAACTGAAACACACTCCAAGGTCTCTGCTCATTTGTTCCTGTTCCTTCTCGTTTCTAGACTTTCTGTAAAATTATCTCTATCTCTGCCAGTTTGCCATATTCATTTGATGTAACGCATGTTTCTTTGAGGAGTTCTCCAGTTTTCAGCTATTAGGGACACTCCTTTTCTTCTCAAGCTGTAAAAATGTTGTTTCCCATGCTCCCTTCTTCCTCTCTTTTTCTCTACTCTATTTCCTCCTGACCTCTTCCTCCTTTCTCTGCTTTTCCTTCTTTCTTTCATTCCTTCGCCCTCCCTTCCCCAACCACCTCTCTTTCCCTCCACTTACCCCTCCTTCTTTTCTCCCACTTTCCCCACTCCTGACTTGCTCTTCCTCTATCCCTTGTTGTATTTTCTCAGTTTATTTTTAGTCATTAATCCACCTGCAATGCAGGAGACCTGGGTTCGATCCCTGGGTTGGAAAGATTCCCTGGAGAAGGGAAAGGTTACCCATTCCAGTATTCTGGCCTGGAGAATTCCATGGACTGTATAGTCCATGAAGTCACAAAGAGTCTGATACAACTGAGCAATTTTCACTTTCACATGTCTTTTCACAAGACAAAACTTGGGTTGTCTACTATTTCAATTTACATTTCTAAAGGAAATGGAAAAACACAATCTTTGTTTTCCTATACAAGTGGAGATTTATCATCATTATTTGATACTTAACGGTATAAAAAAATCAGTAGTTCTTAGCAGAAAAACATTAATTATGACTTTGGAATAAGTTGTGAAAGCTGATCCAATATTGCATGGAATAGAAATTCTCCAAAATCTGGAAGAAAATTATTTTAAGACCCTACAGATTATCTTTATGTCTGTGTTAACCTATATATCAGACTATAGTGAAGATAGCTGCATAATGCTAAAAGTGGTTTGTTCAACCCATTCTATACTTTGCAGGTTGCTGCAAAGTATAGTTCATTCCCATTTCATATCTACTGGCTGATTACAATTTAAATTTACTGTTAACTCATCTTTGAACTCCAAAATATAATTGGCATAACTCTAGTTATATTAATGCAATAGGTGTAGAATAAACACTTTACATTCAAGATCATATTACATTTTTAATTCTAATTCTGCATTAACTTTTAACAAAGCTTAACAACGTTTATCGTGTTTGTGTCTAAAAGTAATCTTTTTGTTGTAGCTAATTTGAACTGTACAGTTTAGCCAGTCTATCAGTCAGTCAATTCAGTTGCTCAGTCCCGTCCAACTCTTCATGACACCATGGACTATAGCACACCAGGCCTCCCTGTCCATCATCAACTCCTGGAGACTGCTCAAACTCATGTCCATCAAGTCGGTGATGCCATCCAACCATCTCATCCTCTGCCATCCCCTTCTCCTCCTGCCTTCAATCTTTCCCAGCATCAGGGTCTTTTCCAAGGAGTCAGTTCTTCACATCAGGTGGTCAAAACACTGGAGCTTCAGTTGCAGCATCTGTCCTTCCAATGAATATTGAGAATTGATTTCTTTTAGGATTTACTGGTTGGATCTCCTTGCAGTCCAAGGGACTCTCAAGAGTCTTCTCCAACACCACAGTTCAAAAGCATCTGTTCTTCGGTCTCAGCTTTCTTTATGGTCCAAATCTGACATCCATACATGACTACTGGAAAAACCATAGCTTTGACTAGATGGACCTTTGTTGGCAAAGTAATGTCTCAGTTTTTTAATATGCTGTCTAAGTTTGTCATAGCTTTCCTTTCAAGGAGCAAGCCTTTTTCAATTCCATGGCTGCAGTCACCATCTGCAGTGATTTTGGAGCCCAAGAAAATAAAGTCTCTCGCTTTTCCCACTGTTTCTCCATCTATTAGCCATGAAGTGATGGGATCAGATGCCATAATCTTCATTTTCTGAATGCTGAGCTTTAAGTCAACTTTTTCAGTCTTCCCTTTCACCTTCATCATGAGACTCTTTAGTTCCTCTTCACTTTCTGCCATAAAAGTGTTGTCATTTGCATATCTGAGGTTATTGATATTTCTCCAGTAATCTCAACTTCAGCTTGTGCTTCATCCACCCAGCATTTCACATGATGTACTCTGCATATAAGTTAAATAAGCAGGGTGCCAATATACAGCCTGGATGTACTCCTTTCCCTATTTGGAACCAGTCTGTTGTTCCATGTCCAGTTCTAACTGTGACTTCTTTTTCTGCACACAGGTTTCTCATGAGACAGGTAAGGTGTTCTGGTATTCCCATCTTTTGAAGAATTTTCCACAGATTGTTGTGATACACACAGTCAAAGGCTTTAGCATAGTCAATGAAGCAAAAGTAGATGTTTTTCTGGAATTCCCTTGCTTTTTCTATGATCCAATGGATCATAGATTTGGCAATTTGATCTCTGGTTCCTCTGCCTTTTCTAGATCCAGCTTGAATATCTGGAAGTTCTCCGTTCATGTACCGTTGAAGCCTAGCTTGGAGAATTTTGGTAGCTCAGACAATAAAGGACCTGCCTGCAATGCAGGTGACCCTGGTTCGATCTCTGAGTCAGAAAAATCCCCTGGAGAAGGCAATGGCTACCCAGTCCAGTAGTCTTGCCTGGAGAATCCCAAGGATAGAGGAGTCTGGTGGGCTACAGTCCATAGGGTCAAATAGAGTCAGACATGACAGAGTGACTAACACTTTTCTCTGCCTTTTCTAAATACAACTTGAACAACTGGACGTTCTTGGTTCATGCACTGTTGAAGCCTAGCTTGGAGAATTTTGAGCATTATTTTGCTAGTGTGTGAAATGAATGCAATTGTGCAGTAGTTTGAACATTCTTTGGCATTCCCTTACTTTGGGATTGGAATGAAACCTTGTTGTGTAACAGATCTCCAGAACTTTTTCATCTTGCAAAACTGAACTTGCATACCCCTTCAGCAAAGACTCCCTATTTCCCCCCTTACCTCCAGTATTAGAAGCCAGCATTTTACTTTCTGTTTCTTATGAATGTGATTACTTTAGATACCTCATGTAAGTAAAACATAGAATATTTTTCTTTTTGTGTCTGGTTATGAGACTTAGCATAATGTCTTCAAGGTTCATACATGTTGCAGTAAATGAATGGATTTACATCTTTTTAAAAGCTGAATAATATTCCATCATATGTTTATGCCACACTTTGTTTATTTATTCATCCACCAATGAACACCTTGGTTGTGTCCACCTTTTGCCTATTGTGAAAAATGCTGCTATGTACATGGATGCACAAATATCTCTGATAGTCACCTTTTCTTATTTTGGGGAAATATATACACAACCATGTGACTACTGAATCATAGAGTAAATATGTTTTAAGTTGGAGGGAACCTCCAAAGAACTTTACATAGTGACTATACCATTTTACATTCCCATCAATAGTGCAAAATGTTCCTAGCCAACCTAAGTTTTCTCTTTCTTTCTTTTTGAATACCTGTTCTAATACTTGAGAAATATTATCTTGTTGTTCATTTCACTAATGATTATTGTTGTTAAGCATCTTTTCATACTTTGTTGGAAATATATAGTTCATCTTTGCAAATTTTCTATTGGGTTATTGGTCTTTTTAATTGTAGAAAAACATTTTATATTCTGATATCAACCCTTATCAGATATGATTTGGAAACATTATCTCCCATCCCATGGGGTTTTTTCCCACAGTATTTCTTAAGGTTCTTTTAGTAAAGTGGTTTCTTATCTTCATTTTGTCTATTTTGTCTACTTTTATTTTGTTTTTGGTGTTTTAGTGTCATTTTCACTACATTAAACCAACAAGAAGAGTCAACACTTGTATATGCACACCAAATATAGGAGCACCAAAAACAAAACATATACTAAGAAACATGAAGGGAATGATTAAAAGTAATATAATAATAGTAGGGGATTTAACCACTGAATTCAATCAATGGAAAGATCACACAGACAGAAAATCAATATGGAAATACTGTCCTAAATGACACTTTGGACATATGGATTTAGTTGAAATATACAGAATATTTTATTCAAAAACAGAAGAATGCATCTTTTTGTCAAGTGCTTGTGGAATGTTTTTCCAGGATAGATCACATACAAGGCCACTAAACAATTCTCATTAACTTTAAGATAATTGAAATTATGTCAAGAATTTTTTCTCACCACAGAAGCATGAACAGAAATAGACTACAAGAAAAAAAACTACAAAAACCAAAAGCACATGAACTTAAACAATATACTCCTAAAAAGCAAATGGGTGACTAAATCAACCAAAGGGGAAATTTTAAAAAATATGGAATCAAATGAAAAGGAAGAAAAAACTATTCAAAATCTATGGGATGCAACTAATGGAGTTCTATGAGAGAAGTTTACAGTGATAAAAGCCTACTTCAGAAAATAAAAATATCAAATAAAAAAACAAATTTTACAACTAAAGGAGCTAGAAAAAGAGAAAAAACAAAATCCAAATTTACTAGAAGGAAAGAAATAATAAAGATCAGCCCCAAAACAAAAGAGACTAAAAAACAATAGAAGAGATCAATGAGACTAAGAACTGGTTCTTTTAATAGATAAAGAAAAGTAATAAACCTGTAGCTAGACTCACTAAGAAAAAAGACAGTGGGCCCAAATAAGTAAAATCAGATGTGAAAAGAAGATACAAGGAACACCACAGAAATACAAAAGATTACAAGAGATTATTAGTAACTATTATTTGTCAATAAAACAGAAAATCTAGAAGAAATGAATAAAAAACTGTACAACCCCTCAAGACTTAATTAGGAAAAAATAGAAAATATGATAAGTCCAATAATGAATAAGGAAATTTAATCAGTAATGAAAAATCACCCAGTAAGGAAAAGCCAAGGATCAGATGGCTTCAGGATGAATTCTAGAAAACATTAAAGATAATTAATGCCAAAAGTTCTCAAATTATTCCAAGATATTGAACAGGAGGGAACACTCCCATACTCATTGTACAAGGCCAGCATTAGTCTAATATGAAAACAAGATAAGGCCACTACAGAAAAAGAAAGCTAGAGATCTATATCTCTGATAAATATAGATTGAAAAGTTCTCAACACAGCATTAGAAAACAATTCAATAGCAACTAAAATGATAGATCATATACCATTGTCAAATAGGATTCATCCAAGGGATACAAGAATGTTTCAACATACACAATCAATCAGAGTGATAAAACACATTAACAAATTGAAGAATAAAAATCATATGATTGTCTCAATGGATGCAGAAAACACTTCTACCAAAACTCAGTATTAATTTGTGATAAAGACTCTCAACAAAGTAGATATAGAGGGAACATACCTCAACATAATACAGACCATACATATGTATGTAAGAAACCCACAGCCAGCATCACACTCAGTGGTGAAAAGTTCCAAACTTTTCAACAGGATGGGGGTGCCAACTCTTGCCACTTGCATTCAACATAGTACTGGAAGTCCTAACCACAGCAATCAAACAAGAAAAAGACATAAAAGAATCCTAATTGGAAAGGAAGAAGTAAAACTGTCACTGCTTGCAGATGACATGATACTATATAAAGTAAATCTTAAACACACTACCAAAAAGCTTTTACGGCTTAATAAATGAGTTCCTTAAATTGCTGTAAAAGAATGAATATACAGAAATCCTTATGCCACACTTAGTCGTTCAGTCGTGTCTGACTCTTTGTGATCCCGTGGACTGTAGCTCACCAGGCTCCTCCACCCATGGGATTTTCCAGGCAAGAATACTGGAATGGGTTGCCATTTCCTTCCCCAGGACAGAAATAACTGCCTATACATTAATAAATACCTGCTAAAAAATAAATTAGCAAGATTATCCCATTTATAATTACACCAGAAAGAATAAAATACCTAGGAATATATCTGAACAAAGAGGTAAAAGACTTGTACTCTGAAAAATGAAAGACAGTGATCAAAGAAATGGAAAACACAAATGGAAAGATATACATCATACAATTCATAAGAGCTAGAATGAGTAATGATAAAAATTTCCTTGGTGGTCCAGTGGCTAAGACTTCACCTTCCATGGCAGGCTGAAAGGGTTCAATCTCTGGCAGGAGAACTAAGATCCCACTTGCTGCGTGGTACAGCCAAAAAAAAAAAGAATCTCAAAAAACTATATATAGCCAATGCAATCTTGAGAAAAGAGAAAGAAAAGCAAAAATGAAAGCATCACACTCCCTGATTTCAAACTATACTACAAAGCCACAGTAATGAAAAAAGTATACTGGTACAAAAACAGACATATATTAATTGAACAAAATAGAGAGCCCAGAAATAAACTCATGCTAAAACAATCTAATGCTCTACCACAAAGGACCCAAGAATACACAATTTGGAAAAAGACAAAGGCTTTAATAAGTGATGCTGAGAAAACTAAACAGGTATAGGTTAAAGAGTGAATCTGGACCACATCCTTACTTTATGTAAAAAAGAAAAAAATCACAAAATGGGTTAAATATTTAAATGTAAGTCCTGAAACCATCCCATGAAATTAAAAGACGCTTACTCCTTGGAAGGAAAGTGATGACCAAGGTAGACAGCATATTAAAAAGCAGAGACATTACTTTGTCAACAAAGGTCCGTCCAGTCAAGGCTATGGTTTTTCCCATAGTCACGTATGGATGTGAGAGGTGGACTATAAAGAAAGCTGAGCACAGAAGAATTGATGCTTTTGAACTGTGGTGTTGGAGAAGACTCTTGAGAGTTCCTTGGACTGCAAGGAGATCCAACCAGTCCATCCTAAAGGAGATCAGTCCTGGGTGTTCATTGGAAGGACTGATGCTGAACCTGAAACTCCAATATTTTGGCCACCTGATGTGAAGAGCTGACTCATTGAAAAAGACCCTGATGTTGGGAAAGATTGAAGGCAGGAGGAGAAGGGGACGACAGAGGATGAGATGGTTGGATAGCATCACTGAGTCAATGGATGTGAGTTTGTGTGAACTCCAGGAGTTGGTGATGGGCGGAGAGGCCTGGTGTGCTGTGGTTCATGGGGTCTCAAAGAGTTGGACATGACTGAGTGATTGAACTGAACTGAACTGAAACCATTAATATCCTAGAAGAAACATAGGCAGTATGCTCTTTCACATCAGAGTTAGCAATATTTTTTGGATGTGCTTCCTCAAGCAATGGAAATGAAAGCAAAAATAAACAAATGGTGTTACAGGAAGACAAAAAACTTTTGCACAGTGAAGAAAACCATCAAGAAAATGAAATAGCAACCTAATGAATGAAAATGATACTTGCAAGTGATATGTTTGATAAGGGTTTAATATCAAAAACACATGAAGAAATCTACAACAACTAAAAATAAAAAACCAAACCACCCAATTAAAATGGACAGAGGAATGGATTAGACATTTTCCAAAGACACAGATGGCCAACAGGCATTTAAAAAGATGTTCGATATCACTTGTCATCAGATATCTAAACCAAATTTCAACATTACTTCTTACCTGTTCAAACAATTATCTTCCAAAAGACAGCAAATGACAATTACTGGCAAGTATGTGGAGAAGAAGGAACCCTGAGGAACTGTTGGTGGGACTGAAATTTGTTGGACAGAACGGTATGGAGTTTCCTCAAAAAATAGAAAAGAGAACTGCTATGCGATCCAGGAATTTCACTTCTGGGTATTCACCTGAAGAAAAGGAAAAAAAGCTAATTTGAAAAAAATATACACATTTCAATGTTTTTTGCAGCATTCTTTACAATAATCAGGATAAGAAAATAACCTATGTCCACTGATAGATGGATGGATAAAAAATGTAATATACACATGTATAGACACAGAGACACAAACAAAATGGAATGAAACTCAACCATACAATAATGAAATCCTGCTATTTGTTACCACATTGATGGAATTAGAGGATATTACCTTAACTGAATATGTCAGACAGGGAAAGTAAATGTCATATGAATTCACTTACATGTGGAATTTAAAAAACAATGCAAAAAACATAACAAAGCTGAAGAAGACTCACAGACACAGAGAACAAATTGCTAGTTGCCAGAAGAGAGGATGTTGAAGGGGATAAATATGTGAAGGAATGTAGAGGTATAAACCTTATGTTATATAATAAATAAAACACTGGTATGTCTTACACAGCATAACGAAAGTGGTTAGTAGTATTTTAAAACTTTGTAATGGGTCAGATGGCTATTAGACTTATTGAGGTGATCATTTCATAATGTATATGAATGTCAAATCACTATGTTGTACACCAGAAAGTAACATCGTATTAATCATAAACTATCAGTTCAGTTCAATCACTCAGTCATGTTCAACTCTTTGCGACCCCATGAACCACAGCCCACCAAGCCTCCCTGCCCATCACCAACTCCCGGAGTTTACTCAAACTCATGTCCGTTGAGTCGATGGTGCCATCCAACCATCTCATCCTCTGTCATTCCTTTCTCCTCCTGACTTCAATCTTTCCCAGCATCAGGGTCTTTTCCAAGGAGTCCATTTTTCACATCAGGGGGCCAAAGTATTGGAGTTTCAGGTTCAGCATCAGTCCTTCCAATGAATATTCAGGACTGATTTCCTTTAGGATTGACTGGTTGGATCTCCTTGTTGTCCAAGGGACTCTCGAGAGTCTTCTCCAACACCACAGTTCAAAAGCATCTACTCTTAGGTGCTCAGCTTTCTTTATAGTCTAACTCTCCCATCCATACCTCACTACTGGAAAAACCGTAGCTTTAACAGGACAGATCTTTGTTGGCAAAGTATTGTCTCTGCTTTTAATACGCTGTCCAGATTGGTCATAACTTTCTTCCAAGGAGCAAGTGTCTTTTAATTTCATGGCTGCAGTCACCATCTACGGTGATTTTGGAGCCCAAGAAAATAAAGTCTCTCACTGTTTTCATTGTTCCCCCATCTATTTGCCATGTAGTGATGGGACCAGATGCCATGATCTTCAGTTTCTGAAAGTTGAGCTTTAAGCCAGCTTTTTCACTCTCCTCTTTCATTTTCATCAAGAGGCTCTTTAGTTCTTCTTCACTTTCTGCCATAAGGGTGGTGTCATCTGCATATCTGAGGCTATTGATATTTCTCCCGGCAATCTTGATTCCAGCTTCTGCTTCATCCAGCCCAGCACTTCTCATGATGTACTCTGCATATAAGTTAAATAAGCAGGGTGACAATATACAGCCTTGATGTACTCCTTTCCTGATATGGAACCAGTCCGTTATTACATGTCTGGTTCTAACTGTTGCATCTTGACTTGCATACAGATTTCTCAGGAGGCAGATCTGGTGGTCTGGTATTCCCATCTCTTAAAGAATTTTCCACAGTTTGTTGTGATCCACACAGTCAAAGGCTTTGGCATAGTCAATAAAGCAGAAATAGATGTTTTTCTGGAACTCTCTTGCTTTTTTGATGATCTGGCGGATGTTGGCAATTTGATCTCTGTTTCCTCTGCCTTTTCTAAATCCAGCTTGAATATCTACAATTTCACAGTTCACGTACGGTCGAAGCCTGGCTTGGAGAATTTTGAGCATTACTTTGCTAGCATGTAAGATGAGGGCAATTGTGTAGTAGTTTGAACATTCTTCAGCGTTGCCTTTCTTTGGGGTTGGAATTAAAACTGACCTTTTCCAATCCTGTGGCCATTGCTGAGTTTTCCAAATTTGCTGACATATTGAGTCCAGCACTTTCACAGCATCATCTTTTAGGATTTGAACTAGCTCAGCTGGAATTCCATCACCTCCACTAGCTTTGTTCCTAATGATGCTTCCTAAGGTCCACTTGACTTCGCATTCCAGGATGTCTGGCTCTAAGTGAGTGATCACACCATCGTGATTATCTGGGTCGTGAAGATCTTTTTTGTATAGTTCTTCTGTATATTCTTGCCACCTCTTCTTAATATCTTCTGCTTCTGTTAGGACCATACAATTTCTGTCCTTTATTGAGCCCATCTTTGCATGAAATGGTCCCTTAGTATCTCTAACTTTCTTGAAGGGATCTCTAGTCTTTTCCATTCTATTGTTACCCTCTATTTCTTTGCATTGATCACTGAGGAAGGCTTTCTTATCTCTCCTTGCTATTCTTAGGAACTCTGCATTCAAATGGGTATATCTTTCCTTTTCCCCTTTGCCTTTAGCGTCTCTTCTTTTCACAGCTATTTGTAAGGCCTCCTCAGACAACCATTTTGTCTTTTTGCATTTATTTTTCTTGGGGATGATTTTGGTCACTGCCTCTTCTACAATGTCATGAACCTCCATTCTTCAGGCACTCTATCAGATCTAATCCCTTGAATCTATTTGTCACTTCCACTGTATAATTGTAAGGGATTTGATTTAGGTGATACCCAAATGGTCTGGTGGTTTTTCCCTACTTTCTTCATTTTAAGTCTGAATTTGGCAATTAGTTCATGTCCTGAGACACAGTCAGCTCTTGGTCTTCCTTTTGCTGACTGTATAGAGCATCTCCGTATTTGGCTGCAAAGAATATAATCAATCTTACTTAGTACTTCAGTACTAACCATCTGGTGATGTCCATATGTAGAGTCTTCTCTTGTGTTGTTGGAAGGGGGTGTTTGTTATGACCAGTGCGTTCTCTTGGCAAAACTCTACTAGCCTTTGCCCTGCTTCATTCTGTACTCCAAGGCCAAATTTGCCTGTTACGCTGGGTATCTCTTGACTTCCTGCTTTTGCAGTCCCCTTTAATGAAAAAGACATCTATTTTTGGTGTTAGTTCTAGAAGGTCTTGTAGGTCTTCATAGAAGCTCTCATCTTCAGCTTTGTCCACATTACTTGTTGGGGCATAGACTTGGATTACTGTATTATTGAACGGTTTGCCTTGGAAACTAACAGAGATCATTCTGTCATTTTTGAGATTTCATCCAAGTACTGAATTTCAGACTCTTTAGTTGACTATGATGGCTACTCCATTTCTTCTAAGGGATTCTTGCCCACAGTAATAGATATAATATAATGGTCATCTGAGTTAAATTTACCCATACCAGTCCATTTTAGTTCACTAATTCCTAAAATGTCAATGTTCACTCTTGCCATCTTCTGTTTGACCACTTTTAATTTACCTTGATTCATGGACCTAACATTCCAGATTCCTATGCTATATTGCTCTTTACAGCATCAGACTTTACTTCCACCACCAGTCACATCCACAACTGGGTGTTGTTTTTTGCTTTGGATCCATCTCTTCATTCTTTCTGGAATTATTTCTCCACCAATCTCCAGTAGCATACTGGGCACCTTCCGACCTGGGGTGTTCATCTTTCAGCGTCCTACCCTTTTGCTTTTTCATACTGTTCATAGGGCTCTCAAGGCAAGAATACCGAAGTGCTTTGCCTTTCCCTTCCCCAGTGGACCGCGTTTTGTCAGAACTCTGTGATTGCGGTTTTCATTCTGTCTGCCCTCTGATGGATAATGATAAGAGGCTAATGGAAGCTTCCTGATGGGAGAGACTGACTCAGGGTAAACCTGGTCTTGTTCTGATGGGTGGGGCCATGCTCAGTAAATCTTTAATCCAAATTTCTGTTGATGGATGGGGCTGTGTTCCCTCCCTGTTGTTTGACCTGAGGCCAAACTATGGTGGAGGTAATGAAGATAATGGAGACCTCCCTCAAAAGGTCTTGTGCACACACTGCCACACTCAGTGCCCCTGACCCTGCAGCGGGCCACCGCCAGCCCACGCCTCCACCGGAGACTCCTGGACACTCACGGGCAAGTCTGGGTCAATCTCTTTTGGGGCCCCTGCTCCTTTCTCCTGGGTCCTGGTGTGCACAGCCTTCTGTTTGTTCCCTCCAGGAGTCTCCTTTCCCAGTCCTGTGTAAGTTCTGAAGGCTCTATGGTGGGTTAATGGCGACCTCCTCCAAGAGGGCTTATGCCACACCCAGGTCTGCTGCAACCAGAGCCCCTGCCCCTGCGGCAGGCCACTGCTGACCCATACCTCTGCAGGGGACACTCAGACACAGTTCTGTCTCAGTCTCTGTGGGGTCTCTGGGTCCTGGTGTGCACAAGGTTTGTTTGAGCCCTAAGAGCATCTCTGGGGGGTATGGGGTTTGATTCTAAATGCTATTTTGCCTCTCCTACCATCTTGCTGGGGCTTCTCCTTTGCCCTTGGATGTGGGGTATCTGTTCTTGTGAGATCCAACATTCTCCTGTTGACAGTTGTTCAGCAGTGAGTTGTAATTTTAGCACATCCTTCTACTCCATCATCTTGAAATAGCCATTAACTATACTGAAACTTAAAAACTATTCATGTAGCAACATCAACTATACTGAAACTTAAAAACTATTTATGTGGCAAGACTCACCTAAGATAATGGACATAAACAAAACACCTTAGATAATGGCTGGTACAGAAGAGACGATTGATGGATAAATATTCATTGTGGCCTGATAAGTGATCATTCCGAAGAGAAATTAGATCTTTAAACTTTGCTGTTTAGTATTTCACCACAGCCAAATATGAATGACCCAGTTTTAAATAGCAATAACAACAATTAAAATAATAATTTAATTACATGGCCAAAGTGTTCCCCTTGTGAGTTTGATGTCAGTAGGAATAGTTTTGGCTTGAATGACTCAGATTTGACAAACAATATCTCTCACAGAAGAGAGAGGGGAGGGGTCTACTGCAAAATCTTTGTTCCAGTTAAGGCAGAAGCTCTCTTGGGCTCCTGTTCAACCACCCCAAGGGCATGATTAACATTGCCCTGAACTCCAGTCACAGCATTCACACTTCTCATCTAGGATAGGAAAAAATGAAGTATTCATGTTTGTATTTTATGTTTATATATTTATAGAAAGAAATCATCACATCATGTCTACTCATGGAATTCTCCACAATCCAAGATAGATAATTATTTTTACCTAAACGGCACTGTCATTTTGCCCACTCCCAAATCTTGTTCTCCAAAGGTAATCATTATCATGACTCTATAAGTCAATGCTATGCATTCCTTTTCTTTTATTTATTTTAATTGGAGAATAATTGCTTTACAGCTATCTATTCTTGATTCAGCTTTTACATAATGAACAAATTGATTGAAAATAGAATGCACCATGTCAAAGAATGTCCAAAGGACTTGAGAAAAAAGAAGGAGGATGGGGAGGGAGAGAGGGAGGAGGAGGAGGAAAAGAACCTGAAAAAAATCAAGATTTCTTTTATTGACATCCCAACTGAAACCGCAGTATTGTCAAATATCTAATAGAAAAATAACTAAATTCAACTACCTAAAAATACTTTGAAAACTTGTAAGAAACCACTGGCAGTAGGAAACACAAATGAAAATAAAAGACATAGATTTAACACACTATCAAAATGAGAAAGGATGAGGAAAACAGACTCCTACTACTGGTTGTGTTTCTTTCAGTTCAGTTCAGTTCAGTCTCTCAATCACGTCCGACTCTTTGCGACCCCATGGACTGCAGCATGCCAGGCTTCCCTGTCCATCACCAACTCCTGAAGCTTGCTCAAACTCACGTCCATTTTTAAATCCACCTTGAACACCTGGAAGTTCTCAGTTGAGGGGGAAAAAAAAGTGTCTTATACGCCTTTTTATTCAGGAATCCACATCTAGATATACACATTAGAGGTGGGGAAGCATGGCGGGTGGTGGGAAGATCCATTACATACCATACTTTATTGAAAAAAACAAAGGAAGAGTGAGTAAATTAGCATCTTTCTAAAGAGGTGTTCGCAAGCAGTTAAGCTCTGTTTTCATGTTTAAAGCAATTTTAAATAACTGAACTAGAAAATGGAAGGTTTGAGAAAGGTGATCAAGATCTATACAGAGTACATTTTGACATAAAGTTGGAGAGACGTCACACTCCTAAGATAGGGGAGTGAAGGTATATATTGCTGACCTTGCCAGGTGAAAGCAAGCTCCCTCCTTACCCTCCTGTGTCAGGAACCAGGACCACCACAACTAATTAACACACAGTTGGTGACTCATAACAATAGGAATTCACTCTTTTGCCAGTCTGGAGGAATGATGTCCAAAATGAAGTTTTCAGGATGATCTGCTGCCCTCAAAATCTCTAGGAAAATTCTTCCTTGCCTCTGCCTGGCTTCTGGAGGCTCCTTGGCACTCCTTCCCTGCTGCCGCATCACTCCAACCTCTGCCCAGTCTTTACATGCCCACCACCCTGTGTCTCATCTCTGTACCATTTCCTCTTCCTAGAAGGACACCAGTCTTTGGATGTGGGGCCCACCTAATGCAGCATGGGGCTTCCCACGTGGCTTAGTGGTAAAGAATCTGCCTGCAATGTAGGGAGATGTGGATTTGATCCCTGGGTCAGGAAGATACCCTGGAGAGGGAAATGTCCCCTCCAGTATTCTTGCCTGGGAAATTCCATGGACAGAGGAGCAGACGGGGCTACAGTTCATGGGGTCACAAAAGAGTCGGACACAACTGAGCAACTAAACAACAATCCAGCATGACCTCCTTCTAAGTAATTCACTTGAAAACACCTTAGTTCAGTGATATTCTATGTGTTTCAAGAAAATTTATATTCTGCAGTTGCTGATTGTAGTGTTCTATCTATGCCCAGTAGGTGCCTTTAGCTAATATTTTGAACCAGTTCTAACATATGACTACAATTTTCCTGCTTCTTTTGTTAGCTATTGAGTGAGATAAATATCAACCATGCTGGGTGTTTTTCATTTCTTTTTAACTCTGTCAGCTTCTACTATGTAAATTTTTAATCATATTACTCATATAAAATTTAAACTCTTCAGATATGCACTTGGATTGAACATTTTCATTAATACTTATCCCTTTATAAGCATTTTTTCTCCTGTAATCCTTTTTGTCTAATGATTATTGAGATATAGCAGCCTAGCACTTTTTTTAGAATATTTATTATACTACTTTTTCAGCTTACTTTCATACTTTCTACATTTTAATATTATGCATATATCACCTTTATACTTTGATTTGGGATTTCTGTCCAGGATTAAAATGTTTTGTTTGAATAGATACATTTACTCAACCTGCACTGAAGGAAGGGCCACAATGTGACTTAGAGAGGGCTGTGTTGTTTCCACGGGCACAGAGTCCTGAACATCACTCTTCATCACACCAACACACCTGGATGAAGCAGAGGAGGAAGGCAGGAGGTCACACCTGCAGTCCTGGGGAGGCCTTTCCCAAGAGGGCCACTGGGTCACTCTAAGTTAACCTGCTTCTCATTGGATGAACCCCAGTACTCCGGAGGGATATCAGGCTTCCTGACTCCTCTGTTTGGGCTGAGATGTATCAGAGGAAGTTTCGCCATAGCACTGCATCTTCCTGGGACCCAGGGAGTTGGGAGGCCCAGTGCACTCACAGGCCAAGTAACAGCTAATTGGCCATTTGAGGCCAATAGTCCCAGCTGCACCACGCGGAGAGCATCCTCCCAGCAGCGTGACCTAAAGATGGAGACGCCATGAATACTAGCCAGCTCAGGGACAGAACAAAGAGGAACAGGTGAGTTGAGCCTACCCTACCTCCTGCTTGTACCAGAACTAAAGACCCAAGCATTTCCTGCATCAGGAACTTGGAGCACTTGGCCTGCCTCTCACTGTGACCCCAGGTGCCTTTCTCTGAAACCTCCCCAATCACACTTCACTACACAGGAAGCTAGACCTGAACAGGGAGGAAGGTCCTCTGTACCAACTCATTACCATCAGCACAGACCTGGGCCAGGAGCCCTGTTGACCCTGGGAGCAAAAGGGCCCTGGTGAGTCATGCCCCTTCTGGCATCACAGGAGCAGTTCAGTCATCATTTAGCAGGGTGTGGGTCAGCATCACTGACAGATGAGTCCTGGGAGCCTGAAGCCTGATCAACACTCTCCCCCCGCCCCCCCACCCCACGCCACCCACCTACTACTATGAGCCAGGGTCGGTATGGCAAGGTCCAAAATTTCAGGAGAGTAGAAATAATAAGAGGTCTCATATAAATGCAGGCTTTAATCTAATGCCTGAGATTCTATATTTCTGACAATCTCCAGGTGATGTTGGTGCTGTAGGAATAACAAGTTTACCTGAAGGACTCAAGCATAGTTAATACAAATGGAGGCTTGCGGACAACAGTAGACTTTTTGCTTTATCTGGGAAGGTACATCTCAGGCTCAACTCACAAGCAGGTTTACTGAAGCAGCAACCATAGTCCCATTGAGTCATTTCAATAAGCCAAGGCAATGTGTGAGTTTGTTTTTTCAGAAACCAAGCTTGGTTTCTGAAGTAAACTTGTCAATCTCTACTCATGGGCTTCCTCAGACATCCTAGGGGTCACTGTCATGATGACCAAAGGCCCCTGAGGTGGACAAACTGAAAACAGAACAGAAACCCCAGGGGACATAGAAGCAAGTCAGCCAGCCTGCGGTGATGGGGAAAAGATGGTCACTGTGGTCACGGTGAATCTACTGTGTGTATGGCCAGGGAGTAAACAGAATGGACACCAGAAGCTTGGCCATGATGAATGTGACTGTTTGCACAGGACACAGGTGGGAGGCCAGGGTGGGTGGCCATGGAGGGTAAGGCAGACCACCGACTCTGCTCTTAGCACCAGCTTCAAACGCATATTACACTGAACCTTGCCTGAGCATCCAGGTCAGACTGTCCCCTCTGCCGTCATGTGAGAGTTGGAGTCAAGTCTGCCAGAAGAGGAAAACTGGACAACCTACATGGTCATCCACCTTCTCTTTTGTTGGAAAGAATGAACTCTCTCAGACCACCTTCTAAGAAAACTTAAGGTTGAGAGGGAACTAGAGGGTCATCACTCCTCTATAGGTATCACTGACCACCCATCCTCTGCCCACACACAGCCACTCCCAGGCCAGCACTGTGATGCTGCAGATATGACCTCTAGAAAACATGAAAGAGCTCTAAAATTGACTTCCACCCTCTTACTAATCCTCTTCGCCTTCCTGGGAGGCATTATGGCTCTGTATCAACCTTCCTTCACCACTCCTTCTCATTTAGGATGGATCTTCCCCCAACCATCCCTCTGGCCATCACAGAACTGGTACCCATGTCCCACATGAGTGAAGTGGTCAGCTCTGCTCAGGACAGATAAGGGGGTGCTAGGCTGTGACAGGGACAGGAGGAAGCACCTTATGGAAGATCCAAAAGATGCAGATGTGACAGTGTTAAAAGTGAACGTATCAGTTGCTGAGTCGTGTCTGAGTCTTCGTGACCCCATAGACTGTAGCCTGCCAGGCTCCTCTGTCCATGGAATTCTCCAGGCAAGAATGCTGGAGTGGGTAGACATTCCCTTCTCCAGGGGATCTTCCAAAACCAGGGATTGTACTCAGGTCTCCTACATTGCAGGCAGATTTCTTACCCTCTGAGCCAACGATGTTAATGGTTACCAGTGTTCAAAGTAATCAAGCCTTCATGGTGTGCCAAGGAGCCAGATGCATGGAGTAAGGACAGAGAGATGACATACCCATGTGGTGAATGTGTTAAAGTGTCTGTCTTGCTGCATCTGTAGCCATGAAGCTGGGCTGTCCCCTGTCCATAGATTGTCCAGTATCTGGACATTGCAAGGAAGAACCTTTAAAATATCAAGGATGCAGAGATCTCTAACGATGATTGCCATCAAGGCCCCAGCCCAGGGACGAAGGTGCCAAGTTGGATCTCAGGGCCTGCAGGAGAGACAGGCAAGGTGCCAGACTAGCCTGGTGAGGGCAGGGCCCTGATGTGCTGGTAGACCAGCCTGGAGATAGAATTGTCATCAAATAACATCCTGATGGCACGAAGTGTTCAACAATTTCTGAAATTAAAGAATGAGTTAAAAAAAAGGAAAGTGAAGTCGCTCAGTCATGTCCGACTCTTTGCGACTCCACGGACTGTAGCCTACCAGGCTCCTCTGTCCATGGGATTTTCCAGATAAGAGTACTGGAGTGGGTTGCCATTTCCTTCAGGGGCAAAAATACAGGATAAGATACCAGAGAAGGTTCAGAAATGGCACAGCTCAGAATCAAACCCATGGGAAGGGAGAACATGTCCTTTAAAGCAAGGACAAGGAGATGGAAGCCAGTCTTACACAGTAGACTCTCAGCTCAACATGACCCTTGGAACCATCTCCTAGCAAACACTCAGAGGCTTCCCACAGAGTGAGTGTTTCAAGCATACTTTGTTGCTGTTTAGTGGCTTGGTTGCATCCGACTCTTTGTGACCCCATGACTGTGAATCTCCAAGCTCTTCTGTCCATGAGTTTTCCCAGGCAAGAATACTGGAGTGGGTTGCCATTTCTTCTCCAGGAGATCTTCCCAACCCAGGGATCGAACCCGAGTTTCCTGCATTGCAAACAGATTCTTTGCCTCTCAGCCACCAGGGAAACCCTCCAAGCACACTTAGATATTAGTAAATCAGAGGAAATGTTTGCCATTTCAGGTCAGTCTGAGTTCATCAAGAGACAAACAGGGCAGCTGGTGGTCTGTTGGTCAGTGGGCTGTGAGGCCCTGAAGGGTTTCTGTTTTCCAAGAGAGTGTTCCCTTGTGACTTTGACCTGCTCCCTCTCACTGCATTTCACCTGCTCTCTGCTGTCTGCCGCTTGTGGCTCAGCTGAGAGCTATGTCACCCCAAGGCGATGGAAACCTCTCAGGGATGCCTCTTCAGGAGTTCGTGCTGGATGGATTTGCGGGTGGCCCACAGACCCAGGCCCTGCTCTTCACCCTGTTCCTGGCCCTGTACATGGTGGCCATCCTGGGGAACCTCACCATGATCATGGTCATCACCCTGGATGCCCGTCTGCACTCCCCAATGTACTTCTTCCTCAAGAACCTCTCCTTCCTGGACTTGTGTTACTCATCTGTCATCGCCCCCAAGGCCCTGGCTGACTTCCTGTCAAGTTTATCCTCCAAGTTTATCACTTTTGAGGGATGTATCATTCAATTTTTCTTTTTCTCCCTACTGGGCACCACTGAGGCATTCCTCCTGGCTGTGATGGCCTATGACCGCTTCGTGGCCATCTGCAGCCCCCTGCGCTACCCCATCTCCATGCGCCCCTCAGTCTGTGCCCGCCTGGTGCTGGGCTCCTACGGTGGGGGCTGCCTCAACTCCATCCTGCAGACCAGCTTCACATTCAGCCTCCCGTTCTGCAGCTCCAATCACATCGACCACTTCTTCTGTGATGTGCTGCCTCTGCTCAAGCTTGCCTGTGCTGAGACTACCATCAATGAGCTGGTCATGTTTGCCATCTGTGGCCTCATCATCGTGGGCACCACACTCGTGGTCCTCATCTCCTACAGCTACATCACAGGGACCATCCTGAGGATGCGCTCAGGAGGAGGGAGACACAAGCTCTTCTCCACCTGTGGCTCCCACATGACAGCCGTGTCCCTCTTTTATGGGACTGTCTTTGTCATGTATGCCCAGCCAGGAGCTGTGGAGTCCATGGAGCAGGGCAAGGTGGTCTCTGTCTTCTACACCCTGGTCATCCCGATGCTCAACCCCCTCATCTACAGTCTGAGAAACAAGGATGTGAAGGATGCCCTGTGGAGACTGGGGCAGAAACACACAGCCATGTGGATGATGGCCAGAGAGACAGGGTCTTGAGAGCAGAACAAGATGGCTTCATGGAAGGGACTGGATTTGGTTTGAGAAATTCATCCCCTATTTATCTATTTCACTGTTTCATCCAGTGTTACATTCTACTCTTTATGAAGCACATGATGCTCCACAAACTGCAAGTGTGAGAAATAAAGATAGATAAGGCATCTTCATTCCCACTAGAGAACTAATGACTCACATTATCCAAGACCTTAATCTTGAAATTTGCATAACACAGTGGGCAGAGTGATTAGCAGAGGGTCTTTGAAACCGCATGCATGTCCCAAGTTCAACTTCCTCTGGTGAAGGTATTAAACGACACAAACTCTGATGCCTCTCTTTTCCCTTCATTTCTAAATCTATGTAAATATGTGCTCAGCAATCTCCCTGGACCACCTAGAAGAGGGGCCTAGGACACTCGGCCTTGTCCCTTTCTTGGTGATAGCCTGGGTCACCAGAGCCAGTTAAGAGTTAGGAAGACCATGCTTCCCTTCAATCCTGCATGTGGCTGTTCTTCCACCTCCCCCTTCTGTTCACTGATGCCGCCACCCAACAAGGCAGCAGGGAGCACCCGTGCCCCTGCTTCAGAGGCTCCTAGTGCTCCCTCTCCAGGGTTCTCCCCTCAGACAGCAGCTGGGAGCCCCAGGGAGTCAGCGTGGATACCCAAACTTCAACTGACACTTTATACCACCCAGGCTGGCAGGTGACAGTTTCCCATTTGTGATCCTTCATCAGCACAGATATCTCTGAATAAAGATGAAGGTCCGGGTAGCTGCAGCAGAGAGCAGGGGAGGAAAGGGAAGGTGTACTTTATTGGAGAGAGCATAGGTCCTTGCTCTCTCTCTCTCACTCCCTAGGAACCTGGTCCCTTAACCTTGAGCTGCACGTTCAGAGCTTCATCGTCATGCTCCATGAAACTCAACACACAGTCTGGATTCAGAACCCAATGGCCTCCTTATGGTGTCTTTGGAAGAGTCATCCACCCCCATGGTCACTACCAGGAGGTTGTCCTCCGGACACAAGGGTGGCTGGTCCCCAGTAGGGTCAGTGGGGATGGGCCCTGCCTCTCTGGTCACAGCTCTCCATCTTCTCTCTTGGCTCGGGAGGACCGTGGGGAGGGGCTCACGCCCTGTCATCAGGCTGCTGCTCACCGTTGCTCAGTTGGGACCTACTCAGAGGCCTCTACCAGATTCTTGTTCCTATTGTCTCATATTTGAGCTCCAAACTTAATTCTAAGTTTTCCATAGATTGCTGTATTCTCTTGATATAATGCTGCAATTCTTTGAAAAGTTCCCCCAGTTTTCAGCAGCAAAATGACATGTTTCATTATTGTTTCATGCTGTATTATTCTATCTCCTATTTTCCTTTCTTCCTCTCTTTTGTCTCCTCTCTTTCTCCTTCCCTTCCCTTTCTTTCTTTCTTCCTTCTTTTTTTTCTTTCCTCCCTTTCTAATCTCTCTCTTTACCTCACCTATCTCTCTCTTTCATTTTATTGTTTGCCATTCCATGAAATTTCAGAATTATCTTGGGTCTTCTACCATCTTAATTTAAATTTCTTTTTTTCTTTTCATTGATTTTTATTAGTTGGAGGCTAATTACTTTACAATATTGTAGTGGGTTTTGCCATATATTGACATGAATCAGCCATGGATTTACATGTGTTCCCCATTCCAATCCCCCCTCCCATCTCCCTCTCCATCTCATCCCTCTGGGTCTTCCCAGGGCACCAGCCCCAAGCACTTGTCTCACACATCCAACCTGGGTGGGCGATCTGTTTCACCCTTGATAGTATACTTGTTTCAATGCTATTCTCTCAGCACATCCCACCCTCGCCTTCTCCCACAGAGTCCAAAAGTCTGTTCTGTACATCTGTGTCTCTTTTTCTGTTTTGCATATAGGGTTATCATTACCATCTTTTTAAATTCCATATATATGCATTAGTATACTGTATTGGTCTTTATCTTTCTGGCTTACTTCACTCTGTATGATGAGCTACAGTTTCATCCATCTCATTAGAACTGATTCAAATGAATTCAGCAGATGAATGGATAAGGAAGCTATGGCACATATATACAATGGAATATTACTCAGCCATTAAAAAGAATTCATTTAACTTAAATTTCTAAAGGAAATAGAAAAACGCAATCTTTTTATACAAGTGTATATTTCTCATCATACATGCAATCTGATGGTGCCAACAGTATAATATCAGTAGTTCTTAGTAGAGCAACATTAATTTTCACTTTCAAATAAATCAGGAAAGCAAGTTAAATATTAGATGAAATAGAAATTGCCCTATACTGTGGAAGGAAATTATTTTTAAAACCCTGTAAGTTGGCTTTACTCTATGTAAACCTGTGTTTCAGACTGTAATGAAGGGAATTATACAGTGTTAGAAGTGGTTTATTTTTTTGCTCATCCTGTATAATGCTTTGCAAGCTGCTGACACGTACTTGGTTCTTTGTTCACATCTAATGCTGGTGTATAAGTTGAGTTCATTGTTAAGTAGACGCTGAACTCCAAAATATACATGATATAGCTCTAGTTTGCTTGTTGTGTTTCAGTGGAAAATAAACACATCACATTTCAACACAGAACACATTGTAGTTTTGATGCTGATCTTATAGTAAAGTTTAGAAGTTTCTACCTATTAATGTAAAAACCAATCGTTGTAACTAATTTTGAGTGTGGTCCAGTCGTGTTAGCATACTCACCCCACTGTGTATCAGATCTCCAGAACTTTATCATTTTGCAAACCTGGAACTCCATCCCCCTAAATAATAACTCCCTGTTTCCCCCTTACCTTCACCCTTGGCAGTCACCATTCCACTTTCTGTCTCCACAAACGTGACTTATTTAGATGCCCCAGGTAAGTAAAGCATACAGTATTTGTCTTTTTGTAACTGGTTGCTTCATTTAACATAGAATCCTCAAGGTTTAACCACGGTGCAGCATGTGACAGGATTTCAATCATTTTCAGGACTGAATAGTAATCTATCACATGTGTATACAACTTTTGGCTTATCCCTTCATTCACCTAGGAACACGTGGGTTGCCTCCACATTTTGGCTATGTTGAAGAACGTGTTATGTAAATGGGCATGCAAATATCTCAGACTGCCTTTTTTCTTTCTTTTCTTTTTTTTAGTATATATTCAGGTGTTTGATTGTATCATATGGTTATCTTTTCTCACTTTGAGGGAAATCTTATATGACTTTTCTAAGTGGCTATATCATTTTGCTTCCTTCCAACAGTGCAAAACTGTTCCATTTTATCCACATAATAGTCAACATATGTCCTTTTCTCTTTTCACTTGATAGTGAAGTATTATCTCTGTTGCTTTTATTTCCCTAACAATTAGTGATTTTGAGCATTTTCTCAAGTTTAATGGCAATCTATGGATCATCTTTTAGAGAAATAGCTTCAAGTATTAAGTTTGGTGCAAAAGAAATTGTGGTTTTGCATTGTTGAACTTGCCATTTTATATTGGAATACATTCTTAAATAAATGTGGTTATATTATACATCATTTCAATGCATGCTTCTCACTTTATATTTTTTGCTAATGTCATTACTTGCTGTGTATTTTATATTTATTTTAGACTAGGGAAAAGATGTTAGACAAAAAGTAAATCTGAGTCATTTTCTTATTCGAGTTCAAAATGAGTAGTAAAGCAGCAGAGACAGCTCACAACATCAATAACGCATTTGGCCCAGGAATTGCAAATGAACATACGGTGCAGTGTTGGTTCAAGAAGTTTTGCGAAGGAGATGAGAGCCTTGAAGTTGAGGGAGACGGTGGCCGGCCATCTGAAGATGACAACAACCAATTGAGAGGACCATCAAAGCTTATCCTCTTACAACTACACAAGAAGTTGCTGAAGAACTCATTGTTGACCATTCTGTGGTCATTTGGCATTTGAAGCAAATTGGAAAGATGAAAAAGCTCAGTCAGTGGGTGCCTCATGAGCTGATTGCAAATCAAAAAAAAAATCATTGTCTTGAAATGTCATCTTCTCTTATTCTATGCAACAACAAAAAACCATTTCTTGATCAGATTGTGATTTGTGGGAGTGTATGGAGAAAGTAACATGGAAACATACATTACCATATGTAAAATAGATAACCAGTGGGAATTTTCTGTATGACTCAAGGAACTCAAACCAGGACTAGGTAACAACCTAGTGGAAGGTCGCTGCTATGAGTGAAGGACGCTGGGACTATTGGCCTCTGGGGGAGAGGAATTCAATGTGGGGCCAGTGACGAGGCTTCACTGATCAGAGCTTTTGTGTAACAAAGTTTTATTAAAATATAAGAGAGATAGAGAAAGCTTCATGACTGACATCAGAAGGAGACAGAAAGTGTCCCCTTGCTAGTTTTTAGCAAGGAGCTATATACCTACTAGCAAGCTGCTAATTAGAGAAAGGAAATGCCTCAGAACTTAGAGTTGCACCAGACCCCTCACCCACAACATGCATTTTGAGACAGCATTGGCGCAAGGTGAGGCATCCTGGGCCATAAAACAACTGACATAAAACTTGAAGAAAGGCAGATTTCCAAGCAAATATATGGTTCATTAACATAACTTAAGAAAGAAAGTTTTTCCATGAGAAAAACACATTGGTTAGCACAAGGTTTGAGATAAGTTAAGTTCAGTCAGAACCAGGTGCTGTCATGACAACAGAGAAAAGTGAAAGAAAAAAAAAAAAGTCGTGGTCCAGGCATGGGTTGGAAAAGAACTTCCAGACATGAGACAAAATGAGGGGGAAATAAAGTTTATTAGAGTGGGAGATGTTGTTAGAACAGCAGGCCAGCTCAAAGAGATCCAACGTTGAACAGGGGTCCTTAGTTCAACTTATACCCAGGGTACAAGGAGTGGGATACGGGGTTTGTGGGTCATTTGCTGATTGGATGAGGCACGTATATGGGGTTGGGGGAAGAGTAAGGCAAATACCTTCTCCCTATGTGGGGTAGGAGGGGAGACAGGTTACACTGCTCAGGAGGACCTGAAATCCGTTAATAGTTACAACATGCGGGAGGGAAAGACGATAAAGGTCTGGTTTTTCCGTTCCTTCATTCCAAGACCCTCCTTGGTCTTATTTGCTCTTTAGTCCCTGGGTCACCACATTCCTCCCTCTCTTTATTTTTAGGGCCAAGTCTTTGGCCCCTGTTGATACCCTGCTCATATCTAACTATCTACCTATTTCACTTTTCAGTCCTTTGGGAACACAGTCTCAAAGGAAAAGGGGTGATGAGCGCTCTGACTTCTTCAGGCTGCAGAGGCATCAGGGGCTCTGGGTTCCCCTTGTCTGCTCTCTGTCAGGATGCATTTATGAGGGGAGATGAGAGTCCATGGAGTGATAAGGTGACTTGTTTCAGTGTTGTCCAGGTGTTGGTCAGGGAATAGTCTTGTCATACTGCCACTTGGAGATTTGTTGTATTCTAGAAGAAATAAACTTAACAAGAAAGTTAAAGGTACACAGCCCAAAGATTAATATAATTAGAAAAGCTGCTCAGGGGCTAGCCAGGAGAACCAGGACCAGATAGTGGTTCGTGAAGTTAGTGTTTCTCTAAGTACAAGAAGAAGCAAGAATTTGGGCTCATAAATCTTTACCTGAAATCATCTGACTCTCTGAAGGCCGGTTCTTCTGGGTTTTTCCCATAGCACAGAGTGCCTTATTTCTGATCTCCACCCTGAACTCCTTTCGGGGGTGTTGAAGGTCAGCAGCTTGCAGTGGTCATGATGAAATCTTTGTAGAAGCAGCTGGCAAGTGCCAACTTCCAGTCAGCAGGGTCCCTTCATAGCCACATATTTGACCATGCTCTGGGGGCATTTCATGGCTGTTGTTTCCCACGGTGCTGGGAAGGCTCATTCCCAGGTCTAGGGAAGATTCCACTGATAGGCCACTCTGTGCTGTTATTGGACCAGGCCTTGTGAGTAGCAAACGTTTCTGGACCATACCTTTCTTACTAGCCTCTTGGTCCAGGAAAATATTCCCTCTTGTTGCTTCTTCCCATATCTAGAGTTACATTATTAAAATCATTGATCTCATTTTATCACAGGCTCAGTCACACATCTAGCAACATAAGAAACAACCTTCTGAAACAAGCAACATAGAAAATAATATACCTAACAGTTATTAGTAAGGTCACAAGCAAGAATTTAAGTCAAGAGCGTTCATTGGATATAGCCCAGTATACCCCAGGTCATCTGACTTAGTTAAATGGTTATCAGTTCAGTTCAGTTGCTCAGTCGTGTCCGACTCTTTGTGACTCCATGAATTGCAGCACGCCAGGCCTCCCTGTCCATCACAAACTCCCGGAGTTTACTCAAACTCATGCCCATCGAGTCTGTGATGCCATCCAGCCATCTCATCCTCTGTCACCCCCTTCTCCTCCTGCCCCCAATCCCTCCCAGCATCAAGGTCTTTTCCAATAAGTCAAAATGATTATACCCAGGTATTAATCTCCTGGTTGTACATCATGGAGCATCTGACCTTTATCCAAAGATTGGTTATTGAGATAAGCTTTAGAAACAAACTTAGATTGTAATTTTTAATAATGTAATTAAACCTTTTAGGAATATAACAGCAAGGAACTATCTTAGAAATGAGCCATAGTAAACACAGACTTTAATTAACAAAACTAGAACTTAATATTAAGTGAAATACAATTTTTTTGTCATTGTGAGGGCATTAAGCCTGTAGCCAGGGAAGGCTTTAACCCATCAAATAAAAATGAGGTTTGTCAGGGAGCCAGGAAATCCAAGTGGCTGCTTGGATTTCCCATAGCCCTGACTCTTTGATTTACAGCTATTGTTCACCCATTTTTAATTCCCTGATTTAAAAGTAGACTTGCCATGTTTTAAGATGCTGAAGCTGAAACTCCAATACTTTGGCCACCAGATGCAAAGAGTTGACTCATTGGAAAAGACCCTGCTGCTGGGAGGGATTGGAGGCAGGAGGAGAAGGGGATGACAGAGGATGAGATGGCTGGATGGCATCACTGACTCAATGGGCATGAATTTGAGTAAACTCAAGAAGTTTGTGATGGACAGGGCGGCCTGGTGTGCTGTAATTCATGGGGTCACAAAGAATCAGACACGACTGAGCAACTGAACTGAACTGAACTGAAGGACATCAGGATAGCAAAAGTCTAACTGTGAGGGCTTATTTTTTGTAGAAGCAGAATGAGCTTTGTCTGTATGCACCATAATCTTAAATAATGCTTATTTACTTTAACAAAGTAACAAGATTTTAAAAACAAATATAAATCACTTAAAATCAAAGAAGTTCATAATCTGTCATTGAAAGCTACATTCTAAGAAAACTTTGTTCTCTTAACATAGAGAGTAAACTAAATTCCAGTCTGTTACCAGTTTACCAGATAACAAACAAAATTTGTTTATCAGTTAAACTTAGAAAAGTCTTTTCCATAAATCTTGAAGAAGCAGTATTCTTGCAAAGGCATCAGAGTGAAACCATAGGAGGCATGTTTAAAATCTGATTAAATTGCAATTGACAAAGTAGCCTGGTCATTGCTGTGACATGCAACACTTTAACATGATAGCTAGAATTATAACTGACCACTTTCTATCAGGGAATATCAGATCTACATGAACTTCACATAATTTTAGGATATCTATATTAGTAACATCAACCATACAGTATAACCTGAGAAGATTTATCACACCCCTTCAACAGTACTTCCCATGTAATTTAACATGTCCAATGAACCCAGGTAGTTTAATAGTTCTTTGGGATATCTCACGGGCCCTTTGAAGCATCCTGAAGTTAGCTAGAGGTCAAGTTATTTAGGAAGTTTTGTCAATAAATATCATAAGGGTTTATAACACTCAGTCAGATAGAATCATATAGATCACTGTGAAATATATTCACTTAACCAAAGTAACAAAGAAGATTTCAAAGGTAAACATAGAACAGATCACTTCCGAGGTTAAGAAACTTAAAATCCATTATCAAAGGCAGTTCAATATCTCAAGAAAACTTGCATTTATGCACAAAACTCTTCCCTTGGGATCCACTTTCCATAAAATCTTCTCACCACTTTCTGTACCCTTTACTTTTTTCTCTCATCCTGAAACAGCCACCTGTAAGTCAGATCTACTTCCTTTTCCCTTCATAAAATGTAATTTCTTTCCTCATACCTTCTTTACTGAAAATACACATCCTACTTTCCTTAAGCAACCAATAACTGACCTTTAATTAGCATTCTATAGACAGGTGAACATAAATACCAGTGATAATTTCTAAAAAAAAAAAAAAAAAAAAAAGAATTCTAGAGAACATCTCAGGATGGCATCAAACACTGTTCATTAATAGTCCAAAATCTCTAGTTGCTCTGTAAGAGGATGTTGGGTTCGGTAATGATGTTTCAGAATCTTATTTTATTTGGAAATGACATAGCTATCCAATAAACTTCCATCACTTAGTTTAGCACAAGCCTAGAAATTCAGGTTACCAAACTCTAGAGAGACTGTTTTGGACAGACATTTCTAAAGCATAATTATTCTTAATAGAATTTATCTAAAAGCTCATATCTCATTTGTATTTCTTTTTTAAGTTTCTTCACTTGAGGTACTTTCCTTGCTGACAAACTTGTAACAGATATAACAATATAACAATATCTAAGTTATGATAAACCTGGGCACAATGAACATATTATGCTTAATGCTAATGACTCTTAGACATGTCTATATCAGATTAGCAAATGAACATTAATACTGGATATTCAACATTGAATATTTACCAGTTCATGTGAATATGAAATTTATTTAGGTTAATTTCTCTTGCATTTAGAATTGTCTGATTTGCAAGTGCTTACTTTTCTTTAGGTCAATTAAATTAGACCTCATTTACAACTTCAGCAATATTATCAAAGAAATAAACAAAAGACACACACTGAGACATAGAGGAAAACAACAGAATGGAAAAGACTAGAGATCTCTTCAAGAAAATTAGAGATATGAAGGGAATATTTCATGCAAAGATGGGTGCAATAAAGGACAGAAATGGTAGGGACCTAACAGAAGCAAAACATAAGAAGAGGTGGAAACAATACACAGAAGAACTATTAAAAAACTTCATGACCCAGATAACCACGATGGTATAATCACTCACCTAGAGTCAGACATCCTGGAATGTGAAGTCAAGTGGGTCTTAGGAAATGTCACTAAGAACAAAGCTAGTGGAGGTGATGGAATTCCAGTTGAGCTATTTCAAAACTTAAAAGATGATAGTGTGATAGTGCTGCACTCAATATGCCAGCAAATTTGGAAAACTCAGCAGTGGCTACAGGACTGGAAAATGTCAGTTTTCATTCCAATCACAAAGAAGGGCAATGGCAAAGAATGTTCAAACTGCCACACAATTGCACTCATCTCACACGCTAGCAAAGTAATGTTCAAAATTCTCCAAGCCAGGCTTCAACAATACGTGAAGTGTGAACTTCCAGATGTTCAAGCTGGATTTAGAAAAGGCAGAGGAACCAGAGATCAAATTGCCAACATCCACTGGATCATTGAAAAAGCAAGAGAGTTCCAGAAAGACATCTACTTCTGTTTTATTGACTACCCCAAAGCCTTTGACTGTGTGGATCACAAGAAATTTAAAAATTCTTCAAGAGATGGGAATACCAGACCACCTGACCTGCCTCTTGAGAAATCTGTATGCAGGTCAGGAAGCAACCGTTAGAACTGGACATGGAACAACAGACTGGTTCCAAATAGGAAAAGGAGTATGTCAAGGCTGTATATTGTCACCCTGCTTATTTAACTTATATGCAGAGTACATCATGAGAAACGCTGAGCTGGATGAAGCACAAGCTGGAATCAAGATTGCCAGGAGAAATATCAATAACCTCAGATATGCAGATGACACCACCCTTATGGCAGAAAGTGAAGAAGAACTAAAGAGCCTCTTGATGAAAGTGAAAGAGGAGAGTGAAAAAGTTGGCTTAAAACTCAACATTCAGAAAACTAAGATCATAGCATCTGGTCCCATTACTTCATGGAAAATAGATGGGGAAACAGTGGCAGATATTGCTTTTTTTTTTTTTTTTTTTACTCTAAAATCACTGTAGATGGTGATTGCAGCCATGAAATTAAAAGATGCTAACTCCAAGGAAGAAAAGTTATGACCAACCTAGACAGTATATTAAAAAGCAGAGACATTACTTTGCCAACAAAGGTCCATCTAGTCAAAGCTATGGTTTTTCCAGTAGTCATGTATGGATGTGAGAGTTGGACTATAATGAAAGCTGAGTGCTGAAGAATCTATGTTTTTGAACTGTGGTGCTGGAGAAGACTCTTGAGAGTCCCTTGGACTGCAAGGAGATCCAACCAGTCCATCCTAAAGGAGATAAGTCCTGGGTGTTCATTGGAAGGACTGATGTTGAAGCTGAAACTCCAATACTTTGGCCACCTGATGTGAAGAACTGACTCATTGGAAGAAAAGACCCTGATGCTGGGAAAGATTGAAGGCAGGAGGAGAAGGGGACGACAGAGGATGAGATGGTTGGATGGCATCACTGACTCAATGGACATGAGTTTGAGTAAGCTCTGGGAATTGGTGATGGACAGGGAGGCCTGGCGTGCTGCAGTCCATGGGGCTGCAAAGAGTCAGACAATTGAACAACTGAACTGACTGACTGAGACATACATAAATCCAAACAGACAGACAGATATCTCATAGTTTTCTGCTTGAGATTTAAAATGTCTCTTTGATCCCTCTCCGCCCCCGCCCCCCCACACTTTTTTTTTGGTTAAAGTTCTAATTTGCCCAAGGCTGAGGTCTCAAGCAAAGTGGGCTGTATATTTCAGGGACATGGAAAGAGTCCAACTTTTCTCTAGGCAGGCTTTTTAACAAGCTGTTTGTTTTTAATTGCATATGCAAGAAGTACAAGTTTTGCAGTTTCCAAGAAAAAAATTTTATTTTAACCAGTTTTCTCTGGAGTCTAAAGAATATCATGGCCATCCTGTGTCAAAAAGTCATCTTTCCTTCCTGCAGTCATAGTTTTATACCCAAATTATAGAACAAATAGTGCTCAAATTTATTCTGATACTAGGGGCAGATCAGCTGATAAAAATCTTAGGTTGTCCCTCTGGTGGGAAGGAAGGGACATCCTTCCCATCAGATGATTCTTCCCATTAGAAGAATCTGAAGGGTTCAGGGAATTTGCAGGAGTCAGGGAAGCTTGGTTCTTCCCCACCCTGAGAAACAGGAGTAGTTAGAAGGGAATTCTCTAGGATGTTCAGGAGTAGGGGGAAGCTTGGTTCAATCCCCACCTGAGAGATAAACATAGTTAGGCAGGGATTCTTTAGAAAGTTAGGAGAGTTTTTGATCCTTCAGACTTTTTGAATATTGGAGAAAGACCTGAACCAAAGGGAACCTCAGAATCCTTTCCTAGAGATCATGTGGATATGAAAGGTCGAGTAGGGGTCATCTAGGAAATCTGATGGAGAGAGACAGAGGGGGACAGGAGACAGGGAGGCAACAGAAAGACACATGAGGCATGAGTCCCTCAAATCCGGATTCTGACTGAGGGCCATGAAGGACTGAACGTAAGGAAATCCTAAGTCCTTCCCCTGCTTTTGGCAAAAGCTAGTGTGCCATTCAGAGGCCATTTTTGGGGGTTCCCCAGTTTGTATTGGGGCTAGGCCTTTTGCAGTGTGAAAATGTTCCAGTTTCTGAGAATGTGTCCAAGGGGTGAGTCTGAGAGAGGCTCCCAGGAGGCACCAGAACACACACAGCCTACCTGCCACGGAATGGGGTACTGAGAGTCACTGGCTGACAGAAAGGCGTCCCTTTTGCCCCAGTGAGCTCTCCGTGCGACTAACGGCACAAAAATGGCCGACCGTCCCAACAGTCATGTCTGACAGTGAGAGGTGACCCCTGAGAACCATGCAGCTAAGGCACCATGTGACCCGGGCAGAGAAAGATAGAGCTTCCCAGGAGCAACCAGGTGACACCATTTGGTGATTCCCTGAAACGTGGAAGGCACTCTTGGGATGGCTCACAGGCAACACCGAGGCTCCTATAAATCAATCTGGACTGAAAGGGAAAAAAGTGAAAGTGACAGGGAAGAAGGCTGAGGAATACACCTCACAATCCTATTGGGGAGGCGGGGGCCAGGGGACAATGGCCTCTGCTTTGCTCCAACCACTATGTGCCTGACAAGGTGATCGGAAGTTGTCTTGCTGGGGGTGGATGCCCTTGTGGCCTGATCAGTTACATGTTCCCCTTATCCTCATATGGGAGTCTTCATGTGGCAGGCACCCTAATGGCTTTTAAGTGCCTGACCCGTGCCCACACAATATTGGTTGGCTTAGTCCTCGGTTAGAAAGAAGAAAAAGGAGAGACCCTCACCCATTCGGGTGGCAACTACTGAGGTGCTTTGAGCAGCAGGGCCTTTGGAACAAACCAGAGGGTGACCCAGATCAGAGTCCCTCAGTTGCTTCCACAGCACTTGCCTGTTCACAGAGGGTCCCTATGAGAAAGAAGAAGTGAGGAGGTGGGGAAGAGACCCCAAGTCCCCATGACGTGAAAGTGAAGTCACTCAGTTGTGTCTGACTCTTTGCGACCCAGTGGACTGTAGCCTACCAGGCTCCTCCATCTGTGGGATTCCCCAAGCAAGAATACTGGAGTGGGTTGCCATTTCCTTCTCCAGGGGATCTTTCCCACCCATGGATCGAATTCGAGTCTCCCACATTGCAGGCAGACGCTTAACCCTCTGAGCCACCAAGGAAGTCCCCGTAAGGGCCACCAAAAATGCCGTCATCTGGGAGAGGGTTGGAAAAGGATTTCCAGATATGAGACAGAATGAGAGGGAAATAAAATTTATTAGAATGGAAGATGCTGTTAGAACAGTTGTCCAGCTCAAGGGAGAATCAACGTTGAACAGGAGTCCTTAATCCACTTTTATCCCCAGGGTGCAGGGAGTGGGATAGGGGGTCTTGTGGGCCATTTTCTGATTGGATGAGGCACATATACTGGGTGGAAGGAAGAGTAAAGCAAATACCTTCTCCCTGTGTGGGGTAGGAGGGGAGACAGGTTACACTGCTCAGAAGGACCTGAAATCCATTTTAATAGTTACAAAATGGGGGAGAGAAGGATGATAAGGATGTGGTTTTTCCATTCCTGCATTCCAAGACCCGCCTTGGTCTTATCTGCCCTTTAGTCCTTGGGTCACCACGGAAACCTCCTTCTAATTTTGTACAGAGAAGGGAAAAAAGTCTGACACTTGTAATTTGTTTCCTCCTCTTGGGGACCCCTAGACTTCCTGCCTGTTACCCTCTCACTAGAAGGGTGGGATGAGGAGGAGGAGGAAGGTGAGAGGGATGTTCAAGGGGGAGGGCACATGGGTAAATCTATGGCTGATTCATGTGGATATTCGGTAGAAACCAACACAATACTGTAAAGCAATTATCCTGCAACTAAAAATAAATAAATTCTGAAAAAAGATTGTGATATGTGATGAAATATGGATTTTATACAACAACCAGCGACAATCGGCTTAGTGGTTCAACCAAGAAGAGCTCCAAAGCACTTTCAAAGCCAAACTTGCACCAAAAAAAGGTCATGACCACTGTTTGGTGGTTTGCTGCCCATCTGATCCACTAAAGCTTTCTGAATCCCAGCAAAATCATTATATCTGAGAAGTATGCTCAGCAAACTGATGAGATACACTGAAAACTGCAATGCCTACAACCAACACTGGTCAACAGAATGGGCCCAATTCTTCTCCAGGGCAAAGCCTGACCACATGTCACACAATGATTGCTCCAAAATTTGAGCCAATTAGGTTATGAAATTTTACTTCATCCGCCATGTTCACTTGACTTCTCACCAATTGTCTACTGATTCTTCAATCATTTCAACAACTTTTTGCAAGGAAAATGCTTTCACAACCAGCAGGAGGCAGAAAATGCTTTCCAAGATCTTGTTGAATCCTAAAGCATGGATTTTTATGCTACAGAAAAAAGTAAACTTATTTCACAAGGGTAAAAATGTGTTGACTGTAAAGGTGGATATTTTGATTAATAGAGATGTGTTTGAGCCCAGTTATGTGATTTAAAATTCACAATCCAAAACAAACAAAATTCACCAATCTAAATAATATGAAAATTTTAAATTAGGTTACTGGTTTGTTTAATTGTAATAATTCCTTATATATTCTGAATATTATACTCTTATCAGACATACCATTTGCAAATACTTTTCCCATCCCACAGGTTGCCTTTCCACACTTTTATTTAAGTCTTTAATGCACATGTTTTTAATTTTTATGTAGTCCCATGTGTCTATTTTTACTTTTGTTTCAAATGCTTTTGTTGTCATATCCAAGAAACCATTGCAAAATTTGAGGTCATTAAGCTTTACTTAGGAGTTTAAAAGACTTAGGTCATACATTCAGGATTTTAATCCATTTTAAGTTAGTTTTTGTTCATGATGCAAGGTTAAGTGACTGAACAGCCATTTTCCCAAAACCATTTGTTGAAAGGGCTGTCTTTTCCCCAGTGAGATGTCTTGGCACATTTGTTTTCAGTCATTTGACTATATTGACAAAGGTTCCTTTCTGGGCTCTCTGCTCTGCACCACTGTTCTACAAGTCTGTCTTTGTGTCAGTCCCTCACTGTTTTGATTACTGTAGATTTGTAATACATTTTCAGATTTAGAAGTCTGAGACCTCCAACTTTGTCTTCAAGATTGTTTTAGTTATTTGGTCTTTCTTGAGAATCCATATGAATTTTTAAATGTGCTTTTCATTTTCTGCAAAAAATAAAGTTGTGATTTCAATAAGGATTACATTGACTCTTAGATCACAGTGGGTGATATTGCCAGCTTCCAACTCATTCACATAGGCTATCTTTCATTTTTTTTAATTACTTGTAATTTCTTTCAACTATGGCTTCTAATTTTACATTTGCCTCTTTGGGTGAGTCCTTAGTAATTTTTTTTTATATTTTTGTAAATAAATTCACTTTATTCATTCCTTTTCACATAGTTCATTGACAGTGCATAGTAATGCTGCTGATTTTAATGTATTAATTTTGTATATTGACAATTTGCTATTTCTAATAGATTTTTAATGGATTTTTAGGGTTTTGTAGATATATTATAACATCATATGTAAACAGATATTTTAAATTCCTTATCAATTTGGATCTCTTTGATATCTTTTTTCATGATTAATTGCTGTAGTCAAGATCTCCAGTGAATAGAAGTGGGGAGAGCAGGCATCCTTACTTTGTTCCTAATCTTATAGGAATATCTTATATATATCACATATACATACATATATATATATATATATCATGGGCTTCCCTGGTGGGGCAGATGGTAAAGAATCCACCTGCAATACAGAAAACCTGGGTTCGATCCTTGGGTTGGGAAGATCCCCTGGATCTTGGCAACCCACTGGCTTGGCAACCCACTCCAGTATTCTTGCCTGGGGAATCCCAAGGACGGAGGAGTCTGGCGGGCTACAAGCCGGACATGATTGAGTGAATAAGCACACAGCACATGGCATATTTATATAGCAAGGCTTATATTCATATATAAACCACATGGTTCATATATAAACCATATATATAAAACATATATATATCATGGTTTACATTCATATACCTGATGAAAAAGTATTGATTTTTATCAAATTTTACCTGCATTAATTGAGACGATCCTGGATTTTTCCTGCCATCATTCTCTTAATGTACTGTATTATATTCTTTGAATTTCAAAACATCACATGCTTTTATAATATTTATTTACATTTACTCAGTAATACTATTCTCTCTCCCCTCATATGTTTATGTATTACACACACAAAAACATGTTGTCATTAAGAGTTTTTTTGTAGAAATGAAAATAAACATTGTCTTGTTGTATCACCTTGACCCAAATTACACACAGAATAAAGTCCCTAATGACTTTCACATATGTTTTACCATTTCTCTTGACCCTACCCAGGTGCAGAGCCTTGCCATCTTCCATTAAGCAATGATAAGCATTCACTGAAAGGCACTGACTTTCAAGAAGCATTGACTCCTGCCTCCACCTGACCTCTTTCCAGCCCACCTTCACTACCATCACAGAAGAGAATTGTTTAAGAAATAATTAAAATATGTGGGCAAGTTTCCACATGGTGTGATTGACATCGCTGGCATAGGTTTTGCTTCAGTGGCTCAGGTCTGATAAACAGTACATCTCATTAAGGAGCCAGGTCAGTGGTCTGATGTGAATCTGCTGGCTCCACTTGGATCACGTGTTTCCATGGTTCCTGCCCCACCACACCAAGGGTATGGGTTACATTGTCTTTAAAGGTGATGACTCAGACCTCCAGGCACAGAATTCACCTTCCTAGTCTCAGAATGGCATACATAGATCTTTCTATTTATGCTAATATTTTATATTTATAATTATATTAAAAAAAATTATACAGTGACATTCACTCCTGAAACTTACCACTACACAGATCAGGACAAAGAAGCTTTCCTAAATTCCATTTCTTGTACTCCAGAGTTAACTACTCTCATGACTCTAAAATCAATGCTATAAATTCAAGGGAAAAACTGAATGTAAAAGAGGATGCACCTTGTCAAAGAATATGTAGAGGACTTTGAAAAATAAGGAGCAAGAGAGAGATGTCCTAAATCATTCCATTTAGTGCAACAATTGAAGCTGAAGTTTTAGCAAATATCTAATAGAAAATAAGAAAGAAAACCCAAATGGCCAGAAATACTTTGAAAAAGTTACTAGAACATATCGGCAACTAGGAAATACAAATTAAAATGAAACAGCACAGATTTAACACATGCAGAAAAATGAGGACATTTGAAAACTAAGACTCATGCATTGCTGATAGCATTCCATTGGTACAATCTTTTTGAGAGGAAAATTGCCCAGATAAGTATAAACATAAATTTATGTGATGTGATTGCTCACCAAGAACAGTGAAAGGCCAGAATGATTTACAGCAAAAAAAAAAAAAAAAAAAAATCAACCTCCTGTTCCCATAGATGTTATGTATGTAGTCCATTTAGATTTTTGAAGAACTAGAACAGAAAAGAGAGATTGGCGTGGACAATCCTCTGTGCCCACCATGTTAGACAACACCTTGGTGCACCTTATAGACCAAACAGTCCCTCGGAACCAGGACATCTTGAAAGGGGAGGCTTTTATCTCTACGACTGAGTAGAGTAACTGCATGACAAAATGGAATAATGATGGAAGAAAAGGAGGCTCCATTATGTAAGATTAATGTTGAAATTAATGAGGTTTAGGAAAAGTATGTCTTTATACACTTAGAGGTGAGAAAATGTTCATAATATTCATTATTGAAAAACCAACTAAAAAGCAAGTAACATAAACGTCTCTCTAAATAAGATTCTACAAGTAATTCAGATATGTTTTCATGTCTAAAGTAAATGAAATAAGTGATGGAGAACATGGAAGGATTGGGAAAGGTGAAAAAGATCCATGCAGAGTACCCTTTGACATAGAGCTTCAGAGGTGATACACCCCTGAGATGGGAGAGTGAAGGTTTTCGCCAACCTTGCCAGGTGAGAGCAGACTCCCTCACTGCCCACCTGTGAGAGTCGCCAGAGTCATCATAACTAGTTAACACAAAGTGGGTGACTTATAGCCATAGGAATTTATTTTCTCATAAGCTTGAAGGATAGATGTCCAAAATCAAGTTGTCAGCAGGGTCTGCTGCCCTTGATAACTTTAGACAAATATTCTCCCTTGCCTCATCCTGGGGGTTCCTGGAAACGTTGATGTTCCTTCCCCTGTTCCTGCATCGTTCCAACTTCTGTCCAATCTTTACATGCCCTTTGACCTTGTGTCTTTGGGCCTTTTCCTCTTCTTCAATGGACACCAGTTATTGAATTTAGGACCCACCTAATCCAGCATGACATCTTTCTAATTCACTTGGAAAGACCCTATTTCCAAGTAAGGTCACATTCTGAGTTTCTGGGTACTCATTTTTGGAGGCAGACATTATTCACATAACTACACTGATGCTGTGTCTGGTTCAGGGAATTTATATTCCGCAGCTGCGGAATGTAGCGCTGCATCTACGCCAAGCAGGTGCATACTGCTAACGTTCCGGAGCAATGTAACACATGACAACAATGCTTTGGTTTATTTCATCAAGTACTGGGGAAAATGTGATAATATAATCATGATTTGGATGTTTACATCTCTTTTAACTGTTTTTACTTCATATATTTTAAGTTTTAATAATTTGCATACAAACTTAAGTTTTTCACATCATCCAGCTTGGACATTTTCATTTGGAAACACCCCTTTATAATATGCAAACCTTTTCCCTGAAATCTGCTTTGTCTAATAATTATGGAGCCATAAGAGCCTCATTTTCCTTAGGATATTCATAAACACAACTATCTCCAGCTTTTTACTATAAAACTTTCTATATTTTTCTATTAACCATATACAACATTTATAATGTGATTCGGGATGTCTTCCCAGGATGAAAATATTTTGTTTTAACATATGTTTACTCAATCTGCATTGATAGAAGAGCCGCCTTATGGCCGGGAAAGGGCTGCACCTATTCAGCAGGCGCAGAGGCCTGCACATCGCCTTTGTCACGCCAACACACCGGGATGAGACAGAGGAAGGGCTGTGGGCCAGAAGGCCACAGCTGCAGCCCTGGGGAGGCCTTTCCAAGGAGGACCACTGGGTTCTTCTAAATTGTCTTGCTTCTTGCTCAATGGGCCCCAGTAGTTCAGAATGATTTCAGGGAGTCACTCCTAACCATCCTGTTCTGGGCTGAGATGTATCAGAGGAAGTTTGGCCACAGGACTACCTCTCTCTGGGACCCTGGGAGTAGGGAGCCCCAGCGCACTCAGAGGCCAAGTCTCACCTAATTGGCCATTTGAGGCCACAAATCCCAGCTGTGCCAAGTGGAGAGCATCTTCCCAGCAGAGGGACCCAAAGATGCAGGTGCCATGAGTACCAGCTGGCTGAGGGGACAGACACAGGGAGCAGGTGAGCTGAGCCCATCCCCTCTTCTGCTTTTACCGAGACCTAAGAGCTTCCTGCAGAAGGCCCTTGGAGCACCTGGCCTCCCTCTCACCCTGACCCAGGTGCTCTCTTCTGCTCCCTCCCTCCCCACTTCACTTCCCTGCACAGGAGGCCAGAGCTGAACAGGGTGGAGGGTGCTCAGTGCCACGTCATTATCCTCAGCACAGACCTGGGTCAGGAGTCCTGTCCGCCCTGGGAGCACAGGGTCCTGGGTGAGCCGTGCCCCTTCTGACATCACAGGAGCACTGCGGTCATCACTCAGCAGGGTGTGGTCAGCATCACTGACAGGTGAGTCCTGGGAGCCTGGACCTGGACATATCACTGCCCACCTCCCAACTGCACTGGGCATGATCAGTCAGGACAGCAGGTCTGAACACTAATGAAAATAGAAATAACCAGCAGGTCTCAAATAAACATGGGCTTAAATCCAGTGGCCTGAGACCTTGCATTTCTGACCAGCTTTAGGTAATGATATTGTTATAGGGCCTCAGACTGCATTTGCCTAACTAAATTGACAAGGAAAGGACACAGGGCCCAATCATTAAATACAAAGGCTTGCAGTCAACACTGGATTCTTCTGCTTCACAGGGGAAGGTACATATGAAGTTTAATCATAGGTTTACTGAAGTGGCCACAGCCCCACTGCAGTATCTCAACAGCCAACAGAATGTCTGAGTTTATTTTCAAAAACCATCTTGGCTTCCCAGAAGAAAATGCAAATTGTTTCTCATGGGCTTCACTAGGCATCCTAGGGGTCATTGTTCTCAGGACCCAAGGCCCCTGAAATGGACAAACTGTCCTGGGAAACAGAATAGAACATGAAGCTGGGAACCACAAGGGACATAAAAGCAAGACAGCAGGACTGGGATGGTGGGGAAAAGATGATCACTCCAGCCACAGTGGCTGTATTGTGTGTACGAACAGGACGTAGGCAGAGATGGACAGAAAAAGATTCAGTTCAGTTCAGTCACTCAGCTGTGTCTGACTCTTTTTGACCCCATTGACTGCAGCACACCTGGCCTCCCTGTCCATCACCAACTCCCAAAGCTTACTCAAATTCATGTCCATCAAGTCAGTGATGCCATCCAACCATCTCATCCTCTGTCACCACCTTCTCCTTCTCTCTTCAATTTTTCCTAGCATCACGGTCTTTTCAAATGAATCAGTTCTTCACACCAAATGGCCAAAGTGTTGGAGTTTCAGCTTCAACATCAGTCCTTCCAATGAATACTCAAAACTGATTTCCTTTAGGATTGAGTGGTTGGATCTCCTTGCAGTCCAAGGGACTCTCAAGAGTCGTCTCCAACACCACAGTTCAAAAACATCAATTCTTCAGTGCTCAGCCTTCTTTACAGTCCGACACTCACATCCATACCTGACTACAGGAAAACTCATAGCTTTGACTAGACGGACCTTTGTTGGCAAAGTAATGTCTCTGCTTTCAAATATGCTGTCTAGATTGGTCATAACTTTTCTTCCAAGGAGCAAGGGTCTTTTATTTTCATGGCTACAGTTACAATCTGCAGTGATTTTGGAGCCCAAAAAAACAAAGTATGCCACTGTTTCCACTGTTTCTCCATCTATTTGCCATGAAGTGATGGGACCTGATACCATGATGTTAGTTTTATGAATGTTGAGTTTTAAGCCAACTTTTTCACTCTCCTCTTTCACTTTCATCAAGAGGCTCTTTAGTTCTTCTTCACTTTCTGCCATAAGGGTGGTGTCATCTGCATATCCGAGATTATTGATATTTCGCCTGGCAATCTTGATTCCAGCTTGTGCTTCTTCCAGCCCAGCGTTTCTCATGATGTACTCTGCATAGAAGTTAAATAAGCAGGGTGACAATATACAGCTTTGATGTACTCCTTTCCTGATTTGGAACCAGTCTATTGTTCCATGTCCAGTTCTAACTGTTGCTTCCTGACCTGCAAACAGATTCCTCAAGAGGCAGGTCAGATGGTCTGGTATTCCCATCTCTTAAAGAATTTTCCACAGTTTATTGTGATCCATGCAGCCAAAGGCTTTGGCATAGTCAATAAAGCAGAAGTAGATGCTTTTCTGGAACTCTTTCTTTTTTGTTGATCCAACAGAAGTTGACAATTTGATCTCTGGTTCCTCTGCTGTTTCTAAATCCAGCTTAAGCATCTACAAGTTCATGGTTCACATACTGTTGAAGCCTGGCCTGGAGAATTTTGAGCATTACTTTGCTAGCCTGTGAGATGAGTACAATTGTGTGGTAGTTTGAACATTGTTTGGCATAGCCTTTCTTTGGGATTGGAGTGAAAACTGACATTTTCCAGTCCTGTGGCCACTGCTGAGTTTTCCAAATTTGCTAACATATTGAGTGCAGTACTTTCATAGCATCATCTTTTAGGATTTGAAATAGCTCAACTGGAATTCCATCACCTCCATTAGCTTTGTTCATAGTGATGCTTCCTAAGGCCCACTGTCTGGCTCTAGGTCAGTGATCACACCATTGTGGTTATCTGAGTCATGAAGATATTTTTTGTATAGTTCTTCTGTGTATTCTTGCCACCTCTTCTTAATAGCTCTGTTAGATCCATACCATTTCTGTCCATTATTGTGGCTATCTTTGCATAAAATATTCCCTTGGTATCTCAAATTTTTTGAAGAGATCTCTGGTCTTTCCCATCCTATTGTTTTCCTCTATTTCTCTGCATTGATCACTGAGGAAGGCCTTCTTATCTCTCCTTGCTATTCTTTGAACTCTGCATTCAAATGGGCATATCTTTCCTTTTCTCCTTTGCCTTTAGCTTCTCTTCTTTTCTCAGCTATTTGTAAGGTCTCCTCAGACAACCATTTTGCCTTTTTGCATTTCTTCTTCTCGGGGATGGTCTTCATCACTGCCTCCTGTACAATGTCATGAACCTCCTTCCATAGTTCTTCAGGCACTCTGTCAATCAGATCTAATCCCTTGAATCTATTTGTCACTTCTACTGTATAATCATTAGGGATTTGATTTAAGTCTTACTTGAATGGTCTAGTGGTTTTCCCTACTTTCTTCAAATTTAGTCTGAATTTGGCAATAAGGAGTGCATGATCTGAGCCACACTCAGCTCCCAGCCTTGTTTTTGCTGACTGTTTAGAACTTCTTCATCTTCAGCTGCAAAGAATATAATCAATCTGATTTCAGTACTGACCATCTGGTGATGTCCATGTGTAGAGTCTCTCTTGTATTGTTGGAAGATGGTGTTTGCTATGACAAGTATGTTCTCTTGGCAAAACTCTGTTAGGCTTTGCCCTGCTTCAGTTTGTACTCCAAGGCCAAATTTTCCTGTTACTCCAGGTGCTTCCTGATGTCCTACTTTTGCATTCCAGGCCCTTATAATGAAAAGGACGTCTTTTTTGGATATTAGTTCTAGAAGATCTTGTAGGTCTTCATAGAACCGTTCAACTTCAGCTTCTTCAGCATTACTGGTTGGGCCATAGACTTGGATAACTGTTATATTCAATGGTTTGCCTTGGAAATGAAGAGAGATCATTGTCGTTTTTGAGACTGCCCCCAAGTACTGCATTTCAGACTCTTTTGTTGGCTAGGAGTGCTACCCCATTTATTCTAAGGGATTCCTGCCCACAGTAGTAGATATAATGGTCACCTGAGTTTAATTCACCCAATTCGGTCCAGCAAAAACTTAGCTGAGACTAATGTGAATGTGTGTACAGGACAGGGATGGGAGGACAGCCAAGGAATGGGCAGCAGAGGTGTGTAGGGCATCCCACCAGCTCCACTCAGACTACCAGCTCCTAACCCATGTCACATTGCACAATGCCGGGGCATCCCTAGTCAAACTATGATACTCTGCTGTCCTGTGAGGGTTGGAGTCAGGCCAGCCAGGAGAGGAAAGATGGGCAACCCACTCTTTCTCCTGCATGCTCTATTGTTGAAAAGTAAGAACTCTCTCAGACCACCTTCTAAGAGAACTGCAGGCTGAGCGAGAATGTGGTGGTCATCATTGCTCTGCAGGCATCACTGACCACATAGCTGCTGCCTGTACACCCCTACTCCCAGGGAAGGCACTCCCTCTGAAGGTGGCCAACCCTGTGATCCTGCAGCTCGCACCTCTAAAGAATGAAACTGTTCTAAAATCGGTTCTGCTCTCCCACTGATGCTCCTCTTAGTCCTGGGAGGCACTGTGGTGTCCACCTTCCTTCCTCACTCCTCCCTTTTTTAAGCTGCATCTCCCCTGACCACCCCTCTGGGCATCACACAGCTGGTGCCCAAGTCCCACATGAGTGTGGAGGTCAGCCCTAGTCTGGGATGTGACAGGGACAGGAAGCAGCACCCAGCAGGAGGACCCAGTCACTGAGACAGACGTGACCATGTTGGTGGCTCCCACAGCTCCAAGCAATCACCCTACAGGGTGTGCAGAGGAGCCAGGGGTATGGAAGTCAGGATGAGAGAGGATATGCCACATGCTGAATGTGTCACAGCCCCTGACCTGCTGCTTTTCAGACCATGGAGGCAGACTTTCTCCTCTCCAGGAATTGTCTAACATCCAGACATTACAAGAAAGAACCCTTAGATTCTCAAGGATGCAGAGAGTTCTGCTGAGGTTGCCAACAAGATCCTATCTTAGAGACAAAGATGCTAAGTTAGGTCTCAGGTCCTGCAGGAGAGAAAGGCGTAGCTACACACTGGCCTGGTAAGGGTTGGTCCCTTACCTGCTCCCAGCCTGTACCAGGATAGAGCTATCACTGGGTCATTTCCTGATGGCATGAAGTGCTTAACAATTTCTGAAATTAAAGAATGAGTAAATAAGAGGTGGGAGGTGCAGGATTAGATAACTGAGCAGGTGCAGAAATAGCACAGCTCAGGAGCATCCCTGTGGGGAGGAAGAGCATGTCCTTCAAAGCAAGGACAGGGAGATGGAAGCCACCCTTACACAGTAGACTCTCGGCTTGGCAGGACCCCTTGAGTCTCTTCTCATAGCAAATGCTCCATCTCCCACAGGGTGAGTGCTCCAAGCACACTTCGTAATTAGTAAATCACAGGAAATGGTTATGCTTCAGATCAGCTAGTATTTGTCAGGAAGAAGGGTGGTATCTAGTTGCCCCTGCAGTTGGGCACTGAAGGGTGCCTGTTCTCCAAGAGAGGATGATTTTGTGACCCTGACCTGCTCCCTCTCACTGCCTCCACCAGCTCTTGACTCTCTGCCCCATGTCACCAGCTCAGGGCCATGTCACCCCATGGAAACAGAAACCTCTCAGAGATGCCTTTGCAAGAGTTTGTGCTGGATGGATTTGAGGGTGGTCCACAGACCCAGGCCCTGCTCTTTGCTCTGTTCCTGGCCCTGTACATGGTGGCCGTCCTGGGGAACCTCACCATGATCGTGGTCATCACCCTGGATGCCCGTCTGCACTCCCCAATGTACTTCTTCCTCAAGAACCTCTCATTTGTGGACTTGTGCTATTTGTCTGTCATCTACCCCAAGGCCCTGGCAAACACCACATTTTCCTCCAAGGTCATCACATTTGAGGGATGTATCATTCAGTTTTTCTTTTTCTCTCTAATGGGCACCACTGAGGCTTTCCTCTTGGCCGTGATGGCCTATGACCGCTTCGTGGCCATCTGCAGCCCCCTGCGCTACCCCATCTCCATGCGCCCCTCGGTCTGTGCCCGCCTGGTGCTGGGCTCCTACTGCGGGGGCTGCCTCAACTCCATCCTGCAGACCAGCTTCACATTCAGCCTCCCGTTCTGCAGCTCCAACCGCATCGACCACTTCTTCTGTGATGTGCCGCCTCTGCTCAAGCTTGCCTGTGCTGACACTACCATTAATGAGCTGGTCATGTTTGCCATCTGTGGCCTCATCATTGTGGGCACCACACTTGTGGTCCTCATCTCCTACGGCTACATCACAGGGACCATCCTGAGGATGCACTCAGGAGGAGGGAGACACAAGCTCTTCTCCACCTGCGGCTCCCACATGACAGCCGTGTCCCTCTTTTATGGAACACTTTTTGTCATGTATGCCCAGCCAGGAGCTGTGCAGTCCATGGAGCAGGGCAAGGTGGTCTCTGTCTTCTACACGCTGGTCATCCCGATGCTCAACCCTCTCATCTACAGTCTGAGAAACAAGGACGTGAAGGATGCCCTGCGGAGACTGTGGCAGAAACACACAGCCACATGAAGGAGGGTGACCCAAGGAAAGGACAAGAGCTTTGGGAGAGGCACTAGGTTTAATCTGAAGAATTTATTCCTCATTCCTGTAATTCATTCTTTCCTCCAGCATTGTATTTAATCCTTCTTGGAAGAACATCATGGACCTCAAACTGCAAGAGATGGAAAATGAATAAGGCATTTTCTTTGCCAACATAAAATTAGTATCCTTAAAGGGTACAACTCTAATCTTGAAGTTTGGGTAATACAGTGGGCAGAATGATGAGCAGAGAGTCTTTGATTGAGAGTGTATTTCCTAATTCAGCATCTTCCAGTGAAGATAGTGTTGTTGTTTTTCAGTAGCGAAGTTGTGTCCAGTTCCTTGTGACCCCATGAATGTAGCATGTCAGACTTCCCTTTCCTTTGCTATATCCTTGACTTTGCTCAAATTCATCTCGATTAAATTGGTGATGACATCCAGCCATCTCATCCTCTGTCACACCCTTCTCCTCCTGCCCTCAATCTTTCCCAGCATCATGGTCTTTTCCAGTGAGTCAGCTCTTTGCATCAGGTGGCCAAAGTATTGGAGCTTCAGCTTCAGCATCATTCTATCCAATGAATATTCAGAGTTGATTTCCTTTAGGATGGACTGGTTGGATCTCCTTGCTCTCCAGTGAATGTATGAAACTAGACAAACTCTGATGCTTTTCCCTTCATTTCATTGTTGAATCCATGTAAATATGTGCTCAGTAATCTCCTTTGGACCACCTAGTAGGAAGGTTCTAGGACACTCAGCCTGGTCCCTTCCTTGGTGATAGCCTAGGTCACCACAGTCAATTAGGGGAGTTAGGAAGACCACGCTTCCCCTCAACCCTGCAGCGGGGCTGTTCCTCCCCGCCCCCCTTCTGTTCACTGATGCCACCACCCAACAAGGCAGCAGGGAGCACCTGCTCCTGCTTCAGAGGCTCCCAGTGCTCCCTGTCCTGGGTTCTCCCCTCAGTCAGCAGCTGGGAGCCCCAGGGAGTCAGTGTGGATGCCTGACACCCAAAGTTCACCATCCAACCTGACAGGTGACAGTGTCCTGACTACTTGTGACCCTAAGAAATGGGGCCTTGTCAGCAGACATCTCGGAATAAGGATGGAGGTGCTGGTGCTGCTGCAGAGAGCAGGGGTGGGGAAGGAGGGGGCAGTTTCTTGGCAGAAGCACAGCTCCCTGGCCCTCAGTCCCACACTCCCTGAGGGAGCTGGATTGTCAGCCTTGACTTCCCCATTCAGAGCTCCAGCCCCCTGCTCCACGGACCCAACACACAGTCTGGACTCAGATCCCTATCGTATCTCCCTGTGGTAGAGTCATCCAGTCCCATGGTCACTCTCAGGAGGTGGTCCTCTGGACACAGGGTTAGTCTGTAGGGTCAGTAGGGACGTGCCCTCCTCTCTGATCACAGCTCTCCATCTCCCTGCTGTCTGCTCAGGAGACTCTGGCAAGCAGCCAAAACCCAAGTCATCAGATTGCTGCTCACCATTCCTCCCTCAATAGGAACCTACTCCAATGTCTCTGCTGGACTCTTGATAGCATTGTCTCATCTTTGGGCTCCAAAATTAATTCTAAGTCTGGTGTAGATTACTGTATTCATCTGCTGACCTTTATTCTTTGAGGAGCTTTCCCAAAATAACATGCCTTCTTATGGTGTCATACTACTATACTGTTCTCTTTCCCTGCATTCCTTTCTTCCTGTTTTTTCTCTGCCTCCCCCTCATTTCCTCCCCTTCCTTCCTTCCCTCCTTCCTTCCTTTCTCCTTCTCTCCCTCACTTTATTTTTGTCATTCCAAGGAATGTCTTACTTTAAATTTCTAAAGGAAAAGGAAAATCCCAACCTTTTGTATACAAGTGTAGAGTCCTCATCAGTATGTGAATTTTAATGGTACAAGCAGTAAGGAATCTATGGTTCTTAGTAGAACATTAATTTTCACTTTCAAATAAATCAGGAAAATTGAGCCCAGCACTAGATGGAATAGAAATTGTTCTATAATCTGGAAGAGAATTATTTTTAAAATCCTACAGGTTGGCTTTACCTCTCTGTAAAACTATATTTCAGATTGCAGTGACTATCTCTATACAATGGTAGACGTCGTTTACTTGGTTGTTCATCCCATACTATGCTTTGCAAGCTACTGGCATGCACTAGATTCTCATTTCACATCTAACACCAGAGTATAAGTTGAGTTCAGTGTTAATTAGTCACTGAACTCCAAAATACACATGATACAGCTCATCTCTTTATTGTGCTTAAGTGGACAATAAATACATTGCGTTTCAAGACCATATTGTAGTTTTGATGCTGATATTTTTTTAAACTTTAGAAGTTTCTGCCTTTAAAAGCAAAAAATAAAATAAAATAACTTTTGTTGTATTTTGGGTTTGGTTCAGTCCTATTGTTAGTTGCTAAGTCATGTGTTGTTGTTTAGTCGCTAAGCCTGGCCAACACTTTTGTGACCCCATGGACTGTAGCCCACCAGGACCCTGTGTCCATGAAATTTCCCATGCAAGAATTCTGAAATGGGTTGCCATTTCCTCCTCCAGGGGATCTTCCTGACTATAGAGTTCAGTAGTGTCTGGTACATTCACCTTGTGTGTATCAGATCTCCAGAACTTTTCATTTTGCAAACCTGGAACTCCATCCCCCTAAACAATAACTCCCTGTTGCTCCCTTACCTCCACCACCAGGAGACACAATTCTTCTTTCTGTCTCTACAAATGTGACTTCTTCAGATGCCCCCAGATAAGTAAAACATACAGCATTGGTCTTTTTGCATCTGGTTGTTACACTTAGCATAGTCTCCTTAAGATTTACCCATGTTGTAGCATGTGACAGGATTTCTATCCTTTTTAAGGCTAAACAGTATTCCATCACATGTGTATGCAACTTTTTGTTTATCTCTTCACCCACCAAGAGACACTCGGGTTGCCTCCACCTTTTGGCATGCAAAAGGTGCATCTCTTAGAAAGACTGCTGTTTTGTTCTTTATCTCATTTTTTACTATATATCCAGATATTTGATTGCATAATATGGTAATTCTTTTTTAATTTTAGGAAGAACCCTATACTCTTTTTCATAGTGGCTGTACCATTTTTATGTCTACCAAAAGTGCAAAATTGTTGCAATTTATCCACATAATAGTCAGTATATGTTCTCCTTTCTCTTTCACGTCAGCCATTATAGTGATTGTGAGGTATAATCTCTTTGTTGTTATTTTAATATTTCCCTAATGATTACTGATTTTGAGCATTTTCTTATATGTTTGTTGGCAATTTGTAGGTTATCTCTAGAGAAATATCTTCAAGTAACATGAAAATTTTAAACTAGGTTATTGGTTCACTTAATTGTAGTAATTCTTTATGTATTCTGAATATTATCCTCTCATCAGACATAACATTTTAAACATTTTCTTCCAGGTCACAGGTTGCCTTTCCATACTGCTATCTAAGTCTTTAATGCACACATTTTTAGTTTGATAGTTACATAGTTAGATAGCCACAAGTGTCTATTTTCCCTTTTGTTTCATATGTTTTTGGTGTCATATCCAACAAATCATTGTCAAATTTAAGGTTATTGAGTTTTTCTCAGATGTTGTCTTCCAGGAGTTTAACAGACTTATGTCATGTATTTAGGTTTTTTCTGTTTTTTTGACGATAAACGCATATCATCATTTATTTAATGTTTAAGCTCTTGCACTAGATTTTTACAAGCTGGTGAACACTGACAAATTATTTCTCCCACAGAACTATAACCACTTGTTCCCGGATAGTATAAATATATGGTTGAGCTAACATTAATACACATCACCATTTTATCAATTACATAATAAAACAAATTGTCAAGTATCCAAATATTAAGCTCAAAAGGTATATAAAATATTAAATGTCTCCTCAATTCGTTAGCAGAAACCCACTTTTTTTTGCAAGAGAGGCTGGGAATCACACTTCAAACAAAACCAAGTTGGTAAACAACTTCAGTAAGTATGAAAAAAAATTATAATAATTTCAGAAATTTTGATTAAGAATTGTTTTAGTTACAGTAACAAAGTATTTCTACCTTTTAAAAAAAATATTTACTAAATTAAAGCGCATATTCTACATGTTCTGCACAAGACAAAGGCAACAGTTTACTAAAAATACTTAATAGCCCCCTTCCATTCTTTTTTCAGGCCCTCCCTGTAAGTTGCACCCCAAAGTGCAAACATTAAAATGAACTGTAAGGCTTTTGTCTGGAGACATTAAAGACATGTGCTTCTGTACAATGTAGATTTTCAAAATGGAGGCCTTCTACAACATAAAATGAGATTTATAGAAAGATATTAAATAATCACTGTAAGACTTGGTTAATTAAAAAGGGAGCAAATCTGATGTATACTGGTATGAATGTGGGAGATGTAAACATATTGTGAGCAAACAAACCTCATAGGCCCTACTTTCTATGTTTGAAATGATGCAAGGAATAAACCACAAAAGGTCCAGAGCGTTCATAGTTCCCGGGATTTGTTCTATATGATACTAAAAATATACAAGTATTGTGCTGGGAATTTTGGCACCTAGTCTTTCTAAATTTCTTACGTATTGGTAAGATTCTGGCATGGAAACAGATTTAATGACATGACTCAATACTGCATGATTTCAGGAAAGGTCAATTGGTACAAATTAGAAGCACATATTAATGCTCAACAGAAAGAATTCTTTACTAGTATTCAAATAGGTTGATCATAACCTGAACAGAGACTGCAATTCTGCCAGGCCTGTGGCCTGGTAAAACTGCTTTTCAACACTCCTACGGAAGCTTCATCAGACTTATTCACCAAGTCAACTGGGCTATCTGCTATGTATGACAAATTCCATCGTGTCTCAGATTCCACTTCCAAGCAATGGCATCATGCACCCTCGTTTTACCGAATGCAACAGTTGTTTCTATGCCCATTGGAGTCTTTGAAGTGCAGCCGCATTTTAGGACGATATTTCTCCAAATACAAAAGTTGCTTGCTATTAAAAGCACCTCGCCGATTTTGTCTTTTGAAATGTACTGCATCTTCATATTTCATTCCACCTTCAATTAATGCTAGGGCAACAAGCACTGGAGCTCTGTCAAGGCCTGCAATACAATGAACAGCAATACAACAACCAGGGTCTTCATGAAACTTAATTTTCACAAGGCGTAACCAATCATCAACAATCTGGTTAGATGGTGGTGTGCCATCATCAAAAGGCCAATCGAGAACATGGATGCCTTCTTTCTCCACGAGAGTAGTGTCATAAGTTGCTTCACATACTCTTACAATTGTGGTAACTCCATACTTCTTAAGTTGCTCTATAAATTTGCTTAACGTTGCATTAGTTGGGTTGTGTATAATAAGAAATCTCATGTTCCTGTACGTAACTTCCACAGGAGCTGGGCGGTTCGTTAGAGCCATGTTAATTTAGTTAAAAAACACTCAATAGGGATATGAAAGAATTTAAAAAATTGAATACAGAAATGATGCAAAGAAACGCAGTCAACTTCAATATACTCCACTTGAAATTCTCGGTGCTTTTAAGTATGAAGTTGGGAGTAATGAATGAATGAGCCTCTTAACAAGAAGCAGCAATTCTTCAATCCAGTAATACTGAGGCAACAGAAAGGAAGTGCACTGAGGTTTACCCCATCCAGATCAGAACTCTTGTAAAAAAATGCTCTGTGGATTTCAATTCAACACTTCTGTGTCCAGGTTAACCAGTCTTACAGGGGCTTCTTGGTTGAGCAGTAATCAATTTCTGCAGTTCACTTGTCTGCATAGAGGTCGTGCTGTGCCTGGCAGTAATCTCCACTGCCCTTCAGAAACTCCATAAATGTGTGACCGAGAACACCACAGAACGGAGGACTATGTCTACTCATTGAAGATTGTGGCCTAACCACACAGCGGGTCCCGAGGCGGAGGCGGCGGCGGCGGCAGCTTCGCGGGCGGCGGCACCGGAGTCGGTTCTGCAGTGAGCGGCCGGGGAAGGGCGCACAGCCTCGCCACCCGCTGCATTTAGGTTTTTAATCCATATTAAGTTAGTTTTTGCTCATGAAGCTAGGTAAGGGCCCACATTATGCATTTTCACATAAGCAGCTGGTTTTCCAATGCCATTTGTTGAAAGGGTGTCTTTTCCCTGTGAGTCATCTTGGCACATTTGTTGAAGACCATTGGACGAAATTGATGAAGCCTCATTTCTGAGCTCTGTATTCTGCTCCATTGTTCTACAAGTCTGTCTTTGTGCCAATACTATACTGTTTTGAGACTGCAGATTTGTAATATGTTTCCAAATTAAGAAGTCTGAGAGCTTTTCAGTCGGGTGCTGAGTGGCTCTTCAGATCATGTGGCAGTTCCGTGGATCATAACAACAGAGAACATGGTGACCGTGACCCGGAAGGAATGGACCCACTGGTGTCATCGAGAGTCACTGGAACGAGGCTGTTGAAAACATTGGTAATGAGAACTTAAAGGAATCTCTTCTTTGGGGCACCTATGCTCATGGTTTTGAGAAGTCATCAGTTATTCAGCAGAGAGCTATTATTCCATGTATTAAGGAGTATGATGTGATTATCAAGCTCAGTCAGGTACTGGCAAGACAGCCACATTTGCTCCATGATTGGAGACTGAATTCCAGGAGACCCAAGCACAATATTGGCCCCTGCCAGAGAACTGGCTTGGCAAATCCAAAAGGTAATTCTAGCACTTAGAGACTATGTGGGAGCAACTTGTCATGTCTGCATTGGTGTAACCAGTGTTCTAAATAAAATGCAAAACTGCAGGCCGAAGCCCCACATATTGCTTTCTGTACACCCGGGAGAGTTTCTGATGTGTTAAACAATTATCTTTTTCCAAAATGGGTCAAAGTGCTTGTTTTGGGTGAAGCAGATAAAATGCTTAGCTGAGGGTTTAAGGATCAAATCTATGAGATTTTTCAAAAATTAAATACAAATATTCAGGTGACGTTGTTTTCTGCCACAAGGCCAACAGTTGTGTTGGAACTGACCAAAATTCATGAGAAACCTGATTCAAATTCTGGTGAAAAAGGAATAACTGACCCTTGAAGGAATCAAACAATTTTGTATCAGTGTTGAAAGAGAGAAATGAAAGTTGGATGTACTTTGTGACTTGTATGAGACACTAACGATTACACAGGCTATTATTTTTCTCAACACAAGGCACAAGATAGTGTTATGCCTGATGTCCGAATCCCCGAGCGGGAAGAGAGAAGGCCTCCAAGACAATGCAACTCGCAGGAAGGGAAGTTTATTACTGACTTGAGCCAGGACTCTCCGCCCGCAACCAACGCAGTGGTGCGAGTCAGACAGCCCCGAGCCCAAGCTGTTACACAAATTTACAGGGTGAAGAGCGGATTGGTTACACGTTTGCAAAGCAATTTCATTGGTCAATACTTTCACGCGCGTGGGACTTTCCTGGGGGTTTCCGCCCCGTTCCTAATTTCCTAATTGGCAAACAGCGGTCAGTATTAAGTGAAAGCTAATTGGTCCTAATTGGCAAACAGTGGTACCAAGTAGGAAGGTCTACTCCTAATCTAAGCTGTGTTACTTCTGCTCGCCTCACAGTAGACTGGCTCATAGAGAAAATGCATGGCAGGGACTTCAGAGTTGCTTCTGTGCCTGGTGACGTAAGTCAGAAGGAATGAGTTGTAATCATGAGGGAACTCTGAGTGAAGTGAGTCAGAAAGAGAAAAACAAATATTGCACATTAGTGCATATATGTGGAAGCTAAAAAGATGGTACTGATGAGCCTAGTTGCAGGGCAGCAGTTGAGGCACAGACATAGAGAACAGACTTATGGACACGCGCAGGAGGAGGAGAGGGGGTGGGATGAATAGAGAGAGTGGCATGGAAACATACATTACCATAAATAAAATAGTTAGCTAGTGGGAATTCGCTGTATGTCTCGGAACTCAAACCAGGCTCTGTAACAAGCTAGAGGGGTGGGGTGGGGTGGGCGGTGAGAGGGAGGTTCAAGAGAGAGGGGACATGTGTATACTTATGGCATTCACGTTGATGTAAGGCAGAAATCAACACAATATTGTAAAGCAATTATCCTTCAATTAAAAATACATAAACTTCTTTTAAAAGTCTGGGACTTCCAAGTTTGCTTTCAAGATTATCTTGACTATTTCTCTTTCTTGAGAGTCCATATGAATTTTAAAATGTACTTTTCATTTTCTGCAAAACATAACTGTGATTTTGAAAGTGTGACATAGACGCTTAGATCACACTGGATAATTTTATTCTCTTCCAACTCAAGCACATGGGATATCTTTCATTTTTTAGATTGCCTTTAATTTCTTCTTTCAGCAGTCCAGGGGGCTCTCAAGAGGCTTTTCAACACCACGGTTCAAAAGCATCAATTCTTTACACTTAGCTATCTTTATGGTCCAACTCTCACATGTGTACATGACTACTGGAAAAACCATAGCTTTGACTATACAGTCTGTCAGCAAAGTGATGTCTCTGCTTTTTAATATGCTGTCTAGGTTTGTCACAGACTTTTCTTCCAAGGAGCAAACATCTTTCGATTTCAAGGCTGCAGTCACCACCTGCAGTGATTTTGGAGCCCAAGAAAATAGTCTGTCACTGTTTTCATTGTTTCCCCATCTATTTGCCATGAAGTGATGGGACCGGATGCCATGGTCTTTGTTTTTTGACTGTTGAGCTTTAAGCCAACTCTTTCACTCTCCTATTTACCTTCATCAAGAGGCTCTTTAAATTCCTCTACAATTTTTGCCATAAGGGTGGTGTCAGCTGCACATCTGAGGTTACCGAACTTTCTCCCGGCAATCTTGATTCCAGCTTGTGATTCATCCAGCCTGGCATTTCCCATGATATATTCTGCACAGAAGTTAAATAAGCAGGATGACAATATACAGCTTTGATGTACTCTTTTCCCAATTTGGAACCAGTCTGTTGTTCCATGTCCTGTTCTAACTATTGCTTCTTGACCTGGATACAGGTTTCTTTGGAGGCATCTCTAAGAATTTCCATCTCTCTAAGAATTTTCCACAGTTTGTTGTGATATCATGTTTCATATTTTGAATCAATCTAATACATGACAACAATATTTTGATTTGTTTCATCAATTACTGAGAGAAGTATGATAAATATCAATCATTATTTGGATGTTTACCTTTCTAATCCTGTCCATTTTTGATTCATATATTTGAAATCTTCACTAGTGGTATACAAATTTAAATTTTTCGATAATCCACATGGATTGAACATTTTTATTTTGAAATGTCCCTTTATAAGCAAACTTTTCCTCTGAAATCTATTTGTCTAATAATTTTTGAGCCTTAAGAGCCTCGTGCATATTCATAACACAACTTTCTCCAGGATTTTACTCTCATACTTCCTATAATTTTCTAATAATCATATATCACATTTATAAATTGGCTGTGATTTTCAGTGCAGGATTAAAATATTTTAACAGATACATTTACTTGACCTCCAGTGAGGGAAGGGCCATATTATGACTTAGAGAGGGCTGTGCTGCTTCTGTAGACACAGAGCCCTGCACATGACTCTTTGTCACACCCACAGACCAGGATGAAGCCGAGGAGGAGGGTAGGGTGTGGGCCAGGAGACCACGCCTGCAGCCTGAGGAGACCTTTCCAAGAAGGGCCTCTGGGTCCCTCTGAGTTGCTTCTCACCCAATGGACCCCAGCGCTCCCGGAGGAATTTCAGGCTTCCTGCTCCTCCTGTTTTGGGCTGAGATGTATCAAAGGAAGGTTAGCCACAGGATTGCATCTTTCAGGGACTCGAGGAGTTGGGAGTCCCAGCGTACTCAGAGCTCAAGTAAATGCTAATTGGCCACTTGAGGCCTCAAATCCCAGCTGTGCCAGGCAGAGAGTATCTTCGAGTCGAGTCATCCAAAGATGCAGGTGCCATGAATACTACCCAGCTGAGGGTAGCTGAGGGTAACAGGTAGAATTGAGCCAGTCTCATCTGCTTACACCAAAACCCAAGAGTTTCCTGCAGCAGGCACTTGGAGCATATGGCCTGCCTCTCCCTGGGACCCCAGGTGCTCTCTGCTGCCCCCTCCTCACTCTCACTTCCCTGCACAGGAAGCCAGAGGTGGACGACGGAGCAGGATCCTCAAGGCCACGTCATTGTCATCAGCACAGACCTGGGTCAGGAGTCCTGTCCTCCCCAGAAGCAACAGGGTCCTGGGTGAGCCATGCCCTTCCTGACTTCACAGGAGCAGTGCGGTCATCACTCAGCAGGGCATGGTCAGCATCACTGACAGATTAGTCCTGGGAGCCTGGACCCTGAACAACACTACCTCTCACTGCACTGGGCAAGATCAGTCAGGGCCACAGGTCTGAACTTTAATGAGAGTGGAAATAACCAGGGGGTGTTATATAAATGTGGGTTTTAACCTTAATGAGAGTAGAAATAATCAGGGGGTCTTGGATAAATATGATCGTAAATTCAGTGCCTGAGACCTTGCATTTCTGACCAGCCCTAGATGACGCTGCTGCTGTGGGGCCTCAGACACACATGATAACTACATATACAAGGAAAGGACTCAGGACTCAGTCATTACGAATCGGGGCTTGTGACAACACTGCATTATTCCCCTTTGCCCCCTAAGGCATTTTTCAGGCTCAACTCACAGATTCAGTGAAGCCAGCACCGCAGCCACTCTGGGTCATCTCAACAGCCAAAGGAATGTGTGAGTATGTTTTTATAAAGCAAACTGAGAGGTTGGCTTCCCAGATGAAAATGCAGATTGTTCCTCATGTGCTCCCCCAGGCACACTAAGGGTCCCTGTTTTGATGACCCAAGGCTCCTGAGGTGGACAAACAGTCCTGGGAAACAGAACAGAAACAAGAAGCTGGGAACCCCAGGAGCAGAGGAGCAGACAGCCAGCCTGGGGTGGTGAGGGAAAGATAGTCACTCTGGTCACAGTGAATCTATTGTGCGTATGACCAGGGGGTAAACAGAGATGGACAGCGCAAGCTTGGCCATGATGAATGTGACTGCTTACACAAGAGGCCAGGGTGGTTGGCCATGGAGCGTAGGGAAGACTACCAACTCTGCTCTTAGCACCAGCTCCAAACACATTACAGTGAGTGCTGCCTGCCCCAGACCAGACGTCCCCTCTGCTGTCATGTGAGCCTGGAGTCAAGTCTGCCAGAAGAGGAAAGCTGGACAACCTACATGGTCATCCAAACTTCTATTGTTGGAAAGAATGAACTCTCTCAGACCTCCTTCTAGGAGAACTTCAGGCTGGGGGAGGGGGGTCATCACTCCTTCAAAGAGCCCCAGACCAACCAGCCTCCAGCTGCATACCCTGACTCCCAGGGAGTTCATTCCCACCAAAATCAGCCAGTTCCAGGGTGGTAAAGATCTCACCTCTAGAAAATATGAAACTGCTCTAGAGCTGGTTGACTTCACCCTCTCACTAATCCCCTCAACTTCTTAGGGGCCCCATAGCTCTGTGTCCCCTGCCTTCCACACTCCTTCCTATTTAGTCTAGATTTCCTCTAAGCATTTCCTCTGGCCACCACACAGCTTGTCCCCGTGTTCCATGTGAGTGTGGTGGTCAGCCCTGTCCAGTGCGGACAAGGGAGGTCTGGGCTGTGACAGAAAGCAGCACCCAGCAGGAGGACCCAGACTCTGAGGCAGATGTGACCGTGTTGGTAGTTCCCATTGCTCCAACCAATCATTACCAGGGGTGTGCTGAGGTGCCAGGGGCATGGCAGTAAGGACGGGGAGGATTTGCTCATGTCCCGAATGGTCTCAGCCCCTGTCCTGCTGTTCTCAGACCATGGAGCTGGGCTGTCCCCTCTCCATGAATTGTCCAACATCTGGGCATTTTAAGAAAGAACCCTTAGATTCCCAAGGGTGTGGAGAGCTCTGCTGATGTTTGCCATCACAGTCTTATCTCAGAGACAAAACTGCTGAGAAACATAGGGTCTGTCTCTCATGGTCTGCAGGAGAGGCAGAAGTAGCTCCACTTTAGCCTGGTGAGGGATGGCCCCTGATCTTTCCCCAGACTGGCCTGGAGTTAGAACCATCACTGGGTCAGTTCCTGATAGCATCAGGGGCTTAATGATTTCTGAAATTAAAAATGAGTAAAATAGGTGTGGAAAGTGCAAGATTAGATATGTGAGCCAGTGCAGGAATGGCCCAGCTCAAGACCATCCCTGTGGGAAGGGAGAGCATGTCCTGCAAAATAAGGACAGGGAGATGGAAGCCATCCTTACACTGAAGACTCTCAGCTCGGCAGGACCACTTGAGTCATTGATAGCCTACGGTGAACAATGTCAGATCCGTGATCTCCAAAGAAGAAGGTTTAGCTTCGGGACCAGGGACCAGGCTTGATCACTCAGGAGTTTTTGCATAGCAGAGTTTTATGAAAGTAAGAAAAGGGCCAGAGAAAGCTTCTGACATAGACATCAGAAGGGGGACAGAGAGTGCCCCCCTCACTAGTGTCAGCAAGGGAGTTATATACTTTTTAATTAGTTATTACAATGAAACAAAAGAATGTCTCAAGGTTGTAAAGATCTTACTAGACCCACTCCCATAATTTATATTTTAAGATAACAGGATTAGCCAGAAGGTTTTCAGGAAGGAAAAACTTTCCTCAAGCAGGATACATTGCTGTTATATAATCCTTACTAAGGAATGTAGAAGAAGAAAAAATAAGTTTGTCCTTCCCTCCTCCTTGAGAATTCCAGACCCCTATCTCCTCTTTGAGAACCCCAGACCCCTCTCTCCTCCTCAGGGGCCCTGGAATTCTTATCAACCTGCCTAGCAATTGACTCTCTCATTCCCCCACCCTTTTCTTTTAGGAGAATAATGTTGCCAAGAGGCAGCCTTGTTTATTATTTATTATTCACAAATCTTATTATGAGATAAGATTATTCATAAATATTATTCATAAAACTAGTCTCCATTTATCATTTGATTTGTTAATACACAAAATAAGAGTTTTGCATGGGCTGTTACAGGAAATTAATAGCCCCCGCTCCTTTAAATTCTCAATTATGGGTTTTAACCCTTCCTTAACCTTTTAGTGGGTACTGCTTCTGATGTGGAAATAGGTGATGATCTTTGAGCTTGATAAAAACAGGAACAGCATTTTGTGCTCGACACACAGTTTTTCCATCAGCCCACACTTTAGGATTTACATTTTATTCAACTAATGGGAGAGAAGGAGCAGGCTCCACATTTGTGAAAACAGAGGGCTGGAACTTGCTCAGTATATCCCTCTCCAGAAGGGGTGAGGGAGACTCCAGCGCGAATGGAAACTCAGGAGAAAATAGTGCAGAGTCCCAGTTGCAGCTTAAAGGCTCACTGAAATAATAACATTTGGCTTGTCCAGATAGTCCCATTACGGTAGTGGATCAGAAGAAAAGCAGGCCAGGGGCTTCAGTGAGGACAGAGAAATTTGCCCCAGTGTCCAAAAGAAAACTGACTGATTGGCCCTCCACAGTTATTAATACCCAGGGTTCCTCAAGTGATATTAGGATGGGGGTTTGTGTGGGGACCCCTGGACACCTTCAGTCCTGATTGTCCTGACAGTCTGACCCCTGGGGCTTACACCTCAGAGGACAGTCTATCCTCCAGTGTGGTCCCTTGCAGACCAGACATGGAGCCAGGGGTGGCTTAGATGCCTGAGGGCAATCCTGCTTGAGATGCCCCTACTTTCCACAGTGATAACAAGTTCACCCCTTTTCACCTGGGTCCTTCTGGGCCTTTTTCTCTTCAGGCTGATTCATAGCAGTTCTCACAGCCATCACTAGAGCCTGGGTCTTTTCTTTGGTTCTTTTCTGTTGTCATTTTTCCTCATTTCTCTACTGTAATACACTGTCTGAGCCAGCTGCAACAGTTTTTCTAAAGATTGATTTGGTCTGAACGCCTGTTTTTGTAACTTACAGCAGATACCTGGAACCAACCGAGTGAGAAGTCTATCTTTTGAGATTATTCCTCCTCTGCAGTTTCAGGATCAACGTCAGCAAACTTGCAGAGAGCCTCCCAAAGTTATCTAGAAATTTACCAGGAGTTTCCTTCTCATCCTGTTCTATGTCAGCCAACTTAGCATAAAGTCTTAGTGTGTGTTGGCTTGAACAGCTCAAGATTATATCTGGCAAAGCAGTTCTGATCCCACCTTCTTTTAGCCATGTTACAGTCCCAGTCTGGCTCTGTCATGGGAACTGCTTGGCTCCCAGTAGGGAGGAGGGCTATTTCATGTTCCCTCTTTCCCCTTATCTCACGTTCAAGCCATTGATCTCCAAAAGCAGCAGCTTCCCTCAGACCTCGAGCTCTCAAGTCAGGAGTCAGCATCCATCCCAAGACATGTATTATATCTCTCTAAGTAAGCTCATAAAGTAATGTTAGTCCCATAAAAACTTCTGTGTACTTTTTGGATCCCCTAAATAGTCATGGCCACAATTGGAACTGTTTGAATATCTACCTAGACTGAGGCAACCCCTCCTAGAAGGGTGCCCTGAGTCTCAGCCTGTTCAGTTGGGAACCCCAGATACAGGGGCAAAGTAAGAAGACTGGAGGGAAAGTTTCACATCCAAATCTGCACCCTTAGGACCCAACTCTGGCATATCTCGCAGAGAGATAAAGAACAACACATATGGTACTTCCACTCATTTTCTCTTGTTTTCTACAGAACTGGTCTAGTTGTAAAACAGTATCGTAATTGAGAGGCCATTTAACCGGCCAGTGTTCCCTGTCTTCCAACAGATACTGTGCCCATTCGGTATCACAGACGAAGATCAGGTGTGTCTTTTTAAATTCTGGGGATCAAACTTGTCCCAGTTTTTTTTTTTTTTTTTTTTTTTTTAATACATTTTAAAGGAGTGGTTTTGGAACTGCTAGCTCCCATCTGTAAGAAAGAAAAAAGTAGCATCCACAGCCATGGCTTCTTTCCATTGAAGGCATCCCTCCCTGCTCTAAATGGGGGTATAGACAGACTTTCCACCGAAGCTTTCTTTTCCTGGTTGGACTTGGTCTGTCCCTTACCAACACAGGCGCCTTGCTTGTCCCTCCCGGTTCTTCACGGAGGAGTCAGGGTGGAGATGCACCAGGTCTCCTGCATCAGGAGATGCATCAGGTAGACCTGATGGCATCCCAGATTGACTTCTAGCTCCTTACCACCAAGATCTTTGTTTGACTTGTCCTTTTCTCTGATGCCACCCAGAGTGTAACAGAGTAGCTGTCCCGGAATGTTTCCCAAGCTAGGACTACTACGGGAAGCATCAGTGTTCCATGAGCGCATTCACATTCCTGAGTACAACCCTGACCACAGTAGAAGCAGTGAGTCACAAAGGGATGAACAACGATCAAGATGTCCCGTCTGAGTATCACCATGCTAGTATATGTGATAGTGAAAGAGGTGGTGGAGGGTCGGCCAGCGAGGAAAAAGTGAACTTTGTCCTCAAGCTACTAGGGCCAATCCTTCCGGTTCATTTCCACAGATTCCACAAAAAGAATATCCAAGGAGTTGAGACAAAGGCCACCAGAGAGCCTCCTCTGGTCCACTAACAGCACTAGCAAAGGAAGAAGCCCATTGCACTTCCAACCTGACCAGATCCTGCAGTTCCTGATCTGTGTCCTCAAAAACCTCATGGTCACCAGCAGCCCTTCTGTCCACATAGATTGGAGGCATAGCCGTGACAAAGACTCACTTTTAGGACTCTGGCCCCTGAGGCAGGCAGCCGAGAGAGTGACCTCTAACTTGAGAGATATTCCTGAAGCTAGAGTTCCACCTAGTTCCCAAACTTGCTGCTGGAACTAGGGTTCCACCTCGCTCCATGCATGCTCCTAGTAACTTTCTAGCAAGGCTAAGCACTTCCATACAGGGGCTCTTAGTAAAAGTACACAAAAACAGCATGGATCACAAGTCCCTTGAAAGTTTATGACCTGACAGATTATGTTAGTGGTTTTAATTCCCCAGTTACAAAATGGTCAAAGAGACCAAGAAAAGGTGACTGAGAAAGGAAAGTTTGGTCCCACGTGATTTGCCCATCTCTGGCCACTCCCTTTGCAGGGATGTTGGGTGTCTCTTGGCATTGGCAGGTCGATATAAACCCCCGACAAGGTTCCCCTTTCTGGGGCTTCCATCAGTCATTATGCAGCACTGTGAAACCACAGAGCAAGTCTCATCACTTGCTTCCTGCAGGGCGTGTCATTCATTCACAAAAGCACATGGAAGAGTTAGTAAAGCAGAAAACGTGCATAGTGAGAAAGAAGAGAGTCTAGAGCTCTGATCATTCCTACGTTGTCCTGAAGATCCTGGATGAGCCCCCAGAATGATAGCTTACAGTGAACGGTGTCAGATTCATGACTTCTGAAGAAGAAGATTTAGCTTTGGGGCCAGGGACCAGCCTTGATTGCTCAAAAGCTTTTGCACAGCAGAGTTTTATTAAAGTAAGAAAATGGACAGAGAAAGCTTCTGACATAGACATCACACGGGGGATTGAGAGTGCCTCCCTCGCTGGTCTAAGAAAGAGAGTTATATACTTTTTATATTGGTTATTACAATAAATCAAAAGAATGTCTCAAGATTGTAAAGATCTTACTAGACTCACTCCCATAATTTACATGTTTCAGACAACAGGATCACCCAGAAGGTTTTCAGGAAGGAGAAACTGTCCTCAGGCAGGATATATTGTTGTCATAAAATCCTTACTAAGGAATGTAGGGGGGAAAAGTTTGTCCTTTCCTCCTCCTTGAGAATTCCAGACCCTTATCTCCTCTTTGAGAGCCCCAGACCCCTCTCTCCTCCTCAGAGACCCCAGACTTCTTATCAATCTGCCTAGGAATTGACTCTTTCACCATCTCATACCAAACACTAGGCGTCCTCCACAGAGGGAGTGCTCTAATCATACTTTGTTGTTGCTGTTCAGTCACTAAGTCATGTCCAACTCCTTGTGACTCCGTGGACTGCAGCACATCAGGCTTTCTTGTCCTCCACTATCTCCTGGGATTTGCTCAAACTTATGTCCATTGAGTTGGTTATGCCATCCAACCATCTCATCCTCTGTTGCCCCCTTCTCCTCCTGCCTTCAACCTTTCCCAGCATCAGAGCCTTTTCCAATGAGTTGGCTCTTTGCATCAGGTGGCCTAAGTATTGGAGCTTCAGCATCAGTCCTTCCAATGAATATTTAGGGTTGATTTACTTTAGGATTGTCTCGTTTGATCTCCTTGCAGTCCAAGGGACTCTCAAGAGTCTTCTCCAACTCCACAGTTCAAAAGTATCAGTTCTTTGGTGGCTGGCCTTTTTTATGGTCCATGTATACTTAGGAATTGGCGAATTAGAGGAAATGTTCATGTTTCAGGTCAGTTGGAGCTCGTCTGGAAGAAGAGTGGGTATCTAGCTGTCCCTTGGTCGGGGGCAGTGGGTCACTGAAGGGATCCTGTTCTCCAAAAGAATACAACCTTGTGACCTTGACCTGCAACTTCTCATTGCCTCCCACTTGCTCTCTGCTGTCTGCCACTTGTTGCCTAGCTGAGATCCATGTCACCCTATGGGAATGGAAACCTCTCAGTGATGCCTCTGCAGGAGTTCGTGCTGGATGGATTTGCGGGTGGCCCACAGACTCAGGCCCTGCTGTTTGCTCTGTTCCTGGCACTGTATGTGGTGGACGTCCTGGGGAACCTCACCATGATCGTGCTCATCACCCTGGATGCCCGTCTGCACTCCCCAATGTACTTCTTCCTCAAGAACCTCTCCTTCCTGGACTTGTGCTACTCATCTGTCATCTACCCCAAGGCCCTGTTTGACTTAATGTCGTCAACCAAGGTCATCACCTTTGCAGGATGTGTCACCCAGTTCTTCTTCTTCTCCACCATGATCACCACTGAGGGATTCCTCTTGGCTGTGATGGCCTATGACCGCTTCGTGGCCATCTGCAGCCCCCTGCGCTACCCCATCTCCATGCGCCCCTCGGTCTGTGCCCGTCTGATGCTGGGCTGTTACTGTGTGGGCTCCTTCAACTCCATCCTGCAGACCAGCTTCACATTCAGCCTCCCGTTCTGCAGCTCCAACCACATCGACCACTTCCACTGTGATATGCTCCCTCTGCTCAAGCTTGCCTGTGCTGACACTACCACCAATGAGCTGGTCATGTTTGTCATCTGTGGCCTCATCATTGTGGGCACCATACTTGTGATCCTCATCTCCTATGGCTACATCACAGTGACCATCCTGAAGATGCGCTCAGGAGGAGGGAGACACAAGCTCTTCTCCACCTGTGGCTCCCACATGACAGTTGTGTCTCTCTGTTATGGGACCCTTTTTGTCATATATGCCCAGCCAGGAGCTGTGCAGTCCATGGAGCAGGGCAAGGTGGTCTCTGTCTTCTACACCCTGGTCATCCCGATGCTCAACCCCCTCATCTACAGTCTGAGAAACAAGGAGGTGAAGGATGCCCTGTGGAGACTGGGGCAGAAACACACAGCCACGTGAAGGAGGGTGACTGGAGAGACTGGTTTTCCTGAGGGCAGGATAACAGGGCTTTGGAGGAGGCACTAGGTTTAGTTTGAGGAATTAATTCCTCATTCATTTAATTTATTCTTTCATCCTATATTTTATTTAATCCTTCTTGGAAGCATATCCTGGAAAAAAAAACTGCAAGTGTGAGATGCAAAATGAATAAGGCATTTACTTGCAAACAGAAAATTAATATCCTTAAAGGGTAAGACTCCAATCTCAAAGTCTGGGTAACAGAGTGGGCAGAGTGGTGAGCAGAGGGTCTCTGAAATAGCATATGTGTCCAAATTCAACATCCTTCACTGAAGACATGAAACTACACAAACTCTGATGCCTCCTCCTTCACTTCACTTCACTGAATCTATGTAGATATGTGCTCTGCATTCTCCCCTAGACCGCCCAGAAGTGGGGCATTGGTAGGCTCAGCCTTGCCCCTTCCTTGGTGATAACATGGGGGTCAATTATGGGAAGTTAGGAAGACCATGCTTCCCCTCAATCCTGCAGTGGGACTGTTCCTCCACCTCCCCCTTCTGTTCACTGATGCTACCACCCAGCAAGACAGCATGGAGCACCTGTGCTCCTGCGTTAGACGTTCCTAGTGCTCCCTGTCCTGGGTTTCTCCCCTTGGGAGCCCCAGGGATGCCCGACATCCATAGCTCCACTGATCCCTCACCACACCGCCTGACAGGTGACAGTGTCCTGGCAGGTTAAGACCACAGAACACAGTGCTTTGTTAGCACAGGTATCTCCGAATAAGGAGGAAGGTCCTGGTATCTATTGCAGAGGCAGGAGTTAGAGAGGAAGGCGCACTTTCTTGCAGAGAGCACAGCCCCCTGCTCTGTCCCACACTCCCCAGGGCTGCCTGGACCCTCAGTCCTGACTTGCCTGTTCAGAGATCCATCTTCATTGCTCCCTGGACTCAACACACAGCCTGGACTCAGAGCTCAATGGCCTCCTTGTCATAGCTCCCTAGAGTCACCCACTCCCATGGTCACTACCAGAAGGTGGTCCCCTGGACATTGTATGGTCTGTACCCTATATGGTCAGTGGGGATGTGCCCTGCCTCTCTGATCACACCTCTCCATCTCCCTGCTCTCCTGCTCAGGAGAACTGTGGGCGAGGGGCTAGAGCACCCAAGTCATCAGACTATTGATCACCATTACTGAATGGATAGATAATCCAAGGTCTCTTCTGGATTCTTGATCCCATTGTCTCATCTTTGGGCTCCAAAATTAATTCTAAGTCTTCCAGAGATCACTGTATTCCTCTCACATAATGCCTTCACTCTGAGGAGTGCCTACAATTTTCCATTCCCAAATGACATGCCTCCTTATCATCTCATGCTATTATATAATTCTATCTCCTACTCTCTCTTTCTTCATTTCTTTTATTCTCCTCATCCTTCTCCTCTTTTCCTCATCTTTCTCCCTTCCTTCTTTCTCTCTCTCTCATCTGTTTTATTTTTGTCATTTCATGGAATATCTTCATTTAAATTTGTAAATGAAAGAAAAAGCACAATATGTTGTATGCAACTCTAGATTTCTCATCATTATGTCAATTTAATGGTACAAACAGAAAGAAATCTGTGGATCTTAGAAGATCATTAATGCTAAATTTGACTAAATAAGGAAAGCTTGTCTGATTTTAGATTGAGGAGAAATTCTCAAACAGTCTTAGAAAGAATGATTTTTAAAACCCTACAGGTTGGCTTTACCCCTGGTTGATCTTTACAGTGAAGATCACTGTACAGTGTTAGAAGTGGTTTATTTGGCTTTTTATCCTGTTAATGCTTTGCAAGCTGCTGGTACACAGTAGGTTCTTAGTTCACACCTAACCTACTGCCTGATTACAATTTGAGTTCAGTGTTAACTAGTCATTGAACCCCAAAATATGCATGATGCATCTCTAGTTTTTTTTATTGCCCTTAAGTGGACAATAAACCCATTACATTTCAAGACCATACTGTAGTTTTGACGTTGATTCTATACTAACTTTTATAAGTTTCTACCTTTTTGTAATGCAAGGAAATAGCATTTTTTGTTGTAACTAATTTTGAGAGTGCAGTTCAGTAGTGTTTAGCATAGTCACCTTGTTGTATATCAGATCTCTGAACTTTTTGTATATCAGATCTCCAATATTGCAAACCTGAAACTCCATGCCCCTAAACAATAACTCCCTGTTTCCCCATTACCGCCACCACTGGCAGCCACCATTCTACTTTCTGTCTCTACAAATGTGACTTCTTCAGATGCCCGAGATAAGTAAAACCTACAGCATTTGTCTTTTTGGGTTTGGTTGTTTCACTTAGCATAGTGTCCTCAAGATTTAACCATTTTGCAGCATCTGACTGGATTTTCATCCTTTTTAACGCTGAATAGTATTCCATCACACGTGTATATTTTGTTTGCCTCGTCATCTACCAAGGAACACTTGGGTTGCCTCCACCTTTAGACTAAGCAGAAGAGTGTTGCCATGTAAATGGGCATGCAAATATCTGTTAGAGAAACTACCTCTTTTCTTTCTTTTCTTTTTTTGTTTTAGTATATATTCAGATGTTTGTTTGCATCATATAGCAATTCTTTTTTAATTTTGGGAAGAACCCTATATTACTCTTCATGGTAGATGTACCATTTTTCTTCCCATCAACAGTGCAAAATCATTGCAATTTCTCCACATAATAGCCATCACATGTCCTTTTCTCTTTCAGGTCAGCCATTTAATGATTGTAAAGTATTATCTCTTTATTGTTTTTATTTCTCTAGTGATTGGTGATTTGAGCATTTTCTTATATGTTTGTTGGCAATTTGTAGGTTATCTTTAGAGAAATGCCTTCAAGCAATACGAACATTTTAAATAAGGTTATTGGCTTCATTGTAGTAATTTTTATGTATTCCAAATATTATCTTCTTATTGGACATTTGCAAACATTTTCCCCATCCCACAGGTTGCCTTTCCACACTGTTGTTCATATTTAAGTCTTTAATGAACATATTTTTAAGTTTGATATCATCCCACATGTCTATTCTCACTTTTATTTCGTATGCTATTGATGTCATATCCAAGAAACCATGCCCAAATCTAAGATTATTAAGCTTTTCTCTTATGTTTTTTTCCATGGATTTAAGAGACTTGCGTCACCCATTTAGGTTTTTATTCCATTTTAAGGTAGTTTTTGTTCATGATGCAAGGTAAAGGACCAACTTCATACTCGTGTACATACACAGCTAGTTTTCTGATGCCATTTGTTGAAGAGGCTGTGTTTTCTCCATGGGACATTTGTTGAAGGTCATTTGACTAAAACCATGAAGATTCACTTCTGAGCTCTCTATCCTGCCCCACTGTTAAATCAGTCTGTCTTTGTGCTAATACCCTACTGTTTTGATTACTGTAGCTTTTAATGTTAAGAAATAAAGAAGTCTGAGACCCCCAAATTTCTTTTTAAGTTGGTTTTGGCTATATAGCCTCCCTGAGACTCCATATGAATTTAAAATGTAATTTCATTTTCTCAAAAAAATAGCATTGTGATTTTGATAAGGGTTGCATTGAATCTCAGAACACATTGGGTATTATTGTCATCTTCCAACTCATGCACTTAGGATATCTTTCATTTATGTTGAATACATTTAATTTCTTTCAGCTATGATTTCTAGTTTTATATCCCTAAGTCTTTTGTACCCTTGGCTAAGTTTAGTCCTTAGTATTTTATTCTTTTTAATATTTTTGTAAATGGATTGGTTTTATTAATTCCTTTTTATGTAGTTCATTAATAGTGCATATTGATACTTCTGACTTTAATGTATTGATTTTATATATTGACACTTTGCTAAATTTTGTATTTCTAACATATTTTTCATGGATATTTGGAGTTTTGTATACATAATATCATGTCATCTGTAAATAGAGATATTTTTAAATTCTTTATCAACTTGGATCTCTTTTATATCTTTTTCATGCTTACCTGCTTTAGTCAGGACCTCCAGTACTATGTAAAACAGCGGTTTTACTATGTTTTACTATGTAAAACAGTGGCAAGAGGCATTCTTATTTTGTTCCAAATCTTAGAAGAAAAGCTTTTACTAGTGAGTATGATGTTAGCTGTGGGAGTTCATATATGGATTTCATTAAGTTGAACTTTTTCTTTCATTTTCTGTTTGTTTTTTAATATACAATGAAAGGGAATTGAATTTTTAAAACATTCACCTGCATTAATTGAGCTGATCTTGGGATTTTCCCTCATCATCCTCTTAATGTACTTGGTTACAGTCTTTGATTTCCAAAACATCACAAGTTTCATAGTATTTACTTACATACTAGTCAGTAATACTATTTTCTCTCTCCTCACCCCATATTTTTATGTGTCATGCACATAAGTGTTTGTTGTCATCAAAGCAGTTATTTAGCAGGAAAGAGAATAAATATCTTATTGTATCACCTTGACTCAAACTTCACACAGAAAAAAAAAATCCCTGATACCTTCCCCATACTCTTTACCATTCCTCCTGAGCCCACCTGGATGCAGGGCTTTGCCATCTCCCATTGAACAATGGTAAGCATTGACTGAAAGGGCCCATTGCCTCCACTTGGCCTCTTGTCAACTCACCTTCACTGCCATCATCAAAGAGAATTGTTTGAGAAATAATCAAAATACACAGACAAATTTCCACCTGGTGAGACTGATTTCAGTGGGTATAGGTTTGGCATCAGTGGCTCAGATCTGCCAAACAGTGTCTCTCATGGAGGAGCCAGGTCAGTGGTCTGATGAGAATGTGGTGGTTCCACTTGTGTCAGATGTTTCCAGGGTTCCTGTCCCATCTCACCAATGGCATGGATGACATTGTCATTAGAGATGATCACCTAGACCTCCAGCCACAGCATCCACCTTCCTAGTCGCAGAATGGAAGACACGAATATTTATATTTATACAAATATACTTACTTTATAATACATTATATTTATACTTCTGAATACTTTTATTTATAATACAAATGCCATATTTATACTAATATTATATAATATATAAAATACTAAAATAAAATCCACTTCTGGAACTTTCCGTCACCCAAACCGAGACAAAGAAATTTGTCTAAATCCCATTTCTTGTCCTCCAAAGTTAAATACTATCTTGACTCTAAAATCAATGCCATTAATTCTTGGTAGAATTTACATACAACAGAGCAAATTGATTCTAAAACAGGATCAGTTCAGCTTAGTCGCTCAGTCATGTCTGACTCTTTGTGACCCCATGGACCACAGCACTCCAGGCCTCCCTTTCCATCACCAACTTCCGGAGTTTACCCAAACTCATGTCCACTGAGTCAGTGATGCCATCCAACCATCTCATCCTCTGTCATCCCCTTCTCCTCCTGCCCCCAGTCCCTCCCAGCATCAGGGTCTTTTCCAATGAGTCAGCTCTTCGCATGAGGTGGCCAAAGTACTGGAGTTTCGGCTTCAGCATCAGTCCTTCCAATGAACACCCAGGACTGATCTCCTTTAGGATGGACTGGTTGGATCTCCTTGCAGTCCAAGGGACTCTCAAGAGTCTTCTCCAACACCACAGTTCAAAAGCATCAATTCTTCAGCCCTCAGCTATCTTTATAGTCCAACTCTCACATCTACACATGACTACTGGAAAAACCATAGCCTTGACTAGATGGACCTTTGTTGGCAAAGTAATGTCTCTGCTCTTTAATATGCTGTCACCTTACTAGACAACACCATGGTCATGGAACACTTTATAGACTGCTTCAGTCCCATGGAACCAGGGCCTCTTAAAAGAGAAGCCTTACCTTTTTCAGTTGTGTAGAGTAAGGGGATGGCAAAATGAATAAGAATAGAAGAAAGGGAGTCTCTATAATGTAAAAATAACATGAAAATTAATGAAGTTGAGAAAAAAAATATGTCTTCCTACTCAAGAATCCTTTTCTAGATATACACTTTAGAGTGGGAAAAATATCCATTGCATAACAAGCAGTATTGAAAAACCAAATAAAAATGAAGTAACCTAAATGTCTCTCTAAAGAAGATTCTGCAAGTAATTAGGGTATGTTTTCATGTTTAACACAATTGAAATAAGTGAGCTAGAACATGGAAGGGTTGGGAAAGGTGATCGAGGTCCCTGCAGAGTGCATTTTGACATGAAGCTGGAGAGGTGATACACCCCTGAGATAGGAGAGTGAATGTGTGTTGCTGACCTTGCCAGGTAAAAGCACTACCCTCTTGTGTCAGTTGTCAGGGCCACCGCAACTAATTAACACAAAGTTGGCAACTTATAGTGATAGGAACTTACTCTCTCATGGGTCAGGAGGATAGATATCCAAAATCAAGTTTTCAGCATTTCCTGCTGCCTTTTAAATTTCTCTGAAAAAATTCTCCCTTGCCTTTTCCCAGGGTCTGGAGGCTCCTGGTATCCCTGGCACTCCTTCCCGTTGCTGTATTGCTCTCACCTCTGTTCGTCTTTACACGCCCTTTGTCTCTATGTCTCTGTGTCCTTCCCTCCTCTTATAAGGAAATCAGTCACTGGATTTACAGTCCACCTAATCCAGCATGACCTCATCCTAACACATTCATTTTGAAAGACCCTATTTTCAAATAAGATCATTTTCTTATTTTCAGGGTGGACTTTTTTTTGGAGGGAGACACTATTCCCATTATCATAGTGATGTTCTCTATGCTCCAGGGGAATTTACATTCTACAGTTTCTGAGTATAGTGTTCTATCTATACCCAACAATCTCATTTAGGTAATATATTGAATCAAATCTAACATATGACTGCAATTTTTCTGTTTGCTTATCAGTTACTGAGACAGTATGATAAGCCATGATTTGAATGTTTGCACTTCTTTCTAATTCTGTCATATTTTCCTTTAACACTTAATCTTTTTAGTTTCATACAAATTTAAAATTTTCACATCATCCACTTGAATATTGAGTATTGAAAATTGGATTTTCATTATAAGTCAGTCAGTGTTATTCACTCAGTCATGTACAACTCTTTGTGACTGTATGGACTGTAGCCTGCCAAGCTTCTCTGTCCATAGAATTCTCCAGGCAAGAATGTTGGAGTAGGTTGCCATTTCCTTCTCCAACTTCATTATATGTCCTTTTATTGAAAAACACACATATACCCCAATGTTCATCACAGCATTATTTACAACAACTAGTACATGGATGCAAACTAGATGTCCATTGACAGATGAATGGAGAAAGAAGTCATGGTACATGTATGCAACGGAATATTACTCAGTCATAAAAAGAAATGCATCTGAGTCAGTGCTAATGAGATGGATGAACCTAGAGCCTATCATGCAGAGTGAAGTCAGTCAGAAAAAGAAAACCAAATGTCATCTATTAATGCATATATATGAAATCTAGAAAGATGGTACTGATGAACGTATTTGCAGGGCGGCAATGAAAATGCAGAAAAGGAGAACAATCTTATGGACATGGGGTGGGGGAAGGAGAGGGTGGGACAAATGGAGATAGTAGCATGGAAACATATACACTACCATATGTAAAATAGAAAACTAGTGGGAATTTGCCCTATGACTCAGGGAACTCAACCCAGGACTCTGTGACAACCCAGAGGGGTGGAATGGGGTGGGAGATAGGAGGGAGTTTCAAGAAGAAGGGAACATGTGCATACCTATAGCAGACTCATGTTGATGTGTGGTAGAAACCAACACAATATTGTAAAGCAATTATCTTCAATTAAAAATAAATAAAAAATGTTTAATGGATTTTAAAATGTCCTTTTATGAGCAAAATTTTCTCCTGAAATCTACTTTGTCTAATAATTATTGAAATATAGCAGCCTTGGCTTTTTCAGGATATTTATGATACTATATTTTTCAACTTTTTACTTTCACACTTCCTATATTTTAATATTAATCATATATCACCTTTATACTTTGTTTTGGGGTTTCTGCCCAAGATTAAAATATTTTGTTTTAATAGATATACTTACTCAACCTGCATTGAGGGAAGGGCCACATTATAAATGAGAAAGAGAAAAAAAAAAAATGAGAAAGCGTTTTGCAGCTTCTGCAGACACAGAGTCCTGCCCACCACTCTTTACCACACCAACATACAAGCATGAAGTAGAACAGGAAGGGCTGCAAGCCAGGAGGTCACACTCACAGTCCTGGGGAGGCCTTTCCAAGATGGCCACTGGTCCTTCTAAAATGACTTGCTTCCTGTCCTTGGGCCCCAGTGCTCCCAGGGATTTCTGGCTTCCTGCCCCTCCTGGTTTGGACTGAGATGGATCAGAGGAAGTTTGGCCACAGAACTGCATCTTCCTGGGATCCAGGGAATTGGGAGTCCCAGTGCACTCACAGGCCAAGTCTCACCTGATTGGCCAATTGAGGATGAGAGTCCCAGCTGTGCCAAGTGGAGAGCATCTTCCCCAGCAGAGGGGTGCAAAGATGCAGGTGCTGTGAATACTATCCAGCTGTGGGGGCAAGACAGAAACAGGTGAGTTGAGCCAGTCTTCTGCTGGTACCAAGACCCGAGCACTTCCTGTAGCAGGCACTTGGAGCACATGGCCTGCCTATCACTGTGATCCCAGGTGCTCTCTTCTGCCCCCTCCCGCATCACTCTCACTTCCCTGCACAGGAGGCCAGAGCTGAACAGGGTGGAGGAGGGTGCTCAGCACCACGTCATTATCCTCAGCACAGACCTGGGTCAGGAGTCCTGTCCGCCCCGGGAGCACAGGGTCCTGGGTGAGCCATGCCCCTCCTGACATCACAGGAGCACTGCGGTCATCACTCAGCAGGGCATGGTCAGCATCACTGACAGGTGAGTCCTGGGACCCTGGACCTGGACACATCACCCCCGATAGCCCCACGGCACTGGGCAGGGCCAGTCAAGGCAGCAGCTCTGAACTTTAATGACAGTAGAAATAGTTAGGGGGTCTTGTATCACCATAGGCTTAAATTCAGTGGCCTGAGATCTTGCATTTCTGGCCAGCTTTAGGTTATGTTCTTGCTATCGGACCTCAGACCACACTTGATGAGCTACAGTTTACAAGGAATAGACACAGAACAGTCTTTACAAAGAGGCTTGTAGACAACCCTAGATTCTTCTGCTTCCCCTATTAAGATATTTATCAGGCTCAACTCACAGACAGGTTTACTGAAGCCAGCACTACAGTCACACTAAGTCATCTCAACAACCAAAGGAATGTGTGAGTTTGTTTTTTCAAAAACTAAGAGCTTGACTTCCCAGATGAAGATGTCAATCTCTGCTCGTGTGCTTCCCCAGGCATCCTAAGGGTCACTGTTGTGATGACCAAAGGTCACTGAGGCAGATGAATGGTCTTGGGAAACAGAACAGAAACAGGAAGCTGGTAAAACTAGTGGACACAGTGAAAGGTTGCTGCTGAACGATAAGACGCGGGATTCTTGGCCTCCGGAGGAGAAGACTTCAATCCAGGGCCAGAGACGAGGCTGGATCGCTCAGAGCTTTTGTGTAATAAAGTTTTATTAAAGTATAAAGGAGATAGAGAAAGCTTCTGACATAGGCATCAGAAGGGGGCAAAAGAGTACCCCCCTCCTAGTCTTTAGCTGTATGTTATATAGTCACTCACAGTCTGTTAATGAAACAAAAGGAAAGTCATACAATTTAGAATGGCACCAGATAATTCATCCCAGGCCAGAAAACGATTGACCTGAATCTTGTAGAAGGGCAGAATACCAACAAATAGTTCCGTTTACATAGATTAGGGGAACAATACCTGAGTAAGTAAGTTAGGCCATTTGGCGGAACCAACTTGAACATAGAGTATGGGGTTCATTAACATAGCTTAAGACAACATTTCCATACGAAAAAGAAATGTATTGGTTAACTCAAGGTTTGAGAGTAGTTAGCTTTAGGTGAGACCAGGTGTCATGGCAACACAGAAAGTTAAGAGAAACCTCCTTTTAAATTTGTATAGAGAAGGAAAAACAGATCGCTGGTTTGTTTCTTCCTGCCTCTTAAGAGAGATAAAAATGTCTGGCACTTACCTCTTTCCTCCATTTGGAGACCCCTGGCCTTCCTGCCTGTTACCCTCTCATTCCCCCCTTTTCTTTTAGGAGAATTATGTTGCCTAGGGAAAAGGGGCGTCATTCTCATTCCATAACTGCTTCTGAGCTGACAAGGGGCATTGTCCCTAAATTGGTGAGGCAACATATTCTCCTAATCCTCACTCATAGTGAGGATGTCTGATCCAGGGGCCCCAAATAGTGGTTGGAAGAAGCTGCAGTGATAGCAGGAGTTTGAGCAACCATTTCTAACTTAAAAGCTTTCATGTGACTAGAAACAAATCCAGTTACACAGTTACAGATGCAGGGAGCAAACAGCAAAAACAAAACAATCAGAACAATTGTAATTAAGATAGTTTTCCACCATGGGGAACTAGTTAACGTCTCTCAAAGTGAAGCAATTGAGGCTTCATGAGTATCCATGGCCCCAATCATCTTGTTCATGTGTTTAGTAAAATGAGTAACATTAGTGCTCATATCAGGTATATATGTGCAGCATTGAGTATGAATGATGGCACAAGTTCCTCCTTGTGTAGCTGTCAGAATATCTAAAGCCAATCTGTTTTGTAAAACCACCTTTCTAATTTGTGCTTGTTCAGCATTAAGAGCTGAAATCGCTTTTTGAGAATCTTGTAATGCCTGTTGAGTAAAATTAGTCAAAGCATCCACTCGTAGCATAACATCTGTAGTTCCCAAAGAGGGGACAAACACTGCAGCCAAATAATCATACCAGTGAAATACAGACCTTGCCCACCGAGGTTTAAGGTGGGGTAAATTAGCAGGCTTTTCTGGAAGCTCTGAAAATATAAAGCCATGAGTAAAGGCTAGACCCAGGGTGCATCTCCCTATCCAGCCAGGGGGAAGCCAAGCCCATAGGTAAGAGCCACATATCCAATAAGTCCCGTTTGGAGCAAGCCAGTGCGACTGAGATATCCAGTCCCAATTAGTGCCTGGCCAGACAAAGGGAGGTCCTGAACTGGGGCTGGAAAACACGGGAATGATTACGTTACATATTTCCTGAGGCAAAAATCCCAATTGTTTCTAATCACTGTAATTAAGTTGCTGGCTAACTTTGGGGGGTGGCTGTTTGTTCCCAGCATATAGGGGCAGTAGATATTAGACGTCCCTTTTCAGGAGTTAGCCATATAACCTCATCCCATATTTGATAAACGTCAGGTAAAAACCATCAGATCTAGGGATGAGCTCCCAGATCCCAATGTTTTTATGAGGACCTCGGTTCCTGGCTCAAACAGAGGCTTGCTGGATTCAGAGGCTGGGTCAGGAGTCGTCTCCTGGAGTTCTGTTAATGCCCATTGAAAAGCTGAGAGCTGAGTTACATAATTAGTTAACTCCAAGGCTTCAGGATCTATAACAATGTCTGTGCGTAAGAAAGGCCTTCCGTAAATACATTCAAAGGGGGACAGTCCCTCCTTTTTTGGGGCAGTTCGAGCCCTCATTAAAGCTATGGGTAGGACTTTAATCCAGTTGTCCTGCGTTTCTTCAGTTAATTTGCGCAGATGTCTTTTGATAATGTCATTAGCTTTTTCAGCCTTTCCTGAGGATTGGGGTCTCCAGGAACAGCGTAAGTGATACTCTATTCCTAGAGCTTTAGACACCCCCTGAGTTACAGCAGCTTTAAAGGCGGAGCCATTGTCACTCTGAAGGCTCCGTGGCAGCCCAAACCTGGGGATAATTTCATGGATTAAAATCTTTATAACCTCCTTAGCTTGTTCACTATGACAGGGGAATGCCTCAATCCATCCAGTAAAAGTATCCACCCAAACTTGTAAGCAAGAATATCCATTAGCTTTTGGCATATGAGTAAAATCAATTTCCCAGTCCTCTCTAGGATACTTTCCCTTTCGTTGTAATCCAGATTTTGCTAGCTTTTCAGTCTTTGGGTTATTTTTCTGACAAACCTCACACCGTTTGATAATGTTCTTTAAAGTTTGCATTATATTTTTACCTTCAAACAAACGAGAAGCCATCTGGTAAGTACTTTCTACACCCAAATGAAAACTCTGATGTAAACCCTTAAGAATTTTCCACTGAGCATTTTCAGGAATTAGTAATCGTCCATCCTCGGACTGTAAGCATCCTTTATCAGTAATCTTTGCTCCTCTTTTCTCTTTTCTTTCTAATTCTTCCTCAGTATATTGTGGTTTTTCCTGTTCCACAGGACCTGTCCAGATCAAAGGCGTCTGTAAGGAGGGGATTTTGTAAAGTGCCGCTTTTTTGGCTTGAGAGTCAGCTAACAGGTTACCAGCAGCTACTTTACTCCCATCCCTGCTGTGCCCTTTGCAATGCATAACTGCTACTTCTTTAGGACAATAGATAGCAGTTAAAAGTCTCTCAATCTCTCTGAAATGCTTAATAGGTTCTCCTGTTGCTGTTTTAAAATGTCTTTCTTTCCATATTGCAGCATGAGCATGTAAAGTCAAATAAGCATACTTAGAATCAGTGTAAATATTCACCCGTTGCCCTTTGCTTAACTCTAGAGCTCGGGTCAGAGCCACAAGCTCTGCTAACTGGGCACTGGTTCCCTGGTGGAGAGATTTTGCTTCTAAAACCTGTTCAGCAGTCACCACAGCATAACCTGCTTTACGCTTTCCATCCCGAACAAAAGAACTGCATCTGTAAATATTTTCATGTCAGGATTGTTTAATGGGGTATCCATTAGATCCTCCCGATCTGCATAGTTTAAAGTTAGAAATTGGGAACAATCGTGATCAGGTGTTTCATCTTCCTTCTCAGGAAGGAAAGTGGCAGGATTTAAGTTTCCACAAACTTTAAGCTTAGTTACTGGTCCTTCTAACAACAGTGAATGACATTTAAGAAGCCTACTGTCTGTCATCCAAATATTAACCTTAGAATTTAAGATTTCACTCACATCATGAGAAGTCAGTACAGTAGGGTTTTGTCTATTAATTATTTTTAAAGCTTCAGGTGCTAATAAAGCCGCTGCCCCAATTACTCTTAGGCAGTGGGGCCACCTACGTGCAATTACATCTAATTCTTTGCTTAGATAAGCAATAGGTTCCTGGTGAGGCCCCCGGGGTTGTGTCAAAACTCCCAAGGCCATACATTTTCTTTCAGTGACAAACAAGTTAAATTCTGACCCTGTGGGCAAACTCAAAGCTGGAGCTTGCAGGAGAGCAGTCTGAAGATCCTTAAAAGCCTTTTGAGTATCTGGAGACCAAACCAGTTTGTCAGTTTGGGCCTGCTGAGTTTCAGCTATAAGTTTATATAAAGGCCGAGCAAGTTCCCCATAGCCCCGAATCCAAATACACAGTAGCCTGTGATTCCCAAAAATCCTCTCAATTGTCTTAAAGTCATAGGTAGGGGATGGTTTAGGATAGGTTTAATTCTCTCAGGGCCTATGGCCCTAGTCCCTTCTGATATGATTAGGCCCAGATATCTAACAGATTGTTGACAAAGCTGAGCCTTTTCTCTTGATACCTTGTAACCGCAGCCTGCCAGAAAGTTTAAGAAATCTTCTGAGGCTCGTGAACAAGCTTCCTCTGTCTCAGCACAGAGCAAAATATCATCTACATATTGTAATACTACCACTTCAGAGCTATTAAAGTTTTGTAGATCCCGTGACAAACTTTGTCCAAATAAGTAAGGACTGTCACGAAATTCCTGGGGCAAAACTGTCCAGGTTAACTGGGAAGCTGGCTGCGTGGTGTCTTCAAAGGCAAATAGAAATTGACTTTCCTCCGCCAAAGGCACTGCATAGAAGGCATCTTTTAAATCAATTACTGAAAAATATTTGGCTCGTTTAGGAATTTCAGACAATAGAGTATAAGGATTAGGCACCACGGGGTGTAAAGGAGCCACAGCCTCATTTATTATTCATAAATCTTGAACTAATCTCCATTTATCATTTGATTTTTTTATACCCAAAATGGGAGTGTTGCATGGACTGTTACAGGTAACTAACAGTCCCTGCTCCTTTAAAATCTCAATGATGGGTTTTAACCCTTCCTTAACCTCAGGTTTCAGTGGATACTGCTTCTTATGTGGGGGTAAGTGAGGGTCTTTGAGCTTGACAACCACAGGAATAGCATTTTGTGCTCGACCCACAGATTTTCCATCAGCCCATACTCTAGGATTCACATTTTATTCAACTAAAGGGAGAGAAAGGGAAGGCTCCATATTCACGAAAACAGAGGCATGGACCTTGCTCAGTATATCCCTCACCAAAAGGGGTGAGGGTGATTCTGGCACGATAAGAAACTCGTGTGAAAATAGCACAGAATCTCAGTTGCATGATAGAGAATAACTGAAGTAATACCTTTTGGCTCTTCCAGACAGTCCCATTACGGAAGCGGATCGGGAAGAAAGTGGGCCAGGGGCTTCAGTAAGCACGGAGTAAGTTGCCCCAGTATCTAAAAGGAAATTGACGGATTGGCCTTCCACCGTTATCAATACCCGGGGTTCCTCAGGTGTAATTAGGACGGGAGCTTGTGTGGGGACCCCCGGGCACCTCCAGTCCTGATTGTCTTGAGAGTCAGACCCCTGAAACCTACACCTCTGGGGACAGTCTCTCCTTCAGTGTGGTCCCTTGGAGACCAGACCTGGAGCCGGGGCGGCTTAGATGCCTGAGGGCAATCCCGCTTGAGATGCTCCTCCTTTCCTCAGCAATAGCAAGCCCATCCCTTTTCACCTGGGTCCCTCTGGGCATTTTTCTCAGGCTGTTTAAGAATGGTTTTCATAGCCATTGCGAGGGCTCCTGCCTTTTCCTTTGTCTTTCTCTGCCTTTCTTTATTTTCCTCATATTCCCTACCATAAAAGACTGTCTGAGCCAGTTGTAACAGATTATCTAAAGACTGATTTGGTCCATACGCCCGTTTTGATAACTTACGGTGAATATCTGGAGCTGACTGAGTGAGAAATCTATCCTTTAAGATCACTTTCCCCTCTTCATTTTCGGGATCAATCTCAGTAAATCTGCGAAGGGCTTCTCTCAGTCTATCTAGGAATTTACCAGGAGCTTCTTTTTCCTCCTGTTCTATGTCTGCCAGTTTGCCATAGTTTAAAGGCTTAGAACGCGCCTGTCTGAGTCCTTCAAGAATACATCTGACAAAATTACTCTGATCCCATCTTCCTTTAGCAGTGTTATAGTCCCGGTCTGGTTCTGTAGTTGGGACCGCCTGACTCCCAGTGGGGAGGGCAGTTATCTCATCTTCCCTCTTTCCCACTGATTCATTACCAAGCCATTCATCTCCATAAGCAACCGCTTTTCCCAAAACTCGAGCTTTTGAGTCAGGAGTCAACGTTTGTCCCAAGATATACATCACATCCTTCCAAGTGAGGTCATAATGTAGAGTAACACCTTTAAAAGCTCTAATATATTTTTCTGGGTCCTCTAAGTAGTCTCCCAGATCCTCTTTAATTCTTTCTATCTCTTGATAAGAAAAAGGCTTATTAACTCTCATAGACTGATAATTTCTCCCGGTGGGTACTTCATGAAGAGGCCACAGCATGAGTGGCTGTCCCTCAGTCTCTGGCTGCTCTGCGCATGTCCCAGGGATAGATTGGAGAAACCTGCTTTTCTTTATCTCTTTGCCTCCTGTCCTCCATCTCATCTCTTACTTCAATGGTCTGAGTTTCTACTGAAACCAGAGTAGTCTGAAGTCGTACTGAGACAGGAATTGTTTGGACCTCTACGTGAGCAGTTTGAATCTCACTTTGGGTTCCCACTGAGACCGAGGCAGTTTGAATCTCACTTTGGATTTCCACTGAGACCAAAGCAGTTTGAACCTCAGCTTGGAGCCCCGGATACGGGGGCAAAGTAGGAGGACAGGGGGGAGAGGAAGGTTTCACACCCAAATCTACACCCTTAGGACATAAGTCTGGCATATTTCGCAGAGAGAAAAAGGGCAACACATACGCTACTTCTACCTATTTCCCTTGCATTTTACAGAACCGGTCTAATTGTAAAACAGTGTTATACTTAAGAGACCCTCCAACTGGCCACCGTTCGCCATCCTCCAGTGGGTACCGCGGCCATGCAGTATCACATAGGAAGACCAGGTGTGTCTTCTTTAAGCCCTGGGGATCAAATCTATCCCAGTTTTTCAGGATACAGTTCAAAGGAGTGAGGCTGGAATTGTTAGCTCCCATCTGTAAGAGAGAAAAAAAAGCGACCAGAGCCATTTTTTTCTACCGGAGGCGTCCCTCCCTGCTCTAGATGGGGGGTGTAGACAGACGTTACACCAAAAGCTTTTCCTTCCTGGTCGGACTTAGTCTGTCTCCTACCGACGCAGGCGTCACACTCGTCCCTCCCGGTTCTACCACCGAGACGGGGTGGGGATGCACCAGGGGTAGACCTGATGGCATCCCTGACTGACGTCCAGCTCTTCACCTCGCTTGCCTCTGATGCCACCCGGGGTGCAATCAGAGTAACCTTCCGGAACGCCTCCCAAGCTAAGACCTCTGGGGGGCACATTCGTCACCTGAGTGCCTGTGCACGACCCTGAGTATATTCCTGACCGCAATAAGACCGATATGAACATAAAACTGAGATGTTCCTTCCAAGCGTCACCACACCGGTGTAAGAGCCTCCTCTGGTCCACTAAGAGCCAGTGTTACCAAAGGAAAAAAAACCATTGCAGTTCCAATCCGAGTAACCTTTAACCTCAGAGATGCTCTTGGAGTTAGAGCTCCGTCTAGCTTCCGAACTTTCCATGCCTAGCGAGGCTAGGCGCTTCCTGACCACCAATCCCAGTTTGAGACCTAGGCAGCAACATAGATTACAAGTCCCTTGAAAGTCTATGATCCGATAGATTAGGTTAGTACTTCTAATTCCCAAGGAGTTATGAAATGGTCAAAGAGACCGAAAAGTTTGACCGAGAAAGGAGAGTTCGGTCCACACGCTTTGCCCATTTCTGGTCGGTTCCCGAAGGAGACATTGGTTGCCTCTTGGCATTGGCAGGTCGGTATAAACCCCCGACAGGTTTTTTACCATAAGCCTTATGAGATCACCGCGGGACCGCAGAGCAGGGCTCCTCACTTGCTTCACGCAGGGCGTTTCATTCATTCACACAAGCACACCGTAGAGTTAGTAAAGTACAGCGGAAAACGTGTTCGCTAGGAGAACGAAGAACTAGAGCTCCAAGAATCCTTACCTTGTCCTGAAGGATCCCGGACGAGCCCCCAAGATGAAAGGTTGTTGCTGAACGATAAGACGCGGGATTCTTGGCCTCCGGAGGAGATGAATTCAATCCGGGGCCAGAGACGAGGCTGGATCGCTCAGAGCTTTTGTGTAATAAAGTTTTATTAAAGTATAAAGGAGATAGAGAAAGCTTCTGACATAGGCATCAGAAGGGGGCAAAAGAGTACCCCCCTCCTAGTCTTTAGCTGTATGTTATATAGTCACTCACAGTCTGTTAATGAAACGAAAGGAATGTCATACAATTTAGAATGGCACCAGATAATTCATCCCAGGCCAGAAAACGATTGACTTGAATCGCGTAAAAGGGCAGAATACCAACAAATGGTTACGTTTACATAGATTAGGGGAACAATACCTGAGTAAGTAAGTTAGGCCATTTGGCGGAACCAACTTGAACATAGAGTCTGGGGTTCATTAACATAGCTTAAGACAATATTTCCATACGAAAAAGAAATGTATTGGTTAACCCAAGGTTTGAGAGTAGTTAGCTTTAGGTGAGACCAGGTGTCATGGCAACACAGAAAGTTAAGAGAAACCTCCTTTTAAATTTGTATAGAGAAGGAAAAACAGATCGCTGGTTTGTTTCTTCCTGCCGCTTAAGAGAGATAAAAATGTCTGGCACTTACAGCCTCTTTCCTCCATTTGGAGACCCCTGGCCTTCCTGCCTGTTACCCTCTCAACAGGAGCAAGACAGCCAGCCTGGGGTGGTGGGGAAAAGATAGTCACTCTGGGCACAGTGGCTCTGCTGTGTGTATGAGCAGGGGGTGGGCAGAGAGGGAAGCAAAACCTTGGCCTTGGTGAATGTGAGCATGTGCAGAGGACAAGGCTGGTAGCACAGGGGTGGGCAGCCATGGAGTGTACAGCAGTGACCAATCCACTTTTAACACCGGCTCCAAACCAATATTACAGTGAACCTGCCTAGACATCCCAGGTCATACTGTCCCTTCTGCTTTCGTGGGATGGTTGGAGTCAAGTCTCCCAGGAGAGGGAAACTGGACAGCCTACACTGTAATCAACCTCTCCTTTTTTTTTTTTTGGAAAGTATGTATTCTCTCAGACTACCTTTGTTGCAGGAAGGGGGACCCCTTCCAGGGCCCGAAACTGGGCTCTTGTCTAACACTCGGAAATGAATTGTCCAAGGAGACACATGCTGACAAAGCAAGAGATTTTATTGGAAAAGGGCACCCAGGTGGAGAGCAGTAGGTAAGGGAACCCAGGAGAACTGCTCTGCCGTGTGGCTCGCAGTCTTGGGTTTTACGGTGATGGGATTAGTTTCCGGGTAGTCTTTGGCCAATCATTCTAATTCAGAGTCTTTCCTGGTGGCGCATGCATCGCTCAGCCAAGATGGATGCTATCAAGAGGGATTCTGGGAAGTGGACGGACACGCGGTATCTCCTTTTGACCTTCCCCGAACTCTTCCGGTTGGTGGTGGCTTATTAGTTCCGTATTCCTTATCAGGGTCTCCTGTCATAAAACAACTCATGCAAATGGTTACTATGGTGCCTGGTCAGGGTGGGCGGTTTCAATCAGTGTGCTTCCCCTAACACCTTCTAAGATACTACCTCCCCTGCTTAGGGGAACTTGGGGTAATCTCTCCTCCACAGAGAGCACTGATCACCCACTGATACACCCTCTGCCTGTATACCCCCACTCCCAGGGAACTCACTCCCTCCAAAGAGAGCCAGCTCCATGATACTGCAGATCTGACCCTACAAAATGTGGAATCTGCTCTGAAATAGACCTCCACCCACTCACTAATCTGCTTGCCTTCCAGGGAAGCATGATGGCTCAGTGTCCAACTTCCTTTTTCATTCCTCTGTCTTTAGGCAGAATTCCCCCCAACCACCCTTGTGGCCATCACACAGCTGGGCCCCAAGTCTGATGAGAGTGTGGTGGTCAACCCTGCTCAAGGCAGACAAGGGAGGTCTGGGCTGTGACAGGGACAGGAAGCAGCACCCAGCAGGAGGACCCAGTCATTGAGCAGATGTGACCATGTTGGTGGCTCCCATTGCTCCAAGCAATCACCCCACGGGGTGTGCCAAGGTGCCAGGGGCACAGAAGTAATGACAGGGGGAAGAAATGCAATGTCCTGAATGCATCACAGCCCCTGTCCTGCTGTTCTCAGACCATGCAGCTGGGCTTTCCCCTGCCCACGAACTACCTAACATCTGGGCTTTGCAAGAAAGAACCCTTAGATTTGCAAGGATGTGGAGAACTCTGTTGTTGGTTGCCGTCATGCTCTTATCAGAGATGAAGATGCTGAGATAGGTCTCAGGGTCTTCAGGAGAGACTGACATAGCTCCACATTAGCCTGGTGAGGGCTGGTCCCTGATCTGCTCCTGGACTGGTCTGGAGTTAGAACCATCACTGGATCAGTTCCTGATAGTATTGTGTGCTTAATGATTTCTGAAATTAAAAATGAATAAAATAGGGGTGGGAGGGGCAGGATTAGATACTTGAGCAGGTGCAGGAGTGGCACTTCTCAGGACCATCCCCATGGGAAGGGACAGTGTGTCCTGAAAAACAAGGACAGGGAGATGGAAGGCATCCTTACGCTGGAGACTCTCAGATCAGCAGGACCCCTGGAGCCATCTCATAGAGTGAGTGTTTCAAACATACTTAGGAATTAGTAAATCAGAGGAAATGTTTACATTTCAGGTCGATTTGAGCTCATCTGGAGGAGAACTGGGTAGCTGGTGGTCTCTTAGTCAGTGAACAGTAAGGTGCTGAAGGGTCCCTGTTATCCAAGATAAAACGACCTGGTGACCTAGATTGACTTCCTCTTGCTGTCTCTATTTGTTTTCTGCTGTCCAACACTTGTTGCCTAGCACAGGGCCATGCAACCCCACAGAAATGGAAACCTCTCAGAGATGCCTCTGCAGGAGTTCGTGCTGGAGGGATTTGAGGGTGGTCTGCAGACCCAGGCCCTGCTCTTCACCCTGTTCCTGGCCCTGTACATGGTGGCCATCCTGGGGAACCTCACCATGATCGTGCTCATCACCCTGGATGCCCGTCTGCACTCCCCAATGTACTTCTTCCTCAAGAACCTCTCCTTCCTGGACTTGTGCTACTCATCTCTCATTGCTCCCAAAGCCCTGGCCAACTTCCTGTCCTCCTCCAAGGTCATTACCTTTGCAGGATGTGCCACCCAGTTATTCTTCTTCGCCATGATGGGCACCACTGAGGCATTCCTCTTGGCTGTAATGGCCTATGACCGCTTCGTGGCCATCTGCAGCCCCCTGCGCTACCCCATCTCCATGCGCCCCTCTGTCTGTGCCCGCCTGGTGCTGGGCTTCTACTGCGGGGGCTGCCTCAACTCCATCCTACAGACCAGCTTCACATTCAGCCTCCCGTTCTGCAGCTCCAACATCGACCACTTCCTCTGTGATTTGACACCCTTGCTCCAGCTCACTTGTGCAAACACAGCCATCAACAAGCTTGTCATGTTTTGCATTTGTGGCCTCATCATAGTGAGCACAACCCTTGTGGTCCTCGTCTCCTATGGCTACATCACAATGACCATCCTGAAGATGGGTTTAGTAGCAGGGAGACTCAAGCTCTTCTCCACCTGTGGCTCCCACATGACAGTTGTGTCCCTCTTTTATGGGACTGTCTTTGTCATATATGCCCAGCCGGGAGCTGTGGAGTCCATGGAGCAGGGCAAGGTGGTCTCTGTCTTCTACACCCTGGTCATCCCGATGCTCAACCCCCTCATCTACAGTCTGAGAAACAAGGACGTGAAGGATGCCCTACAGAGACTGATCCAAAAGCACACAGCCATTTGAAGGAGGGTGACTGGAGAGACAGAACGTCCTAAGGGCTGGACATGAAAGCTTTGGGGGAGACAGAGGTTTGGCTTGAAGTATTTATTCTTCATTTATTCAAGTGACTCTTTCATTCATTTCATTCAACACTGTGGAAGCACACCATGAACCCCACATGCAAGTGTGAGATGATGAGACAGATAAGGTACCAGAAAAGTGATGGTGAATAATGGGGCAAGACCATAATCTTGAAGTTTGAATAACACAACTGTCAGAGCAGTGGACAGAATATTGAAGCAGAACTTATGTCTCAAGTTCAACAACTTCCAGTGCAGGTATGTAACTAGATAAGCTCTTGGGCCATTCCTACCACTCATTCCCTGAATCTAATGTAAATATGTGCTCAGTAATCTTTCCCTGAACCACCTAGAGGACACTCAGCCTTGCCCCTTCCTTGGTGATAGCCTGGGGTCACCAGAGCCAATTAAGGGGAGTTAGGAAGACCACACTTCCCTTCAATCCTGCAGCGGGGCTGTTCCTTCCTCCCACACCCTCGCCGTTCATGGATGCCGCCACCCAGCAAGGCAGCAGGGAGCACTTGCTCCTGCTTTAGAGGCTCCCAGTGCTCCCTGTCCTGGGCTCTCCCCTCAGTCAGCATCTGGGAGCCCCAGGGAGTCAGCACGGACGTTTCATACCCAAAGATCCAGTGACCTTCTACCACACAGCCTGACTACTTCTGACCACAGAAAATGGTGCTTTGTTGGCTCAACCACCTCTGAATAATGATGAAGGTCCTGATGGCTGCCCTAGAGACAGGAAATGGAGAGAGACGATGCCCTTTCTTGGCAGAGAGCACAGCTCCCTGGCCCTCTGTCCCAATTCTTTGGGAGATCCTGGACTCTCTGTCTTGACCTGCCCATTCAGAGCTCCACCCTCATGCTCCATGGACCCAACACACTGCCTGGATTCAGAGCCCAGTGGCCTCATTATTGTGTCTCCCTTTGGTGGGGCCATACACTCCCATGGTCACTGAGAGGAGGTGGCCCTGTGCACACAGGGGTGGTCTGTACCCTGTATGGTCAGTAGGGACGTGTCCTGCCTCTCTGATCACAGCTCTCCCACCCCTTCTCTGCATGCTCGGGAGGACTGTGGGAGAGGCTGACAGCTTTGCTGCTCACAGTTACTCAGTAGGAAGTGACTCCAAGGTCTCTGCTTGATTCTTGTCCCCATTTACCTCATCTCTGAGCTCTCTGTCATATATTACTGTATTTGTCTGATATAATGCATTTCTTTCTTTGAGAAGTTCCCCCAATGTTCTGCTCCACATCTGGCATGCCTTGGTATCTTCTCATGCTACATGACTGTTCCATCTTCCAAATTCTTCCCCTCATTCTTCTCTGGTCACCCTCCTCCTCTTCCTCCTTCTCCTCCTTCTCCTTTTTTTTTTTCTTCTCCTTCTCCTCCTTCTTCTCCCTTCTCCTCTCTCTTATTCTTCTTTCATCCTGTAGATTTTCAAAAGACTATTTCTGGACTTATAGAATCTTAATTCCTGGACTTATAGTATCCTAGGGCCTTCCCTGGTATCTCAGCTGGGAAAGAATCTGCCTGAGATGCAGGAGACCCCAGTTCAATTCCTGGGTCAGGAAGATCCTCTGGAGAAGAGATAGGTTACCAACTTCGATATTCTTGGGCTTCCCATAGGCCTCAGATGGTAAATGATCTGCCTGCAATGAGGGAGGCCGGGGTTCGATCACTGGGTTGAGAAGATCCCCTGGAGAAGGGCATGGAAACCCATTTCATTATTCTTGCTTGGAGAATCCCCATGGATAGAGGAGCCTGGTGGGCTACAGTATATGGGGTCACAGAGTCAGACACGACTAAGTGACTAAGAACAGCACATAGAATCTTAATCCAAAATGAGAAAAGGAAACACATTTTTTTCTCTTACGGAATAGTACAATTATCATCCATATGTAAATTTAATTATACATGTGATAAGGGATTAGTGGTTCTAGTAGAAGAGCATTAATTTTGACTTTGGAATAAGTTTAGGAAGTTCGTCAGATAGTTAATGGAGTAGAAATTCTCCAATAGTCTGGAAAACATGATTTTTCAAAACTCTGCACATCTCCACTTGTCTATGTTACCCAGATTTCAAATTGTAATGAACATCTCTTTACAATTTGAGAAGTAGTTTATTTGGTTTGTTCATCTTATACATGCATTGCATCCTGTGCCACATAGCAGGTTCTCAGTACATATCTCCTGGCTGATTATAATTTGAGTTCAGTGCTAACTAGCCATTGTACTCCAAAATGTACCTGACATAGCTCTAGTTATCTTAATGTGATAAGTGTAGAATAAACATCTTAAATTTGAAGACCATGTTGTAGTTTTAATTCTGTTTCCTTACTAACTTTTTAAAAAGATTAACAAATTTTATTGTGTTTAAAATAACATTTATATTGTAACCAATTATAAGTGTACAGCTTGTTGTTGAAGTACAGTTGCTAAGTCATGTCCGACTCTTTGTGACCCTGTGAACTGCAGCACACCAGACTTCAGACTTCCCCATCCTTCACTATCTCCCTGAGTTGGCCCAAACTCATGTCCATTGAGCCTGTGATGCCATCCAACCATCTAACCATCATAAGTGTACAGTTTAGTATTGCTCAATATATTCACCTTGTGGTGTAACAGATCTCCAGAAATTTTTCATCCTGCAAAACTCAACTGCATACCCCTTCAGCAACAACTCCTTATTCTCCCCTTACCTCAACCACTGATAGCCAACATTTACTTTCTATCTCTATGGAAGTGACTACTTTAAATTCCACAGGTAAGTAAAACACAGAATATGCCTTTTTCTCTCTGGTTATTTCACTTGGCATACTTTTTTCAAGGTTCATTCATATTGCTGTAAATGAACATGTTTTCATCTTTTTAAAGGTTGAATAACATTCCATCATGTATATATGCCACATTTTGCTTATTCATTCATCTATCATTTTGTTAGTCTATTCAACACCTAGGTTACTTCTACCTTTCACCTGTTGTGAAGAAGGCTGCTATTGTTGTCCAAATATCTCTTATAGTACTGTGTTCTAAGTTCATACGTGCAATTACTGGATCATATAGTAAATGTTTTTTAATCTGGGGGAAAATCTCCAAAGTACTTTCCACAGTAGTTGTACAAATTTACATTCCCATCAACAGTGAAAAAATCTTGCCGTTTCTCCACTTTCTAGTCAGCCTATGTTTTCTTTCTAAAACTCTCCAGAAAACAGGAATAGAAGGAACATACCTCAACATAATAAAATCTATATATGACAAACCCACAGCAAACATTATCCTCAATGGTGAAAAATTGAAAGCATTTCCCCTAAAGTCAGGAACAAGACAAGGGTGCCCACTCTCACCACTACTATTCAACATAGTTTTGGAAGTTTTGGCGACAGCAGTCAGAGCAGAAAAAGAAACAAAAGGAATCCAGATAGGAAAAGAAGAAGTGAAACTCTCACTGTTTGCAGATGACATGATCGTCTACATAGAAAACCTTAAAGACTCTACCAAGAAGGTACGAGAGCTAATCAATGAATATAGTAAAGTTACAGGATATAAAATTAACACACAGAAATCCCTTGCACTCCTATACACTAACAATGAGAAAACAGAAAGAGAAATTAAGGAAACAATATCATTCAACATTGCAACAAAAAGAATAAAATACTTAGGAGTATATCTACCTAAAGAAACAAAAGACCTGTATATAGAAAACTATAAAACATTGATGAAAGAAATTAAAGAGGACACAAACAGATGGAGAAATATACTGTGTTCATGGATTGGAAGAATCAATATTGCGAAAATGAGTATACTACTCAAAGCAATCTATAGATTCAATGCAATCCCTATCAAGCTACCAACGGTATTTTTCACAGAACTAGAACAAATAATTTCACAAATTGTATGGAAATACAAAAAAAACCCGAATAGCAAAAGCAATCTTGACAAAGAAGAATGGAACTGGAGGAAGCAACCTGCCTGACTTCAGGCTCTACTACAAAGCCACCGTCATCAAGACAGTATGGTACAGGCACAAAGACAGAAATACAGATCAATGGAACAAAATGGAAAGCCCAGAGATAAATCCACGAACCTGTGGACACCTTATCTTCGACAAAGGAGGCAAGACTATACAATGGAAAAAGGACAACCTCTTTAACAACTGGTCAACCACTTGTAAATGAATGAAACTAGAACACTTTCTATCACCATACACAAAAATAAACTCAAAATGGATTAAAGATCTAAATGTAAGACCAGAAACTATGAAACTCCTAGAGGAGAACATAGGCAAAACACTCTCTGACATAAATCACAGCAAGATCCTCTATGACCCACCTCCCAGAATATTGGAAGTAAAAGCAAAAATAAACAAATGGGACCTAATTAAACTTAAAAGCTTTTGCACAACAAAGGAAACTATAAACAAGGTGAAAAGACTGCCTTCAGAATGGGAGAAAACAATAGCAAATGAAGGAACAGACAAAGGATTAATCTCAAAAATATACACGCAACTCCTGCAGCTCAATTAAGAAAAATAAATGACCCAATCAAAAAATGAGCCAAAGATCTAAACAGACATTTCTCCAAAGAAGACATACAGATGGCTAACAAACATGAAAAGATGCTCAACATCACTCATGATCAGAGAAATGCAAATCAAAACCACAATGACGTACCATTACACACCAGCCAGAATGGCTGCTATCCAAAAGTCTACAAGCAATAAATGCTGGAGAGGGAGTGGAGAAAAGGGAGCCCTCTTACACTGTTGGTGGGAATGCAAACTAGCACAGCCACTATGGAGAACAGTGTGGAGATTCCTTAAAAAACTGGAAATAGAACTGCCATATGACCCAGCAATCCCACTCCTGGGCATACACACCAAGGAAACCAGAACTGAAAGAGACATGTGTACCCCAGTGTTCATTGCAGCACTGTTTATAATAGCCAGGACACGGAAGCAACCTAGATGCCCATCAGCAGATGAATGGATAAGAATATACACAATGGAATATTACTCAGCCATTAAAAAGAATACATTTGAAACAGTTTTAATGAGATGGATGAAACTGTCTACGGCCATACCACCCTGAACGCGCCCGATCTCGTCTGATCTCGGAAGCTAAGCAGGGTCGGGCCTGGTTAGTACTTGGATGGGAGATGGATGAAACTGGAGCCCATTATACAGAGTGAAGTTAGCCAGAAAGATAAACACCAATACAGTATACTAATGCACATATATGGAATTTAGAAAGATGGTAACGATAACCCTATATGCAGAACAGAAAAAGAGACACAGATGTACAGAACAGACATTTGGACTCTATGGGAGAAGGCGAGAGTGGGATGATCTGAAAGAATAGCATTGAAACATATATATTATCAAGTGTGAAACAGATCGCCAGTCCAGGTTGGATGCATGACACAAGTGCTCAGGGCTGGGACACTGGGATGACCCAGAGGGATGGGATGGGGAGGGAGGTGGGAGGGGATATCAGGATGGGGAACACATGTAAACCCATGGCTGATTCAAGTCAATGCATGGCAAAAACCACTACAATATTGTAAAGCAATTAGCCTCCAACTAATAAAAATAAATGAAAAAAAAAAAAAAAGAGTAGCCATTCTGGTACTTGTGAAGTAGTTATCATATTGCTGTTTTTTATCTTAATGTCACAGAAAATCAGTAAGGAGACAGTGCTTTTAAATGACTCATCATACCAGATAGAATGAATTGATATATACAGAATATTTTGTCCCCAAACAGCAGAATACACATTCTTCAAAGTGCATGCAGAACATTCTCTAGGATAGATCACATGCAAGGCTACTAAATAAGTCTCAATAACTTTAAGAATATTGAAATCATAACACACCTTTTTTTCTGACCACAAAGGTATAAAACTAGAAATCAACTACAAGAAAATAAAACTGCCAAAAACCCCACAAACACAGAGACTTAAACAACATGCTCCTAAACAACCTACAGGTCACTGAATTAAAGAAGAAATTTTAAAAATACCTGGAGTCAAAGGAAAAGGAAAACACAACAATCAAAAATCTATGTGATTTGATTGCTAAAACAGTTCTAAGAGTAACATTTATAGCAATACAAGTCTAATTCATAAAATAAGAAAAATATCCAATAAAAAACCTAACTTTACACCAAAAGAAAATAGAAAAAGAGAACAAACAAAATCCAAATTTACTAGAAGAAATAAAATAATAAAAGTCAGGCCAGGGACTTCCTTGGAAGTCCAGTGGTCAAATTCACCTTCCAATGCATAGGGTGCAAGTTTGATTCCTGGTTGGGGTGCTAAGATCCCTCATGTCTTGGGGCCAAAAAATAAAACATGAAACAGAAGCAATGTTGTAACAAATTCAGTACAGACTTTAAAAGTGGTCTACATCAAAAAAATCTTTTTAAAATATCAGGCCAGAAATAAATAAATCAGACTAAAAAAATTAGAAAAGATCAATGAAACCGTAATTAGTTCTTTGAAAAGATAAGCGGAATTGATGAGCCTTTAGCCAGATACATTAAGAAAAAAGAGAAGGCCCAAATAAATAAACTCAAGTATGAAACAGGAGAAGTTACAACCAACACCACAGAAATGCAAAATATTTTAAGAGATTACCATGACCTATTATAAGCCAATAAAACTGACAGCCTACAAGAATTGGGTAAGTTCACAATAATGTAGCTTCCAAAGACTGAATTATGAAAAAACAGAAAATCTAAAAAGGTCAAAAATGAATAAGAAGATTGAATCAATAATGAAAAACCTTCTAAGAAAGAAAAGCCACAGACCAGACGGTTTCAGGGTGAATTCTACCAAACACTAAAGAATTATCAATGCCAATACTTCTCAAACAATTTCAAAGTATTGAAGAAGAGGGAACACTCTCAAACTCATTGTTCAAGTCCAGCATTACTCTGATACAAAAGCCAGGTAAGACCACAACAGGAAAAGAAAACTACCAACTATTATCTTTGATGAATGTAAATGTAAAAATTCTCAACATATTACTACAAAACTGAATTCAGCAATTAAAATGATCAGTCATATACCATATTCAAATTGGATTTATTCCTAGGATACACACAAATTTTAAAAAAGTGATGCAAGACATTAACAAATTGAAGAATACAATTGGATGATCATCTCAGTCCTTCAGCTAGAACAGTGAAGGTATTATGCTGACCTTGCCAGGTAAAAGCAAACTGCCTCACCGCCCTCCTGTGTCAGATGCTAGATCCACCATAACAAATTAACACAAAGCATGACTTATAATGGGAATTTATTCTCTAACAGATCAGCAGGGACCGCTGCCCTTGAGAGCTATAGGAAAACAACAACATCCTTAACATTCTTTCCTCTGTTCCTGCGTCGCTCCAGTCTCAGCCCAGTCTTCTCATGCCCTTTGTCCTTGTGTCTTTGTGTCTGTGTGTCCTTTTCTCTTCGTATAAAAACACCATTATTTGGATTTCTGTTAGTCGTTCAGTGGTATCCGACTTTTTGTGACCCCATGGACTGTAGCCCACCAGGCTCCTCTGTTCATGGTATTCTCCAGGCAAGAATACTAGAGTGGGTAGCCATTCCCTCCTCCAGGCGATCTTCCTGACCCAAGGATCAATCCCGGGTCTCCAGCATTACAGGCAGATTCTTTACAGTCTGAGCCAATGGGGAAGTCTTTTGGATTTAGGGTCCTTCTAATCCAGTATGGCCTCTTCTTAACTAATTCATTTGGAAAGAACCTATTTCCAAATAGGGTAATAGTCTGAGTTACCAGGACTTCTCTGGTATCTCAGCTGCTGAAGAATCCACCTGCAAATCGGGGGACCCCAGTTCAATTCCTGGGTCAGGAAGATCCCCTGAAGAAGGGATAGGCTACCCACTCCAGTACTCTTGGGCTTCCCTGCTGGCTCAGATGGTAAGGAATCCACCTGCAATGCAGAAGACCTGGGTTCATGGGCTCACAAACAGTTGGACACAACTGAGCCACTTTGCCATCCTCTTAGTATGGTGGTGAATATCCCTGCCTGTTACGTGACAGACCAGGGTTTAATTCCCTGATGGGGAAGCAACACGCCCTTTGGGCTTCTCTGGTAGCTCAGCTGGTAAAGAATATGCCTACAAGACAGGAGACCCCAGTTCAATTCCTGGGCCAGGAAGATCCCCTGGAGAAGGGATAGTCTAGCCACTTCAGTAGTTTTGGGCTTCCCTGGTGGCTCAGATGGTAAAGAGTCCACCTGCAATGCAGGAAACCTGGGTTCAATCCCTGGATTGGGAAGATCCCCTGGAAAAGGGAATGGCTACCCACTCCACTATTCTGGCCTGGAGAATTCCATGGGCAGAGGGGCCTGGGGGGCTACCATCCATGGGGTCACAGAGTCAGACACGACTGAGTGACCAGCACTTTCATAGGCACTACCTGCCCGCTAAGTGTGCAAATATCAGGGTGGATGATGATGAGCCATGGTGAGGGGAAGGAAATGCAGATCTTTGTGAGCCATTGGAAGAAAATAAGTTGTCCATTTCTGGAGGAAATAGTATTAGTCAAAAAATAAAGATAAAGCAAGCTGTCTACACCATAACCAATGATGTGGTAGTAGGACCCTAACCTACAGAAATATTAGCAGGAGCCCAGAGTAAACGTAGGTTGAGTCGTGGTTTGTGAGAGGAAGGAGAGTGAGGGAGTGGCCATGAGGACAGGAAATCCATGACGCTTGCTGTGCCCACACAGGGGAACACTGCGGAGAAGTTCAGAACCGACCCAGGAAGACCCCCTTGCTGGGCTGTCTGTTAAGTGAAGGCCCCAACTGTGAGCTAAGGACAGCATGACTTGATTCACACAAAGATCATAAAAGAAAGGCTTCATGGGTGTGGACACACCTTGGGCAGACACACACCCAACTGCTAAGAGAGGTAAGGTTTATTGGGACCAAAGAAAAAGGCATTTCCATTTTACCGTGTGTGTGCTCAATTGCTCAGTCGTGTCTGACTCTTTGCAGCCCCAGGGACTGAAGCCCACTAGGCTCCTCTGTCTGCGGGATTTTCCCGACAAGAATAGTGGAATGGGTTGCCATTCCTTCTCCAGGGGATCCTCCTGACCCAGGGATGGAACTCGCTTCTCCTACATTGAGAGGTGGGCCCTTTACCACTAGCGCCACCTGGGAAGCCCCCATTTTACTGTATCACATCTTAATTCTTGAATTTCATCAAGCATGTATTTATTCTGAAATTTCACACACACACACACACACACACACAAGCAGAATTTTAGACATGCCAGCAACAAAAACAAAGAACAGAGGGGATTCAGAGTTCATCTCCATGTTCCCATTATTCAAGGGGGTAAGGATGTGCCCACATTTCAGGCCTGTGGAGGCAGAGTCTCTGTGTCTGGAGTCGAGACTGCTGTGTGCTGGCCTGGGCATAGATTGCCCACCTGCCCCACTTCCTCACACTGACAACCTCCAAAGATGAGCAGGAGTGAGGGCTGAGGGCCAGGAGGTCACACCTGCCCCCTGGAGAGACCCATCCAAGGAGGGGCACTGGGTCCCTCTAACTTGTCTGTATTCCTCGCCTGTTGGCCCCCCACTGCTTGCTGAAGAATTCAGGCCTCCTGTCTGTCCTGCCTTGGGTCGAGGGGGGTCAGGGGAAGATTGGCCTCAGGACTGCAGCTCCTGGGACCTGGGGGTTGGGAGTCCCAGTGCACTCAGAGCCCAAGCCTCACCTAATTGGCCATCAGAGGCCTCGACTCCCAGGCCTGCAGGGTAGAGAACGCCTTGCCCCGCTGAGTGACCCAGAGGTGTGGGTAGGACATGGAAGGGCAGGTGAGCTTCCTTCAAGATCCAGTAGCTCCCACTCCAGAATCTGGGGCACCAGTCCAATGCTCTCTGAGACCCCGGGCACCCTCCTGGTCCCCTCCCCACTCTCACTTCACTGCGCAGGAAGGCAGAGCTGAAAGGGCAGTAGTCAGGGGTCCTGGTGCTGACTGATTATCACCAGCACAGACCTGGGTCAAGAGCCAGGAGGCCCTGGGAGAGCATTCCTGACTGTGTGGGGCTGGGTGATCACAGCCCTCACCTGGACAAGGTAAGGTCAGGGCAGCCGCCCTCAGGGCTGCAGGAGCGGGAGGAAATCATGTGGGTAATGGGGGCAGGGCTGTGTGTACAATGAGCACTCAGGGCGGCTCTCAGCAGGGGAAGTGGGGATACCCTCCTTCCTGGCCAGCCCTGGACTCATCTCGCCGATAATGCCACAGTCCAGGCTCAGAGACGGTGATGCTGAGATGGGAATCTAGGTGTGCAGGGGAGAGGAACAGGAAACACTCACATGAGCCTAGTGAGAACTGGTCCCTGCCCTGCTCCCAGCCTGTCCAAGACCTGGTGGGCAAAGATGCCCAGGAAACACTTCTGAAATTAATGAAGAGTAAACTAAGGAGGGGAACATGCAGGATTAGACACTTAAGAAAAGAGCGGAACACTGGCAGCATCACTGGGAAGACAGGAGGCTGCACTGCCATTTCCACACTCCAGACTGTCAGCTCTGCAACCTGCCTGGCACCCCCACCCCACCCCACAGTGACTATTCAGAGTCCCCCCAGGCTGAGAGCTCCATGCATACTTTTGAATTAGCGAATCAGAGAAAAATATTGTCTTTTCAGGTCAGTCTGAGCTCGTCTGGGGGACTGGGCACTGAAGGGTCCCTGTGTTCCAAGAGAGTATGACCTTGTGAACCTAACCTCCTCCCTCTCCCTGCCTCCCGCCTGCTCTCTACTCTCTGCCCCGTGTCCCCCAGAGCAGGGTCATGTCACCCCACAGAAATGGAAACCTCTCAGAGATGCCTCTGCAGGAATTTGTGCTGGATGGATTTGTGGGTGGCCCACTGACCCAGGCCCTGCTCTTCACCCTGTTCCTGGCCCTGTACATGGTGGCCATCCTGGGGAACCTCACCATGATCGTGCTCATCACCCTGGATGCCCGTCTGCACTCCCCAATGTACTTCTTCCTCAAGAACCTCTCCTTCCTGGACTTGTGCTACTCATCTGTCATCGCCCCCAAAGCCCTGGTCAACTTCCTGTCCTCCTCCAAGGTCATCACCTTTGCAGGATGTGCCACCCAGTTCTTCTTCTTCTCCATGATGGGCACCACTGAGACTCTCCTCTTGGCCGTGATGGCCTATGACCGTTTCATGGCCGTCTCCAGCCCCCTGCGCTACCCCATCTCCATGCGCCCCTTGGTCTGTGCCCGCCTGGTGCTGGGCTCCTACTTCGGGGGCTGCCTCAACTCTGGGGTGCAGACGATCCTCACATTCAGCCTCCCGTTCTGCAGCTCCAACCACATCGACCACTTCTTCTGTGATGTGATCCCCCTGCTCCAGCTCACTTGTACCAGCACGGCCGTCAATGAGCTGGTCTTGTTTGCCGTGTGTGGCCTCATCATCATGGGCACCACACTCGTGGTCCTCATCTCCTATGGCTACATCACAGGGACCATCCTGAGGATGCGCTCAGGAGGAGGGAGACACAAGCTCTTCTCCACCTGCGGCTCCCACATGACAGCCGTGTCCCTCTTTTATGGGACCCTTTTTGTCATGTATGCCCAGCCGGGAGCTGTGGAGTCCATGGAGCAGGGCAAGGTGGTCTCTGTCTTCTACACGCTGGTCATCCCAATGCTCAACCCCCTCATCTACAGTCTGAGAAACAAGGATGTGAAGGATGCCCTGCGGAGACTGTGGCAGAAACACACAGCCAAGTGAAGGAGGGTGGACACAGAGACACAGTGTCCTGAGGGTTGGACAAGAGGACTTGAGGGGAGGCACCAGGTTTGGTTTGAGGAATCCATTCTTCATTCATCTAATTCATTCTTTCATCCAGCATTTTATCCAACCCTTCTTTGAAGCACATTATGGACCACACACTACATGTGTGAGATGCAGAGATGAATAAGGCATCTTGTTTGTCACAAAAATCTGATGGCCCACAGTGGGGCAAGATGCTAAACTTGAAGTTTGTGTAACATGGTGGGCAGAGTCATGAACTGGGAGTCTTTGAAGACAGCATGGTTCCCAGTTCAACATCAGTTGGTGAAGGTATGTGGACTAAACAAACTCTCTGACCGTATCCTTCACTTCTTTATTCAATCTAATCTAAGTATGTACCCAGCAACCTACCCTGGGAGAACTAGCAGGGGGCTTTAGGACACTCAGCCTGGCCCCTCCCTTGGTGATAGCCTGGGCATCCCCATAGCCAATTAGGGGAGTTAGGAAGACTATGCTTCCCCTCAATCCTGAGCAGGGCTGTTCCTCTCCCCCCCCCCCCACCCCTTCTGTTCACTGATGCCACCACCCAGCAAGGCAGCAGGGAGCACCTGCTCCTGCTTCAGAGGCTCCCAGTGCTCCCTGTCCTGGGTTCTCCCCTCAGACAGCAGCTGGGAGCCCCAGGGAGTCAGCGTGGATGCCTGACACCCAAAGTTCACCATCCAACCCGACAGGTGACAGTGTCCTGACTACTTGTGACCCTAAGAAATGGGACCTTGTCAGCACAGACATCTCTGAATAAGGATGGAGGGCCTGGTGATGCTGCAGAGAGCAGGGGTGGGGAGAGAGGGGGCAGTTTCTTGGCAGAAGCACAGCTCCCTAGTCCTCTGTCCCACACTCCCTGGGGGAGCTGGATTGTCAGCCTTGACTTCCCCATTCAGAGCTCCAGTCCCTGCTCCATGGACCCAACACACAGTCTGGACCCAGGGCCTATCGTGTCTCCCTGTGGTAGAGTCACCCACTGCCATGGTCACTCCCAGGGGGTTGTCCTGTGGACACGAGAATGGTCTGTTCCCTGTAGGGGCAGGGGGACCCTCTGATCACAGCTCTCCACCTCCCTCTCTCCCTGCTCCGGAGGACGGGGGAGGGGCTGACAGCTAAGCTATCAGACTGCCGCTCCCATTACTCAAGTGGCACCTCCTCCAAGCTGCCTGCTGGATTCCTATTCACATGGTCTTTGGGCTCCAAAACGAGTTCTAAGTCTGCCATAGATTACTGTATTCATCTGATAACAAATGTGTACTTGGGGATTCCCCAAATATTCTGCTTCACAATCACAGACCTTGTTGTCATCTCATGCTATAGCTGTCCCCTCTCACATGCACTATCCTCTGCCTCTCTGCTGTGATTTTTTTTGTCATTCCATGGAATGTTAGAGGAATATTCTTGGGTCTTCTACTTGATCCATATTTGGAATATGTATACATATAATATATATTCATTCCATGCACAAGTGTAGATTTGTCTTAATTCTGTAGAATTTAAAGTTACACACAGTAAGAAATCAGTTACGGGTTCACAGAAAAGCCGCATTTATCCTGAATCAGGAATAAATAAAAGGTCTGACTTCAGATGGAATGAAAACCTGACAATAGTCTGCAGGAGAACATGTAAAACAAACAAACAAACAAAAAAAGCCCAGAGAGCTGTAGATTGTTTCTACCTAAATCACCTACATTTCAGATGGTAGTGACGAACACAGTAAAATGTTAGAGGCGATTCATTTTCCTTTGTTAATCTTACACAATGTTTTGTATACTAGCTCCACAGAGTAGATTCTCAGTGGTACATGTCTCCTGGATGATTATAATTTGAGTTCCTTGTTAACTAGTCACTGAACTCCAAAACATACCCAGCATAGCATTATAGTCATGAGCTCGGATTTGGCGATGATTTCTTGGATATAATTGAAAAGCACAGGAAACAAAAGTGCAAACAGACACAAGGACTACATCAAACTCAAAAATCTGTGCATCAGAGACTTAAATAACTGTGAAAAGGCAACATGCTTGATGGAAGAAAATGATTGCAACTCTTATGTCTGATATGGGGTGATATCCAGAGTATGTGAGGAATTCCTACCACTTAAGACAATCTTATTAAAAATGTGCAGAGGATTTGAATAATTATTTCTCCAAAGATGACCTACAGATGAGCAACAAACATATGAGAAGGTGCTCATCATCACTAATTTCTGGGGAAACATAAATCAGAACCACAAGGAGATGACCCTCACATCCATTAGAATGGCTACTATTAGAAACAAAAAGCAAAAACACAGGAAAAAAAAAAAATAACCAGTGTTGGAAAGGATGCAAGATCAATTGGAGCCCTTATGCACTGTTGGTGGATAGTAAAATGATGCAAACATTATGGGAAACAGTACGGAATTTCCTCCAAAAATTAAAAAAAAGAATTACCACATGATCCACATTTCAATATATATCCAAAATAATTAAAGACAGTTCTCTAAGAGATATTTGCAAACCCGAGTACATGGCAGCATTATTAGTGGTGGCCAAAAGGTAGAAGCAAGCCACGTGTTCGTTGTGGATGAGACGATAAACAAAATGAAGCTCATACCTATGATGGAAAGGCATCCACCTTAAAAGGGATGAAAATCCTGTCACCAGATGCAACGCAGATGAAGCTTAGGACATTGTGCTAGTGAAATAAGCAGGACGCAAAAAGACAAAAGCTGTATGATTCTACCAACATGAAGTAAAGTAGTCACATTCACAGAGACAGAAGGTACAAAGGTGGTTCTCAGTGGTGAGGTAAACGGGGTTGGAAAGAGAATCATTTTTAAGGGGGGATGGAGTCCAAGATAGGAAGTTCTGGAGGTCTGTTGTACAGAAATGTGGATATACAAATCACCACTGAACTATGTGGGCTTCCCAGGTGGTGTTAGGGGGAAAGGACCCACCTGCCAATGCAGGAGGCAGGAGACACAGGTTTGGACCCTAGGTCAAGAAGATCCCCTGAAGGAGGGCATGGCAACCCACCCCAGTATCCTTGCCTGGAGAATCAGTCCATGGGATTGCAAAGAGTTGGACACAACTGAAGTGACTGAGCAGGCACTGAACTGTACACTGAAAATTACTTACAATTTTAAAGATTTCTTTGAGGTAAAAAAAATATATAACATGAAATTAACCATTGTAGTCTTGCCTCGCTGCTCTGGTTAGGACTTCCAGTACCGTGTTGAACAGATGTGGTGAGAGTGGACATCCTGTCTTGTTTCTGATCTTAATGGGAAAGCTTTCAGGTTTTCATCAAGTATGAAGTTAGCTGTGGGCTTTTCATATTGGCTTTTATTATGTTTAGGTGTGTTCCTTCTATTACTACTTCATTGAGTGTTTGTCAAATGATTTCCTTGAATCAGTTGAATGATCAGATGTGTGGGAGGTTTTGTGGGGGGGGGGGGGGAGTTATCCTTCATTCTGTTAATGGGGTATATACAGTGATTGATTTTCTAAAAACACCTCTTTTGATAGTGTTTGCTTACATTCTAGCTCCGAAATGATCTTCTATCCTGCCTCTTTTCGCCTCTTCCCCATCCCTCTCTCTCCCTCAGTAGAGAAAGACATAGATAGATAGATGATAGATAGAATGTGTTGTCATTCAAGCATATTTCTGTAGAAAATGTGGAATTGGGCATGTTGTATCACATTGACACAAATTTAAAAAGGAAAATCCATAATAATTTTCAAACACAGTGTACATCCATCCCCCCTGACCCCACCAAGGTGCAGGGCTTAGCCATCTCCTCTTGGCCACTCATCAGCCTTGACCGATGGGCCCCTTGCCTCCACTTTGACTATTTTCAGCCCATTTGCAATGCCATTGGCAAAGAAATATGATAGAAAAAGAAGGAAACTCAAATGAAAATACTTTGATAAATTATTGGAACTCATCTGCAGTTAGGAAATCAAATATAAAGTAAAAGATAAGAGATTAACCTATCCATCAGAAGGACGAAGGATGAGGAAAACAGGGACTCCCACATCACTGAATGTTCTTAATTGGTACAATCATTTTGAGAGAAAGTTGGCCAGATGAGTCGATAAAGAAGGAAGAATTTCATATGATGCAGTTGCTCACCAAGAACAGTGAAAGGACAGAATGATTTACAGCAAGAACAATTCACATGCCTATCCTTGTGAAAGTTATGGATGTGAAGAAACTTGGTGAAGAAACTGCAACAGAGGAGAGGGATTGTCATGGATAACCTCCCTGCTGACTCTTAGACAAGACTGTGTCACTACACTACCTGATAGACTGCTTCAGTCCCACAGAACCAGAGCCTGTTAAAAGGGAAGGCCTCTAGCCTTTGAGTAGAGTAATTGGTTAACAAAAAGAAAGATTAAGATAAAGAACCTCCATAATGTAAGATTAATATGAAAGTTAATGAGGTTGAGAAACAATATGCCTTTCTACTCAGGATTCACTTCCAGATATACACTTTGGAGGAGGAAAATGTCCATTACATAATTTTCATTATTGAAAAACCAAATAAAAAAAGGAAGTGGAAGTAACCTAAAAGTCTCTGTAAAGAAGATTCCACAAGTAGTTGGGGGCATAATTTCACTTTTAAAGCAATTGAAATAAGTGAACTAGAACCTGGAAGGATTGGGAAATGTGATCAAGATCCCTGCAGAGTGCATTTTGACGTAGAGCTGGAGAGGTGACACAGCCCTGAGACAGGAGAGTGAAAGTGTATTGCTGACCTTGCCAGGTGAAAGCAAATTCCCTCACCCCCTCCTGTGTCAGTCGCCAGAGCCACCATAACTAGGTAACACAAACTTGGTGACTTATAGCAACATGAATTTACTTTCTCACAGGCCTGGAGGATAGATGTTCAGAAGCAAGTTGTCAGCAGTGTCTGCTGTCCTTGAAAGTTCTAGGAAAGCATACGCCTCTTCCCGGAGGCTCTGGGTATCCTTGGCACTCCTTCCCTCCTCTGTTGCTGCACCATCCCAACCTCTGGCCAAGCTTTCCATGCCCTTAATCCTTGCATCTTCGTGTCTCTGTATCATTTCCTCTTCCTAAAAGGACACCAGTCTTGGATTTAAGGCCCATTTAATCCAGCATGTTCTCACGCTAGCTTATTTGGAAGGACCTCATTTCCAAATAAGGTCACATTCTGCATTCCAAAGTAGATGATTTGGGGGGAGAAGATATTATTCACCTTCGTACAGTGATTTCCATGTGCTTCAAGGGGTATTTATACTCTACAGTTGCTGAGTGTGTTGTTCTATCTATGTCAAATAGGTCCATATGGTTGATATTTTAATCCAGTTCTAACAAACTATTATCTGCTTCTTTTATCAATTACTAAGAGAGGTATACAAAATATCAACTATGACTTGGATATATGTATTTGTTTTTAATTCCATCAGTTTTTGCTTTATACATTTAAATTTTCTATTAGTATCATATACAAATTTTTTAATTTTCACATTATCCAGTTGAATTTAATTTTCTTTGTGAAATGCCTCTTTATAAACTTTTTTTTTCCTGAACCCTACTTTGTGTAATAATTATTGAGCCACATCAGCATTCTTTTTCTTAGAATGTTTGTAATACAACTTTTTCAGGCTTTTATTTATATACTGTTTTTTTATATTAAACATACACCACCTTTGTACTTTGGTTTTTATTTCTATTCCAAATTAAAATATTTTTTAAACAGATACCTTTACTCTTTATGGATTGAGTGCATGACCACTTGAAGCATAGAAACCGCTGTGCTGCTGCCCCAGGGAAATATTTCCTGCATGTCACTCTTCTCATCACTATACAAGGGTGGAGGTGGAGGAGAGCAAGGGCTGTGGGCCAGGAGATCACACTGGCTGCCTGGGGAGACTTTTCAGAGGGGGGGCACTGGGTCCCTCTAACTTGTGTTCCTCCCCTGTTGGTCCCCCACTGCTTCCTGAGGACCTCAGGCTTCCCGCCTCCCCTGCCTTGGGCAGAGGCAGGTCAGGGGAAGATTGGCCTCAGGACTGCAGCTTCCTGGGACCCAGGGAGTTGGGAGTCCCAGCGCACTCAGAGCCCAAGTCTCACCTAATTGGCCATTTGTGGTCTCAAGTCCAAGGTGTGGCAGGTGGACAGAATCTTTCCCAGCAGGTACCCCCAGGGTCCAGGCACCTTGACATGCTTCTCAGATGATGGGACAAGATGTGGAGGGGCAGGTGAGCTGAGTTCATCTCCTTCTCTGCTTGCACCAAGCCCCAGGGACCTCCTGCAGCCAGACTCTCGGTGGGACCCCAAGTGCCCCCTCCCATCCTTGTTTCACTGTTCGGGAAGCCAGAGGCGGGAGAGGCAGGAGTCCTCAGTGTCCACTGGTCTTTGTCAGCACAGACCTGGATCAGGAGCTTGGGAGACCCCGGGAAAGCAGATCCTGGCTGTGTACACTTGGGTGTGTCACGACCCTCACCTGGAAAAGGTAAGGTCAAGGCAGCCACCCATCAGGGCTGCAGGAGTGCAAGGGGGCAGCAGGGTTCTGTCTACAGTAAGCCCCCAGGCCTTGTTCTCAGCAGCTGGAGTGATGTCCACTCTCCTGCCTCCCTACCCCTGACATCAGCTTCAAGGTTTTGAAAGCAGTGCCTCTTTAGCCAGTGAATGAGTCCTCTGAGCAACTTGTTCAGTAGCAGGTTCTGATTCAACAGGTGTGTTTGACTGGAGTGTCTGCATTTCTAACCAGCTCGCAGGTGGTGGTGATGCTCCTGGTCCCTGGACCACACTTTCAGTCGGGAGGGTTAGCACTGAATGTTAGTACAGGTTATGTTCCACTGAAGAGAAGTGTCCAGCTGCCTTGACCTCATCGAGTGCATCCCTTAGGCTTGGATTAAAGGCCTCCTCATGTCACTGATGCCCATGGGTGACCCTCGGTGACCTCAGCAGGCTGGAGACCCCTGCTTGTTTGTTGTTCAAAAAAACAAAGAGCCTGGCTTTGGAAATGGAAATTTCTATTTGTTTTCAGCTTACCAGAAGGAGTCACTATTTTATCATGCTAAGGGCTTGTCAAGAGAAATGGTCAAGTAATACTGAGCACAAAACCATGAACTCAGAATCTTTGAGTTCACCACAGAAACACCTGCTTCTTGGGGTGTGGGGGTGGACAGGTGCGCCACACTAGCCACCTGTCCCCACTACGTGTGAATGATCCCTGGGGGTGGGCAGCAGGGATCCATCAACTTAGTACTAGCAGGATACAGAGCAGGACACTTCCGCCCCTCCCCCCATGCCCATCAGCACAGCAGCTCCGTGAATCAACACGGCTGCCAAGCGATATCTGTTGCACAGCCCTGCTCTGACCTGAATGGTCTGTGCTGTGACAAAGGCAGGGAGCAGAAAGACCTCAGGGAATTCCAGAGAACAGACAGAAGCCCAGATCTCTCTAGTTCCAAATGGAAAAGGCTGTCCTGAAGTGATTTGCAGAGCATGGGGTGTGAGTCACCAGTGACCAGTTGGGCTGTTCCTTCTCCATGATTTGGCAAACATCTGCACATGGGCAGGAAGCCCCATGAGAACCTCAAGGGTGCAGAGAGCTCTGCAGATGAAATGCCACTGTGGTCCAGGCTAGGAGGCCATGATGCTGAGACATGGCTCAGAATCTGCAGGGGAGACAGACAGAAAACACCCTCATTAGCCTGGTGATGGTGGGTCTTTGCTCTCCTTCCAGTTTGGCCTGGAGATGGAACCATGACTAGGTCAAGTCCTGGTGGGCCGGGGGTCCTCAGTAAACATTTCTGAAATCAATGAATGAGTTTATAAGGAACAGAAAGCATATGATTAGCTATGGGAGCAAAGAGTGGAAATGACAAAATTCAAGAGCACCCTTGAGGGGAGGAGAGCATTTACTTCAAAGGTGGAGACAGGGGGCTGCAACTCCATTCTTGCCCTGGAGACTCTCAGCTCTGTAACCCTCCTGGCACTCACCCGCCCCCTGTGGTAACAACTCAGAGGGTTCCACAGAGTGAGTGCTCCATGCCTATTTATGAAGTTGCAAGTCACAGGCAATACTGCCCTTTCAGGTCAGCCTGAGCTCATCTGGAAAGAGAACTGGGCGGCTGCTGGCCTCTTGGTCAGTGGGCAGTGAGTCATCAAAGGGTCCAGACCATGTCACCCCACAGAAATGGAAACTTCTCAGTGATGCCTCTGCAGGAGTTCGTGCTGGAGGGATTTGAGGGAGGTCCACAGACCCAGGCCCTGCTCTTCACCCTGTTCCTGGCCCTGTATGTGGTGGCCGTCCTGGGGAACCTCACCATGATCGTGCTCATCACCCTGGATGCCCGTCTGCACTCCCCAATGTACTTCTTCCTCAAGAACCTCTCCTTCTTAGACTTGTGCTATTCATCTGTCATCTACCTAAGGCCCTGGCCAACTTCCTGTCCTCCTCCAAGGTCATTACCTTTGCAGGTTGTGCCACCCAGTTCTTCTTCTTCTCCCTGCTGGCTACTTCTGAGACTCTCCTCTTGGCCATGATGGCCTATGACCGCTTCATGGCCATCTGCAGCCCCCTGCACTACCTCATCTCCATGCGCCCCTCGGTCTGTGCCTGCCTGGTGCTGGGCTCCTACTGTGGGGGCTGCCTCAACTCCATCCTGCAGACCAGCTTCACATTCAGCCTCCCGTTCTGCAGCTCCAACCACATCGACCACTTCTTCTGTGATGTGCCTCCTATGATCCAGATTGCCTGTGCTGACATGACCCTCAATGAGCTGGTCTTGTTTGGCATCTGTGGCCTCATCATCGTGGGCACCACACTCGTTGTCCTCATCTCCTATGGCTACATCACAGTGACCATCCTGAGGATGCACTCAGGAGGAGGGAGACACAAGCTCTTCTCCACCTGTGGCTCCCACATGACAGCCATGTCCCTCTTTTATGGAACCCTTTTTGTCATGTATGCCCAGCCAGGAGCTGTGGAGTCCATGGAGCAGGGCAAGGTGGTCTCTGTCTTCTACACGCTGGTCATCCCGATGCTCAACCCCCTCATCTACAGTCTGAGAAACAAGGACGTGCAGGATGCCCTGCAGAGACTGGGGCAGAAACACACAGCCACGTGAAGGAGGATGGACAGAGAGACAGTGTCCTGAGGGCTGGATGGAGAATTCAGAGACAGTGAACCACAAGGAGCCCCTCAAACTTCTTCCACTTCCAAATGGAATGGGATGTGTTGAGGACTCACTGATCCATTTATTCAAGCACATTGCTCGAAGGCATTTATGAAGCAGATACTCACTATGTGTGAGATGCAAAGATGAACAAGGGTGCTCTGCACCCAGAACTCTCCATGTTGCAAGGAGGAGCAGTGACTCAAGTCACATGAAGACTGAATGAACAGAGCAGGAGGCAGGGGCGGTCTTCTTGTCCCCTCTGTGTGTCAATGGTTCTCTGGGTCATTCCATGGGTTTGGGTAGGAAAGAAGTCAGATATATATGCATTGATCAAACTTGGAAGAAAAGGTGTTTGCATGCAACATACCTCCATCTCCCAACCCCACGTGGGATGCAGGACTTCACCATCACCTGTTGGCAGGACATGACCATCCACTGAGGGCCCTCTGCCTCCAGTTGGCCTTTTTACAGCCCACTTTCAACACCACCACCAAAGAGATCTGTTTAAAATGATAATGGCCAAGGTGTTCCCCGCGGTCAGTAGCAGTGAGTAGGAATAGGTTTGGCTTCAGTGTCTCAGGGCTGACAAGGAAGGCCTCTCAGGGAGGAGCCAGGTCAGTGGCCTGATGTGAACGTGGTGGTTCCACTTGGGGACAGAAGCACCCCTGGGCTCCTGCTCCATCACACCAAGGGCACGGATGACACTGTTGTTTGGGATGATGACCCCAGCCACAGTACCACCTTCCAAGTGGCAGGATGGAAGACATGAAGCATAAACATATGTATGATTTTGATGTATCTTCAGAAAAAATACTTAAATCATATCCATTCAGGGAGTTCATTACCACCCAGGTCAAGAATGAGAAATTCACCCAATTTCCACAAGATCTTCTCCCCTCATTATAGTCGTTGGCTGCCAGGGTTAACATGAATCCTGCTTCTAACACACAGATTAGTTTTGGCTGCTGTGAACTTTCAGTGAATAGCACCATAGAATCATCCAGTTTGGTGGAGAGGGAGGTGGGAGGGGGGATCGGGATTGGGAATAAAGACCTGCCCTCTGTAGTTGAAATAAAAAAAAAAAAAAAATCATCCAGTTTATCTTCTGTGCTTTTCTTTTTTTTTTTTTGGCTAACCTATTTATGAGATTAACCCATGTGACTGCCCATAATGGTAGTTTTAATTTTTCATTACTACATAAGATTCCACCATATGAAAATAACATAATTTATCCATTCTACCACCGATGGCCATTCGAGTTTATTCAGTTCAGTTCAGTTCAGTCGCTGAGTTGTGTCCGACTCTTTGCAACCCCATGGACTGCAGCACACCAGGCCTCCCTGTCCATCACCAACTCCCGGAGTTTACTCAAACTCATGTCCATGTAGTCGGTGGTGACATCCAACCATCTCATCCTCTGTTGTCCCCTTCTCCTCCTGCCTTCAATATTTCCCAGTATCAAGGTCTTTTCAAATGAGTCAGTTCTTCACATTAGGTGGCCAAAGGATTGGAGTTTCAGCTTCAACATCAGTCCTTCCAATGAACACCCAGGACTGATTTCCTTTAGGATGGACTAGTTGGATCTCCTTCCTTGTACAAAATTTTTTTACATGTCTTTTGCTGTGAGTGAATTACTGTTGGCATTCTTAGGAGCTGAATGCTCATGCTTTTGATTAATTCTAAAGTTTTACCAAAATGGAAAAGCAATTTTTGTCCCCACAAAGAGTGCATGAGAGTTCCTGTTGCTGTGCACCGTCATGGACAAGCCATTTGTTGTTGTTCAGCCGTTAAGTCGTGTCCAGCTCTTTGTGGCCTGAGGGACTGCAGCATGCCAGGCTTCCCTGTCCTTCACTATCTCCTGGAGTTTGTTCAAATTCATGTCCATTGAGTCAGTGATGCTATCTAACATGGACAAGCTTTATTGTCTATACAGTCCATGGAATTCTCCAGACCAGAACACTGGAGTGGATAGGCATTCCCTTCTCCAGATCTTCCCAGCCCAGGAAATCAAACCCAGGTCTCCCTCATCACAGGTGGATTCTTCACCAGCTGAGCCCACAGGGAAGCCCATTGTCTAATATGGACAAGCCATCTTGTCTGCTTTATCAGTTTTAGCCATTCTGCTGGGTATGTGCTCATATACCATTCCAAATTTCATGTTTATTTTTTAAATAAACATTTAGAACATTTAAAAAAAACAAAACAGAAATAGACTCTCAGATGTATGCAGCGGTTAATAGTCAACCGCCTGTTGCTCTGACTAAGCCATGAGAAAATCACCATGGGAAAAGAATAAAAGCAAAATATAGCAATACAGCATAACCCAAATAAAAGTACATCAGGTTGATCACTTGGGGTCATCATGCCCTGCTAAGCTAAGGAAAAACACATAGTGTGGACCTTGGAACGCCTGGTCAGCGCAAGTTCAGCACACTGCTTGTGCACACACCAAGTTTTCCCAAGGTATATGCAGGTCTATGATCTCCAGCGGTGATAGCCCTTGTACAAGAAAATAACAAATACAGTTTAAAGTAATCAATAAAATGGGAGACGTGACCGGGGACACAGGAGGCCGACTTCATCGTAACACAAGATGCTTTCTGCTTGCCGAGACACTAAATAGGAGTGATGCAGCGCCGAGGAACAGGGCTCTTGATCCAAGCAAGAAATCTTGAGTCCCCCGGCCCCATCTTTAAAACTTTAATTCTGTCTCTAGTTGCTTTTTCCCAAACTGTGTGTCAACCACTTTCGATCCCTACCTGCTGCGCTGGCCACAGCAGACGTAGAAGGGCTTATGGTCACCAGGGAGTAAGGGGTGAGGAATAAACTGGAGGACTGGGATTGATACATATGCACTACTATATATAAAATAGACAGCTAATGAGGACCTGGTGTGCAGCACAGGAAACCATGCTCCATACAGTGTGATGATCAGCACAGGGAAAGAACAAAAACAGGGTGAATATATGTGTAACAGAATCATTGTGCTATACACCTGAAACTACCACCATATAGCTGAAACTAACACCGTAGATGTAAATTAGCCATACGCCAATAAAATTTATAAAAACATATTTTAGGCATGTGTGGCCAAAATAAATTTCATAGTTACTTATACATAATGGGAGAGAAAAGAAATGTATGTATTTTCTGACAAAATTCAAAGTATAATAACAATTGAACACTGTTTTTTTGTTATACAAGTCTACCAGTGAGAAAAGTTGCAATTCTTTTTAAGGAGGAAGTTTTCCCCTTCTCTAATGGCTAATGAGCTAGACCATATTTTCATATATTTAGCAGCAAGCTGAATGCTCTTTTTGAGGAAGCATAAATGTTTTGCCAGTTCTATTCTTTTTCACAAAGATCATAGAAATTCTTAATTTATTTTTTATATGAGTCCTTTGTTGGTTACATGATTTCCAAAAATCTTCTCTCACTTTGCGGTTTCCATGTTTATACTTGTATTGATCTTTAAAATTATTTTTGATGAACTAAGGTTCTTAGATTTAATAAGAGTATCAGGCACTTCTTCCATGGCTACTTCATTCTGCAGCATGTTTAAAGAAATATTGTCCATGCAAGATCCAAAAGTATCTCTTTTATGTTTCCTGTAGAACTTTTTTTTTTTGCTTAGTCTTTTATGTTAGAACTTAAAATTCACATGTTATTAAATCTGTAGGGTTTTTTTATGTAGTAATGGCTTTATTTTTTTCATGTGGTTATCCCACTGTTTAAATGTTTTTCCCCCACTGCTGTATAGTGTCATCTTTATCATAAACCAAGTGCCTCTGTATATGTGGGTCTGTTTCTAGGTCTTAGTCTGCTATTATTATATTATTCTTATGCTATTTTAGATTGCATCATTAAATATTTTAAAAGTAGAATATAATATAAACTCCTCGGCATGTGTGAATAAATGTAACAAATGACATACACTACCTTTAGAAATACAATTTTAACTGTTACTGAAAGACATGAAAGGAGTGCTGAGTAAATGCCGAGATACACCATGACCTTGCTACACTGTGCCCAAGCATCCTGACGGTATGAAAGCTGTCTCACCGCAGAGGAAAGGATGCGAGAGCCAGAGAGGTCAAAGGAGAAGCTGCAGCCTTTACCTAACTGCCTGTTCTTGGGACAATCGCAGCATCGCTTCTGCCGTGTTCTGCTCCTTGGAGGGAAGTAGTAGAGTCCTCAGTGGGGAGAACCAAACAGCAGCGTGAAACAGGAGGCGAGGTCTCAGGCCTCCCGGCAGTCACCAGCCCCCACACAAATCATGGGCTGGAAGAAAAAAATAAACATGTAAAATATTGCTGCTGTCATTCAGTCGCTAAGGCTCAGTCGTGTCTGACTCTTTGTGACCCCATAGACTGCAGCCCGCCAGGCTCCTCTGTCCGCGGGCTCCTCTAGGCAAGAATACTGGAGTGGGTTGCCATGCCCTTCTTCTGGGGATCTTCCCGACCCAGTCATCAAATACATATCTCTGGCATCTCCTGCATTGCCAGGTGGATTCGTGACTGCTAAGCCACTGTGGAAGCTAAGAAAAACAGAGAAAAAGGAAAACGACAAAAATTACTAATATCAGAAATTTTAAAAAATGCAACTACAGATACCATGGACAATAAAAGGATAATAAAGTTCATCTGGACTATTTTTCTAGATTCCACAAGCATGTTAATATGTTTGTTTCTCTCTGTCTGACTTACTTTACTCTGTATGACAGACTCTAGGTCCATCTACATCTCACAAATCGCCCAATCTTGTTCCTTTTAGTAGCTGCATAATATTCCACTGTATATATGTATCACATGGAAACAGTGAGAGACTTTATTTCCTTGGGCTCCAAAATCACTGCAGATGTGACTGCAGCCATGAAATTAAAAGACCCTTGATCCTTGGAAGAAAAGCTATGACCAACCTAGACATCATACTAAAAAGCAGAGACATTACTTTGCCAACAAAGGTCCATCTAGTCAAAGCTATGGTTTTTCCAGTAGTCATGTATGGATGTGAGAGTTGGACCATAAAGAAAGCTGAGCATAGAAGAACTGATGCTTTTGAACTGTAGTGTTGGAGAAGACTCTTGAAAGTCCCTTGGACTGCATGGAGATCAAACAAGTCCATCCTAAAGGATATTCATTGGAAGGACTGATGCTGAAACTGAAACTCCAATACTTTGGCCACCTGATGCAAAGAATTGACTCATTGGAAAAAGACCCTGATGCTGGGAAAGATTGAAGGCAGGAGGAGAAGGGGACAACAAAAGTTGAAATGGTTGCATGGCATCACTGACTCGATGGACATGAGTTTGAGCAAGCTTCAGGAGTTGGTAATGGACAGGGAAGCCTGGCATTCTGCAGAGCATGGGGTCACAAAGAGTTGGACAGCACTGAGTGACTGAACTCACTGACCACATATTCTTTATCCATTCATCTGCAGGAAGAGACACAGATGTAGAGAAATGGACATGTGGGCACCGGTGAGGGAAAGAGAGGGTGGGATGAATCGAGAGATTAGGACTAACATATACACACTATTATGTGTAAAATGGACTTCCCTTGTGGCTCAGTTGGTGAAGAATCTGCCTGCAATGTGGGAGACCCAGGTTCAATCCCTGGGTTGGGAAGATCACCTGGAGAAGGGAAAGGCTACCCACTCCAGTATTCTAGCCTGGAGAATTCCATGAACAATACAGTCCATGGGGTCGCAAAGAGTCGGACACGACTGAGCGACTTTCACTCACTCACACTCATGTGTAAAACAGATAGCTAGTAGGAGCCTGCAATAAAGTGCTGGGAGCCCGGCTCAGTGCTCTTGTGTTGACCTAGAGGAGGGTGATGGGGCAGGGAGGAAGCGAGGTCCAAGAGGGAGGAGACACGTGTATATATATAGATGATTTACTTCACTATATACTAGAAATTAACACAACATTGTAAAGCAACTTTATTCCAATAAAAAAGTAAAAAGAAAAGGATAACGAAATAATACTAAAACAACTCTATGCCCAATAATTTGACAACTTAGATGACATGAACTAATTTCTTGAAAGACACAATCTGCCAAAATTCACACAAGAAGAAACTGACCATCTTGTTATGGCTGTATCTTTTCAAGAAACTGAAGACAGTAATGAATAGCCTTCCATAACAGAAAGCACTAAACCCGGATGGGAAAACGGGTGGGTCCTACCAGACACTTAAGAAAGAAATTATGCCAGTTCTATACCACTTCTTTCAGAGGATAGAAGCAGAGGGAATAATTCCCAGCTCATTCTACGAGGCCAGTGTTCTCCTAATACCAAAACCAGACGCAGACATCACATATGAATGGGGGGCAAATTTCAGGGCCTAACACAAAGAGTATTTAAAAAAGAAAAAATAATAATACCTACCTTATAGAGTGGCTCTAGAATAAGTGATAAAATGAGGTAAAGATCTGAGCAGGGAACCCCACCACCACCCACAGTAAAGAATAGCCAGCCCCAATCCAGGCTTACAGCTTGCTCTGCAAGGCAGGCGTGTTGACTACACGATTTGGGACTATTAACCACGATGCATGAAGAACACAGCTCACACTGCAGTGAAGTCATCTGGGCGTGGAGGCGGGACGGGGCAGGGATGGGGGGCACTTGATCGATTAACGCGTTAGTTTTCATTCTAGTCAGTGGAAGAGGAACGTTGCTCCGTCACCTCCCTGAGCATCGAGCACCGGTTCAGATGCTCAGAGGCCATGTGGACATCTCCATGTGTAAATCTTCCCTTCCCGTCTCTTGCCCACATTTGCTTAGGTTGTCTGGGTTTTACTGTTGGTTTGCAGGAGCTCTTCATATATTTTGAATGAGCCCTTTGTTAGGAACTGTACTGCAATGCTCCCCCATCTACAGCTCGACTGTTCACTTTGTCTTGAGCTGGGTATCTTTATAGCCTTTATTTGTGTAGATGAGAAACATGGAGGCAGGTGCATTAACCAGTTTCCCCCAGCTCCCATGTCTTAGAGGGCAGAACCAGGGCCCCTTCCTGAATGTCTGAAGTAGGGACTCTCCACGGCTCTGGGGTGAAGCCCACTCTGCCCCACTTGGAGGGCCAACCAGGGGGAGGGCCCATCACCTCCATGAGCCTCAGTGTATTTACCGGCAACTGAACACATGACCCTCCTCTCTGGAACATTCAGAGGACTTGGTGGAATATAAATGCTGTGCTCAAAGCTGGCTCTCAATGAAAGGCATCCTTGGAGCATTATTATGATCATCAGCAAGACGCTAAGTAAAGAAAAAAATCCAGCCAACTGCTTCAAATGTCCTTTCATGGCAGGTTGGTGGTTTTCCTGTCTCAGCAAGGACTCCAGCAGGTTCCTTCAACATTTACTTAACTGCTCTGGACACAGCTGGAGACAGAACTGAGCCCTCCAAGTGACAGGATAAATTAAGTCTCAGCAAAATAAAAGCTAAAGCTGAGTCAAAGGAAATTAAAAAAAATAAAAATAAAAAAAAAAAACAAGCAAAACCAACAGCACTGGCCAAGGGCTGCCGGCTGGAGCCGTCTCCTGGGTCCCCACACAGGCCCTTCCTACAAGAAGCCTCCACCTGCCTGCTGACCCCAAGTGCCATTGAGGGGTACAGAATCAGCTCTGTGTGGCCAGGACGCAAGCCAGTCCTCACCGGAGCAGACGACACTGCGGTGCAGGGCAGACTCCAGCGAACACACCCCCACAAACCCGGACAAACCCCACCCCACTCGCATGGCTCAGCCAGGCCCCAGCACTGTCTCCCCAGGGTCCAGGCTCAGGGATCCAGCCAGAAATCAGTCCCTCCCTAACAGCTGCTGGTCCTTGACGACGAAGGCCAGGCCTTCCTGCTCCGCTTCTGCTGCAGACCGGGAACCAGCTGGGGGCAGACACAGGAGACGGGAGGAAAAGCCTTCCAAGCATGGCCCTCCACCCAGTGCCCCTCATGGCTCAGGGCCCCTCTCCCGCCCTGCTGGCCACCCGCTCTCCGACCTCGAGGCCCTGCACACACCGGGGCTGCTCTCCTGCCCTCTCCTGAGGCCTCTTCTCCCACTCACCTCAAGGTCTGGGTTCCCCACAAGGGCCTCCTCCAGAGAGGGGCTGGCCCCTGACTGCCTGACCTCACACCTACCCCCAAACCCCCCCACCTGCCCCACAACTCCCCCCACCTGCCCCCACACCCCCCAACTGCCCCCATACCTGTCCCCCACCTGCCCCCCTACCTGTCCCACAACTCCCCACACCTGCTCCCACACCTGCCCCCACAACCCCCCACCTGCCCCCACACCCCCCCAAGTGCCCCCATACCTGTCCCCCCATCCACCCCCACAACCCCCCACCTGCCGCCACAAACCCCCACCGGCCCCCACACCCCCTCACCCGCCCCCACAACCCCCCACCCGCCCCCACACCCCCTCACCCGCCCCCACACCCCACCCGCCCCCACACCCCCCCTACACCCCCCCACCCGCCCCCACACTCCCCACACCCCCCACCTGCCCCCACACCCCCTCACCTGCCCCCACACCCCCCCACCCCCCCCCTACAGCCCACCTGCCCCCACATCCCCCACCTGCCCCCACACCTGTCCCCCAGCCACCTGTACACTGTGTTTCACAGGCTCTTCATTCACTGTCCTTCCCCTCAGGGCTGGGAGCTCCATCTTTCCTGGAACATTCACACACGCACATATGATCATACACACACACACACACGTGTGTCATCACAGCCTGTGGGCCAAGGTGGGTGCAGAGGAGGAGGTGTCCCTACACACATGCATTTGTTGTTGCTCAGTCACTAAGTCGTATCTGACTCTTTTGCGACCCCATGGACTACTGCCCGCCAGGCCCCTCTGTCCATGGGATTCTCCAGGCAAGAACACTGGAGTGGGCTGCCATTCCCGTCCCCAGGGGGTCTCTCAAGCCCACGTCTCTTGCACTGGCAGGTGGATTCCTTACCCCTGAGCCAGCAGGGAAGCCCCTGCACACACGCATGGCAGTGTTAGCTGCTCAGTCATGTCTCTTTGTGACACCGTGGGCTGTGGCCTCTGTCCACGGGATTCTCCAGGCAAGAACCATGGAGTGGGTTGCCCTTCCCTTCTCCAGGGGATCTTCCTGACCCTGGGATCGAACCCTGGCCCCCTGCACTACAGGCAGCTTTTTTATCACCTGAGCCACAAGGACGCCCTGCACGCACGCATACTCACCCTAAATACACCTTTACATACCCAATGAAAGGCAAGTCCTGTACATCAGTTCAATTCAGTTGCTCAGTCATGTCTGACTCTGCGACCCCATGAACTGCAGCACACCAGGCCTCCCTATCCATCACGAACTCCTGGAGTTCACCCAACTCATGTCCATCGAGTCGGGGATGCCATCCAACCATCTCATGCTCTGTCGTCCCCTTCTCTTCCCACCTTCAATCTTTCCCAGCATCAGGCAGGGTCTCTTCAAATGAGTCAGCTCTTCACATCAGGTGGCCAAAGTATTGGAGTTTCAGCTTCAACATCAGTCCTTCCAGAGAACACCCAGGACTGATCTCCTTTAGGATGGACCAGTTGGATCTCCTTGCAGTCCAAGGGACTCTCAAGTCTTCTCCAACACCACAGTTCAAAAGCATCAATTCTTCTGCACTCAGCTTTCATTATAGTCCAACTCTCATATCCATACATGACCACTGGAAAAACCATAGCTTTGACTAGACAGAACTTTGTTGGCAAACTAACGTCTCTGATTTTTTTTTTTCATTTATTTTTATTAGTTCAAGGCTAATTACTTTACAATATTGCAAGACAGAAAAGAGACACAGATGTATAGAACAGACTTTTGGACTCTATGGGAGAAGGTGAGGGTGGGATGGTCTAAGAGAATAGCATTGAAACATGTATATTATTAAGTGTGAAACAGATCACCAGTCCAGGTTGGATGCATGAGACAAGTGCTCAGGGCTGGTGCACTGGGATAACCCAGAGGGATGAGATGGGGAAGGAGGTGGGAGGGAGTTCAGGATGGGGAACACATGTACACCCATGGCTGATTCATGTCAATGTATGATCTGATTTTTAATATGCTGTCTAGGTTGGTCATAACTTTCCTTCCAAGGAGTAAGCGTCTTTTACTTTCACGGCTGCAGTCACCATCTGCAGTTATTTTGGAGCCCGGAAAAGAGTCTGTACCTCAGATGAACAGGCATAAACGTGCCAGGTAACAGCCCCGCTCCTGCCTCTCAGCTCCCCACCCACAGGGACCCGTGTAATCCCCTCCAGGTCCAAGGCCACTCTGTAGGGGACACAGGGCTCCCCGAGGTGTGCCTGCTCCATCACTTCCTCATCCGTGATCACTCATTCTGTTTCCATATTGTTTCCCGGAGGAAAAACGCTAGAATCAACATCGTGTCTGGGTTCTGCCAGGTCTCCAGTCCTCATCACCGTCACTGCGTCTCTTCCAAAGAGACCACGACACCCCAGAGTCCCGTCCCACCCCCACCAGCAGGGCATCCTCCCTCAAAGCCTCTGCCCTCCAGCAAGCACTGTGGCATCCTGCCGGCTTAATGGACGTTTCGCCGACTTCCTGTGACCCTGAGCACCTCTAAGTGCCCCTGGCCGTCTGAGTTGGTTCTGTGAACTGGCGTCTCGGTGAGCATTGGTCTCCAGCACGCGCCTCCTTCATGCCAGTCTGTAAAAGTTCTCTGCTTCAGTAAATGTTAACAGTTCAGCCCTTGGGGACCCAGGTTTCCTGTCTTCCTTCCTAACCTGCTGAGTGTCTCCTGGCTTCGTTTTTGGTCTCAGTGAGAGAACACAGCCCTTGACCAAGGGCTGGCACCCCTCTGCCCCCCAAACGCTGGGTGACCTGGGGCAAGTCAAGTGTGCGACAAGAAGACAGCGTTTCCAAGGACAGGAACTCAAGGGGCAGGAGCCCTGGCCGCTGGCCTCTCGAGGGACAAAGGGGCTTTTCATTCCAGCACCTTTTTCTCATTTTGACATCAAGCAGAACGCACAGCAGTCAATTTTCTGTCAATAATGCTGCTTCCTGACAGTGTCACTTGCTTTGGAAGTGTCCCTAACTCAGCTGCTCGCGTGTGTGGCGGTTAGCCTCCTCTCCCAGCGGTCTCCTGAGCCCTGATAAAGCACGTAAGCCTCCTTCCACTCAAACAAGCGGCCGGGGCAGAGGCTGAGGGACAAATGGTTTCCCTCTACCCAGGAAGACCAAAAACTCTAAGGGCAGGGAGAGCAGATGTTTCCTCCAAAGGCCTCCACTAGTCTTCACAGCTCAGAGCATCGAAACAGCTCTTTCTCCAACTTCCTCCCCAAACCCAAATTCCCAAGAGCCCAACCCCAATAACCCATGTGCTTGTTCACATGGTTCTGACAGGCTCCCTGCATTAGGAGCTCTCACTTCCAAAAACCTGCAATTCAACATGGATCCAGACACACCACCTTAGGAGACAACTCTCCAAGTAACTCCCTGCCATGGCCACGAGCAAGGGTCCTCCTCCATGCACCTCCCCTTGTCCGAAAGGGCCTTCCCAATCCTGAGGTCTGAATGGGAACGGCCCTCGTGGCTCACAGACCGAAGGTCAGCCACTGCTGACGGCCAAACACCCAGTCCTTCCCCACAGAGCCTTCCAGCTCTGCTCCGAGGAGCCCCCTGCAGAAGCCGGACTGCCTGGTACGCGACCTCAAGAACAGGCCCCGAGATGCCTCTCCCTGGAGTCGCGCTGTGCGGCTCCTGCTGGAGGCCCTGCCGTTGAGTCTGACGTGGAAGCAGCATCGGGTCCCAGGACAGGGCCTCCCGTGATGGGCCCCTAGGCCCTCCTAACCTGGCCTTTCCCGGGATGCTGCCCTTGTGTTGGCCCCTTGAGCTGCTCTGGACAACTGGTCCTCCCTCCTGGGGGCCGAGCTCCACCTGGAGGAGCATGCGAAGAGCAGAAGCCCGCTCGGCACTCACGAGATGATGCTTTGCTCTGTTTAAAATCTCACCTGTTTCTCAGTAAAAATGGCTCTTTCATAGCCAGGCTGTCAAGCTGCTCCGTCTGGTGGTTCTCACAGCGAGAGGGAACAGCCTGACTCATCTAAGTGGCTCTGCTCTGCTCAGAGCTGTGGGAACCACCAAGTCGTGTGCCCGGGGTCGTTCCTGATTGAAGATACATTGCTCAAGACTGATGTGAGATCTGAGTGTTCACAACCATCATCAACTGCTGAGCTGGACCAGTGAGAAGCTGCCCCCAGAGACGCTAGGCTCTCCTCTGAAATGGACCAAGGCACGCATTTCTCAGGTGGGCGGCGTCTCCTTCAGTCATTACCAAGCTACCCGTTTCCTGAAGCCTCGGGTCTGCGGGCAGCAGCTGCTCTGACGTCAGAGCCAGAGAACACGAGGCCCATGGGGGTAGGACACGGGGCAGGAGAAGGTCTCACACAAGCACCACCTCAGCAACTGTGAGCTGGCAGAATCACTCAAGGTCACAATGCAAAAAGCGCACTGTGTTTCTATGTGGAGACCTGTTTCTCTTAGCATGCAACACACACAGGAGCATACATACACACAGGATGTCCAGGGATTGCAACATTCACTCAAAATGCAAGAATCAAAGTTACCCTGCAAGTAGTAACATCACTTTATTTTAACTGAAGTTAAGGACAAAAGCTGGCCACATTCAGAGTTTAACAGGCCTCCTCCAGATGGTTAAAACTTTCTTCTCTTTCTTGGCTAATCATCTCCTAAATTCTAGCGATTCCCACAAGTTCTCTGGAACCACCTGAAACTGTCCTTTAAGGAGACCCACCACACCACCACATGGCGAAGCTTCACCAAATGCACCGCTGGACACACCTCACTGGATATCATCATCGTCAAAGAGATCTTCAAAATCTACAAAATGAACAAAACCACAAATTGATCACACAAGGTCAGTAACTGAGGACATAACATAAAGGGGTTATGCGGTCGTTCAAACCAGAGAGAAAACAGAAGACAATCTGATCAACGACTTCCCCATGATGGGCTCTCAGCTTCGCCCAACTGGGGCTGACGCAGCCCAAGAGGACAGTGGTCCAGCGGGCACCTTCAGTCTGTTTCCATTCAGACGACAACCTCGAGAACACACGCAGCAGGCTCTGGACCCTGCGGGCGACCCTCACAGCCAGGACCGTGAGGGCAGCGCCTGCACCTGTGAGCCCGGCCAGGGCCCCCCTCGTGTGGACGCTGCGTGGAGATGAAGGGGCGGCTGGCAGAAGCCCCCGGAGGCTCGCAGCCTGAGAGAGGAAATGCAGGGTGGCCAGGAGGAAGGTGGTGGAGGGAGGGAGCGCTGTGAGAACTCAGAGCCCGTGAGGCTCCCGTTAAGAGTCGGACCTATAGTTAGCTTGAAAGTCACAGCCCGAGCCCATTCCCACTGGAAGGGTGCACTCTAATCCCATTCCCACTGGAAGGGATAAAACCTAGTTCAGGGTTACCGTGTCCTTCCGCGTAAATCTTCTGAACGTCCCCCACGGGCATGTGTTACCTTCACAGTGAGGGGGAGAACACTAAAATCCCGCTCACGTGTACCGCGCACTGCGGAGGTGCTGAGTAAACGAGCCAGAAAGAGGGCCTGGCCCCCACCCGTCCCCCCAGCACCCGCCTCCTCTCGGGGCCTGGCCTGGCCTGGGGTCCTGCAGCCCGGACCGTGCAGATGCTGCCTCCTGAGACCCGCCCTGGAGGCACTATGCCTCCCCATCAGGCTCCCGGCCCAGAGCTGTCCCGGCCCGCACCCTCTCAAGCGCTGCTGTTTTCTAAGACGTGAGTGAGGACAGCAGGCCCGCTTCAGGGCCAGAACCCACTGCCTGGGGGACAAGAGACCATCAAAACCGTCTGTTCGGTGAGTGAAAAGGGCTCAGGACAAGCCCCTCCACACGCCACTGGGCTTCCTGGCAGGGAAGCGCCTCCCGCACACCAGGGCCGTCACGACCGGCCGGGCAGCGTGCCCAAGCTCCTTCCCTTTTCTGCCAGAATCGGCCTCTGGGGGAGAAAGGCCCTCAACCACCCCTGTGCTCATCAGGCAGGGCGGCCTGGGTCCCTCCCGCAGAAGCTTCTGTCAGAACTAAAGGGCTGCTGCTGAGAATCCATGAACGTGAACCCTAGATACAGCCAACTGCCTCCAAGCCCCCAGGCTGGCAGGTGGAGTGGGGTTGGGTCATGCCGGGTTGGCGAGCACACACCCTTGCCCGGGTGAGGCTCACGGGCAGCTCCGGAGAACGTCCAGACCGCTGCACCCCGTGCCCCCCACACCAGCTCCCTTAGAAAACTCAAATGCTACTCAGTTCTGGGGGCCCAAATGTCACTTCCTGTCCTCATGAAGCAGCCTGGCTTCTCTGTTAAGCCAACGGGGGCCTGAACAGAACAGAGAAAATGGGCTCAGGCATGAGAGCTGTCTGGGGCCAGCAAAACCCAACAGGGCAAGATAACATCCTAGCTGCCACTGACCAGTGACCAAAGTCCTTTGTAGTGACAGGCACCCTGCATGAAAGAAGGATGATGAGAGAGAAAACACCACTGAACTCTCCTGAGAGAGCAGTCTTGTGTTTCTACTTAAGATTTAACCCTCAGTAAGGATTAATAAATCTGTAGGAAAAACGTCCTAAGAAATCGGAAGGCAACAAGAGAAATACCCCCTCAAACGTGGATGAAGACTTCCTATAAAGTTTTTTTTCACTGTTATTTTGTAAAACTCCACCCACGTTCCTCAAACGAGGACTGAACTCGAACATGAACAGCTGCTGGTCTCAGAGAAGAGGCAGGGGGAGCAAGAGGACGGCTGTCACTCTGCATAGGCACCCAGGACAAGCACCCGGGCGAATAGACAGGAGCACAATCGTCAGGGGAGCGGAGAGAACCTGGCGGGCGGACACCGCCCCAGTCTCAGACTCCACACTTGGCACGCGGGACGGGAGCACCTCTCCCTCCTGAAAACCAGGGCTGCCCATTTCCCACAGCTGCACCGCAGTCCAAGAAAGACAGAGGACCTGGCCACGACCCACGTCACTCATCTTGCAAAGCCGCTCCACCCCATAACCTGCAGAAGAAACACAGGCTGAAACTGGTAGGCCAATCCCAGCGTCCTTACCATTGAAAAAGTCTGCGTGAACTGCCTTTTCATTGGCTGCCAAGTCCATCAGGAGCCCAGTGCTGCCTCCTGCCTGGGGGGGACGGAAAGGTTATGTCAGCGGGGTTTTCAGAGAGAACGAAGGATAAGTGCCTCATGGGCTCCACACCACTGCTGGGCAGAAAGTGTCCAGGTCAGGGACCAAGTTCAGTCCAGGGAGGGAAGTGGCTGGAGCAGGGGTGAGGGAGGCAGCATTTGGAGGAATGACGGGAAGGTCCCTCGGGTCTTGGGTTCCTAGGCTCGTCCTTGCCGTTTACAGAGACTCCTGCCTGGACGGCAGCTCTCCTGCACACACCGCGGGCGGGGGCTGCTGTCACCACTGGCCTGGCCACAGAGGCCCCAACTGAGCCCAGCGATCCTGCTGCTCTCGACGCCCCCTGCTTCTTCCGAGAAGTAAGCCGTTTCCCCTGAGAAACTGACCTGCTCACCTGGGGTTCTTCTGGTGGGGGTGTCATCACGGGCCACCCCTCAACGCGGGCAGTAAAACAAGGTCAGGATTAAAGCTGGGTGGCGTCCTGAGGACTCCTGAGTCTCTCAGGTCACAAGGGGACGCCAGAGCAGAGGCCTCTGGGGGCGGCACCCTGGCCAGCCGGACACCTCCCAGGCTGTCTGTCCACCTCTTCCAGCTCAGACAGCTGAGCACCTCCTGAGTCCCCCATAGCGAAGCGGGCGGCTGCTCTCAGCAACCAAGGTTCTCACAGGCCTACTCCTCTCCTCAGTTAGCTAGCACCCCCGCCCCTCTGCACCCCACTGGAAGCCTGGCCTTCATTCAGAACCTCTTCCGGTCTCCTGTTCCTCGGTTCAAACCACCCCATTCTCTCTGCCCATCCGCGGAGCCCATCACCCCCACAGGATAGGCTTCCAGGGACCCCACACCTGCCTAAGGCAGCGCCTGGAGTGAGGGCTGAGAAGCAGGGTGAATGCAGGGGCGACAGCCTCCGGGAGCGGGGTATGGAGAGCCCGCCCACCCCAGGACAGCAGGAAGCAATTCAAGATCTGCTGCCCCGGGCCCGCGCCCCGACCTCCCCCCATCTCCCGGCTCCATCCCCTGCGCTTTCTCTCAGGCACATAAAAGCTTGGCCCGCAAGTTAAATCAGATGACTTTGCCTTCTCTTAGACGCCCTCCCCGTCCCCATCCCACCCAGCACGGCCTCCGGTATCTGGCTGCAGTCAGCTGCACTCCTAAGGCTTTGCCGGGCCACCCCTACGCCCCGGGGAGGGCTTCTATCAACCTGCACCGCCAACCTCTCCATACACTTGGGGCTGGCAATGACTCTCTCTGTGGCTATCTCCAGGAGAACGCAGGCTGGGGCTGTCCCCCCGCCCCGGGCTGTTAAGAAAGAGAAACGAAGGCCCTGACCCTGGGGAGCTGGCCTGACACCTGGAGACCACGGAACACCAGCACCACAGGAACCTCCTGTAACACACAGGAGCGGTGGAGGCAGAAATGCTGGACCGGGCACCGCGCTGCGCACGGCCCCCACAAACGGCCCTCTCCCCGCTCCCCGGCGGGCGCCCGCTTCCCTCCCGAGCCCCGCCGTCAGGCGGGCCCTCGCCTCCCCGCCTCCCAGACCAAGGCTCGCCCCCGCCGCCCAGCAGCACGCCCTCCACAGCAGGGCCAACACCCAGGGGTGCCCTCCAGGCGGCGGGCACCGACGCTCACCTCAGCCCCGGCCGCCGCCCATAGGCTTCCCAGGGGCCCAGCGCTAAAGCAGGCACCGCGGGAAGGGCGAGCGCTGGGCCCCGCAGGCCGCTGCCTTCTCTCGGCCCGGCCCCGAAGCGCGCCCGAGAGCCGGCCGTGGAGCCGCTCCCGCCCAGCCCGGCGCGGCCCGCCTCACCTCGTCCAGGTCCACATACGGCCCGGCGCCCTCGGGAAACATCTCATCCACGGCCGGCTTCATTTTCTCCCGCAGTCCCGGCGTCCCCAGCTCACTTCCGGCCCGCTGACTGCCTCTTCCGGTGCGTGCCCCGTCGTGGAAAGTCTAGACGCTGGAGGGCGGCCGACTCTATGGTTCCCCCCTCCTCAACACCACCACCACCATTTGGCGAGTCTAGACTCCGAAAGACCTTCAACTCTATGGTCCCCTCCTGCCTTCGTCTCGACTAGGGCCGGTTGGGGGAGGACAGTCCTGGTCTGGTCTGGCCTGGGGTGGGCAGGGTCTTGGCTGCCTGTCAGCACGTAAGAGAAGCTGCTTGATGACTTCACAGTGACGCAGACAGCTTGGCCCTAATGGACTGGCACAGATAGGTGCCCAAGAAATTACCCTTTAAAAATGCGAGTGGTAAGTAGAGTGAAGGGCAATCAGAGAATGGAGAAAACATTTGCAAACTGTGTATCTGATAAAAGGTTAATATCCAGAATGTACAGAGACCTCCTAAAATGCAGCAACAAAAAGCAAAGTGGCTCATTAAAAAATCAGCAAAGGTCTCAAATAAACATTTCTCCAAAGCAGGTTTATAAATGATCAGTAAACCCGTGAAAAGATGCTCGGCGTCACTGTTCATCAGCAAAATGCAAACCAAACCATAATGAGATACCACCTCACACCATCGAGATGGCTGCTATCAGCACCCCAGAAAATAACAAGTGTTGGGGGAATGTGGGGAAATGGGAACCCTTGTGCCCTGCTGGTTGGGAGGTAAAATGGTGCAGCTGTTCTTGAAAACAGTATGGAGGTTCCTCAAAGATTAAACAGATTTGCCAAGCATTAGCCCACCAGGCTCCTCAGTCCATGGGATTCTCCAGGCAAAAATTCTGGAGTAGGTTGCCATGCCCTCCTCCAGGGGATCTTCCCAACCTGGGGATCGAAACCAAATCTCTTACATCTCCGGTGTTGGCAGGCAGGTTCTTGACCACTAGCACCACCTGGGAAGCCAGATTTGCCATATGATCCAGCAATTCCGCTTCTGGGCATATATCCAGAAGAACTGAATGCAGGGTCTCGGAGAGATAGTGTTTGTACATCCATGTATGTTCACAGAAACATTTATCACAATGGTTAAAATGTGGTTCTTCATGATGGCTAAAATGTGCAAGCAACTCAAATAGGCATGAATCAACATTTGAATGATTGAGCAAAATGCAGTGCATCCATGCAATGGACTATTTTTCAGCCTTTAAAAGGAAGGAAATTCTGACTGCTTCTGCCATGCAGAAGAACCTTGAGGACACCATGCTTAGTGAAATCACCAAGAAGCAAATATATGATTCCACTTATATAAGGTTTGTAGAGTAATCAAATTAATGGAGACAGAAAATAGGACAGGGCTACGGGAAGAGGAATTAGTGTTTATTGAGGACAGAGTTTCAGTTTGGGAAGAGGAGCTAGTCTGGAGGTGGAGGATGAGGACTGTTGCATAACAGTGTGAATGCACTTAATGCCTTTCAAAAATAGCTAAGATAATAAATCTTATGTTATCTTTATTTTGTCATAAGTTTTTTAAAAAAGAATGTGAATGAGAAGGGAGGGTAAGAGGGAGGGGCAAGAGGGTAAGGAAGAAGAGCAGGAGATGTTTGAGTGACAGGTTTAGAAGTGGGTGGGCTTGGGGGGCTGGGCTGCCAAGAAGTGGGGGTGGGGGTGGGGGAGGGGAGGGTGGCTCCAGGGAGACAGGAACTGAACAGAGATCGAGCTGGGACTGTTGCCTGGGTCGGGCGTGGGTGGACCAGGGAGAAGGGAGAAGCGACTGGACGTGTGGGTGAGCCTCCGGTGTCACTGCGACACGAGTCACCTCAAGTTCCTGAGTGAAAGTCAGACCAGGGACGCTGGGGTCCGTGGCACCAACAGGCTCCCCTCCTGAGTGGTTTCAAAGCGTGGAGCCCCCATTCCCGTGGAGGGGAGAGGTCTCCGGGAGAGCTGGGCGCAGGGAAGCTAATGTTTACGGATGGGCAGAACCACCACGGTGATGTAGCAGAGGTGGAGCAAGGACGGGGCAGACTGGGGGACCCCAAGGGCATGGGGGCTGGGAGTTGCTGCTGGTGATCACATCCAGCCCACGTCTTTTGAGAGTCAAAGGGCCCTATTCATGAGTGCACCAGGACAGAGGTGTGGACGAAGAATGCGGTGTCATATTGGTAAATAAACAATGTGAGGCCATCGGGCCATCAGCCTCTGCAGCTGCCCCCGACCCTGCACCCAGAGGGGATTCAGAAGGAAGAAAAGCAGGATGCTGGCCCCAAATAGCTGAGGTGCATGTCAGAGCAATGGATTCAATAAGCCCAGATTCTTGTATCTTCCCAAACATAGAGAAGCACCAAATTCACTAACTTGAGATGTCCGGGTTTTCTTTAATTAGCGGTACTCTTTTTCATGTTCCAACTACCTAGTCTTCTTTGGTAAAAACTCCTATATATTCTGGCTCTTCCCTTACCTCTTCAGGACAGCCCGTCAAAGTGATCTGAGAGGCTGTCTCCCCAGCTTAAGGTGTCAGTATGTCTGCCATACTAAGATTGTGGCATCCAGTCCCATCCTTTTGTTTACATAGACAGGGAATAAGTGGAAGCAATGACAGATTTTATTTTCTTGAGTTCCAAAATCACTATGGACTGACTGGAGCTATGATATTAAAAGACGCTTGTTCCTTGGAAGGAAAGCTATGACAAACCTAGACAGAGAGACCCTTAGACAGCAAGGAGATCCCACCAGTCAATCCTGAAGGAAATTGACCCTGGATATTCACTAGAAGCACTGAATCTGAAGCTGAAGTTCCAAGACTTTGGCCACCTGATGTGAAGAACCGACACATTGGATAAGACCCTAAGGCTGGAAAAGATTGAAGGTAAAAGAAGCAGGTGGTAGAGGACGAGATGGTTAGATAACATCACTGACTTAATGGACATAAATCTGAGCAAACTCTGGGAGATAGTGAAGGACAGGGGGGCCTGGTGTGCTGCAGCCCATGGGGTTGCAAAGGGTCAGACACAACTTAGCAACTGAACAACAGCAACATATCTGCCAAATAAAACACGGTTCTCAACTTTTAGGTTATGCATCTTTCTCAATCAACATGGGCACCGGCTGCTGGGCACAGTGGGCGTGTGGTCCCCCAGCCATCATCAACCGAGGCAGGGATGAGGAGACAGTGGCTGTGAGTGGTGCTTGTCGGTGAAGCGGGCTGTGGGGAGGGAAGTGGGGGTTCCGACTGTGGGGGGAGACTAGAGGGGTGCACAGAGGAGAAGTGAAGCTGTGTGTGTGCTCAGGTGAATGGGGAGGGTCACAGCCAAGTCTGAGTCCTAAGCGGGGAGTGAGCTGCTCCTGGGCCGCAGGCAGGCAGGTAGGGTGTCTGCCGAGGGTGGCTTGGGGATGGGGGTTTCTTCTGAGAACAGGAGGAGGGCAGCTAGGCCTTGAAGAAGTGGAATGCAGCCGTGTGTCCTGAGCAGCTATGGGTGTGTCCGAGAGGGGACACAGCTCCAGCCGGGGCACCCCAGGACCTTCCTTTGGAGGCACGTGGGGTGGGGTCCTTGGAGCAGCCTACGGGGGCATCTGGGGCCTTCACTCTCCAATGCTCGGCGTGACTGGGAGCACGAACATCCTAGTGGCATGTAAATGACCACGCACACACACGTACACATTTATGAATTAACACACAGGTCAGTGCCATGGGAAGCCTGCTGTCCAGAGGGGCGAAGGTGCCTTTTGTCTGGTGTGTTTGGTAGAGGCCCAGTTGCCACAGGTGGGCTATCACAGGAGCCAGGAATTTTTGTGTGTCTGCAGTTAACTTACCCAGGAGAAGGCAATGGCAACCCACTCCAGTACTCCTGCCTGGAGAATCCCATGAACGGAGGAGCCTGGTAGGCTGCTGTCCATGGGGTCACCAAGAGTCGGACACAACTGAGCAACTTCACTTCCACTTTTCACTTTCATGCATGGAGAAGGAAATGGCACCCCACTCCAGTGTTCTTGCCTGGAGAATCCCAGGGACAGAGGAGCCTGTTGGGCTGCCATCTAGGGGGTCGCACAGAGTCGGACACAACTGATGTGACTTAGCAGCAGCAGCAGCAGCAGCAGTTAACTTACAGAAACCAAACTCAAACTAGCTCAGGGGCAAAAAGAAACAAGGCATGTATTGGCTTCTCCCAGATCGACTGGCTAGGCTAGGCCAACAGACTCTTTCTCTTGAGAATTTAAGCTGGGGCACGGAAGGGAAGCTGCCCATTGACCACAGGAGGTGGAGCAGAGGGGAAGGCAAGAAGCCTTGCTGCATACCTGGAGCCAGTGGGTGGCTCCTGAGGTCGCCACCTGGACACCACGGCCGCCTCCTCCCTCACCCTTCCGGGGCCCCTTCCCCGCCTGGCCTGGTGTCTGTGCCAGAGGCGGGGAGGCAGCTCTCAGAGTGATCTTCCCGGTTCATACGCTAAAGGGGAGACCTTGAAACTGCACAAGGATAAATTCATTTCCGTCACATATTTCCACCGAACATAACGTGCAGCACGTAAGTTTCACGAGACCTTACACAATTCTTATTACATGTGCTAGTTTCTGTGGTTAAATGCTAGCACAAAAACTAGTGTCTAAAGTTAAATGGGCTTCCCAGGTGGCTCAGGGGTAAACAATCTGCAGGAGGCACAGGTTCACTTCCTGGGTTGGGAAGATCCCCTGGAGAAGGAAATGGCAATCCGCTCCAGTATTCTTGCCTGGGAAATCCCATGGACCGAGGAGTCTGGCGGGCTGTAGTCCATGGGGTCGCAAAAGAGTCAGACATGACTTAGCAACTGAATAACAGCAAAAAAGTTAAATGGTAAGCACTTTCTGTTATTTTACTGTAAAAGAAAAGCTGGTTGCAGCCCATGAAACCAATTTCTTCACTGTCTGAGCAAGTGTGACCTGCAGCTCTTGCACCTGGGCAGTGGGGTCCCCGCCACAGAGCAGTGGTCCCGGGCGGGAGGACAGTCCCTGACACCCTGTCCGTGCTGTCTGTGAGGCCGTCAGCTCCTCAGTGCCCAGGATGGGCAGCCCACTCCCCCCACCCCCGAGTCCCTGAGCCTGCAGCGCTGGCGGTCACAGTCTGGGGGCCTTCTGCTTGCAGACCCAGTGCCCAAGCCCCTGGAGACCCTCAAAGACCAGCTGCCCCACGGTGAGCTCAGTGTGCCCGGTGGTGGCTGGGCAAGGCCTCCAGCCCAGGTCTGCTCACTGCCCAGCTTGGTGGCCAAAGGTGGGGTCCCTAGAGCAAGCCTGCCTGGACAGGATCTGGGTTCTGTCAACAAGCCAAGCAGTTGCCTGCTGTCTGTGTGCCTCAGTTTCCCCACCTGCGTCCCAGGGCCCCTCCTAGGTTCAGCATGAGGATGGGGGAGAATTGCAGCTGGTGCTCAGTGGACAGAGCATATTGTCTGAGCTCCCTGCCGGTCAAGAGGGGCCAGGCTGGTTCATCAAGCGAGAGGAAGAGGGGCTGAGCGGAGCCGCTTCTCCAAAGAAAACTGAGAACGGCGGCGGGTATGGTGCATTTGAGTCAGGAGTTTATTAAGGCCGAGGCCGCCCAGCTCCCGTGGGGCAGGGAGCCCTGGCCTGCATGCTCACTCCTCCCTGTAGGGGACGTGGAAGCCCAGGGTGGTCCCCAGGGGGAAGTGGGCGAAGAAGGTGCGGGCCATGTCCTCCAGCTGGGGGTAGGCCCCCAGGGCCTGGAAGTGCTGCACGTAGTTCCAGAAGTCAGACGTGGAGAAAGGCCAGTAGGGCATGGCTGGCAGCTCGGCGTAGGGGTCTGGAGGGAGGCACGCGGCTCAGGGGCTGCGCCAGCCCGTGGCGCCCGGGGCGCAGTGCCTGATCATCTAGGGAGCGGGCTGACTCGGCCCACCCCTCAGAGCCCCTGGCTGGGGGCAGAGGAGGGGAGCGGGGCCAGGGTAGTGGTGTCTGGCCCCATCGCCGTGAGCAGGGTGGAAACACCGTGGTGGGATGTGGAGGCATCGGAGGGGGGAACCCAGAGGAGACCCTGGCCCCCAGGCCTGGAATCTGGATGCTCTGCCCTGAGATGGGGAGTCTGAGGTGGGAGTGCCCGGTCCTGGGGCCTCAGGGGTCCCTCCTGCGCGGTGTGTCCCCAAGGAAGAGGCTCCAGTCCCTCTCCACGTGGGGCTTGACCTCCAGCCAACCCAGGGCTTCCCCTTCAGCAGCTTGGGCCAGAGGCCGACTCCCACCAGGACCCCGTCTGCTGGGACCGGACACCCGAGACCAGAAGCAGGACCCACACCACCCACGAGACCAGAGACGAGAGCAGTACGGTACCTCCCTCCTCCTGCACCGGCTTGGCCCCTGCGAGGAAGGGAGAGCAGTCACCCTGAGGCCCCCGGGCGGGACCCCACCGCCCACCGGGACAGCACAGGATGTCAGGCGGCCCCCACCTGCCAGAAGTGCCAGCAGGAGACAGAGCGCTAGCCCGGGCAGCAGGCGGGCCGGCATCTCCCCCAGCAACCGATGTGCTCAGGTCCACCTGCGGCCGGAGGAAGCCAGACGGGTGAGACCAACCAGGCCCCAGACCCCCGCCTCCCCCGCCACCCCCGGACTCCCGCTTCCCCCGCCACCCCCAAACCCATGCTTCCCCCGCCACCCCAAACCCACGCTTCCCCCCCGCCACGCCCGGGCTCCCGCTTCCCCTGCCACCCCCAAGCGGGCACCTCCCAGGAAAACAGCTCTAGTAACAAGACACGTTCTCGGTGTTCTCATGGCAGCTTCGATGTCAGTGGCCTCATCCTTCTGGGGCTAAACCCACGATTCAGAATCGGGTGGCCTTATCTCTCTGAACTACTTAAGGACGGACCCGGGCATCTGCCTTCCTGGTAGTTACCTTGCAGCTGCTCTTGCCCGGTCTTGCAGCCCGAGGGGCGCCTGCCGCAGGCGCTCAGACTCCTCCTTATAAAGGGACGGGGGGCGAGACGGCACCTCTGTGAACCATCAAACTATTTCATCCCCGCCCAGAGGACTGAGGGCGCCTGTGATCCTGGCACACTGCCAGGAGTCCATCCACTTCTGGGAGTCTGGCCCAGATATCAAATGGGAGAAAGTTGTCTTTGCACCGAACTAAGATTTTTTAGGACTGAATTCAACACCGTTTCCCAAAATAAACTGCTTCCTTTCTACCAGGAGAGAGACTGCCTAAGTCTGACGGGGTAGCAGGAACAGGGCGGTCACAGGGCTGCCCCAGGGACAGGCAGGCAGGACGGGACCCTTGGGGAGCCACCAGCAGCCCCTGCCCACAGGTCGCCGTTGAGCCGAGACGGCAGGAAGGGAGGGTGTCTCCAGACCGGCGCCCTCCAGCGTCCCTGCAGTGATGAAGTGTCTCCAGGCAAGACAGCTACTCAGGGGGTGACCATCACAGGTTCCCCAGGCGTGGGGTACCACTCCCCAGACAGGGAGGAATGATTGTTACCAAGTCCACACTCACTCTGCTGGCCAAGAGACAGGTGTTGAGGCAAGGAAAATGACTTTATTCAGAAAGCCAGCTGACCAAGAAGATGGCAGGTTAGCCCCTCAAAATAACCATCTTTGGGGGGTCTGGATGTCAGGTTCTTTTGTAGGTCAGAGATGGGGGGAGGTGAGAAGCAAAGTAAAAAGGCCATCAATCTTGCAAACTTCTCCTAGAAATGGCAAGCCTCAGGCAGGGGATGTGTTCATTTCTTCCTTCCTGTCATCTACTGGTGGACTGGATTCTGAACAAAGGCACTTTGGTTTACAGTCAGGGAAGCAGCAGGATTCTCCAAGGCAGGCCGTTCTGTATGATCATAATCACAAAAGTGACGGAAAGCAAGTCAAAAAGTCCCAACGTGGAGTCAGAATTGGTCTCTTCTCTGCAACGGGGTGTCTTCTGGCAAAGAAGACCCGGCAGAGTTTAGGGGTTCTGGTCCCAGCTTCACCAGAAGAGGTGGTCTGCTCAACCTTCCTGCCATGAGGCCACACTCCAGACCGGACCCTAGGTTTTGTTCTTAGAAATCCGGATTTTGTTGTGCCTACAGGAGAGGAATTCTCTTAGTGCAGCTGTGCTGGGGTCTTCAGCTGGGCACTCTGTGACTGTATCAGGGTCCCCAGGACCACCCCCACATTGGCTAGCCGGAGGGGGGTTGCCCGAGGACTCAGCAGAAATTCAGGACAGAGAAAGGATGCAAAGCAACATCAGTGAAAGGAAGAGGCAGGCGGGGACAGGTTGGGGACCAGGCGTGAGCTTCCAGAGCCCCTCCTCACACACAACCTGCCAAGTGCCCCCCCCCCCCCCCGCCACCAGCCAGCAGGTGCTGTCCTCCCAGGAGCCCAGTAGACACGCAGCACCCGGGGCTTTTGCTGGGGGTGGGGGTCACAGGCACCTGTGCCTGGGGAAGGTTCCAGAACCCCAGAGGAAGTGCTCCGCTGGCAGGAGCCTCACTCGGCACAGACGTTTAGAGGCAGCAAGGCCCTCCCCAAGGACCCTCCCTGGAGCTCCAGCCCAGGGCCAGCCTCGAGGGCAGCCCTCCTGAGCAGGTCGGCGGCTCTCTCAGCTCTCTCGAGGGGGCAGGTGGGCCTGCCTGTTAACTCTTTTCTGCATGGCATAGTTTCCTGGTTCTTTGTCTCCTGGGCTGGAAGTTTAAGCTCTGAGCTCAGTTTTCTTTTCCCACATTCTCCAGCACACATAGAAGCTGCCAAGCCCAGTCCTTACTCCACAGCCTCACTAAAGGGCAGAAGCCACCCGGTCCCCTGCACCTCGGGGTCCCCTGCACCTTGGGGTCACCCACACCTCCCGGCCACCCGCACCTCCCGGTCACCAGCATCTCCTGCAGGCTCTTGGGTCTGGGACTTGACTTTGCACTTGTCACCGTGGTTGACGGAGGCCCCTGACCACTGGGAACAGCAGCGTTGACGTCAGACCAGACAGCCAGCTCCCGAGACCGTCCTGACCCGTCTGGTCCCCTGGGATGCTCTCCTAGCTCCACTACTCTGCCAACAGGGCCACTAGTAGCCTAATGGGATGGCGGGAGGAGGGGGGGCGGTGTGTAGGAACAGGACTTCTGTGGAGTGTGTGTGTAGGGGGCAGCCGAGGAAGTGGAGTCTGGAAGGAGTGTGGGAAGCAGTCTCTGTGTGTCTCTCATGTCTGTGCCTTCAAGGCCCAGCATCTCAGTGGGCCTGAGACCCCAGTGTTTGTGGGGGAGGCAGAGCTGGACGGCGGGCAGGGAGCGAGGACCAGCCCGCCAGGCCGCCATCCTCACCGCATGTTGTCCATCACTAAGGTTGTAGTGAAAAGGAAAGAGGGGAATGAGCTTTCTCTTTCCCCTTCCTGAGAACAAAGAAGATAAACAGCACAGTGAGCAGGCCTGAGCATTCCTAGTCTTTCTGCTTCAAGGGCTCCTAATGCTGCGTGTCTGTAACTAAGTTTGCTCTTCTACCCCCTAACGCTGCAGGAGCTACAAGTCAGATTTCCTCCTTGGACTCTATGCTAAATGCATCCCCTATCTGGTGTTTACCCTCACAACACGCTTCCCCTTGTAGTTACACATCAGAGAGACAGCGGCAGAGCCACCCCAACTGCCAGAGTCAGTTCCTGGGTGACTGGCGCCAGTTTATGACTGTCTTTGAAACAAGGAAGGAATCAAGATCCTATCCCCTTTGTTCTTATCACCGACTCCTGACCGTGAGCCCTTGACTTATACAAGCCCCTAGACTCCTCATGGGCGGGGTGGGGAGCGGGCACAGTTCTTGAGGCATGAACCTACTGTGTCCCCCTCTCTGCTGGCTGGGAGTAAAATCACCTTTCTATTTCCTCCAGACTCTGTCTCTGTATTTCTTATTTGGCTTCAGTGAGCAGAGAAGGCCAAGATTTTGGTGGCAACATGAACAATTTCATGTGTGAAGACGATGTGCAAATGTCCCTATGATGTTAGGAAAAAATGAAATAAAATTACCAGTACTTATTTTACAACTGTTTACTTAACAAAAACACTCAATGTAGAAAAAGTCTACAATCAATGAGCAGTGATGATGTTGGGAGCTATGGGTATATATGCTTTTTCTTCTTTCTGGGTATAATATATTCCTTAATTTATTATTTTTTATTTAATTTTTATTTTATATTGGGGTATCGTTGACTGGTGGCTCAGTGGTAAAGAATCCGCCTGCCAGTGCAGGAGACTTGGCTCAATCCCTGAGTCAGGAAGATGCCCTGGAGAAGGAAATGGCAACCGGCTCCAGTATTCTTGCCTGGAGGATCCCATGGACAGAGGGGCCTGGTGGCTGCAGCTCTGGGGTCTCACAGAGTCAGATGTGGCTTGGTGACTAAACAACAGCAGCACAGTTGGTTTACGATGTTGTGTTGGTTTCAGGTGCATGGCAAAGTGAGTCAGCCGTGCCTTTGTCCTTTTCAGATTCTTTTCCCATCTAGGTTATCGCAGAGTATTGAGTAGCGTCCCCTGTGCTATACAGTAGGTCCTTGTTGATTGTCTATTTTATCTACAGAAGTGTGTATATGTTCATCCCAAACGCTTAATTTATCCCTCTTCCACTCTGTCCCCTTTGATAACTATACATTCGTTTACTTTTATAAAGGGGAAAAAATCTTAAAAAAAAAAAAAACCCACCGCCAATCGCTCCCTGTTGCTCAGCATTCTGACCTGCTGGCCTGGTCAACTGTCCAGGTCCCCCATCACCACCCCCAGGTCCTCCCCACACCTTTTCTCACCTCCTGAGTTCTTCAAGCTACTCCCCTGCTGGCCTGCGCGCAGACCCTCCTGGGCCCACCTGGAGGGTCCCACCTGGAGAACCGCGTCTGCAGAGCCCCACAGGGGCCCGCTCCTCTGCCCCCTCACCCGGTAGCCCTCCCGCAGTGACCCCCGTGGGGGTTGTGCCCACCCAGCCGTGTTCGGCTCGTGTTCGGTGGGACCAGAGCCCTGCTTCTCACACGGCCCGGGACCCTGACAGAACGGAACGCAGCCGTGATTCAGCCGGTGGGGGCACGGGGCCCAGGACTCCCCAGGAGGTATCCGTGCGAGGGCTCCAGAGCACTCATAGGGAGGGAGGCCCGAGCAGGCTGTCCACCCGGACAGTGTCAGAATCGCCAAGGGGACGTGGCAGAATGCGCCTTCCCGGGCCCTGCCTCTCAGAGTTCTGATTCTAGAGTTCAGGGGTGGGCCCAGGACGCTGCACCTCGACTACTTCACCAGGGGTCCGAGCAGGTCCAGGGCCAGGCTTTGAGAGCTGCTGTCCAAAGAAGTCCTTGACCGTAGTACACAAGGGGGCCACCGGCAGACTTGTAACTAGGCGGCATTTCCAGCCCCTATTCTCCTGGGGCGGGCGCCAGTGTCATGGGTCAGGGATAGGGCCCGGGTCGCGGCAGTGAAATCTGTGGAGCCCGGTTGCCTATATCCGCCTCAGCCCCGCGCAGGACCCTCTGAAGGTCCCCCCCACCGGCCTGCCTTGAGAAGCAGCTCTGGTTGCAGGCCCTCCTGGAGGAAGTGGACAGAAGCCGCCCGTCTGCCTCCTGGGCTCACTGGGCAGAGAGAAGGGGGTGAGGGGTGCGGGGCTCAGGGGTCTCACCTGGGAGTCTTCCTCCTCCCCGCTCTACCTGCATCAGGTGAGGCTGGCCGGTCGCTGCCATCAGGCGGTCTCGGGCGCCCCCTGCCGCCCGACTCAGGCACACCAAGCGCGGCCGCCCACCGGGGTCTTGGGAAGGACCCGAGGGTGCCCGGGTCACGGCCCTTTCAGCTGTCCCCACACAAGTCAGGCCCTGGTTCATTATGAAGCCCTAAAGCCACAGGTTCCCCTGGACACGGCCTTCCTGCCCTTGCTTCTTGGAGGCTCCTTCTCCCCGAGCCCCTCCCAGGACCACCCTCAGCTCAGGGTGGTCAAGACACCCCCCACCCCCAATCGAGGTCTTGATCTGCCTCAGGGAGTCTCAGTCCTGGCTACTCGGTGGCTCGTAGGGCCCCTGTGGACAGCCCACCTCCGGGGACCCCAGGAGTGTGCCCGCTGCCTCAGCACTGGGGGGTCGGGGCCACGCCGGGCTCACCTGGTCAGCGTGGGAGCCGGGTCCTGCCGGCCACTCACCTGGCGGTCCCCGTGCCGCCCTCGCTCCGCCCCAGGGCTCTTTCAGAAGCGCGCGCCCCTGCTCCTGCAAGGGGAAGGGGCACCGCTCACCCTCACCTCTTTGTTCCCGCACCCACAGCCTCTGATTGCACTGGTCATTCTAAGAAAAGGATTTGTAATTCAACGTGACATCTAATGAACGGGAACAGAGTTAGGGGATTGAGGACTCAGTTGCCTTGGAAAGGCCCACTCAAGGTGGACACTGCCAGAAACTACGTCCAGGTGGACATGGACTGGGGATGCAGGAAGGCTGGAACCTGGACTGCCCCTGTGCTCTGAGGGATCCCACGCCTGACATTGTGGAGGACGCGTCCCGGAGTGGGCTGCAGGGGGCGCCAGGCCCACTGGAATCCGAGGAGAGCAGAGCCCAGCTGAGATTTGGAAGTTAAATGCCTAAAAGGCCCACGAGACTCTCCCTGAAAATCATTCCTGCCTTTAGGGGATTTGTGAGCATTTCTGGCCAGGTCCCGGTTCATTCCGTGAGAAGCCTTCTCCTGAGCCCACGGGACCCTGGCCTGGGGTCGAGGGAGGCTGGGCAGTGGGGACAGGGTGGGCAGAAAAATGCAGGATGCCCCAATACTAAAAGGCATTCATTGATTATTTGAGATTCTGGTCTACCTGGGCCTGTATTTGTATTTGTAGAAACGACAATCCAGCCAAGCTCAGGCCATGCCTGGCCCGCAGCGCCAAGCTCAGGCTCTGCCAGGGAGCCAGGACTCAGGGCTCAGGCGGGCAATGGGGACTCCAGCCCTGGACGTGGAGCAGACGCTGGAGGGTCTTTTCTGAGCTGCTTCCTCCTGGAGGATCACAAGGACGGCACACAGGATGGCAGCTGGCCTGCAGCCCTGAGCTCCGGGCCCTGGATACCCGGAGTCTCCGCAGCTGTCTAGGGCTGGCCCAGCTCACTTAGCCATGGAGAGAACCTGATGGGGCCAGAAAGGTGAGCTGGACCGTGCTGGAAGAGCTCCCCTTCTCATAGGAGCCTAGGGACTGTGGGGCCAGGATGGGGGCACGGATGCCGTGCCTCAAGCTCCCAGGACTCAGAGAAGGAGAAGCGTCCACATTAGATGTGAGCCGTGACAGGGGCCTTTGACGCACCCATGCTGGACAGGCTGTGACCCCAGGCCTCCGAGGCCCCTGGGCACCAGGGCCGTCCTCCTGGAGATGCTCCCCAAGAAGGCCTCAGGGCCTCAGCTCCATGGTGGTGGAGGACTCGTGTACAGGCTATAGGTGAGGCCCTGGGTGGCTGGGAGTAAAGGCCCTGGAGACAGAGGCCCCTGGTCCCCACCTGTGAGAGTGACAGGAGACGCCAAAGGGCTACCCATTCCTCCTGCCAGGGTACCGAGAGTGCCTGAGGGTCTCCCCCACACCAAGAGCCCCACCAGCACCATCCTGCAGTGGGTGTGGCCAGCATGCCCTATCTGGGACATGGTCCCGGGGGACGTGGTCCGGGGGGCAGAGGCGGGCATCTGGGTGGGGCTGTGAACCAAAGGGGCGAAGCTGGAACAGGGATGACCTGCTGCCAGCCCAGATCCCAAGACCTCAACCCGCTGCCCACCCGGGGCTCCTGAGACCTCAGACTGGAGGAAGCACTGATTGGGGTCTTGTATCTTACGGGTTGGGGCCGCCCCTGGGGCTAACCCCCGACTCCAAGTGCCGGGTGTCCAGTGGGCTCCTGGGGTCTCTGAGAAGCACGGGGTGGTGGAGGGTTAGTGGTCGGTGAGGCCTGGGCGCAGCTGGGCGCTCTGGCTAGGGCTGAGTGGGTGAGGTGGGCTGGGGGCTGCCCGGGCCTGTGTGCTCCTCATCCTCCCAGCACACACGCCCCCAGGGGACACAGTGCAGCCCCCGAGGCCAGGCCAGAGCCAGGTCAGGTCTACACTGCCCTCGCGACAAGTCGGACAGCGGTCTGTGCGCTGGAGGGCACGGCGAGCCTCCAGGGCACGTGGTCACCGCCTCGCATGATAACAGGACGCTCACTCAGGTGACCCCATCCCTGGGGGAGGGTGGCACAGAGCCCATGGCATCTGCTGAAGTCCTGGCATCTTTTGGCGTTCTCTGTGCCAGGCCCCTCCGTGGACCATTTGCAGAAATCCTCGCCTCCTGGTGCGGCCAGAACCATCCCTCTCACCCCCACTTACTGGGGAGAAAACTGAGGTGCTAAGAGCTGGAGACAGGCCGGGGCGCACCGTGAATGGTGGGGGCCCCAGGCAGCCCCACATGCGGGTCAGAGCGCCCTCCTTCCCCCACTGGCCATCACCCTGACCACGGGGACACCGTCCCCCAGCGGGTGGCCTCCTTCAGAAGCGTGGCCGTGAGCCCCTGCCTCTCAAGCCTGCTCCTGGGGGTCACGATGCCACTGGTCTTCTGAGGCCCCTGGGCGTCGGGAGCTGCTGCCCTGACAGAACCGCCCGACCCGTTGGCCCTCTAGGTGTGGCTTATGACCTCCTGCAGTGGCTCCGGGCCCACTGACCTCGGGCTGTGTCCACAAGGAGCCCAGAGGGTCTTTTAACCCCTGGCTTCGGGAGGACAGCCAAAGCGTTCCTGAGACTGACCGGAGCAGAGGGACAGCAGCTCCCCGGGCAGTCACTCGCGGTCAGCCGTGTCCAGCACCACAGGGTCCCGGCTTGCCTTCCCCAGGGGCAGGGAGGAGGCCACTCCACTGGCCCGGCTCGATGCCCCTGCCCACCCCCAGCCCCTCTTCTGCTGGGCTCTTGGCCCCTCACAGTCACAAAGCTGCTGGCAGAGGCTGGCTCGCAGCCCTCGGGTGGATCCCGCGTCAGAGAGGCACATGTCCCTCCACTGGACGTCCTGGAGGGAGGGGTTTGGGGGGTGGGGCAGGCACGCTCCAGCCGGCCACTTGTGCCCACCCCCACTAGTGCCCCCCAGTCCACAGTTTGCACAGCCTGCCTGCTCTCTGCAAGCAGAGGGTGCAGGATGGGGGAAAGTCCTGCCTCCCCAAGGCTGGTGGACAGAGGGGTTTTTCTGGGACCCAGGTGAGAGTCGGGCAGGAGAAGGAAGCTGGGCAGGGTGGATGCAGAGGAGGGAGGTCCAGGCCAGGCTAGGGGTCCGTGTGCAAAGCTGGGGAAAGTAACAGGACCAAGGTGACCCCCGGGATCACACTTGGGGCACCCTGCGATTCGGGGAGTGTGGGGCGTCAGGGTCTGTGGACAGGCCCCGGGCCAGCCCCTCCCCAGGGAGCGGGGTCTGCCATGGCGCCTGGTGTCACTTGGGGCTGAGGTCACTTCCACAGCTCGCCCCGGATCGCTGCTCTCCAGACCTCCTGCCCCCTGCGGGGGTGCGTGGTGGGCCCCGGGGCCCGGGTGGGCGTGCCCGGCAGGGGAGGGTGGAACCAGGTGGGCACACAGGGCTGTCATCCCGGTAGAGGTGGGGGGTGCGCAGGAGTCCAGCAGGCGGGGCCCCAGGAGAAGCCGGCCACTGTGGGGTCCCCTCCCAGGCTCTGTCCTCCCCACAGTCCTGTCCCCGGGGAGGTGACCGTGGGCAGAGGACCTGGGTCACGTGTGCGTACTCCTCATTCACAGGGCCCCCAGTGCCCTCCGGGTCTGCTGGCTCACTGGAGGGTCCGGTGAGCATATCCGGCACTTCACCTATGCCTACAAGCCCCAAATCCCCAACACATTTCCAGTAATACAGTGAGGAGGGTGGGCATGATGTGGAAACTGGCCAGCTTCTTGGCCAGGTGTGAGGGTGTCTGGCCCTCCTCCAGGGCTGGCAGGCTGTGGGGGGTGGTGGGGAGCTGGGGGAGGCTGGGGGGCTATGGGGAGGTCTGGGGCGCTGGGCTGGAGGGTATATTACAAAGTGGAGGGTTTGGGAGCTTTGCTGTTTTATCCACGTTCACTGAGGTCATGGGGGGCACAGTAGAGGGGGGCACAGCTCACTGACCACACGTGCTCAGCCCTGGTCACCACCTACGCGGCTGGTCGGTGGGCTGAACCGGGCACCTGCCGCCCCACCCCTCACACCAGCGCCCTTGCTTGTCATCAAACACCCCAAGGGCACAGCCTCCCTTCACTTTCGTGGGTCTGCCTTCTGCGTCCGGAGCAGGCTGACGTCCTCAACCACTGGACCCCCGGCTGAGCGAGACTCCTCCACCCTCCCCCTCGTCTCCCAGGAAAGTGGGGTGGGCAGGTGAGGTCCGGGAGGCAGTGCCAGCATGGAGGGGTGCATGCGTGGGGCGTCCCATCCCCACGCCGCAGGCTCCAGGCCCTCGAGGCAGGTGTCCTGCGTTGCCCAGGCCCACCCTGCAGCCAGGGGCCCACTCGGCCTGCTTCTGCTCGGCCTGAGCCTGGCTGCCCCTCAGTCCCCGCGAGGTGCCCTGTCCACTCTGACCACAGGCTGCAGACCGGCCCCTCCAAGGCCCCTCTTTACAAGGTAACTCGTCCAGCCCCCAGAGAGTTGCCTGTCTCCTTCTTTCCAGACCTTTTCCCGTTCAAAGTCTTGGGGTGAGCCTGGTGCCTTGGAGGGGTCCAAGGCCAGCTCTCAGGGTCAGCCCTGCCCAGGGTGCCTGGCCTGGCCCCCCAGGGCTGCCCCCTGGAAAGCTGCGCCTCCCTCTAAGACCCGGGAAAGGGGGAGGGCCTTGGGCTGGGGCCTTCACCAGAGGCATAGCCACGCGCGCCCTCCCGCCCCAGCCAGGCCCCGGACACCCAGCGGCTCATCCCAGATCAGAGGCGGCTCGTGACGGGGAGGGCACCTTGGCTTCTGGGCCTTCCTGCCCCCGGCAGCCATGGGACCCTGAGCCAGTTACCCAGCACCTGTGCACCCCAGTCCCCTCATCTGTGAAATGGTGCCTTGGGCACTGAGGTTTAAGGGCTGTGGGGGTCCGGAGGGGAGGGTCCCCGCACACAGGGGGCTCCCAGCCAGGGTCCGCACCCTCACCCGAGCCTCGGGGCCAGGCTCTGCGCCAGGGACGGACAGCGCCCTGGGGGGCGGGCGGGGAGGGGGCGTCGCAGAGCCAGGAAGACCGCCGAGTCCCCCCTCCCGGAGGCCCGCACACCCCTCTGCAGCCCCACGGCCCGGCCCCCGCTGGCTGGCTGGAAGGACTCGCGCTCTGGAGGGGTGGCGCCTGGGCCTCGGGCAGGGACGAGCGCAGCGTGGACCATGATGACCATCCATCCTGCCGCCCGGACCTGCAGGAGTGAGGCGCCTGAGGCAGACTGGTCCAGCGGGCAGAGGGGGCTCAGACGGGCTCCTACTCTCTTGGGTCTGGCCCGACCTCTGACAGACGGTGAGGCTGGGCGGGACACACACCCTCTCAGGGCCTCAGTTTCTCACCTGAGAAATGGGCACAGTCACAGGATAACATTGGAGTCTGGCCAAGCTATTACCGATATGTACAAGATGAAAGGTCTGAGCATAAATTTAAAGGAGCAGGAAGGAAGAGGCTTAAAACACTAACACTATCACTGTTGGATACGATATTGTGTCCACGAAACAGAACGGGATGTCACAACAGAGGTAGCATCCTGAAAGCAAGATACATTATTGGAGATTCAGAATATTAATACAACTTAAAATTTAAAAAGCCAACAGAAAGATAGGAGAGTAGAGCGATGAAAATCCGAAAATACAACAAAAAGACAAAAGCGTAAATCACAGGAAAGCCAGGAACAGCAAGAGGATGAGTTCAGGAGATCTGACATGAATGACAGCAATGGCCAGGCAAGGGGGTGGTCCTCGTGGGGAAGGCCTGTGCCTCCAGAGTCACAGGGCTCCGCCCTCCCAGGGGAGGAGGAAGGCCCACGGAGACACAGCTGTGGAGACTGCAGGGCACCGGACAAAAAGCGGGGAGCCTACACGCTTCCAAGCGCAGAGGCAGATCACGTGAAAAGAATGAATCCCAGGGTCACTGGCTCTCTCTAGCCACCGTGGAGGCTGGGGGACACAGGAAGCCCGGAGAGACAGGAAGGTGCTCCAGTCCTTGGACCGGGGCCAGGACACTGTGCCTGAAAGATTGATCGGCCACCACTGGAAGAGAACAGGGTACGTTTGGGCCCACACAGACTCAACACTTTACCTGTCAGGCTCCCTGTCCCACGCCTCGCTGACCCCGAGAAGCTGCAGGTCGAGCACTTCCAAACAAAGGTGGGGGAAGTCCCCGAGTGACACATGTCCTGCAGGCCCAGGGATGCCAGGAATGGGCGAGATTGTCAGTGGAAAAGGAAAATGGAAACAGTAGATCATCTGCGCATCTGAGCACTTGTGCAGATATTGATGGCATTTGAAAAATTCTGAGAGAGCACTGAAATTATAAATGGGGCTTCCCTGCTGGCTCAGACAGTAAACAATCTGCCTACAGTGCAGGAGACCCAGGTTTGATCCTTGGGTTGGGAAGATCCCCTGGAGAAGGGCATGGTAACCCACTCCAGTGTTCTTGCCTGGAGAATCCCATGGACAGAGGAACTTGGTGGGTTACAGTCCATGGGGTCACAGAGAGTTGGACTGAGCGACTTTTAATCACTCACTTGCATGGAAAACTATGCTTCCTCTTCTTTTTTTTTTTTTCCCCCCCGGTAAAAGCAAGGTAGCAACTAACTTGGGTTGGGGATAGGATTTAAAGAGAAGGAAATACCATCGGAATGCACAACTTAGTGCCGTGGTTTTGCATTGGCCAAAAAATTCAGTTGGGTTTTTCGTAAGATCTTACGGAAAACCTGAACAAATTTTTTGGCCAACCCAGTGCATTTTCTTTACTGTCGTAATACTTTGAGGCCTGAATATTATTTTACCCAGACTTTGAGGTTTGCTGTGAGACGGGGAGAGAGAATCAGAGTGAGACAGGAAGCTTTCAACAGACAAGGTTTAAGATGATAAAGAGGGAGGCGTGTGTGCCTTACCTGCTCCAGGGTGACCAACCACTCCTAACGACAGACCCCGCCCGGCAGACCCAGGCTGAGCAGGGGAGGAATCCAGGCACAGGAGGCAGCAGGGTCTCCTGACCTGGGGTCTCGAGGTATCGCCGGGAGGCCTGGCTGGAGAAGGAGCCCCCTCACTCACAGGGCTGTTGTCGCTGTTCAGATGCTCAGTCGTGTCCGACTCTTTGCGACCCCATGGACCGCAGCACGCCAGGCCTCCCTGTCCATCACCATCTCCCGGAGTTTGCTCACACTCATGTCCATTGAGTTGGTGATGCCATCCACCCTTCTCATCCTGTGGTCCCCTTCTCATCCTGCCTTCAGTCTTTCCCAGCATCAGCGTCTTTTCCAGTGCATCTGCTCTTCACACCAGGCGGCCACAGTATTGCAGCTTCAGCTTCAGCAAGGCTGTTGCCAGGATTCAGAGCCCTGTTGGCCACCAGGGCCTCTCCATGGGGTGGTTCCCCTCTGACCATTGGGTTCCCCTAGAAAGAAGGTTCTGACCCCAGAGAGAGAGAGAGAGAAAGAGAAGGTGGGCACGATGGGTCTTTCTGGGCCCACATCCCAGAGGTGAGTTTGCCCGTCACAGCTGCCAGGCTGTGCCAAGGATCCTGTGTCAGGATCCATCACCAGGCCCCACCCGTGCTCACGGGAGGACACGGACACCAGCAGGCCAGGGCCATCAGGGACCATCTTGGAGGCTGCCCACCGCGGGGTGTGGGTTAGTCAAGGCCTCCAGAGAAACAGAACTGACAGAATGGGTGTATAAGGACACAGGGAGAGAGGTTTAGCTTAAGGAGCTGGTTCATGTGAGTGAAAAGCCCCAAAACTGCAGAGCAGGTGGGCAGGCAGGAGCCCCGGGGAGAGACGGGGCTGCAATCCGGAGACCAGCAACAGCCTGGAGACCGATACCTCCTTCTTGGGAGACCTTGGTCTTTTCCCTCAAGGCATTCAACCCATTGGACGAGGCCCATCTGCAGTGTGGAGGGTCGTCTGCTTCCATTTAAAAAGCACCTTCCCAGCAGCACTAGACTGTGCTTGAGAGAATGCCTGGGCGCTGCAGCCTGGCCAAGTGGCACGCAGAATCAGCCAGCACAGGTGTGACCCTGTTCCTCAGACGTAAGTAGGTGAAGGCCAGAAGAACAGCCGGCAGAGGCGAACGTGGCTGCTCCCAGGAGACGCGGGCTGGCAGCCTTTCTACCCCCAGGTGGGGGTGTGGGGGTGTGGCCAGGAGGCCTGGGGCTGGGGAGGGCAGTGTGGCACCAAGGGCCCTCTGCCACGCCTGTCCCTCCCTCTGCCTAACCCCGGGGAAGGCTGGGGGCACACGTGATGAGGGTCTGGAGGACGCACAGTTTACCGGGACACTTGCCCGGAGGGGTGCGGTCTGAGGTGGGGAGGCCTGTTCTGTCTGGACCATGGTGGGGGCAGGGAGGGCTGCTGCGTAGCCATGGCCAGCGTGTTCCACTGGGCACGCGCAGTGCCCACCCCAGCGGCGGGCTGAGTGTCCGCAGGCAGTGAGGAGCTCGAGGAAGCTGACGTCGCTTCTCAGACGTCTCCGGGGTGGGCTTTCAGCGGGAGTGGGGTGTCCAGCAGAGGCTGGCCATGGTGGGAGAGGGGGCCCTGGAGGAGGGGGCGGTTCCTGTTCTGGGAGCAGGTGGGGGGGACACCATGTGAGGCCCAGGGCCAGCCCTGTGCCCAAGGAGATGGGGAGGTGGGGCGGTCACCACCCGCTGGGCCCTGCTGGCAGCCGGGGCTGCCAACAGCACTTCCTCCCGCGGTGGGAGAAGGGCCTGCCAGCAGCAGACCCCGAGGAGGGTGGAATCTCCTCCCCCAAGCCGGGCAGGACTCCGCCTTTGTGAGGCCTCCATGCCGGCCGGGGACTCCAGGCCCCGCCATGTCGAGGCTCCTAATTGCAGGAGGGAGACCCAGGCTGGGCCAGTTTCTCCACAGCCTAAAATAGATCCATTGTCTGCCCCTATTCATCGCCACATAAAAGCCGGATTTATGGGAACCGGGGCTTGGCGTGTTTCTCAGCCCGAGTGAGGCGTCCGGGCAGCGGGGCCCCGTCCCGCGCCGTCGGGGGGCTCCCTGCCCTCCTGCCTTTGAGGGTCTCTGCTGGGAGCTGGGCGCCAGCCTCCTGGCTCTCCCTTCCCTGGTGACGGTGGGAACAGGTTGATAACAGGGCAGGTTGCCTGGCTCCCTTCTCGCCCGTCGTCCTAGATTCGTTGATTCATCCGAGAAGCAGGTATTGTGAGTCTGCGACGCGGGGAGCTGGAGGCCAGGGCAGGGCCAGAGCCGCGTCCAGGAATTAAAGGCTGGAAATGCCTTTTGAAGCCGGGCTAAATCCGGCTCCTTGGATGGCCGGGAGGCAACCAAGGGCCTTGAAAGCCGAGCCTCGCCTCCTGCCTCGCTCCCGGGGAGATGTCAGCCGCGGGCCCCCTAAGCCGGCCAAACAATGGGAACAGGCTGCACACAGAAAACGATCTTTCCCGTGAAACGGAGAGGCAAGCTGGTTACCACCCCCTCTGCACGCCCCAGCTCTGAGCGCCTCCTGCGGGTTCAGGGCCCGGCCTGGACCAAGCTCTCGCGTTCCCGCCCCGCCCCGCCCAGCGCTGTGCGCACCCGCGCCGGGCGCCTGGTGTGTGTCCTGGCCTGCAGCAGCCACCCGCACGGCTGCATTTCCTCCTCGCATGATACACTTTGGATCTCTGCCAGGCCTCCGGATGCTAGACTCATCCGTCCTCTGCAGCAGCTGCGGAGACTCCAGGGTGGAGCTCACACCACGGACTGGGAGGGGATGGCGCCCGGGGTCCGGCCGTCAAGGGCTGTTCAGCGGGACCCCCGGCCTCCACCCCCGATGCCAGGAGCATTCCCAGTCAGGACAGCCCAGACGTCTGGACGCTGTCCCGTGTCCCTGGGGGCAGACGCACAGGGTGAGACCCTTGCCCCACTGTCTCCCAAAGCCACGTCTGCGCAGCAGGTCCCCTGTGATCCCAGGACGAGCTGCCCCTGGTACTCACGGTTTCACTGGGTGTGCGAGATTGATCCCTCCATGGGACTCCCCGCAAAAGCGAACCTGCTTGAACCTGTGCAGCTGTAGCATCGGGACTTGTGTGAACCTGCTCCAGGGCTCTGGGAAGTCCCAGCATTGAGTTCACAGTCCCACGGTTTTGGAAATTATGCAAAGAACAGAAAGCAAACCAGACCCTGGCATTTTCCCGACAACGGACTCAGCCTGTTGTCTTTGCTCTGGTGTCCGTGTCTCCGGAGGCGGACTGGCCTCGGGCACCCAGGGACTATGGAGGGCATCTCCAGCCCGGGTCTTATTGGACCCGTTCAGAGGGTCTGCAGTCCCTCTGGGTGAAGGCGAGTCATCATCAGCCAGCCTGGGATGAGTGGGCTTAAAGGAGTGGTCCTGCACCCGCCCTGCTCGCCTGGAATGGTGGTGGGGAAGGGCAAGTCCTTTCCTGCCTGGGTGGGGAGTCGGCTTGCCTGAGCAAGGGATGCTGGGACAGGTACACATGCTTTCTGGGTGTGTCTGTGGGGGTGTCAGAGGAGACCGGCATTTGAGTCGGTGGACTGAGTAAACGAGGGCCGGCATCCCGCCGTCCACTGAGGCCCACGTGAGACAAATGGCGGAGGAAGGGCACCTTTGCTCTCTGCTCCCGCTGAGACCGCACGGACATCCGTGCTCCCGGTTCTGTCTTCAGACTCGGACCCAACTGACTAATTAAAACCTAGGTGCACAGTGAGAGACTCACCTTTTTTTCCCTTAAACAGAAATGTGCAAAATAAAACCTCAGAATCCCCGTCTTTAGGGCAAGTCTCTCGGTTGTGGTGTCTGGGTAAGAAGGTACAAGCAGGGAGCACCTCCACGGCAACGCACCTCACCTGCCTGACACCTTCGTCCTGAGCGAGCCTGGGGGCTCCAGACGCAGACAGAGGGCGAGATGTCCATGACGCGGTGGGACGGCTGGTCAGGCCGTCGTGGGAAGGCTGGTGAAGGTTTTGGAGACGGGCTCTGTAGCCCAGCCCAGACGGCTCCCCCACCCTGCTGCCCCTGCCCCTCCCCCCACAGCTGCACCCTGCACAGAGCACCCCCTTCTTCTGCACTCGAGAGAGCACCCCTCTTTGACTTCACACCCCCAACCATGCAGCAAACACTCCTGCCACCCCCTGAGCTCCCTGACCTCTGCCCTTTGCCCTCCTGCCCCCCAGACTCAGAAGACTCCCGCCCTCCTCGGTCCCTCAGATGCAGAAATTATCGACGCAGGCCAGCCCTTGAGAATCAGAGGACCTGGAGCTGATTACCAACCGTTTCTTAAGGACAGAACCTTCCAGAGGCAGTGACCTCCATCCACTCTCTGATCTGTCTGCCTGTCCCATCTGCTCCAACGTTCACTCCTGTTGACCCCCCTGCCCCACTGCCACTCTAGGGACCCTTGAGGGGATGCTGGGCCCACTGGACAATCCGGGACCACCTCTCCCTCAGGGGTCTCGCCTTTTCCGCAGCCTCAAAGCCCCTTTTGCCGCATGACCTGCTGGGTCTCAGCTCTGGGATCGGGACATGGACCTCTCAGGGCCATGGATGTCCCTCCAAAGGCCCAGCCCTTTGCCCAGGAGACTGTAAGACTCTAATTCAAAGACAAGGTGGGCAGGAGCCTTCCTGAGACGATATTCGAGGGTCTCAGCCGGGGAGTGGGGATCTTTCTGGAGAGGAGCCGGAGGCACCTGGGGAGATGGCGCTGGCTCTGACCTCTGGGCTGGGGGCGACGCGGGGCAGTCCGGCCACCCCAGGAGGCCAGCCCTCCTCCGGGGCTGTGTCTCCCCTCCCCTCCCTGCCCCTGGCTGGTGACTGGGGCCCCAGGGAGCTGTTCTAGGGTCACAGAGGCCTCGCGTCCTCCAGCAGCTGTTCCAGAAAACGGTGCCCCATGCAGCTGAGGCCCACAGCGTCCTCTTGAAAAGGATGCTACCCCCAGCGTGGCTCGGGATCAGGGCCCTGAGGCCTCTGCTTGCCCTCTCTGTCTCGTGTCCACATGCCTGCCGCTGTGCCAGCCTGGGTCTCTAGCCCTTGCTGCAGACAGGGTGGACAGACAGATAGACAGACGGAGGCAGACGCACCTCTCCTGAGTCCCGAGCAGAGCAGGTGGCCCCAGGCCGGCCCTGCGGCTCGGGCGATGCCACTGGTCCTGGGCCTCTGCAGGCCGTGAGGCTCTCTCTGCGCTGGGCAGTGGGGGCACCTGAGGGAGACGCCAGGTCCCTGACTTGGGGGTGGGGGTCATCAGCATGTAGGGTGGGGGAGGGAGGGGGAGCAGAGCAGGCCAGAGCAGGAGGACCCCGAGGGTGTGGCCGTGGGGGGCCCAGCCGCAGGGAAGCGGGGGGCATCAGAGTAGGAGCAGCCGGCCACCCAAAAGGGCCTCAAGATGGGGGCTGCCTCTCTGGTGAGGTGTCCAGGGAGAGAGCGAGGGTGGGCAGCCAGAGTGGTCAGGAGGGAGGCCGGCTTCCCCAAGCAGGGGGCTCTCGGGAGGGCCCAGGAGGGGGTCAGAAAGGAGGAGAAGATGGGAGCTGGGTCCGGATGCTGTCCGCAGACCACCCGGAGACTGGGGCTTAGGGTCAGTGGGCTCGGGAGGGACATGTTCAGGGTGGGGGGTCCCCTGGGGACCACGTCGGGGGGGCTAGGATGCAGCCTCTGGGGGAGGCGCAGGCCGGGGCGGGCCACCTGCGGGGGGAGGGAGAGGGGGTTGTGTGGCTCAGGGCAGCACATTCCTGGGGGGGCTCCCTAATTCCAGTGCCTCCCCCCACCCCGGGGGGCTGAGTCCACTTCTCTGAGGGTCTGTGCTCCCTCAGCGCCGAGAGCCCCTCCACCCAGCGCACACAGGTCACAAGCCTTGGGGTTCTCCGTGATCAATTGCTCACTTGGCCATCCGCAAATTGCCTTTCAGGAAATTGATTTTCAGTGAATTTCCCTAAAGTGGCCGGTGGCATGGTGACGGATAGCCTCATTTCCTGACACAGCGTGAGCCTGGCCTTCCTCCAGGAGTGACCGTGAGGGGTGGAAGGAGGGTCTGGGGTGGAGTCCCCATAGCTGGAGATCCCCTGCCTGGCGGCCAGGAGGACCCGGTGCCCACGCCAGCCTGGGGACCCTGCAAACCTGTCCCAATATGAGTCAGACGGTCAGCCCAGAATCCAGCCCAGAGGATGGAACTCGAGGGGCCTGCGAGGGCCAAGGCTGGGCCCCAGAGCGGCTGCCAAGCAGGGGAAGGGGCGCTGCAGGCAGAGAGGGTTTGCAGAGATGGCCACCTGGTGTGAGGCTTCGGAGGCCAAACCTGCAGGCAAGGCCGTGGGGGGAGGAGCACAGAGGAGGGTCTGCCGTGGGGAGACCCAGGTCTGTAAGGCGGGGGTGGAGGGGGCAGGGCCCAGGGTTCCCTCTGCTAGCAGGGCCAGCACCAACCTGACCCGCAGGGGAATCTGCCCTGGAGACCCCTGGGCAGCGGTAACGCCCCCAGAGAGACGTGTGGAAGTCCCGTCCCCAGTGCGGGAATTTACTAGGGAATAGGGTCATCACAGGTGTGATCGGCGAAGGGAAAACGGGGTCCCCTGGAGGAGGGTGGGCCCACAGGGACTGTGCCGAGTGTCCTTGTAGGAAGAAGGACGCTGGGACTCAGACACACGGAGAGATGGAGGCCGGGGGAAAGACGTGGGCTGCCAGAAGCTGGGAGAGGCAGGAAGGGTCATCCTTGGAGCCTTTGCAGGAAGCCTGGTCTTGCCAACACCTTGATTTCATACTTCTGGCCTCAGAACTTTGAGACAATAGCTTTCTGTTCTTTTAAGTCCCCCGTTTTGTGGTGTTTTGTCGGTGGTGGCCCCAGGAGACTACCGTGCCCACTTCCCCCCGGTGTGTCCTGCATACAAGAGGTTCTCTGGCCTTCAGAGGGACCCTCAAGGTGACTGAATTCTTCCCTGAGAGGGGCCACGTTCGCCCAGGTAGCTGATGGGGCGTATGCTGGGCCATCTCCATGGTAACGGAGCACGTCCACCAATCAGGGCTGGAGGAGGCTGCCCCCAGACGATGCTGCCCTGCTCTGAGGGGAGGAGGACAGGGGACCTGCAGGGACCTTCCCACAGGACCCTCCTCGGCCTCCCTGAGCCTCAGGAGCCCTGGTCCAGGCAGTCCAGCCCCACAGTCTCTTCCCCCTCACCTCCTCCCTCCCTGTCTCACCTCCTAAATCCCAGCTGCTTCAGGACACCTGAAGGGAAACCTAAGCATACTGGAGTGGGTAGCCTATCCCTTCTCCAGCGGATCTTCCCGACCCAGGAATCGAACCGGAGTCTTCTGCATTGCAAGTGGATTCTTTACCAACCAAGCTATCGGAGAAGCCTGTAAATCAACTATACGTCAATAAAGAATAATTTAAAAAAAAAAGAAAACTAAGCATATACCAAAAAATATAAGGTAAAATAAAATAGAGTGTGTTTACAAGCTCAAAAAACCCCACCACCTGGCAAAGAGAAGCAGCAACGCGGCCTCCCTCTTAGGCAGCGTCCCGCATGGGCCTCTGGGCGTGGTCCAGACAGCTCCTCTGACGGGGTCCAAGGCGGACACGTGGCTGGTGGGCCTTCAGACTCCCTGGCCCGGGCGGGGCCACTGACAGACCAGAGCGTGGGCCCCCTGCCAGGAAGACAGCCCGCGTCGGAGTCCACCCTGTCCACCTGTCCCTCCTTCTCCAGGCCCCCCACCTCTTCTTCCCTCTATGTCCATTCCCCCTCCTCTCCGGGGCCCGCCACCCCCACCTCCAGCTTTGTCTCTGGGTTTCTGGCCACTGGATTTGGACACAGCTGTGAATGGCCCTCAGGGTTGGAGATTCCACGTGGATCCTAGTGCCAGAGTCCAAGGCAGCTAACCACCCTGGGCAACTTCATGGCCTGGAGAGACCCTGTCCCCTGCCCCCAAGTCACGAGCCCTCCGGGGACAGGCTGTGGCCCCGGGAGCAAGCCACCTGGTCCCCGTTCTGTCCTATGAGGTAAGCCGCCTATCTCCCCCAGGCCTTCAGCTCCCACCTGTGTGATGCCCGCTGTGACCTGGAGATATAGAGCTCGCTCTTGCTGTCGAGGGCATGTCCCTGCTGCACCCTCTGCCTGAATGGTCCCACAAACTCCCCGGGGCCCAGGCCGGGCCGTCAGGGAGGCCTCCTCCCACCATCAACCCCCTGCGAGGAGCCTACTCGTCACACAACAGGGCTGAGCCGCAGAGGACCCATGGATGGGGGCCCTGGGTTGGCTTGGGAAGGGTGGCCCCGGCCTCCCCGGGACGGCTTGTGCACACCTGCTGTCCTGTGTGTGTGTGTGTGTGAGTGTGTGTGTGTGCGCACTCAGTCGTGTCGTGATCACAAACGTGCTCTGGTCAGTGGGGAAGGGTGTGTGGCCCGAGACCAGGCAGCTGGGATGTGACTTGAAACCTGAAGGCCCGTGAGGACCTGCTGAGAGGCCAGGAGGTAGACCCGGCCACAGCCCCATTCCTGCACACCCTCCCTGCCTCCCCTCGAGCCCAGAGTCAGAAACTCCACCACCCCGAGCCAAGCTCTGATTTCTCAGAGTGGCCCAGCGGCTGTCCCCCGGCCGAGCTCTGTCCGTAGAGTGTCTGCCAGGGGCCACGTCCCTTCTGCTCCAAGAAGCAGGAGATTTTCTGAAGAGGCAGGATGCCTAGCTTTCTTCAGTCTCAAGGGGCAAGTGGTTAAGAATGTGATTACAGGCGTGTTTACTGAGATTTATCTTGCTGCTTTATTAAGTCAACATCATCACGTCAACTGAGAATTTTACTTTCCAGGCTGAGGTAGAAGTTTGTTTGTATAATAATAGTGACAAAGATGAACCAGTTATTCACATATTATCATTCACTTGATTTTGGTTAATAGATTAAAGACTCAACTATGACCCAGCTGGGCTTCCCTGGTGGCTCAGACGGTAAAGAATCTGCCTGCAGTGCGGGAGACCTGGGTTCAGTCCCTGAGTTGGGAAGATGCCCCGGAGAAGGGAAAGGCTACCCACTCCAGTATTCTCGCCTGGAGAATCCCATGCACAGAGGAGCCTGGCGGGCTACAGTCCATGGGATCACAGAGTCAGACACGACTGAGCAACTTAGCACATACGGATAATCTGACTATGCTTTGGTTGCTGAGTTGGTTTCTGATAGTAGTTCCTTTAATTATATAAAAATAAAGAGCTAGTCGTTCAGTCATGCCAGGTGGGGTAATCCTGACACCATTTCAGAACCAGTAGGGGCCAGTTGTTGCTCTTCAAAGTTAGTATGAAGGTAGATAGTCAGTGGGATTGTTCTAGGGAAGGACCTTTGTTCTATTGCAAGTTCAACTAAAGGGATGTTGTCTGTGCACTGAAATTATACACAGTAACCCATCTCTAGGAACCCTTCCCCCAGGCAAGGAGCTTTAAGCTAAAATACCTTTGTTTAGCTCACAGGGAACATCCTGACCAGGCCTACCTGTGAACCACTGCAGGAAGGAAGAAATCAACACCGCCCTGATGGGAACCAGGAAATGTTTGACTTTACTTCCTCTTCTTTTATTAATAGTATAAAAGAAGCCTGGATTCTAACTCTGGAAAATTGGGTCTTTGGGACACAAGTCCACCACCCTCTCAGTCTGCTGGCTTTCTGAATAAAGCCAGTATTCTTTGCCCACTCTTGACTTATTAACCTGTCTTGATGCGAGCAGTGTGAGCTTGGACTTGGTAACAGAATTGGGCCAGGAACCTGACTTCCTTGGGTTATGGAACCTCCGAAGAGGGACCCCCCACCCCACCTGTGCAGTCCGGCTGGCCCAGGTGGCCTGAGCAGCCCCCACCGCTGTCCTGGCCTGGCCACATTCTCGCAGTAGTCAGGTTAGGCAGAGCCCGCGGCTTTGAAGTACCTCCCTGGTCACCCAAACCTTAGGCTTCTACTGTTGTTTCATTGCTAGGTCATTTCCAACTCTTTGCGACCCCATGGACTGTAGCCCACCAGGCTTCTCTGTCCACAGGATTTCCCAGGCAAGAATACTGGAGTGGGTTGCCATTTCCTTCTCCAGGGGTTCTTCCCGACCCAGGGATCGAACCCAGGTATCCTGCATTAGCAGATGATTTCTTTACCACTGAGCCACCAGGGAAGCCTGAACCTTAGGGAAATGAGTTAATTAGACTCTGGCTGCTGAGTGTTCTGCTCCTCCCTGCCCCCACCCCAGGATAGGGCTCTGCCGTTTACCTGAGTGAGGCATCCATCCTGCCATGGGGTGCTCAGGTTCACAGCGCTTCCCGGAACCACAGTCACGCCATGGTCTACTGCCTGGGGCTCTCTGCTCCCCTCACCACCCGCCCCCTCAACAGGCATCGCTTAAAGGACAACTGCCATCAACCAAACACGCCTGCCGCAGAGAGATGCCCCTGTGCGAGGCTCTAGCATTTTCACGCATTCCTCCCGGGCCCCCGGTGGAACGAGAACAGGCTTTCTTCCTGATCTGGAGCTTATCTTCTACACACATGTTTATCCACGGGCTAGCCAAATGCAAACGAGCCTTTGCCAAGAGGGAAAGAATGCATAGCAAATGGGAGAGGTAGGGAAATCAAGATGATTTCAGTGCTTATTTTTCAAGCATTCTTAAATAACAAAGAGGTTTTGGGAACAAAACCAAGCATCTTCTAGTCTTTTGTTTATTCTTAAAAGTTGCCTTCTTGGAATATTTAGAAGACCCATTGCAAGTGTTTCCTTGCTCTATTTCGTCTCTGCCCCCCCCCCCAAAAAAGGAAATACTGTTATTATTCAGTGACGATAAATATAATACATGTTTGGCTGAAAATGGTTGAACTTTGCAGAAGTGTAAAACGTAAGAAGCTACAAGTCCTCCACAATTCCACCATTATCTAGTTAACTATAATGAACTACTGTTGATATATTCTTTTGAATAAGTGGGTGGCACCAGTGGTAAAGTATCCCCAGGAGACGCAGGAGACCAGGGTTCGATCCCTGGGTTGGAAGATCCACTGGAGTAGGAAACGGCAGCTCACTCCAGTTCTCTTGCCCAGAGGATCCCCATGGATAGAGGAGCCTGGTGGGCTATAGTCCATTGGGTCACAAAGAGTTGGACATGACTGAGCACACATGCACGCATGCACAGTTCATTTTGTATATCTGAAATCCTCTCCATATTTGCTCAGCAAACTGCTTAGCTTACTTACCATATCTTGGACATCTTTCTACATGCAGGGACAGCATTTTAAGGTTCTATTTTGGCATTAGCTAAGTTAGAGTTGAAATAAAAATTAGGGAGGTGGGTGTTTACCCGATTTGGGGAATTTTCTCTTTAGATTTTATTACCTCTTGCTAATGTTCAGAGAAACAGAGAATACAGTTTGACTCAAAAATGCATCACAAATAAGCCAGAATTGTCTGGTTTGTATAAATTTTTCTGCCTAATAAAAACAAAAACAGGAGCTGGAAATGATAAATAGGCCCAGTTCCCACTTTCCATTCACTTCCCTCATTTCTGATCTGACATTCTCAGGGGAGGGGGAGGGAGGAAGGGGTGATGGGTAGGGTCAGCTCCCTGGCTGTGCACTGAAGAGGCAGCCCCAGAGCTCAGGGTGGGGCACGCTGTGGGGCTGCCACGGGTGGAGACAGGTCTGAGCTGCTGGCAGGATGTCTGAAGGCCTCCTGGGGTGGGGGCCCGGGAAATCCACGAGAGAGACCTAGGAGATGCCGTTTAAATAGAGGCTCCTGGAGACGGACCAAGCCGAGTGGAAGGCAGTATGAGTAAATGTGTTCCATCCTTTTAACAGTTGAGCAACGTCCCACTGGGGCTTCCCAGTTGGCACTAGTGGCAAAGAACCTGCCTACCCATGCAGGAGACATGAGAGACACCGGTCAATCCCCGCTTTGGGAAGACCCCCTGGAGAGCCCTGGAGAAGGGCATGGCAACCCACTCCAGCCTTACTGTCGGGAGAATCCCACGGACAGAGGAGGCTGGCAGGCTACAGCTATGGGGTCGCAAAGAGTCGGACATGACTACAGTGACTTAGCACACAACGTGCCACTATGCAAACATTCCTTTAGGGAAACTGATCCTAAAGAAATGCTCCTAAAGCATTTCGTTGGTCATTTTGTTCATTGATGCAACATGTGTACTGAGTGTCTCAAAAGTGACCATCTGTGTTCTAACCTTTGAGAACACAGCAGGGAACATGAGGGACAAAGGTGCTTGTTTTTCTGGAAGGTATATGTAACGGCTTGTGGGAGGGTGACAGGAAGTGAAAAACATAGAATATTAGCGGGTGCCATGAGAAAGTGTGTGTGTGTGTGTCTGTGTGTGTGTAGACAATGGGAAAGTGGATCAGGACTATGTGTGTGCATGTGTGTGTGTGTGTGTATCATGGGAAAGCAGATCAAGACTGTGTGTGTGTGTGTGTGTGTGTGTGTGTGTGTGTGTATGCGCACGCCCGCGCGTAAGGTGGAAGGTGTTGATTTTAAGTAGGATGGCCAAGGAAAGCCTGTGAGTAGTCACATTTGAGCCAAGACCTACAGAGGCTGTGGTGGTGAGACTGAGACAGCATGTTCTAGGAGAAAAGCATCCAGACACAGGGAAGGGCATGTGCAAAGGCCCGAGGTAAGGGGGGGCGCCGAAGAGCAGCAAAGCGTCCTCTGTGGTCAGGGTGACAGAGTAAGGGACAGAGGGGTGGGAGGTAAGGTTGGGGAAGGGGGGCAGGTCACACAGACAGGGCCTTGGTTTAAATTGACATATTGTTGGTTTACCGTGCCGTGCCGATCTCTGCTGGACGGAAAGTGGCTCAGTTACACTCTCTCTTGAAAATTCTTTTCCAATATAGTTTATCCCAAGAGATTGGATGTATTAGGTTAGTGAAAAAAATAATTGAATTTTTGGACCATGAATTTTAAACCATTATAACTAGGCTCAGGCACATCATTATTAATCAAAATAGGAACCATTTCAATCAACACATTTTTGCCAACAAGATCTAAGTTTGTTTATTCCTGTAGCATAAAAATCCATGCTTCAGGATTCAGTGAACTCTTAGAAAGCGTCTTCTGCATTCCGCTGCTTGTGGAAGCATTTCCCCTGTGAAAGGTTGTCAGGATGCTTAAAGAAGTGATAGTTGGTTGGCGAGGGATCGGGTGAACATAGCAGATGAGAGAAAACTTCCCAGCCCATTTCATTCAACTAATGAAGCATAGGTTGTGTGACATGTGGTCAGGTGTTGCCATGGAGAAGAACTGAGCCCTTTCCGTGGACCGATGCCGGCGGCAGACGTTGCAGTTTTTGGTGCATCTCATCAATTTGCTGAGCATACTTCTCAGATGTAATGGTTTCGCTGGGACTCACAAAACTGGTGGATCAGAGCAGCAGGAGACCACCACAGTGGCAATGACTTTTTTTTTTGGTGCAAGTTTGGCTTTGGGAAGTGCTTTGGAGCTTCTTTTCAGTCCAATTACTGAACTGGTCACCGTCAGTTATCTTATAAAATCCACTTTCATCACACATCACAATCCAATTGAGAAATGATTTGTTATTGAGTAGATTAAGAGAAGATGACACTTCAAAATGATGGTATTTTTGATTTGTGGTCAGCTCATGAGGCATCCACTTATTGAGTTTTTTCACCTTTCCAATTTGCTTCAAATGCTGAACGACCGTAGAATGGTTGACACTGAGATCTTTGGCAAAGTCTTGTGTAGCTATAAGAGGATCGGCTTTGATGACAACTCTCAGTTGGTCGTTGACAACTTCCCGTGGCTGACTACTGGGCTCCTCATCTTCAAGGTTCTCATCTCTTTTGCAAAACTTCTCTAACCACCACTGCACTGTACGTTCACCAGCAGGTCCTGGGCCAAACATGTTGTTGATGTTGCGAGTTGTCTCTGCTACTTTACCACCCATTTTGAACTCAAGTAAGAAAATCACTTGAATTTGCTTTTAGTCTAACATCATTTCCCAGTCTAAAATAAATATAAAATAAACAGCAAGTGATGTCATTAGCAAAAATACATAAAGCTGGAAATGCACATTAAAATGATATGTAACATAGCCATTTTTAAGAATGTATTCCAGTATCAAACAGCAAAGTTCGACAGTACAAAACCGCAATTACTTTAGTACCAGAGCGTGCAAAGTTGGTACTGTGGATAGTAGTTCCCTGTGCTATATAGTAGTACCATGTTGTATATTTATTCTAAATGTAGTAGTTTGTCTCTGCTAATCCCAGACTCTCCGTCCATCACTGTCCTCCACGCCCCCAACCTTGGCAATCACAGGTCTGTTCTCTATGTCTCTGAGTCGGCTTCTGTATTATACTTAAGTTCATTTGCGCCATATTTTAGATTACATGTATAAGTGATATCATATACTTGTCTTTCTCTTTCTGACTTACTTCACTTGGTATGATAATTTTTAGTTGCATCCATGCTGCTGCAAATGGCATTATTTCATTCTTTTTTATGACCAAGTAGTATTCTATTATATACATGTACCACATCTTCTTTATCCATTCATCTGTCGATGAATATTTAAGTTGTTTCCATGTTTCATTTTGGCTGTTGTAAACAGTGCTGTAATGAACATTGGGGTGCATGTATCTTCCTGAATTGTAGTTTTGTCTGGATATGTGCCCCAGAGTGGGATTGCTGGATCATGTGGTAATTCTATTTTTTGTTTTCTGAGAAACCTGCACAGTTTTCCATACATTCTCACCAACAGTGTAAGAGCGTTCCCTTTTCTCTACACTCTCTTCTACATTTGTTATTTATAGACTTTTTAATGATGTTCATTCGGACCTGTGTGAGGTGAAACCTAATTGTGCTTCTGATTTGCATTTCTCTAGTAATTAGTGAGGGCTTCCCTGGTGGCTCAGTGGTAAAGAATCTGCCTGCCATGAGGAGACACTGGAGATGAGGGTTCAATCACTGGGTTGGGAAGACCCCCTGGAGGAGGAAATGTCTACAGACTCCAGTATTCTTGCCTAGACAATCCATGGACAGAGGAGCCTGGTGGGCTACAGTCCTTGGGCGGAGGTGGGGGTGCAGAGCCGGACACGACTGAGTGACTGAATGACTGAGCAGGAACACAATAGTGATGTTCAGCATCTCTTCACATGCCCCCTGTGTATTGTCCTTGGAGAAATTTCTATTCAGGTCTTCTGCCCATTTTTCGATTGTCACATAGGGTCTTAAGGGCAACTTTTAACATAAAATAAGCTTCTGGCAAATAGATGAGGAAACAATGGAAACAGTGACAGACTTTATTTCCTTGGGCTCCAAAATCACTGCAGCTGGTGACTGCAGCCATGAAACTAGAAGATACTTGCTCCTTGGAAGAAAAGCTAGACAGATAGACCAACCTAGACAGCATATTAAAAAGTAGAGACACGACTTTGCCAACAAAGGTCCATTAGTCAAAGCTATGGTTTTTCCAGTAGTCACGCGTGGATGTGAGAATTGGACTATAAAGAAAGCTGAGCACCGAAGAATTGATGCTTTTGAACCATGGTGTTGAAGAAGACTCTTGAGAGTCCCTTGGGCTGTGAGGAGATCCAACCAGTCCATCCTAAAGGAGATCAGTCCTGGGTGTTCATTGGAAGGACTGACACTGAAGCTGAAACTCCAATACTTTGGCCACTAATGCAAAGAACTGACTCACTTGAAAAGATCCCGATGCTGGGAAAGATTGAAGGCAGGAGGAGAAGGGGATGACAGAGGATGGGAAGGTTGGATGGACTCGATGGACATGAGTTTGAGTAAACTCTGGGAGCTGGTGATGGACAGGGAGGCCTGGTATGCTGCAGTCCACGGGGTCACAAAGAGTCAGACATGACAGAGGGACTGAACTGAACTAAACTGAAGCTTCTCTTGTGGCTCAGCTGGTAAAGAATCCACCTGCAATGCAGGAGACCTGGGTTCAGTCCTTGGGTTGGGAAGATTCCCTGGAGAGGGGAAAGACTACCCACTCCAGTATTCTGGCCTGGAGAATTCCATGGACTGTATAGTCCATGGGGTTGCAGAGTCCAGACACGACTTAGTGGCTTTCACTTTCACTTTCAAGCACATATTAAGAGTATAACTTGACAGTTTTTTTACATGTATAACTTGTAAGATCATCACCACTATCAAGACAGGGACATGCCCATCCACCCCCACTAAAAATTTCCTGTGCCCCCAGTGACCCTCCCCCTGATGGAGATATTTCTTTTCAAATGGATGTCCGATTACTGCAGGATCATTTGTGAAAACTTCCCTTTCACCATTGAATGAATGACCTCTGGACCTTGGCTGAAAGTCAGTTGTCCACATGAATGTGGGTCTACTTCCAGAAGCCCTGTCCTGGAGCACTGACCTATCCATCTTTGTGCCCATATCACAGCGTCTCGATTACAGCAGCTTTATAAGGCTTGAGACCAGGCAGTGTGAGCCTCTCCCTTTGTTTTGGCTCCCGTAATTCCCCTACTATTCCATACAAATCTTAGACTTGGCATTTTCTTCAGAAGATCTTGCCAGGATTTCCGACGGGAATTGCACTGATGGTATGGATCAGAAGGCGGGGACGTGGGATCTTTACCGCCCTGAGTCCCCTGGCCCGGGAACATGAAATGTGACTCCATTTTGCAGTTCTTTCATTTCTCTGAGCAGTGTTCAGGGTTTTCAGAGAGCGGGTTTTGCACCGTGTCAGATCTGTCCCTAAACATTCCACATTTTGTGATGCTATTATAAATGGTTTTCGTTAAATTTCAATTTCCAACTGGCTGTTTCCAGCAGATGGAAAGGCGGCTTACCTGTCTATGTTGACTTGCAGCCTCCTGGGAGGAGGCACGGGGCTGGGCGGGTCCTAAGCCCAGTGGATTCTGGTCACAGCCTCAGCTGAGTGGCCCTTCTGGAGCAGGTGCTGTCCTCCAGGAAGCGGAGACTTCGTTTCTTCCAACCAGGGGCTTCCCCAGAAGCAGACGTGGTTTTCACGGTGTGTTGTTTCCAGTGGACTCACAGTGGGTGTGGACAAGAGTTGGGCATAGAGTTCCAGCACACACTTGGGGCTCAGGTCTGTGGTGACCCTGGGGACTGGTCCAAGGTCCCAAGGTGGGATTCAGGGATGCAGCTGCTCAGGGGTCAGGGAGCTTGGGGGTGCTGAGAGCATGACCTGGGCATCCGTGCCCCTCCCAGCAGGTCATCCAGCCTGGCCCGTGTGTCCTACTCTGACCACGTGCCAGGGGAGCCCTGAGCTCTTCAGTCATGGGGACAGCAGCAATTTCAGCTCCTGCCAGCCGGGCAGCGGGGGAAGGGGGCATGCACAGAAAAGGCTGGGATTTCTCTCTATTCCTCGCCCCTCAGGAGTGCAGGTTCCCTGGGGACAACTCAGAGGACTTCTCTGGTGACTCAGGAGTCCCAGTGCTGTGACTGGGTTTGGGTCTGACAGGCCGTGGGAAATGGCACCAGGAGCTCTGGGCAGTCACCCCTTCCTGTCCAAGCACCTCTGCCGGGGCTGCCCCACCCCCATCCCGTCCTCCCCAGCATCCTCCAGCCAGGCCAGCCTTTTCTTTTTATTTTATTTCTTTTTAATTTCTATTGGAGTTTAGTTGATTTACAACATTGCGTAAGTTTCAGTTGGACGGCAAAGTGTATGAGTCACACATACATGTTGTTGTTGTTTAGTCGCTCAGTCGTGTCCGACTCTTTGCAACCCCATAGACTGTAGCCCTCCAGGCTCCTCTGTCCATGGGATTTCCCAGCGAAGAATACCGGAGTGGGTTGACATTCCTTCCTCCAGGGGGTCGTCCCACCAGGGATCAAACCCGGGTCTCCTGCATTGCAAGCAGATTCTTCAGCACTGAGCCGCCTGGGCAGTCCACATATATTAATACATAGATCCACTCTTTTTTAGATTCTTTCCTTTGGAGGTCACTGCAGAGTATTGAGTCGGGTTCCCTGTGCTGTCCCGCAGGTCCTTATCGGTTATCTATTCTTCACACAGTAGTATGTGTGTATGTCAGTCTCTTCCTCTGCCAGCCTGGCGCGTGCACCCCTCACCCCGCTCTGCTCCCTGGGCTGCTTCTGCCCTGGCGAGCCAGCGGGTCACCCGCCCTCTGCATTACCCGCCCTCTGCACCCCGCTGCATCCTAAACCTGAACTCTGCCTCAGCCCAGGAGCGAGACCCCTGGCACAGCGCACTGGGGCTCCAGAGGAGACCCGAGTGGGCAGACCAAGACAATGTGTCCAGTGGGGCAGCTGCCCAGCCTGGGAGCGGTGGGGTGGGGCTCAAGGGAGGGTCAGCGGCTCAGCGAGGGCGGGGGTGGCAGAAGGCTGTGAGGAGGAAACGGGCTTGGGTCCAAGGACAGGACCAGCAGGCGAGGTGTGCGCAGGCTCGGGACGGGCAAGTTGAGGCACGTCTGCACCCGAGCGGCTGCCAGCTGCTGGCCCGGTCCCCGTCACCGGGGTGGCCCCGCCGTTTTCACAGGTTTAATTAAGTCTCCTCGGGACCTTGGACTTGTCAAGAACTCTTCAGGATGACCTGGCAGGTTTCCCCAGTGGACGCCTCCTGATTAAAAGGAAAATTGAAAATCTTCACACCTTCTGCTTCACTGTAATGAGGACTGAGCTCTGGAACCCGATCAGCCTCTTGTCAAACAGCCTTTCCCAGGCAGCAGGTCAGGGGATCGAGGGCAGGGATGATGAGGTCTCCATGCCAGCAAGACGAGGGCCACATCTGTCTCCCTCGAGGCAGAGGTGTCACTGGAACCCTGGGGTTCACGGCTGGAGAGCACCAGCTCTATGAGGCTGCTAGGAAAGCAGTTTGGGGTGGCCCCCAATAGCTCCACCCCGTTAGCCTTGGGTCATTCCTGCCCTGAGTGAGGCAGGCCCGTGAGTTACTTCTAAAAAAAAAAGGACAGTGCAAGGAATGGGACGGCCCTTCCGAGAGGAAGTGTGAAGGACTCCAGCTCCTGTCCTGCCCGCTGGAGCTCTGATGCTTGATTTTCTAGGGAAGCTGCCCGCCCTGCAGTGAGCTGTCCGGCAGGGGAAGGAAGGACGGACAGTTGGCCAGGACCCATGTCTGGGCGGTGACCACCTGACTGAGCCTGAAGGTGGACCATGTCTAGCAGAGCCTTTGGGGAGACCACAGCCCTGCTGACAACTCAGCCGCAGCCTCAGGAGCCATCCCGAGCCAGAGGCGCCAGCTGAGCGGTGTCCAGGGTCCTGGTCGCAGAAGGAGCTGCTGGTGCTTAGTGTTAAGTCGCTAGGCTTGGGGCTGTGGGGCAGGAACTCCAGTGTGACCTCGGGAGAGCATAACCAGGACCCCAGGCAGTGATGGGGTGTCGCAGGAGGTCACACCCTTGCTTCTCCTTTCCCTCAGTGGCGGCCCTGGATGGGTCATCATCTTGCTCAGAATGCTCGTCTGGACCTGGGGTCTGTGACCTGGAGGCTGGGAGCTGGGGGGAGCATGGGGAGACAGAGGAGGTGGGCCTGGGGCACACTGGCGGGAGCACCTGCTCTGTGAGCAGACGCGGCACCCCCAGGTCTTGGGACCGAGATGAAGGTGCTGGGTGCTGGCCATTCTTGGCCCAGGACATAAGGACACACTCTGGGTGTTGGACCAGCTGCGGCCGGGGGAGATGACAGCTCCAAGGAGGTCACAGTGAGGACTCCACGACCCAGGTCCCGGTGGTAGGGCCCCTGCCCCTGGGAAGCACTGCTCGCCTGCCTTAGAGCCGGGGGTGTACACGGCCAGGCCAGGAGGACCCAGCACCCTGTTCACTGCTCAGAAATCCTGCCAAAAACTGCCGGTTTCATGGTGGCAGCAGCCAGGCACCTGTTCCACCCTGCACCCTTCTCCCTGGAAACTTCTGCCCGGCCATCAGCAGCGGGGGGAATGAACCCAAGCAAAGCCCACTCTGACCCCAGCCCAGCTTGTCCTTCCTGCCCTCCCTCAAGCCCAGAGGGACCACGGGTTGGAGCCGTGAGCAGGGCACCCGGCCCTGGGAGAGGGGTGGGCGAGTGGGAACATCAGAGCCACCCAGCTGGGGTGGGGGTGCCACACTCGCAAGGCCCGGAAGGAGGCTGGGGAGGGGGCCACCTTTCCTTCTCTCAGTCTGCAGCACAGAGCGCCTGGTGGTGGGTCTCCTGTACCTTCTGGTTCACCACACGTGGCTGGGGATGGGCAAGGGGCTCTGCTGTGAGTGGGCCACGCAGTGGGGAGGGGCTTTAGCCTCAGCTGGCCATCCAATCTGACCTCCACATGGCCCCTCCCCCAGAACAATCCAGAATCCCAGTGGGATCATGTCCCTCCCCTGCTAACAGCCTCCCAATGCTGCCCACCACCCTCAGAGGAGTGGCCATCTGCCACATGCTGGGGCTGGACAAATCCCTGCTGTGCGTGATGGAGCAAGTGATCCTAGGATCAACCGTGTGGAGAAATCCTGAAAGAGAGATGGAAAAGTACGGAACAACTTAGAGACGTTAAAAAAGTCTTCAATAGACATAGAGACACACTCTGCTCAAGGCTGGAATGACAAGATGAATAGAATCGATTCTATTCTATGAGCACCATTCTTCCCTAAACTAATTTATAGCATTTTAATAAAATTCTTTCAGTCTGTCTGCCCTCTGATGGATGAGGATAAGAGGCTTGTTCAAGTTTCCTGATGGAACAGACTGGCTGTGGGGAAAACTGGGCCTTGCTCTGGTAAGCAGGGCCATGCTCAGTAAATCTTTAATCCAATTTTCTGCTGATGGGTGGGGCTGTGTTTCCTCCCTGTAGTTTGGCCTGAGGCAGACCAGTCCTGGAGTCCACAGTCTCTATGGCAGGGCTACAGGCTCTCAGTTCAGTTCAGTTCAGTTCAGTTGCTCATTCGTGTCTGACTCTTTGCGACTCCCTGGACCACAGCACACCAGGCCTCCCTGTCCATCGCCAACTCCCAGAGTTTACTCAAACTCATGCCCTTTGAGTCGGTGATGCCATCCAACCATCTCATCCTCTGTCATCCCCTTCTTCTCCCACCTTCAATCTTTCCCAGCATCAGGATCTTTTATAATGAATCAGCTCTTCACATCAGGTGGCCAAAGTATTGGAGTTTCAGCTTCAACATCAGTCCTTCCAATGAATATTCAGGACTGATTTCCTTTAGGATGGACTAGTTGGATCTCCTTGCAGTCCAAGGGACTCTCAAGAGTCTTCTCCAACACCACAATTTGAAAGCATCAATTCTTCAGCACTCAGCTTTCTTTATAGTCCAACTCTCACATCCATACATGACTAGTGGAAAAACCATAGTCTTGACTAGACGAACCTTTGTCGGCAAAGTAATGTCTCTGCTTTTTAATATGCTGTCTAGGTTGGTCACAACTTTCCTGCCAAGAAGTAAGTATCTTTTAATTTCATGGCTGCAGTCACCATCTGCAGTGATTTTGGAGCCCCCCAAAATAAAGTCTATCACTGTTTCCACTGTTTCCCCATCTATTTGCCATGAAGTGATGGGACCAGATGCCATGATCTTAGTTTTCTGAATGTTGAGTTTTAAGCCAACTTTTTCACTCTCCTCTTTCACTTTCATCAAGAGGCTCTTTAGTTCCTCTTCACTTTCTGCCATAAGGGTGGTGTCATCTGCATATCTGAGGTTATTGATATTTCTCCCGGCAATCTTGATTCCAGCTTGTGCTTCTTCCAGCCCAGCGTTTTTCATGATGTACTCTGCATATAAGTTAAATAAGCAGGGTGACAATATACAGCCTTGACGTACTCCTTTTCCTATTTGGAACCAGTCTGTTGTTCCATGTCCAGTTCTAACTGTTGCCTCCTGACCTGCATACAGGTTTCTCAAGAGGCAGGTCAGGTGGTCTGGTATTCCCATCTCTTTCAGGATTTTCCACAGTTTGTTGTGATCCACACAGTCAAAGGCTTTGGCATAGTCAATAAAGCAGAAGTAGATGTTTTTCTGGAACTCTCTTGCTTTTTTGATGATCCAGCAGATGTTGGCAATTTGATCTCTGGCTTCCCTGCCTTTTCTAAAACCAGCTTGAACATCTGGAAGTTAGTTCATGGTTCATGTATAGTTAAAGCCTGGCTTGGAGAATTTTGAGCATTACTTTACTAACGTGTGAGATGCGTGCAATTGTACAATAGTTTGAGCATTCTTTGGCATTGCCTTTCTTAGGGATTGGAATGAAAACTGACCTTTTCCAGTCCTGTGGCCACTGCTGAGTTTTCCAAATTTGCTGGCTTATTGAGTGCAGCACTTTCACAGCATCATCTTTTAGGATTTGAAATAGCTCAGCTGAAATTCCTTCACCTCCACTAGTTTTGTTCGTAGTGATGCTTCCTAAGGCCCATACAGGCTCTATGGTAAGGCTCAAAGCAAGTTCCTCCAAGAGGACTTATGCCAACATGCCACGCCTCTCAGCCAGTGCCCCTGACCCCGCAGCAGCCGACGTTTTGGCCACCTGATGGTAAGAGCCGACTCATCAGAAAAGACCCTGATGCTGGTAAAGATTGAGGGCAGGAGAAGGGGACCACAGAGGATGAGATAGTTGGATGGCATCATCTACTCAATGGACATGAGTTTGAGCAGGCTCTGGGAGACAGTGAAGGACAGGGAAGCCTGGTGTGCTGTAATCCATGGGGCCACAAAGAGTCAGACACAACTGAGCAACTGAACAGCCACAGCAAAATTCTACAATTATCTCAGTGAACTTACACGTGGCTGTAAATTATATAAGCTTATTTATAATTTCTGTTTTAAAATAATAATTACTTTTTCAGGAAGAGGCATGAAGAGCGACCAGCCCCGGCAGATGTTCAATTCAGTTCAGTCACTCAGTCGTGTCTGACTCTTTGCGACCCTGTGGACTGCAGCACGCCAGGCCTCCCTGTCCATCACCAACTCCCGGAGCTTGCTCAGACTCAGGTCCATCGAGGCAGAAATTAGAGCATTATAATGGCGCAGTAAGGAACCTTGTGTGAAATTGGCATGAAAGTCAACTTCTAGGGCAATGGGACAGAACAGATGATCCTGAAACCGAAACTGGTACCCAGGAAACTCGATCTCTGATGCAGAAGCAGCCCTAAGTCGACAAGGAGGAGAGAATTTAGTCAATAAGTGATGCTATAATAAAGGATACTGTTACTTAGAACAAAACTGGAAATTTTATTTTTCACCTCACAGGGTTTTGCAGAGAAAAAGTAGAAGAATGAAATGCAGTAAATCTAGCCACTGAGGGAGCCGAAAGGGAGATCTTGTCGGATGCTGCCTCTGAATCTGGTCCAGCCTGGGGGGAGTAGGGAGGACTGTGGGACAAGAAGGAGAAAGACAGACGTTTCACACAGCTCCCCAAGTCTGTGGTAGTCGACCGACTTAAACACAAATGCCTTTCCAACTTGCAGGTGTTAAGTGAAAGCCTGAGGGCCAAGCCTGGAGAAAATAAGACACTGAAAAGAGACACTTCTTTTTAATCTGGTTTGGTTTAGCTGCTAAGTGGTGTCTGACTTGCAATTCCATGGACTGCAGCCCATCAGGCTCCTCTGTCCATGGGATTTTCCAGGCAAGAATACTGGAGCGGGTTGCCATTTCTTTCTCAGGGGAATCTTCCCAACCCAGGGACTGAATCCGGGTCTCCTGCTTTGCAGGCAGATTCTTTACCAACTGAGCCACCAGGGAAGCTCTTTTTAATACGCAAGTGCTCAAATCAATGTGTAAGGGAAGAAGTTTCGGAAGAAGCTCTTGAGTCTGGTATATTTGAATTTTTCAGGCTAAGCCGGTGACTCTTTTATAAGGAATAGTCCCCACTTGATCCAGATAAACTAGTTGCCAGCTCATCTCTCCAGGTGGGTATTTGCCACGAGCACCTTGGTTCCCGTGAGCTGTTTCCACAGTGTGGACTCCCAGGTGTGGCGTCGCCGGGGACACAACGGTCTGTTTACCCAGGGGTGGCACCAGCTGACCTTCCTGCAGCCGTTCCTTCGGCTCCATCCACATCCTCCCCGGGCGGGAGGTGGGCGTGGGGCTTGGTGGGCTGGCGGGGTCACAGGGGTGTTATATCTGGTCGTGCTCTGTGTACTGATGAGGCTGGATGCTGGTCTTGTGTTCTGATTGGCCAGTGAGACCCTAGTGTTAAAATTCACACCAAACTGGTCCTGGTCTCTAACAGATATCTTTGCCTGGTTTCCACATAGCCTGGGCCAGTGTCCTAACAACCTGGGAGGTCACCCTCCAGCATGTACGGAGATGACCACGCACTTGGGAGAGCCGGCAGCGTCCTACCCACCAGCTTCCCCGCACAGATGTGTGTCCAGCACACACGGGGTGTTGGTACACGGTGGTCTCTCCACGGGCCACGGAAACTCTGACGTTCCGTGAGTCACCAGCAAAGACTCCACGTAGAAGCCTGTCTCCTCCCCACTTTCTCTGCTCAGAGTTTAAACATCCTGGCAACTCAGCCTCTGCAGGGCTTCTCCACTAAATGCTCCAATCCACAGACCTTACAGAATTAGTAAAATGCTCTATCTATCAAATCCCTCTGTCCCTCAAAGTCAGACTCCCTGGGGACCCCCAGTCCCTTTGCCAGATCCCAGGTTGGAAAACCTGATGTGGGGCTTAGAATCTTCGCAACAGAGAGAGAACTTCTTGGTGTCATTGTTTGCCAGCTTGTGGGCTGCCCATCCGGTGGGTATGGGATTTGATTTTAACGTGATCGCGCCCCCTCCTATGTCTCGCTGCAGCTTCTCCTTTGTCCTTGGACTTGGGGTATCATTTTTTTGGTGGGTTCTAATATCCTCCTGTGGACGGTTGCTGGCAACTAGCTGTGGTTTTGGTGTTCTTAGAGGAGAAGATGTGCGTACGTCCTTCTACTCTGACATCTGACAGTATCTGTTTGAGTTTGAACCTCACTCATGCTCACTGTGTTACAACAACCCCTAAGAAAGAATAAAATGATGATATAAACATGTGCTGCCCTGACCCCCAGGTTATTTCCACTGGTTTGGGGGTGTGTTTACCCAGGTTCTCATTTCCATCCCTTTAGTAAACTGGGTGCTCCATTCTTATAATTCCCTACTCTGCATTTTGTTCCATAACAGCGTTTCTCCTCTTAGGATATGTTCTGAGCAACTTCCCAAGTCAGTCGGCTGCATGTGCATCATGGCCCCTAGGGCATTCGGTGCCCTTGTGAGGTTGTACCATAGTTTCCCTCATCCCTCGTGTACCTCTTTCCAAGCTTTTATTGTGTGGACAGTGTTACAGATCTTTGACTACTGGTCTGCTCAATTCCTTTTCATGGCTTTCTAAGGACAGAGTCAAAGTGTTAGTCACTCAGTTGTGTCTGACTCTGTGTGACCCCATGGACCATAGCCCGCCAGGCCCCTCCGTCCATGGGATTCTCCAGGCAAGAATACTGGAGTGGGCTGCCATTCCCGTCTCCAGGGGGTCTCTCAAGCCCACGTCTCTTGCATTGGCAGGTGGATTCCTTACCCCTGAGCCAGCAGGGAAGCCCCCTGCACACACGCATGGCAGTGTTAGCTGCTCAGTCATGTCTCTTTGTGACACCGTGGACTGTGGCCTCTGTCCATGGGATTCTCCAGGCAAGAACACTGGAGTGGGTTGCCATTCTCTTCTCCAGGGGATCTTCCTAACCCAGGGATTGAACCCACATCTCCTGCATTGCTGGTGGATTCTTTACCACCGAGCCACCTGGGAAGCCCTTTCTAAAGACAAACGCCTGTAGAACCCCACTTCCCCACCTCCACAGGTGGCCCTGAGCATGCTCCACTCCTGGGCAGCAGGACCAGCCTCAGGCCAGCCTGCCGGGGTGACGGGTACAGAGCTGCACCTTCCTTGTCCTAAAAGCGATGCGTCACACTCTCACTGGTCCTGTTATCTTTCCACTGTCCCATTACTTCTCAGAGGTCTTTCTGGAGAGCTGATGTTTTCTGGTGGATCTGAAAGAGTTCTCTTTCCACAATGGCTCCAGAGGAAGCCCCTCACGTCTGCCGCCCTGACGTGACCCGTGATGCCTGCCACAGGCGACGCCTCGCAGGAGGTGAGGACTCAGGAGCTGGGACTCTGACTCCCGCCTGGACGCTGCTGCCCAGCTGCCTGTGTAAGGCTCCGTGTCACAGTAAGGCAACTAACCTTTAAGACCTGTGTTTTGTTTATTCTATGTAATACTAGTGAAAACAACAAGATCTATGAAGGTTTTCTGATAAATGTTAACCAGAGATATTGGGTGAGTCTTTGAAATGGGGCCTAAGAACTTCTGATCTATGGATATAATATAATGTCAAATCAGTCACTCCACCCTCTGCCCTCCTATGAGCCCTCACCCAGCCCCCAAAGTCAGGGTGTTTGGTGGTGGGATGGACGGGGGGCCTGGGACCACCGCTCTCCTATTTGGGGTCACCAAATGTTTCTAGGCCAATGGTGTCCCGGGTGGACACTCATTTATCCAGCTGACAACTGCAGACCACTGACTGTTAGGACAGAGTCAGGGGCAAAGTCAGGGATGGTTGTTAATAGACAGAGGGGAAAGAGCCAGGGGCAAGGCCAGGGATGATTGTTAGTGGACAGAGGGGAGAGAGCGGGGGTCAGGCCGGAGACCACCGGTAGTGGTTCCCCAGCAGCTGCAGGGGAAAGATGGACATCAGAGCGCCAATCAAGTGCCCAAGGAGCACTCTTCAAGGAAGCGACCTCCAAACTGAGAGCTGGAGTCAGGCAAAGGCGCGGGATGGCGGGGCTGAGGAAGGGGCTTCTGGAGGAGGAGGCCCCTCGCCTGCTCGCCTGTCCGCCCTCACAGGGGCGGGTCCTCACCAGGGCGGGTCCTCACCCGGGGGAGGGGGGCGGGGACAGGGTCCTCACGGGGTCCTGTCCTCGCGGGGGCGTGTCCTCACCTGGGTGTGTCCTCACCGGGGCGGGTCCTCATGGGGGGCGTGACCTCGAGGGGGCGTGTCCTCCACCGGGGCGTGTCCTCACCCGGGCGGGGGTGGGTCCTCACCCGGGCGTGTCCTTACCTGGGTGAGTCCTCACAGGAGCGTGTTCTCACGGGGGGCGTGTCCTCGCGGGGGCGTGTCCTCACCAGGGCGTGTCCTCACCGGGCGCATCCTCCCTGGGGCGTGTCTTCACCGCATCTCCGCAGTCCAGGGTTGGGGGACTCTGACCCTCAGGGACTGCAGCCTCGTCGCTGCCTATTTGCCCACCTGCTTCCTGTTTTCGGTCTTCTCTGTCTTTTCTCGCAAGGTGAGCATCCATCTGTGGGCAGCCCCCTGTCAGGGTCATCCAGGGTATCTGAGGTCCCCTCTGCCCACAGACTTATGTCGGCCTTGTAAATCCCAGTCATTCAGTACACTGATTGCGGCTGAAGGGGTTTTAATATGTAAGATTCTTAACTGTGGTAAAATACACTCTCTTGGCCTGCCCTGGCTTCTGTAACAGAGCAGCACAGCCTGGGGGCTTATAAACAACAGCATGTGTCACAGCTCTGAGGCTGGGCATCCAAGATGAAGACAGAAGGCTCCCTGGTCTGGCGAGGACCCACTTCCTGGTCCCTGGATGAGCGGCCGTCCTCCCTCTGGGGTCCTCACATGGGGAGGGGGATGAGGGAGCTGCCTGGGGATCTGTCTGTTATTAGGGCAGTAATCCATTCCTGAAGACCCCACCTCCTAACACCATCACACTGAGGTTTGAGTTTGAACACAGGAGCTCATGAGGAGATTAGCATTTAGTTTATGGTATGTGTATGACACAAAGTTTACCGTTTTAACCACCTTTAAGTGTACAGTTCAGTCGTATTAGGTGCCTTCACGCTTGATGTGGTCATTACCACCACCATCTCCAGACTTCCGTCCACCTCCCCAGACCGAAACTCTGTCCCGTTAAACACCAACTCTACCCTCACCCCACCCCATCCCACTCTGTCCCTAAGACTTTGACGACCCTGTGCTGTGCTGTGATTAGCCTCTCAGTCGTGTCCGACTCTGCGACCCCATGGACTGAAGGCCGCCAAGTCCCTCTGTCCATGGAATTCTCCAGGCCATACTGGAGTGGGCTGCCATTTCCTCCTCCAGGGTTTGATGACCCTAGGGACCTCACACAAGTGGAATCATACATGCTTGACCCTTCGTGACTGGCTTATGTCACTTAGCATAATGTCTGCAAGGTTCATCCGTGTCATAGCTGGTGTCAGGATTTCCTTCCTTTTAAAGACGGGGTGATATCCCCTCGTGCAGATGGGCCTCATCTTGTTTACCCATTTTCTGTCCATGGACACTTGGATGCTTCCACTTTTGGCTGCTGTGGACAAGCAGGTGCAAGTGTCTGCTCCAGACCCTGTTCTCACCTCCTCTGGGCACACGCCCGGCAGTGGGATTGCTGGTCCCAAGGTGGATCCATGTTTGGTTCTGAGGAGCCCGCAGACTGTTTTCCACAGCAGCTGCACCATTTTCCGCTCCCACCCGCACTGCACTAGGGCACCCGTTTCTCCACACCCTCGTTCCTGCTTTTGGATCAGAGCCCTCCTAACGGGTTTGCTGAAGCTGCACCGTGTGTCTTGGGGCAGGTGTCCCTGAAGCAGAGCCTGGGATGGGTGTTCTTGTGATGCGGCAGGAATGGGAAGCACGGGAAGCAGGAGGGGCGGAAGACGAGCGGCTGTCTCGGCTGCGGGCAGCCCCTCTGAGGACCTGCGGGTGCTCCAGGGTGCGGACTGCACACAGAGCTGCCCCTCCCCGAGACAGGGAGATGGGGAGACAGGGAGATGGGCCCAGCCCATCAGCCGCTCCTCCCCACTTGTCATCCACCCCAGCGGGCACCGGGTGAGGTGTTCCACTTGGCTTCAGGAGGTCATCCAGGCACCTGTGAGTATGGACCAGGGTGGGCTGCAGCCAGGGGCTCAGCAAGGGGGCCCTGAGCTGGGGACCACAGGCCACAGGTACAAGCCTTCGATGCCAGTGGGATGGGGCACCTGCCACACCCTCACCTGCCCCTGGACCTGCTCTCCTGTTCCCGTATTCAGCCCCCTTCCTATTGGGCCATCTGTATTCACTGTTGATTTGTTCTTCTGTATTCTTTGCTGTTTCGTGCATTGCAAATACCTTCCACCTGCTTTGGCTTATTATGGACTTTCAACCCATAGCATGGATCAATCTTATTATTAAAGATGCCCTCCCTGTTCTTCACAGGAGTCAAGGAAGGCACTGGAAGCACCCATCTCCTGTCTCCACGTCCGAGCAAGCAGAGCCTTTACGCCAGCACATCCACCTGAACATTATGAAATGTGATTAAAGTATGAAGGGAGTAAACAATTCTCACAATACTTTCAGCTGGAAATAATATTTAAAGTAACTCGGTGTGCTGCAGATTTGATGGAGATGGGTTGCTCAGACTGGAAACGATATGACTCCTCAGTATCTGGCCTCCTGGAAACCTTCTGAATATGACAGCTAAAACTTGCTGCTGCTGCTGCTAAGTCACGTCAGTCGTGTCCAACTCTCTGTGATCCCATAGACAGCAGCCCACCAGGCTCCGCCGTCCCTGGGATTTTCCAGGCAAGAATACTGGAGTGGGTTGCCATTTCCTTCTCCAGTGCATGAAAGTGAAAAGTGAAAGTGAAGTCACTCAGTCGTGTCTGACTCTTTGCGACCCCATGGACTGCAGCCCACCAGGCTCCTCCGTCCATGGGATTTTCCAGGCAAGAGTACTGGAGTGGGGTGCCATTGCCTTCTCCCTCTAAAGGAACTTTGTTTGCCAGCTAGGTTTTCATGTGGGTATTAATCTGATAAATTTCACAAGGTATTTGCCAGCCCCTCTGATTTTCCACTATAACAATGTCTGATGGAGGAAGCGCTGTTGATGGGAGCTTAACCAGAGAGCTGGAGGCCTGGGCTAACACTTTAGCCAGGCCCCTGCCTCCTGGGCCTCTCTCTGCTCTGTGCCCTGAAGCCCTTAGGCCAAGCTCACCGTCCCCAGAGACCCGGCCAGGCACTGACCACAGCTGAGCACAGAGGGGGGCCAGAGGGGCCCGCACAAGCTCACCGTCCCCAGGATTCTCACCCCACGCTACTCTGGAAAGGTCTAAGCATGTCCACTCCCCATGGAGCCCCTGTTGCAGGTGGGCAAGCTTTCCTGATCACAGCCCCTAGCCATTTAGGGAACATGACCGCGAACTCGGATCGGTGGGGATTCCCTGCTCACTTCTAATCCAGGCAGACTTTGCCCAGCTGCAGAGCAGTGTACTCAACCTTTGATGGTGTCTAGAGACACCTCTGGTCGTTCCAAGTGGGGTGAGTGTGCTTGGCCTCTAGCGGACAGTGGCTGGGATGCACAGGACAGCCCCCACAGCAAAGAACACTCTGCCCAGGAGGCCGCTGGTCCAGGCAGGGAAGCCCGCTCCACGACAGCCCCAGCCGCCCAGACCCCTGACCATCCCCTGGGCTCGCGGCCACAGGCCTCTGGGAAGGGTTCCCGTAAGTGATGGGGTCTCCTCGGCTCCCCACCTCCACCCCCACTGGACTCTGACCTGGCTGATGAGAAGGGTCCATGCGTGGGCTGGCAAAGCTGGACAAACGCTGTGGCTTGAATGTGGGGGCTTCCGCACTTCCCAAGTCTCTAACATGGGACCCGTGTGGGGACAGCCGGGAGGCTGGGGTGCACCCTGAGTGCCCAGCCACGTGGCCACATTCCAGGGACTCTCGTGATCTCCCTGAAAGAAGTAGCCAGCTCTGGCTTCACATTTCTGTGACTAGAGGACCCTGACCTTGACCCTGGGGACCTTGCGAGGGCCAGGGCCTCCCCCCAGAGCCCTCCCCACCTTTCATTGTCAGGTCTGCGTGTGACCACTTGAGCCATACTAATAGAATTTAAGGAGCGGCTTTAATTAAGTCCCATTAATTTCCCAAGACCTTGTCTTCAGTGGCACCGTAATTCAATCTGCACGTTAACAGCACAGTGCTTGCTGCTGTCCTCACTAATATAAGATGTAATCCACGCCATAGTGCCAGAGAGGGCTTCCTTTCCCACTTCCCATGAGAAGTTTCACCCCTACATGGGATTTAAAGTGTGCCCGTGCCTTCTCGGAGGTCAGACTCCTCCCTGCTGTCGGGCTGCCCTCCCCTGGACTCCACGTCCCGCACACAGTGTCCAGAGAAGGGAAGGGAAGTCCAGCCAGACGGCTTTCTCACCTCCCGCCCTGGGAGGAGCCAGCTGCCACCTCGAAGGACCGCGGGAGCCCCGGCAGGAGCTGAAGGCTCACCCATGGGGACCACCTTCCCTCCCCACACACCACACTGGGCCTCCCCACCCGACCTTCGTATCACAGTTGAACTGACTCCACACCGGTGCTCACTCTGTGACAACTATGGAGACGCTCTTCACCACTGAGCCACGGCCCAGACAGGGAGGTTGCTCTGTGACACGGGGCTTCAGGGGTCTGTTGGTTCAGTTTTCTATGCTTTTCCAGTTCACAAAAGCTCCCCCAATGCGGACCGACCCCCGCCTGGGGGGCACGTCAGAGACGCACTGGTTCCACGCTGCATTTTTCCTAGGCCGTCTGCCTTCCTGTCCAGCTGGCCGGCTGTCTGTCCAGAGCGGCTGCCCCAGGCCACCTGGATTCCCAGGAGTTCCTTCCACGTCTGCCCAGGAAGAGGGGAGCCCTTGTGTCCTGGGGCCCATTTTCTCTTGGCGTGTCCCTCGTTTGGTGACGTTTGCTGTCCCAGCCCCTCCTGAGAAGGAGGCAGAGGTGGCTCTTTTAGTCCATCAACTAGACGTTCATACCATTTATCCATGGTATCTGGTGGGTTTTCACTATTGTTCATACTAAAATGTGTAAGTTACTTTGCATTTTCTATTAGAATCTCTTTCCCATCTTGCTGTGTCTCTTTCAACTTCTTTGCCAGGCTGTTTTGGCTCTGTTGGTATAACTCTTGTTTACTTGGGAATACTAACTCTATAATACAGTCACTAAAGTCCACCTGCAGTGCTGGAGACTTGAGTTTGATCCCTGGGTCGGGAAGATTCCCTGGAGAAGGAAATGGCAACCCACTCCAGCATTCTTGCCTGGGAAATCCCACGGACAGAGGAGCCTGGCGGGCTACAGTTCATGGGGTCACCAAGAGTCAAACACAACTTAGCAACTAAACATCAAACATTTACTTTACTGAATTTTAAAATGCAATCAAATGTGTGCCTATTAAAAATACTTTCTGGCCTTATTATGCTAAGAAAAGATTTTTTTTCCCTCCTTACCATTACTACATGACATTACTTTTATGAATTTTTAAGACTTGCAAATCTTTCATCCATCTGAAATTAATTTTTCAAACATTTTTTACTTCTTTAGCCATAAAATATAGCCCATAAACATATGAAAGCATTTTCATCTCATAATAATTTTAAAAACTCAGGCTGAAGTGACGAGCAGGCATTTGTTGCCTCCCAGGCTGGCCTGTGTGACAGAGGTTGGTGTCTGTCATCCGATGCTGACAAGGTGAGAGGCCACACACGCTGTGCACGCTGATGGAAACACGACTTGACTGCCCATCAAACTGTAATTTATGCATGCTTTTGACCCAGCAGTGCCACCTCCAAAAATTTATCTCCGGAAATACCCACTCAAGAATACAAAGATGCTCACTGCTGCGTGATGTTTGATTCTAAACAAGTAGAACCAAGCGAAGTGTCCATCAAAATAACATTGGTTAAATAAACCACTGTGCATCCATAATTTAACACAGCCCTTGACACAGATGGAAATATTTGGTATGTGTGTGTTTGCATACATATTATACAGAGTATGTGTATGCAAAAGCATTGCATACAATACACTTTATATAATTGATACATTTATATAGTTTATAGATATATATGAGCTGCATCTTTATATTTTTCCATAGTTATCAATGTGGAAAATTATTCAAGAATGTCTATACAAACTTTAATTGATAGAATAGCACTGATAATATAAACCCACTCTTTAAAAAAGTGTGTCTTCATATATTCAGTGCAGAGTTTGAAAGGAAATACACCAAACTCTTCTCTCTGACTGATGAGGTTTTTTTCTCTCTCTCTCTTTTTTCTTACACTTTCTGAATTTGTGACTTTTTGAAAACTACAGTGAGCAAGGTTCTTTTTAAAAAATAAAAGCAGCACGGCTTTCTCTAAGGAGCTACGAAATTATAAATCAGAGTAACGAGAGACATGACAGACACCAAATAAGAGTTTTTTGTTTTGGTTTTTTCTCACCAGAGAGGAGGAGCATCCTGGCAGCAGGAGAAGCACCAACCGTGGGAGCTGTGCTGGGAGCCCTGGCCTCTGCAGAGGGAGCTGGCCTTGGTGCACCTCCTCTGGGACCACTGCTGCCGTCCTGGACACCTGAGAAGAGAAGGCTGGGGATGAAGGCACCTGTGTTCACTGGACCACTTGCTTCACACCCACCCCACACAGGCCACATCTGACTACCGCCCCCAGACACACCCACGGCCCTGTGATCCCCTCTGCCTCACTGGACCTCTGAGCAGAGCTGGGCCTGCCCCTCACTGTTTACCAGGGGCCAGCACCATGCAGGCAGGGACCCGCGGCTGCCCCAAGAGGTGTGGGCACTGTGCAGGGAAGGATCAAGGCACAGACATGGTCACTGAGGCGTAGAAAGGAGACCCAGGAGCTGTGGGGGTGCAGAGCAAGTGTGGGCTTGAGTTGGGGTCAAAACAATATCCAGAGAATAAAGACAGGAGAAGAGCAGGTGGGCAACATCAGAGCAGGGGCCTCCTGGATTCTGCCTGGGGGCCCCCTGCTCCCATCGGGGTCTGGTACTCACTAAGCCCTGGGGACCCCTGTAACCCCTGGGGACCATGGGGCATGAGGGCACAGCCCCCACCCTTACCCTTTTTAGACCGATTGCTGTGGGCGGAGGAGGGCCATACACCCAGCACCTGGGCTGCTGAAGGTGTGGAATGTCCACAGTGGGAGCAGAGAACGTCTGGGGCACCTCACACCTGACAGATGGCAGCATGTCCCCTGCCAGGTGCCCAGGGTCCAGGACAGCCATCGGCCTCTGCTTCACACGGGGTCCCTGAGGGTCCTGGAGAGAGGGGTGTGGGGAGGAGGTGACAGCCAGGAGAAACGTGCCCGGGACTCTTATTAACCACAGTCGGCACTGATATTAATTACACAACAATTAAATTGGCAGCAACTCGAGCAGAAATTCTCATTTGACACCTTTTACCGGTTCCCCGCCAAGGAGCTGCCTGGTCTTAATTAGCACAGGAGACTTTCCTCCGTCCTTTGTGTCCCAACGCATCGCCTGCCCATGTCTCAGCACCCTCAGAGCCCCAGGGCTCTGCCATCTGGAAGAGTGAGGTCGGAAACCTGCCTCTGCCAAGTCCAGCCAAGCTTGGAAATCCCGCAGCATCAAAGGACATAATCCAAGCTGCGATGCGATGGGACAGACGTGTGCCTTGGGGAACAAAGGCGGGGGTAGTGCTTGGAGGGCAGCGAAGTTCCGAGCATTTGGAGCCGGCCCGCCTCAGGGCCAGCCTGGGTCTTGGAAAATATTCCCTGCTCAGCCAGCCTGCCCCCTGCTCCGCCAGCCACTCACTGCTCTATGCAGAGCCTCCTGGTGCTCTAAGGGGAAGAGATGGCAGGGGATTGTTCAAAGGGAAAAGAGGTCACTTTAGAATGACCAAGATCACAATCCACTCCAAAGCCATTTTTGCTCACAAACAAAATACAACTAATGAAAGGCATTAAGCCATAAAAACAAATGAAAGCTGTGTAAAGAAAAGCCCACAAAAATCTGATAGGAGTGGGAGGCATCTTTCAGTCTTTAAAAGATCAAGTGGATTAAAAAGCAAATGGGAATTTAGAATGTAAGCATAATAAAATTAATGAGAGATTATGTCAAGTATTATTCTGCATAGAAAAAAAGAAAACACTCATTTAAGTACACAGGAAATATTCACAAAATAGATCACAAATTATTCACAAAAATAGATCATGTGCTATACCAGCACATCTAAACATTTTACGTCACGCACTCCATCAATAAAAGTTTTAACCATGTGTCGCAGTACGTGGATAACTGTAATTTATTCCTAAATTATAATTCATAATGTATGATATGAAAATATAATACATCGTGTCCATTATAAAACACACAAAGGCAGACGCAGCACAACGCTCTGATAGCCGCGAATGCTAAGTGGAAGTTTCCACATTTCTTGACTACTGTGGATTGACCTGTACACCTGCTGGGGTGTCCACACCTCACCTTGGAGATTTATACCACAGACAGAACCTCAGCAGACCCCCAGAACCAGCAATCATAGAGCCCACATACCCTCATCACCGTGCAAAAACAAAACCAAAACAACAGCAAGCTGGAAATCACTGACAAAGCTAGAACCAATCAACCCCTCAACAAAAGTAATACTGAAGTCTAGAAAACAAAAACACTTAGAAATTTTTAATGCTCTCTCAAACCAACCCAGTGTCAAAAAGAATGACAAATTACAGAAGAGCTGGAAAACATGGATTATAATACGGCCACCTAAAAAAACCACAGAGATGAAGTTGGCTGGTAGCATGAGTCTAATGTGTCTTGTTAATACACGTCTGTGAACAAAATGAATCATCACAGTAAGCAACTTCAAACTTCTAACTCAAGAAATCAAAGAAAGAAGGAAATTAGAAAAACAGGAACAAAATGAGCCTAAAGAAAACTGAAAAATTGAAGTTATACAACCAGAAAGTAATGAATTAGGAACATGCATTAGAATTGATAACTAAATCTAGGTACTAATTCTTTGAAAAAATTAGTAAAATGGATAAATTGCTTTTTTTTTCCATCCAGCATAACACTCTACTAAAAGCATATTACAGAAAAAGAGAAACTACAGCCTTTTGATATAACCCTCATAAACAAAAGATTAGAAAGCAGAATTTATTAGTGCACTGAAAAATGTAGGACCTGTGTTATTCACTCTGAGAGTGCAAGGATGGTTCAGTGCTGAGAAATCTATTTGTTTCACATATTAATAGGTAAAAGGAAAAGTTCATGTGTTTGAAGCAGCATTCTGTACAAGAGTGAAAAATTGGACATGAGCCAAATACCCATCAAAGGTAGAGTGGATAAAAAAGTCATCAGGCCATCCCCACAGTGACCTGCTCCATAGTCATCTGAAAGGGTTAGAGAAATCTGTATGTCTTGTGTGGAAAGAGTTGCAGCATAAATTATTAAGTGGAAATAGAAAGCAGAAAAGCAGTATGAGTGTATTAATACATTAAAACATGAAACATAAATATGGACAAAACTCTTTCTGTGTTTAAATATAAATATGATGTATAATTTATATATAAATTGTGTGTGTATAGTTCACAACCAATTGATATATAATACAAGGTGTAATTTACATTCATAATTTATATGTACGTATATATGCTTATGTTCCAGGCATCAACAACAGCCTGGGAATACAAAAGAGCTGCATTTTGTATTGTGCTATATTGTACCCAATTATGACTGACCCCAGGGCCCCCTGCAAGTGGTCCCCCATCCTTCCCCAAACCATCCGAGGCCACACGACAAGCGCTGTGGGTTCAGCTCCCAGGTTCCTGTCCCCTCCCTACGTGGCCTCTGAGCAGGACATGACTCTCAGTGTTGGGGGATAGGGCAGGCTCTGCTCTTGCCCCTGGACGCAGCATCCAGCACCGCTGCAGGGTGTGGGCCAGGCCCCCACCTCTTGCCTCAAGCTTCCTCTTGCCTGCCTCACATGGGCCCAGCTGTTGGTGACATTAGCAGCCTTCCAGGGAGTCTTCCTGCAGCTCCCCACCCAACACACTCCACGGGGCCTGGGCACTCCCCTGGGACACATGGCCGGGAAGACGGGTCTTGCTCAGAAGGGCGTGGAGGCCGCTGATGACCTACGTTGTTGAGGATTTCAAGATGGGGCCCTTGTGTGGGGTAAGCTGGGCCTGTGGGTCCACCAGGCTGAGACAGGAGAGGCCCTTGGAGGGCGGTGCCCATCGGGGCCCCAGAGGATGGAGTGCAGGGGAGAAGGGTCCATGAATACCCCCTAGTCAGCGTCATGCTTCCTGTCCCCTGTCCACTCTCTCTTCCGTGACGTCTTGTTGCTAAAGTCCTGTCCAGGGAGGTATTCTGCAGGCGTCTCCCTGACCCTCAGCCCCCCAGCTGCCTGCGTGGGTGTGGTGGCTATGAGCTCAGCCCCTGCCCATCCAGTTCAGGGGACCTGCTCGTCCTCCGGCAGCGCCTGGCTCCCCCAGCTCCCTGGGCTGCACCCTACCTGGGCATGTGCCAGGCTCCTGCTGGCTCCCTGAGCTGCAGCTCACCTGGGCATGTGCCCAGCTGGTCTGCACCCCCACCTGGGCATGTGCCAGGCTCCTGCTGGCTCCCTGAGCTGCAGCTCACCTGGGCATGTGCCCAGCTGGCCTGCACCCCCACCTGGGCATGTGCCTGGCTCCTGTGGACTCCTGGGCTGCACCCCGACTTGGGCTTGTGCCCGAATCCTGCAGGCTCCTGGTCAGCAACCCACCTGGGCATATGCCCAGCAGGCAGGCAAGGAAGGGAGCTCCACAGCTCCTTCCACCTGGAGACACCAGAGCCCCCAACAGACTCCCCCATCCTCACCACCTCCACCCCAAAGTGAAAGTAAAAGGGCAACAGATCAGGGCCCTGGCTGGCAGAGCTGTGGCTCTGAGCAGAGGGGAGGCCTCAGAAGCTGGGCAGGAGGGTGAGCACCTGCCCAGGGCCAGGGAGGGGCCACTAGGAAGCAGACCCCGAGCACATCCAGCGGGTGAGAGATGTCACTGACCGCCTGCATCTCAGTCTGGATACATAAAAGCCCGACATCCGCCGCCAACCCTCGCCCTCCCAGGAGGCAGAGGAGCCACTCAGAATGTTGCAGTTTTTCATCCAAATCGATCCCTGACAAGCACAGATGACAAAAGCTTCCAGGAACAAGAGGGATGTTGGACACACGGCCGTCTCTCCCCATCACGTGGGCAGCAGTCCCGGCTCAGACCAGCGTCCACTGCGTCTTCTGGCCTTCCTTGATCACCCTGCGTGCATCCAGAGTGCAGACTCTGAAAAGTGTCAGCAGAGCTTTTTGCTTCATGTAACGCCAAGTACCATGATTCCTGCTTCTATTTCGTGCCATTCCAACAGGTGCTGGTCCAGGGCAGCGATCAAGGTGACTGTCCCTCGTCCAGAGTCCTGCTTGCCTGGCCTTCGGGGTGGTCAAGGCCTTGGCAGACCCAGCCTGCTCACTGCCGTCAGCGCTTGGTGCAGCCCACAGACAAACCCCGAGGGCCGGTCTCCTCGCTCAGCAAAATCACGCTTTCCCCACGAGGGCCCCCGGTGCCCACCCAGCCGCCCCACACACACCTCCCAGGCCCCATCCTCACGGAGACAGTCATGGCAGGGTGCTGGGGCAGCTCCCCTCCCTGCAGGGTGGGCGGGGTCCCAGGGGGCAGGGCGGGAAGTGCAGGAGGGTACCCACTCCAGTCAGACCCTGGGCGGCCTGACCTCTGAGGACTCCAGGTGGCCACAGCAGAGGCTCTGTGAGTGGCCAGGCCCCACGATGGGGGCCTCGAGCGAACATGCCTGCTGGGATACTCAGCGTTTGGTGGTGATGCTGCTGAGCCGGGGAGTCAGGGCCCATTGCCCTGGGGGTAGTCAGAGCAGGGCAGGAAGCCTGAGGGGCTGACCTAGACCTCCCCGGGTTCCCGGAGAACAGGAGGGCTGGTGGTGTGGCGGGGACGTGCAGGGTGCGCCTGGAGGGGAGTGCCAATCTGTGAGCCCGGGAGCCCCGCCCTGGGGCCCTGCCTGGCCAGGAAAGGAAGCTACCCTGTGTCTGAGTCTCCTCCCGAGCTGAGGTCTGTGGGGCCAGCCTCGGGGCCCTAAGGTGCAGGAGCTCCAGTCCTGAAAACACCAGGCCTCACTCGGGCCCAGGGATGGCGCCCGTGACCCCGCGTGTGCTGGGAGACCGCGCGTTGGCGGTGTGGCTGAAGGAGCGACGCCTGTAGTTCAGGGTGAGAGGCACCTAGAATCTGAACACCCAGGTCTCTCCCAGACATGGGCGCTGTGCCGTGAGGATGGGGAGGGCAGAGGGCCCTGCAGCCAGGCCGCAATTCCGCTGAGCCTCCAGGCCCTGGGCGTCCTGGCACCCCCTGCATGGAGGCCAAGGGCATGCTGCTCCTGACACTCGGCCCGAGGCAGGACTGAGATGCGGGGACGGTGGGGGGCGGCGCCTGGGTCAGCGTCGAGGTCAGCCCCAGGCACACGCTGCATTGACCGACGTGTTTCCCCCATGGCCCTTTGGGCAGGGACCCAGGACGAGGAAGGAGAGAGCAGGCCCTGCCCTGGCCGGGCCTCTGCGTGCACGGCCCAGTCATTCAACAGAGGAGGGTCCGGGCACTACGGGGGCTGCTGAAGGTGCCCCCAGGGGCGGCAGCCCCCGCCAAGCAGGTCGCAGGGTCAGTCTGTCCTTCACTCATACCCCGAGTCTGGCTCCCGCCCCCAGTCATGCCGAGCCCAGCTCAACCCCCAGAGGGGCAGCTCCGGCTCCCCCATGGGAACGCTGGCCTTGGCTGCACCCCTGAGCACAGCGTCAGGAAGGGACTGGGGTGCTGTCTTCTCCCCCCTGCCCGCCCCCGGGAGCAGTTTCTCCTTCACCCCACTCACATGCCCACCCCAGCCTCAGCATTTAAGTGGATGAAGCCGGGCAGAGATCAGAGCACCAAGCCCAGAGCCGACACGGGGCGCCGTCTGGGTCTCCAGCCCCCTCTCCTGGAAAATGGGGAGACAGTGGTGCCCGCTCAAGGGAGCCGATAGGAAGCCAGTGGGTCCTGCCAAGCCCCTGCCCCGACTCCCAGGGCGTGCGGTCCTGGCTGGCTGGTCTCATCAGGATGGGTGTTCGTTTGGCTCAGCGCTGGGCACTGGGCGTCGGGATTGCCTGGGCGTCAGGGAGGGACTCACAGGCCTGTTAGAGGCAAGGCAGTGAGTCAGGTCTCCAGCAAGGATGCCAGGGGGACCAGACGGGGGCAGGAAGTGCAGCTGGGGCGGCCCCACCCCTCAAGGAGCGTGCTTGGTTCCAGGCCTGAAGCCTTCCGCCCGGGGCGGCCCTCAGGCTGCTGACCACCTTGTGGAGTGCAGGGCACAGGCCGTGAGCGGGTGGCCTGGCCTGGACTCCCTCCTGGAGCGAGGTGCCCTGCGGGTCTGCTCCCGAGACCCGGAAACGCTGAGCGGGTGCTACATGGCCTCCCCGCCACCAGACGGGCCGGCCCATGGCCACCGTCTCTGGCCGGGGAGGTCGACGCTGCTCGGCCTGACCCTCCAGCATGTCCGGCAGGCCTGTTTGCAGCCCCGGGGGGACCTGAGGAGGACAGCACAGGCAGAGCTGCTGGCACTTCCTTCTGGAACGCACCAGGGCACCCGGGGGGCCTGGGGCCTCAGGAACACCCACCCCTCCTGGGGGCTGCAGCCGTGTGCATCTCTACTGAACAAGAGATGAGCGGGCGTCCCCTCCGGGAGGCCAGAGCCCTGGGGGGTGCATGGGGTGGGAGGGGGTGCAGAGGCCCCTGGGTGAGGCTGTACATCCTTAGGGTGAAGTGGAGGTTGGCGGCCTAGAGGTCTGGAGAAGTCCCTGACAACAGAAAGTCAGAGGTCAGCGGTCAGGTGGGCCCAGCCGGGCCCTGAGGGGAGCAGGAGGCTGGCCCAGGGCATCTGGTCTGAGATGCAGGTTCTGGGCAGGGGTGCAGGCTCCAGGCAGGGGCCACCCCAGCCCGCTGAGGACAGGCTTCTCACGGCTCCTCACCAGCCACAGAGACAGAGCCTCCTTCTCAAAAGGACTCGGGTCCCATCACGGCCCCACCTCCTCAAGCCACAGTCACTTCCCGAAGGCCACCCGGCAGACACCACCACAGTGGGTGTTGGGGCCTCAGCACGCAGGCTGGGGGACACACGCCTTCCGTCCACAGCGCGAGTTCCCGCCGTCCCTGGGCCTCAGCTCTCGCGGACATCTCAGGCCGGCACCCCTAACAGACAGGGGGCTGCCCCGACCGGGACCTGCTGCCTCCAGCCCGCACACGGGAGCCGGCCTCCCTGCAGGGCTCCGGGCAGCTGCCCCAGTGACAGCTCTGAAGGACAGGCCGGGCCGGCCCAGCACAGCAGGCGGGACGGCGGGACGCGGTGCAGCCGGGCTCCGTCTGGCCACCCCCCCCCACCTCCCCGCGCAGCAGGGGCTCGCCGCTCTTGTCCCGGTTCTGCGGGCGGCGGGGGCGGCTCTTCTTGGACGGCCTCTGGCACCGCAGAACCTCGGGAGAGGGGTCAGAATCCCTGCGGGGGAGTTATCGCTGCTTGAACATCCTGCTAGACTTTGAGAACACAGGAAATACTGGGGACAATATGTGATCCTCGAGATGAAAGTGACTTCAGAGGACGGACGGCTGACAAGCCCCACTGCTGAGGCCAGCTCCTCGGAGGAGAGGCAGGAGGGCGTCCAGGAGACCCCACTGCACCCCCAACCTGCTCACTGGCTCACACCTGCCCTGCTGCCCCCACCCCAAGCCATCCACACGGGAGGCACACGCAGACCCTTCCTCCAGCCCCGCAGCTGGCTGGTCCCAGGGCTGCAGGAGCCGGGGGCCGTGTAGAGGGGCTGCCCCCACAGAGCCATCCCTGTCTGCGGAGGACGGGCGGGAGCAGGGCTGCCCCCCCACCCCGCCCAGCGGTGGGAGCGGAGGCACCTGGTCTTTCCTGGAAGCGACACCACCCAGTCGCCTTTCAGCTTCCAGCCACCCCCAGGGAGCCATGGGGCTGGTGAGGGTCTGCCCAGTGGTGAGGCCGCCCTTCCTGACAGTTTGGATCCCAGGTGATGGGGTGCTGGCCGAGGCCCCACAATGCGCCCCAAGCAAAAGGGTGTACAGCTTAGGCTGGTCCTGGGACCAGAACACAGCAGGTGTCATCTTACGCCCGTTTTCATCAGCTGGGGGTCTGCCACCTGTGCTGGGCTGAGGCTGCATTCAGACCCAGGGTCGGTAAAAATAAATAAGGAGAAATTTAGGGTCCGGATGGAAGGAAGGAGGTTCATGTGTGAAAGACCCAGCATAACCCTCGGTCGGCACTCAGAGATCTCATGAATGGGCATTGAACAACAAATGCCTTTCTGACAACTCAAGAGTGTGATTCTGATGAAGCCATGATCATGTGTTCCCCAGCTGGGCTCCTAAGAAAACTTCAAGCGTTAAGCTCCTATGCACCTGCTGGACTTGCTGAGTGGGGCCGGGGAGCTGCACCCCGAGGGAGCTCCGACTCCCGTAGGCACTGCCATCAGCACTCAGAAAACCCGGGGTCTGCTGAGCCACGGGCAGCCCGGGACTGCTGGCATCTGCCCAGCTGGCCCGTCTGCGGGGGACCTCCTCCCCTGTGCACCCTCCTGAGGCTCTGCAGGGCCCCGACACCCCTGGGCGGGCAGCCCCACATGGACATGGTCGGTCTGCAGGGAGACCCAGGGCTTGTGGCGGAGCAGGTGAGGAGGGAGTCGGCACCTCCAGTGCCTGGACGAGGAGCCGGGGTCTCGTGCAGACAAGCTACTGCAGAGCAGGACTCATCCTGAACCAAGGATCTCTCGGGCTTCAAGCTGTGACCTTAAACTGGCCTGGGTCACAGTGAGGGAGTTCCAGCCAGGCGGGAATGGTGCAGAGGACATGGGGGCCGGGGTGAAAGGCCTCCTGTGATGGGTCATCCGCCACTCCAGCTCCCACATCCCCTCCCAGGGCATGGAGGTGCTCGTGGAAAATGGCTCAGGGGTGGGTCAGTGATCAGGTTATCAGTCACCAATCACCAGAGAGGGGTCTGTTTGGGTCAGGGGTTTCTAAGCAGTAAAGACACAACGCTTTGTTCCAAACTAGATGAACTGGCTGAATACTTCATTTGATCAATAGATAAGCTAAAGCTCCCACCTCATCTGATTATTTCCAAAGCACTGACCCCAGATACAAAGATGGTGCCCCCTGAGCAGTTGGTCAGGGGAGGGAGGGGTACTGCCTTGGCAAAACCCAGGATGCCTGCCGCCCAGCGCCCAGCCTCTCTCTGAACCATGGAGCCCCCAGCATTCAAAGGTGCTTCCCCACACCTTTCAGCTGTGCCTCCCCACCCCAGCACCCCCACATGGAGACCACGAGGTCATGGGGAGTGGGAAGGGCTTCAGAGGTCACCAGGACCTCCCCTCCTGCAGGGACAGGGCCCCCAAGACCACAGAGAGCTGGTGGGGAGATGAGTGATGCGCTCCCCCGTCAGACCCTGCTCCCCACTCCCCGCGGTTCTCCGGGAACACTTCCCAGGGGCCCATGTTCCCCCGGGGCCCACTTCAAGAGGAGCTTCACCGTGCAGTCCCGCAGGCCAGCAGCGGTGGGCAGGCACACCTGGGCTTCCTGCTTCGTTTCTTGGCAGCTCGGGGCCCACTGGTCAGAGGGGCACGTGCCCAGGTGGGCTATGGGCTCCAAGGACCTGCTCTGAATCGAGGTCTACCGGGGTCCTGGGAAGTGGCCAGTGGAAAGGACGCCCGCACTGACCTGCAGACCAGTCCTGGATCACGAGGGCCACCTTGACCCTGCTGGGCTGCACGGGGCGGCAGGACCAGCTCTGCCCCCTGCGGCAGTCTGTCCAGGGGGTCTGGGAAGAGCCTGGGTCCCCACCTCCAGCTCCGTCACCGCACCTGCCAGCCTGCCCACCCCAGGAGGTGGAGGTCCAGGCACACAGGTCTGAGGCAAGCTCAGGGGCACCTTGCTTCCCAGATGGCCCAGTTTCCCGTCTGGGGAAGAGTGAGGCTAGACCACGTCGGGACGGGAGTGCTATCGGGGTGGGGGTTTGGGGGGCCGGTGGAGGTCTGGGCAGCCCTGCACACCTCGGGGAGGGGGTCAGCCGACACAAGCAGGCCTCCCCAGGCCACAGAGCCTGGCGCTGCGAGCTGGGCAGCATGCCTGGTCCCGAGCGGCCGCCTTTGGTCTGTGAGTTGGGTGGGAACAAAGGCATCTCATGACGGCACCTGGGTGGGCATGGGAGCCGACGGTCCACAGAAGCGGCACCCTCTGCGCCCAGGGCCAGTGGCAGCGGGCACCGCAGGCCGCGCATCACTCCCTCGCCCCCTCATGGAGATTCTGGCAGCTGGTGCTGACCCGGAGGTCCACCTGCTGACTCTGCCGGGCAGCTCCCAGGGCTGCAGGTGAGGCGGGGAGACCACACTGTGGCTCGGGGCCTCACTCTTCCCCGAAGAGCTGCAGCCAAGCAGCTGCCACCGAGTCGAGTCTCCGGGCCACTTGAAGCAGGGAGGGGGGCGGGAGGCCGCAGTGGGCGGGGGCTCGGGGGGTGAGCTCAGCCTCACCACAGGAGGCCAAAGCCCCTCAGGGTGAGCTCAGACCACCTGGACCCCACAGATCATAGCACAGATGGCGATGTGAGAGACCCAGGGAAGGTGAGAGACGGGGGAGGCCCGCCAGGAGGGGCGGCAGGCAAGGTGAAACGCCCCCTGAGCCCCGCGGGGAGGACCAGGGGGAGGAGGGGGCCGGGGGTGGTCTCGGCAGGCCCCCTCTCTGCTCTAAGCAGCACCTGCCTGCCCTCCGGGGCCCCGCTGATAACAGACACAGGAGAGATAAAAGGGGCGAGTGGCCTGAGACAGGCTCTCCGGGGGATGGGGTGGACAAGCACTGAGCGCTTCCCCAGATGGGTGCCCAGGGTCCCAGCGCCTGGCCCCACCCACCCCGCCTCGGGCAGCTTCACGCCAGCTCTGTAAGGGGCGGTGGCCTCCGGGGGGCCATCTGAGTCGCCCAAGACCCACATGGAGCAAGGTGGGTGCCAGGACCAGGCCAGCGCTTGTTCCACCTGCCGTGAGGGTGCAAAGGGTGTGAGTCAGAGCCTCGGGCGCAGGTCCAGACCCGCTTCCTGAGCTGTGTCTCCAACTGGGGGCCCCCGTGGTTCCCAGAGGCAGAGCAGACCAGAGCCAGGGCTGCCTCCGCCCCTCAGAGCCCCCCGCTCCGTGCAGGGCGGCGTCAGGCTGGGTGGTCGGGCTGCTGGGCGCGGGAGGGGTGGAGTCGCTGCAGGGGCTGCTGCTCCTGGGGGCCCTTCAGGGGCTCCACCCCGGGTGCCAGATGGCACTTCCACGGCCGAGTCTCAGGGAGGATCTGACACCTGTCAAGGGCTCGTCACAGCACAGGGCTTCAGGGGGTGGAGGGGGTGCCAGGCAGGGCTAAGGAGCCAAAGCCTTTCCCGCGTCTCCACTGAGCAGATCTGGGAAAGCCACAGGAGAGAATCACTTACAGATATTCGAACTTTTCAAGGGAAAATATTAGTGAAATATTTTTTTCCATTACAAAAGTCATATCTATTCATTACAAAATAGATACAACACAGAAAACTTCTAAAAATAAAGTAGTCATCAACCATTATCCTGTCTCCTAATGCTGATATTTTTTTTTCATTTTTATTTCTCGGTAGTAGTAATATGTGTGCAAAGAGCCGACTCACTGGAAAAGACCCTGATGCTGGGAGAGATTGAGGGCAGGAGGAGAAGGGGACGACAGAGGATGAGATGGTTGGATGGCATCAACGACTCAATGGACATGGATTTGAGTAAACTCTGGGAGTTGGTGATGGACAGGGAGGCCTGGCGTGCTGCAGTCCATGGGGTTGCAAAGTCGGACACGCCTGAGGGACTGAACAACAACAAATGCTCTTTGACATTGATCTTAGCAATAATTTGCTGGATCTGTCTCCTCAGGCAAGGAAAACAGAAGCAAAAGTAAGCCAATGGGACTGTATCCTTTTGGACCCCAGAGGAAACGTCAAGCAAACAACACAGCCACCTACAGAACGAGACTCTCTGCAGATAACATACCTGCTGAGGGGTTAACATCCACAACACGCAGAGAACTCCTGCAACTCAACATCAAAATAAATGAACAACCCGGTTAAAAAGTGGGCAGAGGATCTGGATAGACATGTTTCCAAAGACGACGCACAGACGGCCAACAGGCCCACGAAAAGGCGTTCAGCATCACTCGCCACTTCCTAAAAGCTGGGCCAGGGCGTCCGAGAAGCTTCCTGGGAGTGCTGACTGTGGGAAGGTCTCGGGGCTGCTCCTCCAGCTTTGCTGAGCGAGTCCCACTCTTCACCCCATCTCGGCCGATCTGTCTTGCACATGCCTGGGCCCTGGTGGAGCAGAGTCAGCAGGAGGGGACCCCTGATGCCAGCAGGGCCACGTCCCTCCCTTCTTGGGGACGGCCCCCCTCCCACACTGGGCTGAACTCAGCCCTCCCAGCGTGGCAAGCAATTCCGAGTCACAGCCAAGGTCCCAGCCCCCAGAGCGGGGCTGGGTCTGTGGAGACCTCAGCCCAGTGTCCAGGCCGAGGCCGAGCACCCCCTCCAGCTCCGAGTCGTTTCTTGGGGACCTTCGTGTCCCTGGTGGGTGCTGGGTGCAGGGCTCCTGGTGGCCTCTGAGTCCCAGGACACGAGGCGGGGGTGGGGGCAGGCAGAGGGTAGGGGGACCCCCGTTCATCCTCCGTGGGCCCTGCACAGCAGGGGGCGCTCACGCCCAAGAAAGCACAGGGTCGTCAGGGTAACCAGTCAGACAGATCCGGCTGGCTGGCCATGGCCCCCAGAGTGAGCTTGACCCAGGGGTTTGCCCAACTGATCTGGGCCTGATGGGGCCCGGGCCTTGCATTCGGCTTGGGGCAGGCTGCAAGGGAACCCTGGGGGCAGGGGAAGGGTGGCCCCCAGCGCCCCCCGGGGCAGAACCTCCGGCCTGGGCTGTGACCACCCTTGCCTTTGCAGGGAGGGCCAGTCCCTCCTCTAGGGTTGCTCTGATCGCCCTTGACAATGAGGAGCCTTGGTCCACGCCAGGCCCGAACCGGGAGGGGACCTCTTGTGGGGTGGCTGTGGAAGAAGCGGTCATGGGCCTTGATGGAACGACTTCAGACGTGAAGCAAACTTAGGGTTCACAGGGCCAAGGGTGACCCGCTGGGCGCTTGTCCCCTGCTGCCCACCCACCCACGGGCTGAGTACTTGCACGGTCACCCCCAGGTGCCTCTGCCCCATGGGTCTCCCCTGCGGGCCCCAACCCCCGAGCCACACTGGGTCACGCGGACGGGGGCTCGCAGCTCTGTTCCCCCATCTCTGCAACACCCTCACCGGCTCTGGGCTCTGCGGGCTGCGCAAGAGGAAGCCGAGCCCCACGGGGGCTTAGAGACCCGCCCGAGGCCACGCGTCCAGTGGAGGCACCACCAGGACTCAGCACTGGACCATCCTGCTGACGAGATCGCTGCGTCTGCGGGCTCCTCTGAAAGCAGAAAGCAGCTGGCAGAGCAAGGCCTATGCTCACCTCCGAGGAGAACAGACACGGGGGGGGCCCAGGGGACCCTCCTCTGTGAAGCCATGCTGACAACTCCTGTGCTGACCCCCAGGGCTGCGTGTGGTGGAGAGGAGGGCCTGCAACACTTTGCAAAACGTGAGCTGTTGAAACCGAGGTGTGGGTCACCCCCTAAAGCCCCCAATCGTACATGATCCCACAGCCTCTCTGGGCGGGGCCTCTGAACGGGCAGGCACTCGATCATTGCTTCAGCATGTCTATCCACACCCCTAAAATGGTCACCTAATCCTCCCCCCCAGAACTCCACCCTGGACACCAAGCCTGAAGTCACAGTGCTTCTGGACTCCCTGACCGTCAAGGGGACTCTGTGTAACCTGCAAGCCCCCGAGCACTTCCCGGTTTAGTCTGTTTTTCCTAGGATGCCTTTGTAGCTGTGAGCCTCACTGTGGTCCCTGCCAGGCACGGGGCATCGAGATGGAAAAGGGAGGAGGATGCGGGAGAGACGGCGGGGCTGCAGGACCCCAGGAAGGGCAGGGAGACCCGGGCTGCAGACGCCCAAGCCAGCACCTGCCCCTCAGCCTGCAGGTTATGGTAAACTATACACCCTGCACCCCGGGGCCCTGGCACACACCCCATAAGATTTGGCCTGAGGGCTCAGTTCTGGGAGGGCGGGTTGGGGTGCAGGGCTGGTGGGGTCTCAGCCCCAGGGTCACGCAAGCCAATCCCTGCTCCGTCACCTCAAGAGCCACAGTCCTGCCCTTGCCACAGGTCCCTTGAAGACGGCACAGCCCCTGACAAGGTCAGCACGCCTGCCTGGCCTCAGCTCCGGCCCGCCTCCAGCAGCACTGGACCAGGAAGCAGCGGGGGCCAGCTCCAGGCTGGGCAGGGGCACGGCCTCCACCCCAGGGTCTCAGCTCTCCTTGGTGACGCGACCTCCAGGACCCCAGGCCTCCTTTCCCCTCCCGTGCCCCGACCAGCATGGGGAGACTCATGGCCCCCCTAGAGTCCCGTGTTGAGAGTACTGAATGAACAGCCGGCTCTTGCCCACCGCAGCCAGCTGACCCGCCTGTAGGAGGGCCCTGCTCTGCAACTTCAGCCGCAGCTATGGCAGACACACATGGGGGCCTCCCCGACACCACCCCTTCCACCACGCTCAGGAAGGAAGGCAGCGGCCCCTCCGAGCTGAGGGCTGGGAGCCCGTCTCTTCTCCCCCGTCCGTTCATCTCCAGCCGCGCTCGTCCAGGCGAGAAGCCCACCCAAGCGGACAGTCCCCTGCTGCAGGCCGCCACCCAGTCCTGCACACCGTGGCCCCAAACCGGCTTTGACAGAGCCGCCTGCTGAGCAGAGCCCTCGGGGGCCCCCCACTGCCCCCACCAACAAGGCATTACGCCCTCCAGGTCGGCCTCCAGCCTAGCCCTGGGCCTCCAGCGATTCATGTTGATACTAGCCCGAGGCGCCCTTCATCCTCCGGACCTTTGACCATACTCTTCCCAGCCAACCTGTCTTCCAAGAAGCCTCCCCAGTCCCTCCCCCAGGCTCCCGAGGGCACCAGGGACACATGCTCCCACCAGGACATCCCCCCATTCCTGAGTCTCACACCCCACCCCCAACTCCCAGCATCCCAGGCCCATCCCAGATTCATAGGCAGCCCAACTGGAGTCAGGAAGGCATGCTGGCCCCTGGAACCCTGGGGGCGCTGGGCTCTGCTCACCCGTCTGTCCAAGGAAGGAAGGGGGGCCCATGGGGAGGGGCTGGGCAGGCCCAGAGCTCCCGCGGGCCTGGCTGTCCTGGGTGGAAGGGCTGCTGGCAAGAGGCAACTAGCCTCCAGTGACAGGCGGTCGGGCACTGGCACCCGCCGGCATTTCTGCCCGCCAGCACACGCCGAGGAAGGGCCTGCGGGTCTGGGGGACACTGGCCAGGCCCCTCCCGCCCCCCAGGGAGCTGCAGGACTCTGCCCCTCAGACGGGCAGCCAGGCTGGGGGCTCCTGAGTCCTGCTGTCTCACCCAACCAGGGTGGCCTGGGAGCCACCCTCGTTCCCAGGCCAGGGTGGAGGTCTGCAAACACAGAGGTGGTCTGCACACGGTGCCCGGGAACATGGGGTCTGACTCGTGCCCCTCGGGACACGCTGGCATTGCAGCTTTGGCCAAGCCGCCAGGCATCCTGGTCCTGTTTCTACATCCAGGAAACAGGGGCCTCGTTGATGGGGAGCCCTCAGCACAGAGCTTCCCAGGAAGTGGGGGCCCCCTCCCATCGTGTGCCGCTGTTCAGCCGCCCATGGACCGCAGCACACCAGGCCTCCCTGCCCATCACCAGCTCCCGGAGCTTTCGCAAACTCACGTCCATCGAGTCGGTGATGCCATCCAACCATCTCATCCTCTGTCGTCCCCTTCTCCTCCCATCCTCAATCTTTCCCATTACAGGGCCTTTTCCAGTGAGTCGGCTCTTCCCATCAGGTGCCACAGTATCGGAGCTTCAGCTTCAGCATCAGTCCTTCCAATGCGCACTCAGGACTGATCTCCTGTAGGATGGACTGGCTGGACCTCCTTGCAGTCCTGTCCGTGTTAGCTGCTCTCTCTCCCCGCCCCACCCGTGACTTCCGCTCTCTCTGCTGAGGCCAAGTCACAGGCCCCTGCTTTGCTCCCACTGCTGCCCAACAAGCTCCCCGTCCCATCACGCTGACCAGGCCAGGGCCAGGTTCTGGGACAGGCAGTGAGGACCAGCCTGAGGGTCTGATCTGCAGGGAGCCTGGGCCTCAGCCAGGCCCCTGACAGGGAGGCACAGGGGGAGTTTCCAGGATCCCCCATGTGTCCCCTGTCCCCTCGGTCATTCCACCTGGAGCCCCGCAGAAGCACCTTAGAGGGAACAGGGAACCTCCAGCTGGATGCCTATAGAGCAGAGGCCAGAGGCCTCCCCGAGCTGCTTCAAAGCGGCAGGCCGATGCAGGGACCATCCCCCTCCTCCTCCTTTGTGCCCTGCCTGGGAGAGGATTCGGACAAATGGGGGGAGGGGGGCGGAGTCCTGTCTCCATCCCTGTTTCCCGTCTGGAAAGAGAATATTTCCTTACTCCCCTCCTGCTGGTCCTTTCTCATAGAAGAGCTTTTTAAAGATATTTCGTGCTTAGAACATGTCTCAGTGAGACGCCACATGCAAGCACTGCGTTTTCACAGCCGTGTGATGATCTCCTGCACCAGTGGGACCACGTGGGGTTCCCGTCATTTCTGCTTGAAGATCCAGGGGATCTTCCAACCCAGGAAATCGAACCCGCACCTTCTGCATTGGCAGGCGGGTTCTTTACCACCAAGCCACCAAGGCAGCTATGCAAATGTTTAAATTTTACATAGGCAAGTTGTTCATCTTTGGTTCATTGCTTTTGGACTTTGAGTCATGGTTATAAACGTTCTTCTCTATTCTGGGTTGTAAAGGAAGTCATCCTACTTTTTTTCTAGCACTAGTATGGTTTCACCTCTGGTCCACTTGATGTCTGTTGTGAAGAGTGGATCCAATCTTACCTTTGTCCACGTGGCTCTCCAGGTGCCTCAAAGCCGTGGATTAAACAGTTCATCTTCTCCCCACTCGCTGAGAAGCCGCCTTGTCCGTGATCCACGTGCCATGAGTCCAGTGTTGGAGGCCCCTCACAACACGTGTTAGATCCGGTAGATCCACGGATGGGTGGATGAGTGGATGTGAGGATAGACCCGACCCCTTCCCCCCACCCCAACCCTGATCTTCTTTTCTAGGGATTTCCTGACTACACCTGCTTGTTTATTCTTTCCTATGAAAGAAAAGCATTTACAGTGCCTGGTCCTAGCAGGCAAACCCCAAGCCCTTCCATCTCCAGGGCTGCCCAACAAACTCTCACTCTCTGAGAACCAGCACGAATGTTCCTGTCCCTCCAGGCACAGGGACCTTCGCTCTGTCCCTCAAACAAGTCAAGCGCATTCCTGCCTTTGACTCTCCTGCCTGGAGTCCCCCCTCCCCTGGACCGCCCTTGGACGGCGCCTTTTGTTTTAAACTTCAACTCAAACACTTTCCTGGAGAGTCATCCCTGGCTTTCCCCTTCCATTTCTCTGCTTTCTTTCCTCATAGTGCTTTCCTGCATCTAAAACTGCTTTACACGTTTGTTTTATGTTATGTACATTAGAAGATAAGATCTATGAGAGAAGTGACTTAGCCTCATTTTATGGTGAATCCTCAGCATCAAGAAGAATGTGGTGAGAGAAGCTCCATAAACTGCAGATAGATGGGTGGATGGATGGGTGTGTGGATGGATGGAAGGATGGGTGGATGGATGAATGGACGGATATATGAATGAATGAGTAAATGGATGGATGAGTGGATGGATGAGTAAAAGGGCAAATGGGTGAATGAACTGACAACGGGTGAATAGGTGACTGACAGATAGGTGGGTGGACAGGTGGACAGTTATGTATGTATATGTATATATGTATGTGTGTATGAATGGATGGATGGATGAGTGGGTGAATGGATGGATGAGTAGAAGGGAAGATGAATAGATGACTTGGCTGATGAGTGAATAATGGTGGGTAGATGACTGGACAGGTAGGTGGGTGGACAGACGGACGGATACATATATATGTATAGGCGCTGTGAGAATGGAGGGGGGAACCCAGGCCCACCCCAGGCCCTTGTCTGGGGCACAACAGCAGCTGCTGCGTCCCGCCCCCCGCCGCCCATGCTCCTACTTCACTTTTCTTTATTTTTAACAGTTAATTTTCTGTATGTTCTATGTATTTTTATAAAAAATATATTTTCTATATTTTTAACAGCTTAAGGTAGAATTCTCATACTATCCATTTCACTCATTTTGTGGATAAAATTCAGTGGCTTAGCATATAGTCACAGAGTGGTGTAACCATCACCACCATCCAATTTTAGAACTTTCATCACCCAAGAAACCACATCCTATTAACAATCTTTCCATCCCCTCCCTCTCTCCTCCAGCCCTGAGTTTCTGTCTCTATGGATTTGCCTATTTTGGACATATAAATGAAATCATGCAGTAAGTGGGTTTTTGTGGGCTCATCCATGTTGGATCAGTCCTTCATTCCTTCTTATTGCCAAATAATAGTACATTGTGTGATACTACATTTTATTCATTCATTCATCAGTTGATGGACAAATAAGTTGCAAAGAAAAAGTATTTCTCCAAATAGGTGGAGTTACTGGACTAAATATTATGAAATATTATGTTTCTTGACATAACACTGTCAAAGTAGTTCTAACACACCTTACTACAACAATGGATAAACTTTTTAAATTAAAGCTTCACCCTAATCACATATTCTTTCATTTGACTTTCTGACTATTTTATGATAGCTTTCTATATGCTTAGTAATAAGTTATAGTTCCTTATTATAAACTGTTTTTCAATATCCACTTATTCATTTGTATCTTATGATAGTATCAATTGTTATTCGTTGTTTTACTTGTCTGAAGTTACACATAACATTTTTCCTAAACTGATTTTTTATTTTTGCTTTTGGTTATATTGCTATTCAGCCTAAAGAGATATTTGGCTTGTATACAGTTATCTATTGGGTTTTTGTTTTTAAAATAGAAAATCTTTCCCCTCAACAGATTTAATATCTATATCTGCACACCCTTCAAGGTTTTTTCACTTGATTTTTTTATTGTAGTTGATTTCATTGCACATGTCTATATAGCAAAGTGATTCGGTTTTATATATATACATATATGCATGCATGTATGTTCTTTCTCGGGTTCTTTTCCATTATAGATTATTGTAAGGTGTTGAATATAGTTCCCTGTGCTATATGGCAGGTCCTTGCTGCTTACCTACTTCACATACAGTAGTGTGCATCTGTTAATCCCAGACTCCTAATTGACCCCTTCCCCCTTACGCTCTTGGTCACAAGTCTGTTGCCTGTGAGTCTGTTTCTGTTTTGTAAATACATTATATTTTAGATTCCACATATAAGCAATTGTCATTTGATATTTGTCTTTCCCTAACTTCACTTAGTATGATAATCTGTAGGTCACTTCATTTCACTATATTTAACTCTTTAATCCTGCAGTTCACTTTGATATGTTTTCATCATTTTACTTCCTCCTCCAAAAATGTCTAACATGATTATTCATCAAAGAATCATTCTCTTTCCCACTGACTGACCATTTTCAGCTTCGTTTTATTTGTAAATACTTGTGTGCAGTGAAGTCTGTTCTCTTGGTCCATCTGTCTGTCTTTGCACCAGCAGCAAACTGCGCTATTTATATATAAAACATACAAACCTTGCTAGTGTGCCTGCTTGTTAAGGATGTTTATGTTTTGAACAGATATCGTAGACTAAGGCACAGAACCCAATAAATAAGTGCCCTTGAGTGATGGGCCAATCAGCCCGCTCGTTCCCAGGCCTTCACTTTTTCAACACGCTTTCTACTGCGTCTCCAGTAAGTGAATCACATAGGACAGTAACGGGGTGCCTTCCTTGACCCTGAGATGACTTTGCCAATTTTCCGTTCCCTGCTCCACACTCACGGCCTCACGGAGGGAAGGATGCCACCGTGATTCTCTCCTAAGCACGACGTTTGCGTGGCGAGGATGCTATTGTCTGGGGCTAAAACAGTGGACCTGATGGGCTTTTTACATGGACTGGAGATGCCAAAGCTCCCTACAGGCTCCCAGCTGTGGATCCACGGCCCACGGAGCGAAGGACCTGGGTGAAGGACTGGAGATGCCAAAGCTCCCTACAGGCTCCCAGCTGTGGATCCACGGCCCACGGAGTGAAAGACCTGGGTGAAGGACTGGAGATGCCAAAGCTCCCTACAGGCTCCCAGCTGTGGATCCATGGCCCACGGAGCGAAGGACCTGGGTGAAGGACTGGAGATGCCAAAGCTCCCTACAGGCTCCCAGCTGTGGATCCACGGCCCACAGAGTGAAAGACCTGGGTGAAGGACTGGAGATGCCAAAGCTCCCTACAGGCTCCCAGCTGTGGATCCGCAGCCCACGGAGTGAAGGACCTGGTGAAGTTTCTTCTGAACCGGGAGCAGCTCTAACCGCTCCAGGAGCATGCTGCCCCGATCCACCTCTCCCAGGGTCTTCCATCCTGTCACCCCAGGTGTCCATGACAGCCTGCCCTTCAAAGTCCTGTTTTCAAAGGAACATAAACGGGCCCCTGATGGTGTGAGCACATGGGCAGGTCTCCTGGGGCTCAGCCTGTGGTCCCCCAGAGGGACGACAGGAAGCTGCAGCTGCCGGTGGGAGGGCCGTGTGCACTGAGGGCTGTGGGTCTGCGGTGACCATGCGTGTGGAGCCCTGTTTGGGAACCAGCTGCCCTGGTTGGTAGCTCAGGGGGCCGGTGAGCCTGGCTGCTGCCCCGTCCCCACCCATCAAGCAGTAGCCCCCGAGCAGGCCGTGTCCTGGGGGCTCCTCTGCTCTGACAGGCTGACCCTGGGCTCCCCAGCTCCACCAGCTCAGTGTCTGGCACTGCGTGAGTATCACGCATGCTTTGCCTGTGGGGCCTTGGGTGCCCTGCCCATCAGGAGCAGGCTCCAACGCTGGCCGTGTGGACAGGCTGGTCACAGTCACCGACCTTCAGAGAGTGCACGGTCCTCGGGGACTGAGGGTGATTCCACTTCGCCCCTAACGCAGTCCCTCCCACAACGGACCACAGCCAGGGGTGAGCAAGGCCCCTCCGCTGTCCCATGCAGAGACCCCATGAGCGTGTGTGTCTCCAAATGATACAGAGCTGGAGGCGACGGGGCTGTGGGGGCAGCATGAGCGGGCAGCACAGAGGAGAGAAGGAAACCCTGGAGCGCTGCCCAGAAGAGGAGGCAAGGAAACCGGGCTTGGTGAGCGGGCTAGATGTCAACAGCAGCTGGTGGAGGAAAGAGCACTTCTGGCTCCCAGGGACCTCCCCTCTGGAGCCCCTCGCCAGGCCCCAGCCCCCTGCCCCCATCCCCTGACCGCTGGAGGCTGCCTGGGCCCAGCTCTGCGCCTGCTGCTCTCCTGGGCTGAGCTCGTCCACTTTCATTATGAGCAGGAGCTTCTAGAAGCTTCAAGCCATCCCATGTGGTTCCACTTACTTGTTGGCACCGAAGGCAGCTGTGTGTTTACAGATTCCAGAGGAGACCCAGCCCAGAGCTCACGGGGGACCCACCTGGGAGCACAGCCACTGTCCTGGGGAAGCTACAAATGGGGGCCGCGGTGGCGGTGCTGGAGGCCCGGACAGTCAGGGGAGGGCGTGGGGCCACTGTGGCCCCGGCGGGTCAGGCTCTGCATCCCCCCCCACCGCCCATCTGCACGGGGGCGGCTCAGGGTCCCCGCTGCCTCTGCTGGGACCTGCGGGCGCCATCCCTCCCCAAACTCCAGACCCTCGGTCTGTCCTTGCGCAAGAACGGAGATGCTGACTTTTGGCACACTGCCCGGGGCGTGCCTCTTCGGCTGTTTTAGAAGCTGGACAGTCCCCCAAGGGGGAGCCTGGGCTCAGTGCCCAAGGGGCGGGCCCCGTTCCCTGTAAATGCTCCTCGTGTGCTGGGAAGTCCCTCAGGACCGCGGCTGGGGGTGGGGGTCGTGCTGGCGATGGGGCTCCAGTCTGCCGCCGCCTGGAAACAGGCCACAGCTGCCAAGTGAGGCGACGAGCTTCTGGAGGGGCCTGCCTCCTCCACCCACGGTCCCTGTCCTGCCCCTGGGGGCAGCCTGCGCTGTCCAGCCGCCCAGGGGCCAGGAGCCGCAAGGGGGAGCTGCTGAGCACAGGGCCCAGGCCAGACCTCCGCCTGTCCTCGGGGGTCTGCCCGTTCAGACCCACTGGGGTTCCCCTCAAGCTGCAGGAGCCGACCTCGGAGGCACTGCCCCGGGGCAGCCAACAGCTCGGCTCCAGGGCCGCGCCCCCCACTGGACCCCCAGGCTCTGTGTTCACGCTCTGTGGCTGCTCCAACCCCAGCGGCCCCCTGCGCCAGAGCAAGGCATGCGCTCCTGGGTGTTCACGGCCCCTCGGACCCCAACAGCCGCCCCATCCCCAGGAGCAGACGGGGCTGGGGGAGCAGCCAGGGCCGGGTCCCTCGTGGAGTCTGTCCCGCTGCCCATAAGGGTGGTCTGCCACTTGTCCCCACTGAAGCTGCCTCTCCCTCTCCGCCCCGCCCCACGTCGGCACCGGGTGTGCACTGGGGAGGGCCAGGCGACAGATGCCAGCCAGTGGCTGCCACCCTCGGTGTCCTGTCCTCTCATGGGCACCCCGGATCCCAGGGCCAGTCACCTCATGCCCCAGAGGTGAGCCGCCTCAGAGACCCCACCAGGGGGGAAGGGGCGGGCTGGCCGCCTTCCGCAACAGCACGGTGGCGACGGCAGAGCTCCTCCCCCTCCCCCGGGCGCCCAGGCCTGAGCGCCCCGGCTCGGCCCCCATCCCCAGCACCAGCTCAGGGGATGGGTCAGGGCCATCTGCCCCAGGTGGCAGAAGGGGGGCAGAGAGGCGGGTGGAGGCTGCCTGCTCACCCGGCCAGCGAGGGCAGGGCCAGGCTCTGAAGCTCGTCTGCATGAGTGAGTGCTCAGTCGTCCAACTCTGTGTGACCCCGTGGACTGTAGCCCACCAGGCTCCTCTGTCCACAGGATCCTCCAGGCAAGAATACTGCGGTGGGCTGCCATGTCCTCCTCCAGGGGATCTTCCCAACCCAGGGATTGAACCCGTGTGTCCTGGGCCTCCTACACTGGAAGGCGGGTTGTTTACCACTGAGACATGTAGGAAGCCCCTGACACTTGTCTGCCACCAAATCCCGTATGTGTCAGATGTCTACACCACAGAACAAAGCAACACCGGCCAGTGGCTTCACATGATAGACAACTACGACCTCACAGCACCCAGAGACCACAGATTCCCATCAGGCTGCCGGCCAGGCTGTGTTCTCACCTGGAGGCTGGACTGGGGGAGCACCCCGGGGTCTCCAGCTCCAGCAGGTCGCTGCAGGATTCATGTCCTGCGGCCGCAGGATCCTGCTGGCCTTTACTGGAGGCCTCAGACTTGGGGGGAGCCCACCCCCCAGCAGATCTCTGCCACCTGGTATCTCGTGGTAACACGGACCTGTGCAGGTTCTCCTGGTTGGAAGCAGGTCCACTTTCTGCCCAATCAAGGGGAGGGGAGGCCCCAGAGGGTAGACGCCAGGGGTCGTTCGGAGGCCACCCCGGGGTCTGGTCCCACGGTGACTGGGTGCCACCTCCTCCAGGGCAGACTCCCTTTTCCAGACCCGGCTGCATCTCGGCCTGTTTTAGGATCTTGGCGCCTGTCCTGAGCCTGACTGTGGGTCTGCAGAGAGGACCCCCAGGCAGCATGCCCTCTGTGCCCTCAGGGACCCACCAGTTTGGCAGCCCCTCCCTCTGCGGCTGGGCGCCCCCCCCTCCCCAGGGGAAGGCTCCTTGCACCCCGCCACTGCCCTGGCTCAGCTGACCTGGTTCCCAGGGTCTCCTGCTGGCTTCACCTGTGGGTTCCCAGGGGCCCCGCCCCTCCTCCTCACCCCCCTGACCTCCGAAGAGGGGCTGGGCTACCTCTTCCGCACTGAAGACACTACAGTCTCGCGTTTGCTCTGCGAGCCAGGACAGAGCCAAGTGGGGCCGGCCAGGAGGAGGAGAAGGGGGTTCTTGTTTCCACCAGCCCCTCACCAGCTGCCCAGGCCCCCCTCGCGGGCCCCCCGCACCATCTGTGAACCGGCGGTGGGAGCAGGCCTTTCTCTGGAGGCGTGTCCAGATCCAGCCTCCAGTGACTCCAGGAAGAGCGTGTAGCGTGCGGCTGGTAGCCTGGCACCCCCTACGGCTGACCTCCAGGTGGTCCGGGGCCTTCCTTGGACGGTGAAGGCTGCTGCGCAGTCGTCTCTGCCCTGCAGCCCTTACCACCCACCCTCTCGAACCGTGGGAGGCTGCCTGTCTCTCACGCTACCCCGCCCGCTCCCTCCCACCGCTGGCCAATCAGGTGGCGCCGCCCCCCCCCAGGGGCGGAGTCCGCCCTCCTCTCTGCCCCCCGGGGGGTGGGGTCCAGGGCGGAGTCCACCTCTTCCCCGCCCCCCGGAGGTGGGGTCAGAGCGGGGGTGGGGCTTCTCTGGCGGGACGCAGCACAGAGGAGCCAGCCTCTTCCCTCTGCCTGGGGGAGGCAGGTCTCCTTTGCCGGGAGACCCCCTCTCCCCCCTGCACCAGGGCCTGGGCCCTTTCTTCCCGGCCAGAAGGAGCTTTCCTGGGAAGAGAACGGGGAGGGAGGAAGACCAGGAAGGGCAAGGGGCCACCCCGCAGGTGGGACGGGGCTGGGGCGCTCACCTCAGTGCCTGGCCACGCGGCGTTTCCACAATGGGGCAGGGGTCTTAACCTCCAGCTGCTCTGGAGGGTCGTGGGAGGCGTGGTGGAGGGACAGTCAGTGGGAAATGAGGCTGGATGGAGTGCAGGACAAGAAGTGGCCGCCGAAGGAGCCTGGCTGTAAGGGCCTGGAGGACAGCGGGACCCACGGCCCAGAGAGGAGGTGCCCACTCTGGTCCTCAGCTGGGCGCTGTCCCGGATGCCCCCAGCAAGGGTCAGGCACGGGGCCCTGGAGTCGGGCAGCACGTCTAGGGGGCACTCGCTGACTCTAACTTCAGCCGCGGTCCCACCAGACGCACCCAAGCCATGCACAGACCTCCCCGCTCCCCTCTGCCTTTCTGGGGAGAGGGTGGGCACAAACCACCCACCCTGTGCCCACTGTGCCCACAGAGGGCTTAGAGAGAGCTTCCCACCCTAGAGGCCATAAGGAACAGGGAGAAAAGGCCGCAGGAGGCCCAGCTGTCCCCAGATCGTCCCACGTCCTAAGGATCCGAGGGCCGTGGCACCAGGTCCAGCCTGAGATGGCCAGTCACAGCGGGAGGGTTGGCCGGCTCGTGACCGCGTCTCATGGCTGGGCTATCTCTGGGGCTACCGGGAGATCCGAGCCCCAGGCCGGGGTCAGCAGTGCCACCATGGAGTTCCTAGTGGCCCTGTTCTCCACAGAGCAGCCCTGGAGGTCACCCTTGCCTCCCCTCACCCCCCACAAAAGGAAACTGAGGCCTCAGCAGGGCTCAGCTTGTCCTCCTCACATCCCGGATCCCAAAATAGCCAGCCCTTCTGCCTCCCTCCCACCCGCATCTGCGTCCAGGGTAGAGTGGGCGGCCGGCCCAGCAGGCCAGGTCCACGCTCCTGCTGGCCCTGTTTCACCACCCGGCGAGAGCGAGCCCGCCCCCGGCCAGGCTGCGCATCCCTGAGCCGGTGGGGCCGGCCCCAGCCTGGGCTGGGAGGGGCCTTGGAGACCCTGAAGAAGAGAACCTGCACACGGTGAAGCCCTGGGGTTCAGCAGGGACATCGGTGCTGCTGGCCATTCAGGGGGGCTGAGGCCAGGCCCACGGGGTCAGACATGAGCAGGCACTGACCCCGCCCTCCCTGCCCACAGCCCTTCCCACCCACGAATCTCCTGCTGGTTTAAAGACAGAAGCTGCTGAGCTGACAGAATTAACTCAAGGACAGGAGGCAGCCGTTCTGTCCTCTCCCCCAGCCTGGATCCAGCCCCCCTCCCCGCCCCAGGATGGTGGGATGGCTCTGGGAGCAGAAAGCAGTGGGTGACCAGAAACTCTAGGTCAGCTGACCCCTGACTGCCCACTCAGTCTGGGCTTGCCCCGGAATTGGGCATGAGGTCTGTAGAACTGTCCAGGATAACTGCAGAGCTAGACGCCCTCCACTCCATTAATCATCATTATTTTAATTAAGAAGGTAAGAAATACAGCTCATCAAAGATTTGATTATAATTAGTAGCTAACAGCACTTGGGTGAGTCAGTGACCCGAGTGGTGTGAGTTCACACTTCTGTTCAGGATGCATAAGAAATGAAAGTGTCCCAAGAAGGTGGGCGGGGTGGCAGGGGGAGCTGCCGGGATGAGGGCTGGAAGGGAAGGCCCCGAGTCTGGCCCCAGTGTGAGGCAGAAGGCCCCACCTGCAGCTGAATATCCACGGCTCACCTCCCATGTGGTCACTTGGCCACCCCCAGAAGGACCCGCCGGTGGACGCGCTGCTGTCACCGTCTGGGCATTCTCAGTGGTCTTGACCAAGGCCCCGCGGTTTCTTCTGACCCCAGGCCCACATCATGCCCAGAACGTGCCCTGGGGCAGTGCCTCGTTCCCACGCCCCAGAACCGGGCTTGGGTCCACGTGGGACCCATGGAAGTGCACAAGTCTGGCCCTGCCCACGGTGGTCTGGATGGGAGACACTGCAAGGGGCAGGGGAGCCCACAGGCTAGGTGAAGCCTGAGTGAGATGGACGCTGGGAGGGCGCGAGAGCCGGGGCCGTGCTGCAGAGCCTCGCGCTGGGGAGCGAGGAGAGGTTCCTGGAGCTGGGGGACTCACTCGGATCTGATGCTGATGGACGGAGGTGACCTGGGGTCACAGAGAGACTGGGTTCGGCAGGAGCAGAGGCAGGAGTCGCAGGGGCAGCCACGGCTGAGGATCAGGTGTGAGTGGGCCCAGCGCCCAGCTCCCCGCGCTTTCACTTCAGCAGCACCAGGATTCGGTCCCAGGAGGGGCCCCTGTACACGGGTGAGCAGCCATCGGGGGTGGGGTGGGGGGTCGAGGGACCCACGCGGGAGCCACCTGACAGGCTGGGGTGTCCGTCAGGGAGCAGCGCACACCTGCCAACCTCACCTGTCCCACCTGGGACAGCCATCAGTGCCTGCGGAAGTTCCTACTATTGGCAGCGCCTGTCGGGAGCCCTGAGACTGGCCGTCTCCATGGAAACAAGTCTATGGTCGCAGGGCCTGCATCTGTGACCTGGGGCTGCTGTAACAAATGACCACAAACCAAGGGGATTAAACAACAGTTCTGGAGGCTGGAGCTGGAGTCAAGGTGTCGGCAGGCCATACTGTCTCTGGAGGCTCTAGGGGAGGGTCCTTCCTGCCTCTCCAGCATCTGGCGGCTGCTGGTTTTCTTGGCGCATGGTTGCATCCCTCCAGTCTCCCATCGCCCCTCCTCTGTGTGCCTGTCTCAGATCTCCCTCTCCTTCCTCCTAAGGACACCAGCCACGGGATTCAGGGCCCAGCCTAATCCAGGCTAGTTACATCTTGAGATCCTTGAATCAGTGGCATCTGCAAATACCAAATAAGGTCATTTGCACAGGTCCCAGGGGTTACTACCCTAAGCTGTGTTACTTACATCAAGTCACTGTCCTTCTCTGAGCTTCTGCTTACTTATGCTCCGTCAGAGGATACTGGACAGACCAGATGGGTCACATGTCCGCTGGGGCACCTGTCCGCTAGTGGGCATCCACTTAGAGGCAGAATTCACACGAAGAGTTTGGATTGGACAGGTGGGAGAGACGCTGCCCATGTAACCAGGGCCTGGAAGGGGATACAAGGCTCCAGGGCTGCCCTGGGGCAGAGGCGACAGGTCCCTCCCAGCAAAGCCGCCCCCACACCCCCCCACACACACACACACCAAGGAGGGAGGTGGGACAAGGTCGCTTCCAAGGACATGGCCAGGTCACGAACTAAGATGGCCTCTCTTTCCTGCACCTCCATCCAGGCTGAAAGAGATCGCAAACCAAATTAGCCGAAGACTTAACAGGAATTGATTTTAATTTAAAGCCCTTTGAGTGCTTTTCCCTCCACGATGAAAGGCGAGGAGAATGAAATCTGTGTTCCGATCGCCCCATAACTGTATCTGATCTAATTTTCTGCCCCACACCGGCTCCTTCTGATGAGGTCAGCTTTTCTCCTTGTCTCTTGGTGATTACTGAGCTTACCCGCCAAACTGCAATGGAAATCTAATTTCTCCTTTTATTCCAACCTGTGCTTCTCCCACACGCTAGTAAATGTTCCCCTGAATTCAGACTCCTAAGTCCAGAGTGATTCACAGCGCGTTCTGAAAGAGGGGCCCAGGGCAGTTATGTACCCTCTAGAAGGAGTGAGGAGGTTGCTTCCAACTCTGGCACCTCCTGGAGAGCGAGCCACCCTGATGTGGGAAGACTGCGGCATTCCCACTGTGAGGAGGACCTGGAAACAGAAGTCCGGGGGCTTTGCTTTGTTTTGTTTTTTTAAGGTCTTTATTGAATTTGCTACAATATTACCACTGTTGTTAATGTTCTAGTTTTCTGGCCCCCAGGCATGTGGGATCTCAGCTCCCCGACCAGGGGTGGAACCCATACCCCCTACATGGGAAGGTGAGGTCTTAGCCCCTGGACGTCAGGCAGGTCCCCAGAAGCGTGTTTGGGGAGCACCCTGAGAGCATGCGCAGCTTCAGAGGGCCTGTGGTCCTCGACCCCAACTCCCACCAGCCAGTCTGCAGCTGTCAGGGACACGCCAACCCCTCCCAGGTGCAGGCCCCATAAGTGGCAGGTCTGCTTCCTCACCCTGTCTCCATGCCCTGCACATCCTGGCAATGGCAGACCCACCGTCCCTCTAGGACCGGGCCCTCAGCAGTGTTCAGAAACCCACCACACCTCCCCTTCTCACCCACAACCTCAACTCCCACTTGCTGAAACAATCAAGGCCCAGCTGCGCCTGCATTGCCTCCCCCAGGTGGCAGAAGAGGGTCTGTGCTCCCCAACAAAACCACCCCTCCCTCCACCATCAGTCCCAGCCTCACTCCTGTGTCCTCGTCCTGACCTTTCCTGGTTCCTCAGCCCTTGGCGTTTCCACTGCCCCAGGGGTCTCATTCTCAGCACCATCCCCCATCCTGCGTTCCCCATGGATGTCTTCGCCCCTCCCCCAGTCCTCAAGGTCAGGATCCTTAAAGGGAAGATCTGTGTTTGATGTCCCTTCTGTCTTCCCACCTGGTGACCACTCGCCAAAGTGAAAGTGAAAGTCGCTTAGTCGTGTCTGACACTTTGCAACCCCATAGACCATAGCACACCAGGCTCCTCTGTCCATGGAGTCCTCCAGGCAAGAATACTGGAGTGGGTAGCCATGCTCTCCTCCAGGGGGATCTTCCCAACCCAGGGATCAAACCCAGGTCTCCCATATTGCAGGTGGATTCTTTACTGTCTGAGGCACCAGGGAAGCCTGCTGAGGTCACTCAAGACCAAGCAACCCACCTGCCATCCTCACTGGGGCTCATGCCTGTTTTCTTCCCTGTTCAAGAACCATCCTCTTCTCTGCTCCCAGGCCAGAGTCTGGAATCTGGACAGCTGGCTTTTAGAAATGATTTTAAAGTGTGAATTCTCTCTCATCTGACTGATCATCTTGCTCCTGGAACTTAGATCCATAAAATATTGATCTGGAAAGGATCTGCCAGGACCATCTGGCCCAGAATGCCATTGCATGTGATGTCACTGTGCAGTAGGAGAGGATGATGGCAGTTGTTATTATAAAAGCTCAAACTGGGGCCCAGAGAGGGGTAGCAACTTGCAAAGACACACAGCACCTACGGTCCTGATGCCCTAGGATCAGCACCATCTTCATATTATTCTTGTATCCAGACCCCAGCCTGGCTCCAAGACAGCCTCCACTTCTCGTCCTTACGACGTCAAGGTGAGCAAGACAGGAGCATGTTTTGTTGCTCATTTCTAACATAAAAAGAAAAATGCTTTTAAGGCTATTTAAGTCTCTTTAGACGGCGACTCCTGCAGCCTGGATGAAAGAGCCTTGGTTTCCTCCTGAGGGGGTGTCTGCGCATACCTGGAACCATCCACGTTCCTTTTGATCATGCTTCTTAGCGAGCCCCTTCTGAGATCAAAGCTGGCGAGGTGGACAGGCCCCTTTGAAGTTTCCTGGGGTTTTCTGAGATGCAGGTCCTGGCAGCCACAGTGTTTTGCTCCAAAGGAAGAGGCTGGCAGGTAGAACCCCAAGGCCTCTGAATAGGATTTTACCCTTGTAAATACTTCTGCATGGGAGCCCTCGCTGGCCACCCCTGGAATGATCACATGTAGGAGGCATGTGTGGAGTCTGCAGGACCACCCTTTGTTCCCCAGATTTCCTCTGAAAATGACCCTCTCCCCAGTCCAGTGATCCTGATGGGAGTGTAAGTGTGACACTGCACACATGACCCAGGCCAGCCAATCAGCATCACCCAGCCTCTGAGACCGAATGGTCACATGACCTAGGCCAGCCAATCAGCATCACCCAGCCTCTGAGACCCTGACAAGCTAGGAATGGTCACATGACCTAGGCCCGCCAATCTGCATCACCCAACCTCTGAGACCCTGACTAGCTAGGGATAAGCAGGTGACCCAGGCTAGCCAATCAGCATCACCCAGCCTCTGAGACCCTGACTAGCTAGGGATGGTCACATGATCCAGCTCAGCCAATCAGCGTCACCCAGCCTCTGAGACCCTGAGTAGACAGGGATGGTCACATGATCCAGGCCACCAACCTGAGTCCTGTAGGGGGTTTAGAATTTATTGAAAAAAGTTATTTTATGCCTGGCGTTATAATGGCCATCTTTGTTCAGCTGGAGAAACAGTCTCCCTGCGAGTAATGCTTCACAAGGGAAAAGAGCAGGGAGGGAGACGGAGCTGGTTCCAACAGCCTTGTCTAACATCCTGGATCCAGCTATGCCTGAAGCTCAGACACCCCTTACGCATTCCAGTTCTGTACTCCAGTCAGGAGTCCCATTTCTTTCTCTGTTTTTTCTTTAAAAATATTAGTATTTTAATCTCTATGCTTAGAATTTAGGATTTTTTGCATTTTATCTATTTTTAATTGAAGGATAATTGCTTTACAGTGTTGGTTTCTGCCAAGCATCAACATGAATCAGCCAGAGGTACACATATGCCCCCTCCCTCTTGGACCTCCCTCCCACCTCCCTCCCCATCCCATCCTGTTTCTTTGAGCAGGCTGTATGTCACGTGCATACAAGGGAGGCCTGAGCACCAGGCCACCAGCCTCTCACAAGCCAGACGTGGAGCAGGTAGCTGGCTCTCTGGCCACCTAGTGGTGGACGGCACAGTGAAGGGAAGGCCCCCAGCCTCAGACGCCCCCTCTGCCAGGGCACTGGTGCTTGGGAGGGCTGCACCATGCCCTGCAGTGTCCGCTTGGGGTCGGGGCTACAGGGAGCAGGTCGTGGCCAGAGACCACAACAGGTGGGTGCACCTTCCAGAAGGAAGATTCATCTGCCAGAATGTGATTCCCCACAAGGCACCGCCACGGTGCTCGGGCCTGACCACTGCCCCAGATGACTCCACGGAGCAGCGCGGTTTAAGTCGGTCTGCGTGTACTGAACCTGGGAACAGGCCGTAGCTTCCACTGGATATTTTCTTCAGGAGGCCCTCCGAGGTCCAGGGAACTGCCGCATGTGTGTGAGGGACAGCTCGGCTACCCTGGCACAGGGAGTCTGGCCTAAGATGCTGAGCAGACCCTGCCTGGCCATCTGCAGCCACACCAGGGCAGCCTTTCAGGGCAGCCCCTGCCCTGCTGCCTGATGTGCCAACACTGGTCCCAGGCTGACCAGGTTCTCGCATCCAGCCAGCTCTGTCTCACGCTTCTTGCCCCGCCACACACACACCCCCAACCACAAATACCACTCAACCACGCGGCCCTCAGTTCTGAGAACCAGCCTGGAAATAGCGTGTGGGCTGAGGGGCAGTGGCTGTCCTGGGCGCTGGTGACGTGGCTGGCCCCCATGGACAACCAAGGCTCACGCTGACCTATTTTAGAAGCCAAAGCACATTAAACTCACTCCTCCCCTCCCCTCCCTCCACTCCCCTGTGAAATCTATTTTAAAAGATCAGAGTTTTCTTTACATCTACCTCTGAAATGTGCTGCAGGAGATAAATGGGCCGTAAACAGACTGAGGTGGGGGAAGGGCGGTGGGCGAAGCCAGGGGATGCACTTGCTGGGGTGGGGCTGCGGGGGTTCTGATCAGTCAGAGCCCCTGTGTTCACTGGAGCCTCCATTCATTCCCCGGCCGGGGATGGCAGGGAAACGGCATTCTGGGGGTCCTGGCCCCCACGCCTGTCTCTGCATCGGGCTCCTCCAGGAGCTTCAGCGGTGGGCGGGACAGCCCCCTCGCCAGCAGACAGAGCCCGGCACCTGTGTGTCCCTGCCCTGCACCGGGGCCCCTGCCGCCTCGCCCCAGAGCCCGGCTGAGCGAGCCTGTCCAGGTGACCGTCAGGGTGACCAAGCATCCACCTGGGCCTGGAGTCTGAAATCCAGACTGGCCTGCCTGCAAACCCCAGCTCAGCCATCGCCCCAGTGGCCGCCCCACAGGCTGGAGCCCCATTCCTTCGGCCCAGAGGACTGGATGACCGCAGAGTGGTAGCCCTGGGAGGGAGCTGGTCTGTCTCCTTGTCCCTCCACCAGACAGCCCAGCTGGCGCCTCCTGACCACCCCTCGGCCAGGAAGCCTTGTGTACCCCCCTCTCCACCTGCCATCCCACCCAACAGAAGCCCGCCTAGAACCCAGGAACCCCTTAAACCCCAGCTGCCCTCCTGGAAGGAAGCCAGAGGGAGCCCACTGCCTCCTCCCAGACACACTCCTCCAAGCCGACCACCTGCCACTGACCATCCCCGCAGGCTGTCCGGGGTGAAGAGCACAGACCAGCCCCGCCTGCGGGTGGGGGACAGTGCTGAGATCCGGAGCCTCCTGCTTCACTGGTCTTTCAAACTTCTGGGGTCCCAGAGCTCCCCTAGACCCAGCCTGTGGCACGTGGCTCAGTCCATCCATCTGGCCCTCTGTTTCCTGCCTGGAAAGGATCCCCACCTCAGCCCGCCAGTGTCCCCCAGCCCCCGATTCTGCTGGGGTCCTGAGTCTCAGGGGATGCCTCGCAACACCTCCACCTGTGGTTGAATCCTCATCTCGGCTCCTCCCTGCCTGGGCCGCCTCTTCCGGGAAGCCTTCCAGAAGAACTCCCCCGGTACTGGAATGTCTCCCTTTGAACTCAGGAACTAGGGCTGCTCACGCCCGCTGAGACTCTCTTTGCCCCTTACACACACACACACACACGCGCACACACACACGCGCACACACACACGCATGCACACACACCACTTACACATCTCCTAGCAGAGCACTCCTGCTGTGGCTGGTACTGGAAGGAAGCCTCCAGCAGCTCCCAGCTCAGCTCCCCGGGCCTTCAACCAGCTCCCCTCACAGACCGTGAGCACCCGCTCTCAGGCCCTGCAGCCACACTCCCTTTCCGATCCCTCCATGGGGGAGGGGCCTCAGAACCCCCAGGTTCCTCTCTGAGGCCTGGTGGTGGCCCAGGGACTAGAGAGAGTGGTGCCCTGAGCTGGCCGCTCTGGGCACTGAACCGGGGCCCTCACCAGCCAGTGTTGGGCGGCCTCTCGGGTGTCCTCCATGGACACTTCCAGATCCAGCCCCGAGCACCCAGCTGCAGTCACTGCCCAGGAGAACCTCCCATTACCTCCTGGCTTTGGGGACCAGATGGAGAGTCGTGCCAGGGGAGCTGAAGGGTCAGATGTGGCCCGCGTGCTTCGCCCCTGTCCTTGGCCTGTACCCATGGGCCGAGCCAGACGGGCCTGGACTGCAGCAGGAGATGTGCGTCGTCCTGTGTCCCAAGCTCAGTGAGAGATTCTGGGTCAGTCGGGGACAGCACAAGCCTGCGGTATGTCTGCAGCGGCCTGGAGGTCAGGGGCAGGGAAGTCCAGCGGCCAGGAGACTGTGAATAACTCAGACACCCGGGGCAAGAAGGGATGCGGCAAAGGCCAGCCCAGTGGAGTCCGGGCTGCTCCTGCGATTGGACACCTGCCTTGTTACAGGAGCCAAGACTTTGCCGTTGCCCCCGGCTGGTGCCCAGGGTCACCTCCAGGGCCGGCTGAGTGCTGGCCAGCATCGGCCCAGGTTAGCCCAAGCCTAAGCCTGCAGCCCTGGACCCTCGGTCCAGGCAGCCCTGCCGCCCAGCATCCTGGGGGGCCTGTTCTGCAAAGTCCCCACAGTTCTCACAGCCTGAGACCCCAAGGAGGACCAGCGGAGGGCGGGGGGTCCAGCAACCAGACTTTTCTCTCCCGATGAAACAGCATCTCAGGTGGCAGAGGCAGGGGGCGGGCCAGCTCGCGCTCTGAAGCGCACGGTCGGCATCGTCCGTCTCCAGGCCAAGGGCAGACAGCAGCCTGGCCCAGGCCCATGTCGGGCCCTTCTGGGAAGCGGAGCCGTGGACTATTTTTGCTCTCTGACAACACAACACAGGCAGCTGCTGTGACTTATCTCTGCCGCCCACGGGCACGGCCACAGAGGCAGCTTTGTACCCTCAGGCTCTGCGGCCCCCCCAGGGGCGGGTGGGGGAAGGGATTTAACGAGCCCCTTCCCCCCACCCTGTGAGCCCAGGCGCCTGAGTCAACAGCCCCTAGAAAGTCCCCAGTGCCCCTGCCAGCCAGCCTCTTGACCTGAGATGTTTTTCATGTGGGGCCCAGGTGGGGTCCTGGCTTCCTCAGGCACTGTCACCCAGAATTATTTGGGGGGCCTCCCAAGGCCACCCCAGCATTTCCCAGCCCCGGGCAGATGACGAACGTCAGCACAAAAATGAGAACTTGGAGGATGCCCTCCTGGGCCCACCTCTTGCTCCGCAGCCTTCTGCAACCAGCAGGAGCCCTCTTGCAGGCACTGGGCAAGCCTGCTGGAAACCAAAGAGCCCCAGGCGCTGGCCGGCCACCCTCCTCAGATGACATGGCCCTGTCCCCACGGCCCACCAGGAGACCAGGCAGGGCGGAGGATGCCACCCGGCGGCCCTCCTTGACCCCAGGTGACTGGATGACCCCACTGAGGTCTCTGAGGGCTGCTGGCCCTTGGCTGCCACCTCCTGCCTGGACTGTCCTGGCCGGTCCCAGGGCTGCGGCTGAGGCTGCCCGCTGGAGACCCACGCTGGGGTCACCAGTGGTCCCGGGCAGCCCAGAGCCGTGGTCCCACAGAGGGCTCTGCAGCAAGGGTTCTGTCTGCTCATCTGATCAAAGCCTGACCCGGGGTTTGGCTCCAGGCCCCTCCTGCGCAGGTCCAGGGAGAGGGGTGACCCTTGGTGGTCTGCAACTTCCACTTTCTAAATCAGGTCAGACAGGAAAAGGGCACTTCACATCAGGTGCACGTTCAAGACTCCATAAATAGAAAGACGGCCATGTGGTCTGGGTTATTTCCGCCACCGTGAACATGAACCTGGGAGAGGCAGCTCCACTCCAGTCCCCAGAGCTGTGCTGGGGCTGGTGACATGCGCTGCAGCAAATGCAGACATGGGCGCGCTTGCCAGCCCTTGAAGCTGGTGCCCAGGAGTGAGCTGACAGGCCAGGTCCCGGCACGGCAAATACCCTCCATATACCATGGAGAGACTGGTTCACGTTGCAGGACACCATAGATACATGGCAACCTCATCTTCCTCACTTTTCTGGAAGTAACTTTTAGACAGGGCATAATGCACGCATGTTCAGAGCACAGTCTGATGAGCCAGTAACTGGACATACCCCGTGACCACCACCACACTCAAGACAAGGCTCCAGAAAGTTCCCTCAGGCCCTAACCCCACAGGCAACCCCTGTGGATTTCTGTCACCATTCATTAGTTTTGCCTCTTCTTGAACATAACATACATAGTATTATGCAGAAGGCAATATTTTGTATCCTTCTTCTTTCACTTAAATTTTGAACCCATACTTGATGTTCATTGCTGAGTAATATTCCACTGTGGGACTATAGCACTGACTTTCTGTCCAATTTCCTGTTGAAGGGTATTCGAGGTTTTGTTTTTCTTCGCAGTTTTTAGCTATTATCTACAAAGCCGCTATAAATGTTCTTTCACAATCTTTTTTATGGACATGTATTTTTATTCCTCTTGAGTAAATGGAATTTCTGGGTCATAAAGCAGATGTATATTTAATTTTATAAGAAATGGCCAAGCAGTTTTCCAGAGTGACTGTGCAATTCTACAGTCCCCCCAGCAGCACTGGAGAGGTCCAGCTGCTCCCATCCTCACCAGGGTAGGTGGTGTCAATGGTTGATAATTCCAGCCACCTGGTGGATGAGAAATGCCGTCTCCATGTGGTTTTTATTACCCTAGTGACTCATGCTGTCTTATGGCGCTGATTTCTATTATCAATTAGTAGGAATCTTTGCATGTTTAAGACGAAAGTCCTAAGTGTAGGTAGTGAATCTTTTCTTCCAGTCTGTAGAATGCATCTTTAGCAGTGTCTTTTTATGAGCAGATGCTTATCATTTTAATGAAGACTATCAGTCAGTTCTTCCTTTGGCTTTATTGCCTTTCATGTCCTCCCTAAGAAATTCATCTCCTCTTTTTCCTTTTACTAGTTTTCCAGGTTAAGTTTTATATGCAGTCAGTGCATGAGTCTGTGATGCAGCTCAGAGCTTTCTGTGCAGTGGGAGGGGTGGGTTGGCATTGATTTTTTTCTCCATCTGTTCATCTACTTGTTTCAATCATTTGTGGAGAAACTTCTCCTTTCCTGACTGAAGTGCCTCAGCACCTCCTAGAAAATCAGTTAACCACAGTAGTTTCCCAACACTGTGAACCACTAAATGTCATTTAATTGCACACTTGGAAAATGGTCTCTTTTATGTTATGTGGATTTCATCTCAATTTAAAAAATTAATTTCATATATGATTGTTCTGTTCTGTTCCGTTGATGTAAATGTCTGTACTTACACCAAATTCTCACTCTCCCAATTACTGCACCTGTACTATTAGTCTAGAAATTAACTAGTGTGAATCCTCCAATTTCGTTATTTTTCAAGAATACTTGGCTATGTGGGATTCTTTGCATTATCATATACCTTTCAGAATTGAGTCAGCTTCTATAAATGACTCCAGATTTTATTGGGAAGGGATCAATTTGGAGAGAATTGACATTTTAACAATTGCATGTCTTACAATCCCTAAACAGGGTGTGTGTCTGAACTTATTTACATCTTCAATTTCTCTCAGCTGTGTTTTATAGTTTTTAGCAGACAGGTTTTAATGTACTTAAATTTATTCCTCTGTGTTTTATATTGACACCACTATTGTAGTGAGAGTTTTAAATTTTATTTTTCTAAGAATTTGTTGCTAGTATATGAAAATACAATGGATTATTCATGTTGGCTTTGTTTCCTATGAACTTCCCAAATTTATTTATATCTAGAATAGGGTTTTTTTGTGGTTAATTTTTTTAGGATTTCCGATGTAAACAATGGTGATGTTTCTGAATAGAGACAGTTTTACTTCCCTCATTCCAGTATTCATGACTGTTATGTCCTTGACTGCCCTCCAATGCTCTCTAGGACCCACAGTACAATGTTTACAGAAGTGGTGAAAACATACATTTTTGAACTATTCCTGATAGGGTAAACCACTCAATATTTCACTATTAGTATGAAAATTATTAACAGAATTAGAATTTGTAGTGGAGTTGCAAGTTTCAGTAGGTATCTTTTATCAGATTGAAGACTTTTCCTCCCACTACTAGATTGTGAAAATTTTTATCATACATGGATTTGAGTGTTCTCAAATGCCTTTTCTGTATCTATTAAGATAAATATATTTTTTCCTTTTATCTGTTAATGTACTGAGTTGCACTGATTGGTTTCAAATGATAAATTAACCTTGCATTCCTGTGCTAAATCTCACTTCGTCCTAATACATTGTTCTTTATACATTCCTGGATTTCATGTTGTAATTTTTTAAAAGTAATTGTGCATTTGTGTTCAGAAGGGTATGGGTCTGTAAATGTCATTTCTTGTAATATCATTCTCATGTTTAGTATTAGGATCTTCCTGGCCTCATAAAATAATTTAAACTGTGTTCCATCCTTCTCAATTTTCTCAGTTTGTATAAAATTGATATTATTTTTCTTTAATATTTGCTAAAATTTAACAATAAACTCATCTGGGCCTGGTTCTTTGTAGAAATTTTTTGATGACAAATTCGATCTCTTGATATGTATCAGTTCAGTTCAGTTCAGTCGCTCAGTCGCATCCTACTCTTTGTGATCCCATGAACTGCGGCATGCCAGGCCTCCCTGTCCATCACCAACTCCTGGAGTGCACCCAAAGTCATGTCCATTGAGTGGGTGATGCCATCCAACTATCTCATTCTCTGTCATTACCTTCTCCTCCTGCCCTCAATCTTTCCCAGCATCAGGGTCCTTTCAAATGAGTCAGCTCTTCGCAACAGGTAGCCCAAGTATTGGAATATCAGCTTCAACATCAGTCCTTCCAAAGAACAACCAGGACTGATCTGCTTTAGGATGGACTGGTTGGATCTCCTTGCTGTCCAAAGGACTCTCAAGAGTCTTCTCCAACACCACAATTTGAAAGCATCAATTCTTCTGCACTCAGCCTTCTTTAGAGTCCAACTCTCACATCCATACATGACTACTGGAAAAACTATATCCTTGACTAGATGGACCTTTGTTGACAAAGTAACATCTCTGCTTTTTAATATGCTGTCTGGGTTGGTCATAACTTTTCTTCCAAGGAGTAAGCATCTTTTAATTTCATAGCTGAAATTACCATCTGCAGTGACTTTGGAGTCCAAATAAATAAAGTCTGTCACTGTTTTCACTGTTTCCCCATCTATTTGCCATGAAGTGATGGGGGCGGATGCCATGATCTTAGTTTTCTGAATGTTGAGTTTTAAGCCAACTTTTTCACTCTCCTCTTTCACTTTCATCAAGAGGATTTTTAGTTCTTCTTCACTTTCTACCATAAGGGTGGTGTCATCTGTATATCTGAGGTTATTGATATTTCTCCTGGCAATCTTGATTTCAGCTTGTGCTTCTTCCAGTCCAGTGTTTCTCATGATGTACTCTGCATAGAAGTTAAATAAGCAGGGTGACAATATACAGCCTTGACGTACTCCTTTTCCTATTTGGAACCAGTCTGCTGTTCCATGTCCAGTTCTAACTGTTGCTTCCTGACCTGCATACAGGTTTCTCAAGAGGCAGGTCAGGTGGTCTGGTATCCCCATCTCTTTCAGGATTTTCCACAGTTTGTTGTGATCCACACAGTCAAAGGCTTTGGCATAGTCAATAAAGCAGAAATAGATGTTTTACTGGAACTCTCTTGCCTTTTCGATGATCCAGCGGATGTTGGCAATTGGATCTCTGGTTCCTCTGCCTTTTCTAAGACCAGCTTGAACATCTGGAAGTTCTCGGTTCACGTATTGCTAAAGCCTGGCTTGGAGAATTTTGAGCACTACTTTACTAGCATGTGAAATGAGAGCAATTGTACGGTAGTTTGAACATTCTTTGGCATTGCCTTTCTTTGGGATTGGAATGAAAACTGACCTTTTCCAGTCCTGTGGCCACTGCTGAGTTTTCCATATTTGCTGACATATTGAGTGCAGCACTTTCACAGCATCATCTTTTAGGATTTGAAATAGCTTAACTGGAATTCCATCACCTCCACTAGCTTTGTTCGTAGTGATGCTTTCTAAGGCCCACTTGACTTCACATTCCAGGATGTCTGGCTCTAGGTGAGTGATCACACCATCGTGATTATCTGGGTCGTGAAGATCTTTTTTGTACAGTTCTGTGTGTTCTTGCCACCTCTTCTTAATATCTTCTGCTTCTGTTAGGTCCATACCATTTCTGTCCTTTATTGAGCACATTTTTGCATGAAATGTTCCCTTGGTATCTCTAATTTTCTTGAAGAGATCTCTAGTCTTTCCCATTCTGTTGTTTTCCTCTATTTCTTTGCATTGATTGCTGAGGAAGGCTTTCTTATCTCTCCTTGCTATTCTTTGGAACTATGCATTCAAATGGGTATATCTTTCCTTTTCTCCTTTGTTTTTAGCTTCTCTTCATTTCACAGCTATTTGTAAGGCCTCCTCAGACAGCCATTTTGGTTTTTTGCATTTATTTTTCTTAGGGATGGTCTTGATTCCTGTCTCCTGTACAATGTCACGAACCTCCGTCCATAGTTCATTAGGCACTCTGTCTATCAAATCTAGTCCTTTAAATCTATTTCTCACTTCCACTGTATAATCATTAGGGGTTTGATTTAGGTCATATGTGAATGGTCTACTGGTTTTCCCCACTTTCTTCAATTTAAGTCTGAATTTGGCAATAAGGAGTTCATGATCTGAGACACAGTCAGCTCCCAGTCTTGTCCTTGCTGACTGTATAGAGCTTCTCCATCTTTGGCTGCAAAGAATATAATCAATCTGATTTCGGTGTTGACCATCTGGTGACGTCCATGTGTAGGGTCTTCTCTTGTGTTGTTGGAAGAGGGTGTTTGCTATGACCAGTGCTTTCTCTTGGCAAAACTCTATGAGCCTTTGCTCTGCTTCATTTTGTACTCCAATGCCAAATCTGCCTGTTACTCCAGGTGTTCCTTGACTTCCAGTCCCCTATGATGAAAAGGACAATCTTTTTTGGGTATTAGTTCTAAAAGGTCTCATAGGTCTTCATAGAACCATTCAACTTCAGCTTCTTCAGCGTTACTGGTCAGGGCATAGACTTGGATTACCGTGATATTGAATGGTTTGCCTTGGAAACAAACAGAGATCATTCTATCATTCTTGAGATTGCATCCAAGTACTGCATTTTGGACTCTTTTGTTGACTATGATGGCTACTCCAATTCTTCTAAGGGATTCCTGCCCACAGTAGTAGATATAATGGTCATCTGACTTAAATTCACCCATTCCAGTCCATCTTAGCTCACTGATTCCTAGAATGTTGACATTCACTCTTGCCATCTCCTGTTTGACCACTTCCAATTTGCCTTGATTCATGGACCTAACATTCCAGGTTCCTATGCAATATTGCTCTTTACAGCATCAGACCTTGCTTCCATCACCAGTCACATCTGCAACTGGGTGTTATTTTTGCTCTGGCTCCATCCCTTCATTCTTTCTGGAATTATTTCTCCACTGATCTCCAGTAGCATATTGGGCACCTACCGACCTGGGGAGTTCATCTTTCAGTATCCTATCATTTTGCCTTTTTATACTGTTCATGGGGTTCTCACGGCAAGAATACTGAAGTGGTTTGCCATTCCCTTCTCCAGTGGACCACATTCTGTCACTTGATATATATAGGGCTATTCATATATATATATATATATATATATAGTCTTCTAAGTGTCAGAGTGGGTAAATTAGGTCTTTGAAGTAATGGTTCTTGTCTCTTAATTTGATGGGTAGGGAATTTGGGGCTGACAGTTTTTCATTCAGTACTTCAAATATGTGGTTCCACTGTCCTGTGGCCTCCATTGTTTCTGATAAGCAGTCAGCCGTTGTTTGCGCTGTTCCTCCTGATTGCATGAGCTTTTTCCTCTGACTGCATTCAAGTCTTTCCTTCTCACTAGCTTTCAGCAATTCGACTGTGGTGTGCCTAGGGGTTATTTTCTTTGTATTTATCCAGTTTAAACCTCACTGATTTTGAAACTGTACATCTGCGTCTTTTACCAAATTTGTTGGGGGTTTTTCCCCATATATTTTGTCTATCTCATTCTCTATTTTCTTTCCTTTTGTAACTCCTGCTACAAGTCTTTTAGACTGCTTGATGACATCCCACAGGTCTCTGAGGCAGTTATTTTATTTTTCTCTCTCTTTCTATAAATTTGGTCATTTAAAAAATCTGCCTTCAAGTTTGCATAGTTTTCTTCTTACAACTCCAAGCTTTTGTTAAGCCTATCCAGTAACTTTTTCATCTTAGATATATTACATCTTAGTATTAAAATATCTGTTTGGCTGTTTTTATAGTCTCCTTTTTCTGTTGAACTTTCTTACATCTATTCATTCATTTTGACTAATTTTCACATAATGCCTTGAACAATAACACATTATTGACTGGGGACTTTTGCAGAAACTAACAGCTATGGTGTTAATACAATATAATCAATAATGTGTTAATGACAATATTTTTAAGTGCTTTTCTGCTAATTTCAACATTTAGGGCAAATTGGTTATGCTTATATTAATTGCTTGCCTTTTGTTCGTAGCTCCTATTTTCTTGTTTCTTCACATGTTTAGTACTTTTTGTTGTTTAGTGGATAATATTAACAATATGTTGTTCAGACTCTGGGATCTATTATCTCTCTCTGAAGATTATTTTAATTTTAATAAAAAGCTAATTTACTAGATACTCACCTTGAACTTGTGAAGACTTCATTTAAATTCTTGGGATAAACCTATTTTGACATTAGTTTTAGGGAAAATTCTTAGCCCTGGGACATAGTCCTTGCTCCTTGGTTGTGACCTTTCTGGGATTCCAATGGAAAGTGCAAGGTTTTTCCCAAGCCCCAGTAACCGGGCAGGCTTTCTACTTTAAATTCTGACTCTTCTGGAGTGGGCAGCAGTTAAATTTTCTACTCTACTCTTCCATCTGTGACTTCCCACCAAACTCCTTCAGGTATCCTCCATGTATCACAAAGGATCAAGGGAAGTTTATACAAGTTTTGGGGCCACCCCGTCTGTGGCTCCCTATATTCTTGGACTTCCCTCCTTAGTTTCCAACAGGGCTGGGGGCCCAAACGCCACCTTCTGACTCTTCAAGCCGATTACACAGCACTTTTGCCTGAGCTGCATGCGTCTTGCATGGTGGAGACTAGAGGGTGCCCTCAGCTTGAATATCTGCAGTTTCTATCTACTTTAGCTTGTGTTTCAATGCCTTGAAACACATTGGTTTCTGTGTGCTTATTTGTTCAAAGCTTATTATCACTTTCTTAAGGAAAGTAAGTCTAATACAAGCTATTTCACTATTATCAGACTTCATTACTTTTCTCGTAAGTATGTAGACTGGGATATCCTGGCTGGGTTAATGGACTCATCAGGTAAGACCCATTGTAAGAGGATGGTTTGTGAGTGAGGCTCCTCTCCTTAACTCCTCCTCCCCCTGTCCTGACTCTAGTACCCTGGGGTCATTCCTGTGCCTGCCTGTTGGGGATGCTTCATCAGACATTCACAGGTTACTATACAGGACTCCTACCACAGCCTCTAATTTATGAGGCTGGAACCATCACAAGAGTAACGTCACTGTCCACAATCAGGATTCTGAGCTGCAGAGATGTTTCTAACAGCCTTGAGAGCTGTATGGGAGCCAGATCTCAGCAGCAGATAAAGGGGCCCTGGACAGCCTTGTGGGGAGGGAGCTGTGATCCTGGCCTTGACCAGTGAACCAGAACCACCCTCACCCCAACCCCAGCCTGTGCCCACAGTGCTGAGCAGGAGGAGGAGGGAAAGGACAGAGAACACGGCTCAGGAGACCCCAGTGGTTCCTCTCTCTACTTCCCAGAGACCTGGTAGAAGAGAAAGGAGAGCCTCGTGGGGGCAGAGAAGCTTGGCAAGGACCACAGGCTGAGGAGGGAAAGGGGAGAGGAAGACACGCCACTGGGATCCAGCACTAGACAACACAAGACTTCAGCAGAGACAGCAGGTGGCCGCTGGCCTCTGGCAGATGCCGGGGCTGGTCAAGGTCCAGGGAAGGTAGCCTTGAGGAGCTCACAATCCAGGAATTACGAAGAAGGTTGCAGGAGCCCTCCGTGGCTACCCACATGGCAGGAAGAGTCCGCATCTCAGCTCTCACCCAGGGCTCCTAATGCAACTAGGCAACCAGACAGCAACTTGGTCTTTAGAGGAGTGACCCCAGAGTTCTCTGTTCTCTCAGGCCAGTGAGGTGACAGAGAGAGAGGTGCACAGATGCCAGGATTTGGAAAGCATCCCAGAAAACGCTGCTCAGGTGAGATGGACAAGATATGGATGAAAATGAGGATTACAGGCAAGAGAAGATATGGCACAAAAAGCAAGACAGTAGGGACCCAAACCAGGAAATCACACATGAATGTTTAGATAATGAACATGCTTATGGAGTAGAGTGCAAATGTCAAAATAATTACTGCAAAACACATAATGAATAAAATACTTTCACAAAATAAAGATCGAGAAGATCACATTATTCAAACATAATGTGAGAGTTGGAAGTAGTAGAAAATTTAACAGGCTAACATCTCAATTATTGATGTAGTATTAATGCTGGGATTCCCTGGTGGCTCAGATGGTAAAGCGTCTGCCTGCAATGCGGGAGACCCAGGTTCAATCCCTGGGTCGGGAAGATCCCCTGGAGAAGGAAATGGCAACCCGCTCCAGTATTCTTGCCTAGAAAATTCCATGGATGGAGGAACCTGGTGGGCAACAGTCCATGGGGTCACAAAGAGTCAGACACGACTGAGCGACTTTTCACTTTTCACTTTAATGCTGGCAGAGAAATAGGGCAGAAATATGTGGATTAAGCATTAAGGTAGCCACTAGTAGAAAAAATGTCTCATAATTCAAATAAAGAAAAGAGTAAGCAAGAGCAATGTAATAAAGGAAATTAATAATAATAACAATGTACTGCTGCTGCTGCTGCTGCTGCTAAGTCACTTCAGTCATGTCCGACTCTGTGCGACCCCATAGACGGCAGCCCACCAGGCTCCCCCGTCCCTGGGATTCTCCAGGCAAGAACACTGGAGTGGGTTGCCATTTCCTTCTCCAATGCGTGTAAGTGAAAAGTGAAAGTGAAGTCGCTCAGTCGTGTCCGACTCTTAGTGACCCCATGGACTGCAGCCCACCAGGCTCCTCCATCCATGGGATTTTCCAGGCAAGAGTACTGGAGTGGGGTGCCATTGCCTTCTCCAAATAATATACTAAGTTGTATCAAAGAGTGGTTCTGACTCTTTACAACCCCATGGACTGTAGCCTGCCAGGCTCTTCTGTCCACGGGGTTTCCCAGGCAAGAATATTGGAGTCGGTTGCCATGCCCTCCTCCAAGGAATCGTCCCAACTGAGGGATTGAAGCCATGTCTCTGTTGTCTCCTGCACTGGCAGGCAGGTTCTTTACCACTAGCTCCACCTGGGAATCCCATACGATAATAATAATAAAGCATGGGAATGTTAAGGAACAGGAAGTATAGTAAGAGATAAAACACAACCTTATTATAATAAGATCCAGAGTGGGGACCAACTATCCAGTGGGCCCAAAGATAGAATCCAACACGCTGCTGTTAAGGAGCTGGAGCTCAGACGAGACCAAGTTGAGCCTGTGGAGCAGAGCTGAGCCAGTCCCAGTGTGGAGCCAGGGCACAGCTCTCCCAGTGAGCACGCGAGCTCGGCCCCACAGGTCTCCCTACACACACGGTGCAGCATGGAGCTGCGGTCAGGCAGAAGCCCAGTAAACAAAGGACAAGGGTGCAAGGACCACCACAAGGAAAGCGGCGCAAGACCCCCTGGGAATGTGTGTTCCTCGCTCAGTCGTGTCCGACTCTGCGGGCACATGGACTGTAGCCCGCCAGGCTCCTCTGTCCATGGGATTCTCCAGACAAGAAGACTGGAGTGGGTAGCCGTTTCCTTCTCCAGGGGATCTTCCCGACCCAGGGACCAAACCCAGGTCTCCTGCGTTGCAGGCAGCTCCTTTCCCCGCTGAGCCACAGGGAGATGTGTAAGAGGGCATCTGAAGGTTTCTTCATGTCTGGATGGGAATTCAGCAAGTGTTTCTGTGCAATCTACCCTCGCCAGCTCCAACCTCACCTTCCTGTCTCTCAAAACCCTTCTTTCCATTTTGGGCCCGTGGAGGCTGAGTTTCAGCAGCAACCATCTCTTGGAAGAAGGACCACCAAGCCTGGGCAAAGGTCCGAGAGGTACTCAGAGACCTTCTACGTCAACACCCTGGCTGCTTAGGTGCAAAGGCTGAGGCCCAGGGAGGGTGACGCCCCCAAGGTCACAGGACAATCTCAGGGAGCCCAGCACTGTGATACCTCCTCCCCCTGGGTCCGGCCAATTGACTTTCTCTACCTGGACCTGCAGAGGCTCCCAAGGGCATGGTTTCCTCCTCCCTCCCCAGAGGGCTGGCCAAGGATGGCTCTGCACCTTCCGCCTAGCACCACCTGCTCAGGCCATGTCCGCCTTCATTCCCGACTCACCCAGGCTGGTGCCTGAACCCTGAGAGCAGAGTGCACACAGAGCCCTCACTCACTCCTTCTTGCCACCAGAAATTCTCAAAATATTCCCCATGATTCAGCTACTGAGGTTACTTTCAAATACATCTCATTCCCTGGAAAGACATCAGTGAGCCTGAAGAGCAAAGTGCAGACTCCATGTAGACATTGACAACACATGACGAAAGTTTTGCATCCAGGAAGTAAAAAGAGCTCAAGGTCAGAAAAAAGAAAAGTGGGCAAAGATCTCGAAAGGGTGCTTTTGAGAACCAGAGGTGTTCAAGGGGTCGAGTGCCTATGGAACGGCACCTGGCCTCACCCCATTGCTGTTCAGTCGCCAAGGCATGTCCAACTCTTTGCGACCCCATGGACTGCAGCACACCAGGCTTCCCTGTCCTTTACTGCCTCCCCAAGTTTGCTCAAACTCATGTCCATTGAGCTGGCAAAGCCATCCATAGGGAAGAGCAAATTCAAAGCACACATGCATGGAACGACTAAAACAAACAAACACAGCCCACGTGGAGAAGTCGACCAATCAGAATCTTTCTACAATAGTGACAGAAGCCTAAGGCATCACCACTGCTTTGGAAAACAGCTTGCAAGTCTCCACTTAGCTAAGATTTGCACATTGCATAGCTTAGCAATTGCATGTGTATGTATATTAACATTCCCAACACAAGCGTTGGGAATATGCATTGTGGGCTGTTAACAATGAGTGAGCAACAGGAATCATAAAGCCCACCAGTGCTAGTTGCCCAGATCCATCTGTTCGTGCACTGGAATATTATACAGCAATGAAAAATCACAAACTGCAGCTTAACACAGCAGGCCCAAACCTCACAAGCACTGGCTGCACGGGAGAAACCTCACAGGAAACAAGGGTGCATTCATTCCACGTCTCTCATTTGTGAGACGTTTTAGAGCAGGCCAGACTCCTCTCTGGGAGTGGGGTGACTTTAGGAGGTGGAGGGAGCCTTCCAGGACCCCGGAAAGGAAACAGGTCTGGGACCTGGGACTCTTTGCTGCAGGGCTAACACCTGGACACACCTCCCCTCAAGCAACAAAATACAAAGAAACTATATAGGGCTAAAAATAACTGCCCGTATCCTCAGTTAGGGAAATTCGGGACCCAAAAGATACAAACAAACCAAAAAAATCCAACCTTCTCCTTGGAGCAAAAGCAAGGTGTCTGGAGCAAAAGCAGGGTACTGTGCATACTCCCTGCACTCAGCACCACCTAAGGGGTGGGCAGAACACCCAAGCCACCCCTCCAGCCCGAGCCTCAGGCCACAGAAGGAACAAGCTCGCCCCCGCTCAGGGAGCGGGCAAGCAAAGAAACCTGTTACTTGTTCTTACTCCTGCTGCAGCCGGGCCCCAGTAAAGCCTTGTCTGAGTTTTTTGTCTGCCCTCTGGTCAACTTCTGTTGACTGCGGAGTGCCGAGAACGCCAGTCCGTAAGGAGCGCTGCTACCTGCGCGCGGGCGGCGTTACGCAGACGCGTTTCTTGGCGACCACCGGTTCAGTTTTACGCCCCTGCTCTGCGTGCCTTTCTGTGTGCACAACCCCCTTCAGAAACTTAAAATGAAAAGCTTACCAACAATCGGGGGAAAAAACTGATTTATACTCACACCCGGGGAAGACTCTTTTCAATTCCCGTTTGAAAAGATAGGCTAATCCTTTTGAATCTGAAGCAGCAGCAGACCCCACCGTTCCGCTTGCAGAACGCAACGTCTGTCTGCAGCCTGGACTAACACCACGCCCGGCGTTTATTCAACCACAGGGCAGAGCCACACCGCAGACGGGGAATGACCGAGGACCCTCAGCTCCTCGAGGCCCCCGGCGGGTCTGGCTTGCATCTGGGGTGGGGCTGGGGGCTGTTCAGTGCGAGGGTGCCCACGAGAAGGGGCTGAGAAAGGAAGGAGCTGAAGTGAGCTGCTGAAGGACCCGACAGGCCCGCGGAGTCACCGCTCAGAGGCTCCAGCTTGCACGTGGGGCGTCCCCCGGCCCACCGGCTGCCCCTGTCTCGTGCCGGCTCTGCGCCTCCGGGCCTGCTGGCCGCCCCCTCCTCTGCAGGGCTCCTGCTGCCCGCCTCGTGGGGGCGCGTTGGCAGGCTGGCAGTGCCATTATCGCACAGCTCAGTGAGATACGAGTTGAGCTTGGCTGCCCTACAGTGATTGAAAGCCCGACTTGACAGGTCATTTGGAAGGAATCTAACCTGAGTCAAAGGACTTCAGGTTGGCAATGGCCAGTTTTCTGGTTCGGTGTCCCCGGCCCACCCTGGAGGGGTCTAGTCCCCCTGCTCTGAGGGCTGCATTTGTTTGGAAAAGGGCCCACTGCTCAGGTTAACACAGGGCGGAGTGACGGCCGGATGGGAGGGACAGCAACCTTGAGCCCCCAGATCCGGGGCCAGTACGGCGGCTGCCTGGCCCTTCTGCCCCCACCGGCCTGCATCGCCTCCCAGCCCTCACTGCCCAGAGCCTGACCCTGCCAGGTATTTGGGGAAGGCTCCCCTCCCAGACCAAGGCCGTGGGGGCTGCAAAGCGACCTGAGCCGGAGGCGACGTGCGTCCCCCGGCCTGGGTGAGCCTCGGCGGCCGGGAGAACTCTCAGGAGCCCCACCGGAGTCGGGAAGGCCAGGCTGCAGCAGCAGCGCCTGGAAACACCGGGGGGCGGGTCAGAAAGGGGGGCGGGCTGGAGGAGAGAAGTCAGAGTGACCGGGGATCAGGGACACTTGGTCATCTCCACTTGCTGGCCGGCCGTGAGTAACGCTGCAGCAAACACGGGACGGCTGGATGGATGAGGAAAACACGTCGTGTGGAGGCAGGCTTAAAAGAGAAGGGCGTCCTGCCATCTGTGACAACGTGGATGAACCTGGAGGACGTCATGGCCGGTGAGATAGGTCACATGAGACACAGAGGGGCAAACAGCATGATCTCACGTTTCTGGAATCTGAAACAACTCAGAGGAGACTGGTGGTTGCCAGGGCCTGGGGGAGGGGAGATGAGGGGAGGTCTGCCAAAGGGTAGAGAGTTTTGCTTATCTGTGTGTGTTTGCACGTGTGTGCCTGTGCATGTCTGTGTATACATGTGTGTGCATGCACACGCATGTGGGTGCCTATGCATGCACACACACGTGTGTGTGTGTGCACGCTAAGTCATGTCCGACTCTGTGATCCCACAGACTGTAGCCCACCAGGCTCCTATGTCCATGAGATTCTCCGGGCAAAAATACTGGAGTGGGTTGCCATTTCCTCCTCCAGGGGATCTTCCCAACTCAGGGATGGAACCCGCACCTCCTACACTGCAGGTGAATTCTTTACCCCTGAGCCTCCAGGGAAGCCCTAAATTTAGGGTCAGTAACTCCTTCCGAAGACTAGGAAAGGCACGTGACATCTCCCCTCGCTGGCTGGTGGATATTACTCACACTGACACACAGGAGAAGTGTGTGCTCTGATCACACTAGCACACTCTAGCTAACTCGTGGTCTGCCAGTGAAAAGCATTCTCTTCGTGAGATGAGTTGCCTTGGCTTTGGTGTTCCGGTATTTTTATTCTTCTATAAAATTCTGTCTGAATTCTGTGAACGGTTCTGCAGCAATCGTCCACCTCAGGGAGCCGCCCTGAAGCGGGTGGGATGAGCTGAAAGCCTCCCGTCTGGGGGTTGAGGAGGAAGGAGACAGCCCGGCCCCGGTGACCAGAGGAGGGCATCTCCCCAGTGGTCAGGGTGCGGGGAGTCGGAGGGGCTGAGTGGAGGGCGGCGTGGAGCAGGGGCTGGCCGCAGGTCCAGGAGGGGTCGTGTGCAGCCCGCACATGTGAGCAGGACTAGCTGGGCTCCCAGTCCAGTGCTCCAGGGCGAGCCACAGGCCCTCCCCACTCTTCCACGCCCTGTCCTCGCATCTGACCCTTTGCTTCCTGAAGGCATCAAGCTGGGGGCGGGGGGCACTTCCCCTGGAACCCCCCTCTCAGCAGCCCATCCCAAGGTGACTGGGCCCTATCATTGGCTCCTCCCAAGTCAGACAACAAACCCAGGGCCCTTAGCTGCTCAGAGCCTGCCCGGGGGTGGGCACTTGGTCCTCCCCACGCAGACTGTGTGCCAGGCCCGGGGCTGGGGTGGGAGACACCTGGTTTCGTGGTACAGGACCTGGAGTGAGAACTGTGGCTGGGATACCTCTTCGCCACGTGGTGTGACTTGGAACTGCGGGGCGACCCCATGAACGAATGAATCAATGAGTCGATGAGTGAATGCCGTGGGCTCCAGGCTACTCTTCCCTCTGCAGAGTTGCCCCTGGGGGCTCCTGCGTCTGTCCAGAGGCTGGGTCAGAGCGCGCAGGGAGCCAGCAGAGAGGCTGTGAGGGCGCAGGGGCTCTCCAGTCAGAAGGAGAGGGGAGGACAGGGATGCTTGGGGCCAAGCCCAGGACCTTCCACCAGCGCACATGCCGCGGGCACAGGCAGCCTCTCAGAAAATGCCATGACCCTGGGTGCAGGTGACCCACTGCCGCATGCCCGGGGCCCAGAGACTCTGACCAGCTTCAGTCTCTTGAGTGTTAACAACTTCAGGGCTGAGAAACATCCACAAGTGGCTATTTCAGGTGAAGAGGAGGGTGGCAGGGCAGGCTAGGAAATATCTGTGAGGATGAAACAGAAGGTCAGCGTCCAGGGGACACAAACTCCATCCTGTCAGTTAGAAAAATCCTCAAAGGAAGAGTGAGGAGCCTGGATGTGGGGGGTTGGGGGGTAAGCTTGAAGGGGAGGAAGGTCAGGGCCCAGGGGACACCCAGCACGAGGCGACTCTCCCAGGGGCCCCGGACAAGGTGGGCGACGCAGCTGGAGCCTCCATCCTGGCCAGCCACGGGGCTGGCCGAAGTGTAGACAGCCGACAGCACAGGTGTGTGGACAGGTGTTCACAGGTCCCAGCGAGGTGTACGGCCTTGACACCGGGGACAGACCTGTGAGCGAAGCTGACAAAGTCCCTGACTCTGGGGACCAGCCAGCTGGACAGAACTCATGTCAGAGGAGCTCACAGAAATAAATCGACCCACGGTTCCCACCGGGGCCTTGTGGCCGACATCCGCATCCACATAGGAGGGACAATGCGTCTGCGTCACGGGGCACAGGCGAGGGCCAGACCTCTAAGAGGGTCGTTATGTGAAGACGGCCGCCACACACGCAGGTGTGTAGTATGACCATCATGTGAGCTGAGACTTTGTGTGCACACGTCCTTCAGTGGGCGCAGAGGCACAGATGTAAGGAAACCCTCTCGGGAAGGATGCTCCCTCCCGGGAGAGAGCAATGCCGGGGGTGCTGGGGGCCAGCACGGGTTTCATCCTTCTGTCCCCGTCCGTGTGGATCCTTGCTCGCAGCGAGCAGGGTCCCTCTGCGCGGGCGGCCCCGAGCCCTTCGGCCTGGTGCCGGCTGTGGGTTCTTGCCGGACAGCAGGTCTCCACCTGGGCTGCAGGGGTCCTCACTGTCCACCCCCCAAGGCAGGCTCCAGGCCCCCCTGCCTTCTGATCACGCACCTTGAAGCCTCAGAGGCATCTCCCCATTTGGCCGTTTCCCCCGGGGCCTCCCCTAGACAGGCGCTGAGGGGACAGCTCCAGGCCAAAGGCTGCTGCCCCGACCTGCCCTGGTGGCTGGTCACTGTTCTAGGACGAGAAATACCTTCCAGCTCAGAAGGGGGAATGCCTCCTTTCAGTCCCGCTGACCCTGGACGCTCCCACCACCTCCCGCTGCCCTTTCCTGAGCCGTGACTCCAGCCGGTTGTCATCACGCCCACAGCAGCCCCTCGCCGGGACCCGAAACACTGGCCACACCCCGGGGCCCCTGTTCACAGGGTCTCCCGACAGAAGGAGGTGGCTCTGAGCCAAGGTTTTACTGTCCCTCGGAGTGAAAACCTTGCCCCTGAACCTTTGCGTCAACGGCAGAATTCTCCATCAGAGTGACTACTCATTCAAAGCCTTTTTACTAAAAAAAAAGTCAGGGGAGGAGTACACGGCCCCCAGGACTAGAAGTTTCCACACCCACCCCCACCCTCTCAGCGACCACAGGGGCAGGCCAGCCCCACCCTGCAGCTCCCCTCCGGCCCCAGCTCTTGGTCGTCATTTGTGGATGAGGAAATGGGCCTGGGCCCCAGGGGGACCCTCCTCCCAGAGGCCGCGGGCACCCAGCTCCCGCCAGGCCCAGTCCTCAGCCAGTCTGAGGGCGCGCACTTTCTCCCTCTCCCCCTTGTCTCATTTTCTGGGTGCCTCCAGGGGCTGGCCTACTGAGGACCCCAGGATGAATGGACCCAGCCAGGCCTCCAAAAGAACCCCCAGTCCCGTGCAGACACAGACCAGGGGCTGCCCAGGGAGGCACAAGGCTTCGCCTCGGTGTCCAGGACCAGAGGGTCCTGGGGGGCCTCCAGGTGGGGTGCGGTGGGGGTCCAGGATGGGGCAGTCCACACTGGGGCTGGGAGCCTGGGGCTGGAGCTGCAGGTCTGTGGCAAGACCTCTTGCAAAACCTATTTAAAAAAACTACCTTGAGTTGTTATCATTTGATTAGCACACAGAAGGTGATCATTATGGTGAGAACTGCTTCTAACCAGAGCAATCTAGCTCTTAGTGGAGAGTGATATTTTGTAGGGTGGTCAAAATTCAAAGCCCCTTGGACTTGTGGCTGCGATTAATGGAAGAGAAAGCTCAAGGGGCCCCCACAGCCTCAGTGGAAGGTGGGCCTCCGCCATCCTAACCAAGCACACTCACATTTCACTGGGTTCCCACGACCCCGAGGGCTTCCAGAAACCACGCTTCTTTCCAGCATCTTCCACCATGTAAACGTCCCTTCTTTGGGTCTGTTTATGACTTCTGCACTGCCTGATTTCACGCCCGGAGCATCACACAAAAGGAATCAGTGCAATTACGGCTAATCCCTGTCTAGACCTGCAAACCTCTCACCGCGGCAGAGCAGCCACAGTGCTGGGCCCCTCGGCCTGGGCGGGCACCTCGGCCCGGCTGCCCTCAGCCTGCAGGGCTCTGGGCGGCGGGCTCTGCAGGGCCGTAGTGTGTGCCTGGGGCCCAGGCGAGGACAACCTGTCCCACAGGAGGAGCCCTGTCCCACACCCTGTCCTCCTAGCCCTCCTGGGGCCGTGCTGGGGACAGCTGTGGTCTCAAGGGCTGCAGGGCCCAGGGCCAGCTGTGGGGGACCCCTACCAACTGCATCTCAGCATCTAGGTGCCCAGGGAGGCAGGGGCCACACCCGGGGCATGGCTCCTCCCGAATAAACTGAGGCATGGGTGCTGCTGACCCATGGGGTTGTGCCCACATGGGCCTGGTCAGCTCTGCTCTCCAGTGACCGAGCTCTGGACCTGGAGCCAGGCTGTCCTGAGCAGATCTGGCCGTGAGGTCTGGCAGTCTATTCTGGGACCCAAGCATGGAAGCGAGCCCTGGGGAAGGAGCCGCCATGCCCTCGGGGAGGGCCCTGTGTCCGGTCACGAGGGCCTTGGCTAGGCGCGCGTTCCACACACAAGGTGGGTGCACAGGCAGCAACTCTGGGACATGAGGCCGCTCTTGCATTCTTCCATGTGGCCGCCGCAGGGCCGGCTGCAGCTTCTGTCCAGGGCTCTGGTCTGTGAGTCTGTGTGGCAACAAGGCCCACTGCTCAGGAGCACGCCCTGACTCTGGGGCTCTGGCTGGAAACCAGAGACCGCAGCACGTGCCCTGCGCCCCGGCTGGGCAACGGCATCTCCAAGGACCAGTGCAGATCCCCAGCCCCACCCCTATCCCCCCTAGCCACCCTCCCCAGGATCTTCAGGAACTCTCTGGAAAGACCAGGGCGTCACAGTGCCTGCTGGGCTTTGAGAGGCTGTCCCGACACGCATTCTCACTTTCAAAGCCTGGGGGACTCCGACAGCCGTGGGCGGGTCAGGTTTCCTCCTAAGTGGAGCTCGCTGGGCCTCCGGGCCTGATGAGGAAGTGCCGCTGGGGGCTGCTGGCCCGGCTGGGTCCAGTTTCTCCCTGGAGATAGAGGCCCATTGTTGGCCGGCTCTCCCACAGCGCTTCCCAGGGAGCAGGGGCCTCTGGGGGCCACAGCACCCCTACCCAGGCTGAGCAAGCCTCAGGGGCTTCAGAAAGATGAGCCAAGTGGGACAGATCTGGTTTGACTGGGAGCTGCGGAGGCGGTAAAGTGACCCTTGCCGGCTTCTGGAAGCGGCGAGGAGGAGGGGCCGACGGCAAGGGTGCCACTGGGCAGCAGTCCTGCTCCCGGCTGCCAGGCCAGGGGTCCACGGTGAACTCAGCCGGGAAGGCTGAGGGGTCTTCATTTCCGCCTCCTAACCTCCCACCTGCACAGCCAGGCACGGGCCTGGACGAGGGGGTCTCAGCAAACACTGACTAGGGGAAGATTTTTTTTAAACGTTTCCATTCCTAAGTGTGCAGTTCAGTGGCATCAAATACATTCGCAATGTTGAGCAAACACCACATCTCATTGTTGCTGTTGCTGTTGACTCGCTAACTCGTGTCTGACTCTTTGCAGGCCCATGGACTGCAGCACGCCAGGCTTCCCTGTCTTTCACTATCTCCTGGAGTCTGCCCAAGCTCATTTCCATTGAGTCGATGATGCCATTCAACCGTCTCATCCTCTGTCGTCCCCTTCTCCTCCTGCCCTCAATCTTCCCCAGCATCAGGGTCTTTTCCAATGAGTTGGCTTTTCACATCAGGTGGACAAAATATTGGAGCTTCAGCTTCAGCATCAGTCTTTCCAATGAATATTCAGGACTAATTTCCTTTAGGATTGACTGGTTTGATCTCCTTGCAGTCCAAGGGACTCTCAAGAGTCTTCTCCAGCATCACAGTTCAAAAACATCAATTCTTCGTGGTTCAACCTTCTTTATGGTCCAACTCTCACATCCATACATGACTACTGGAAAAGTGGTGTCTTTGACTAGGTGGACCTTTGTTGGCCAGGTGATGTCTCTGCTTTTTAATATGCTGTCTAGGTTTCTCGTAGCTTTTCCTCCAAGAAGCAAGCATCTTTTAATTTCAAGGCTGCAGTCACCATCTGCAGTGATTTTGGAGCCCAAGAAGAGAAAATCTGTTACTGCTTCCACTTTTTCCCCATCTTCTTGCCATGATGTGTTGAAACTGGATGTCATGATCTTAGTTTTTTGAATGTTGAGTTTTAAGCCAGCTTGTTCACTCTCCTCTTTCACCTTCATCAAGAGGCTCTTTAGTTCCTCTTGGCTTTCTTCCATTAAAGTGGTATCATCTGCATATCTGAGGTTATTGATATTTCTCCCAGCAGTCTTGATTCCAGCTTGTAACTCATCCAGTCCAGCATTTCACATGATGTACTCTGCATATAAGTTAAACACGGTGATAGCACACAGCTTTGACGTACTCCTCTCCCAATTTGGAACCAGTCTGTTGTTCCATGTCCGGTTCTAACTGTTGCTTCTTGACCTGCATACAGTTTTCTCAAGAGACAAATAAGACGGTCTGGTAATTTCATCTCTTTCAGAACTTTCCACTGTTTGTTGTGATCCACACAGTAAAAGGCCTTAGCATAGTCAATGAAGCAGAAGTAGATGTTTTTCTGGAATTCCTTTGCTTTCTCTATGATTCAATAGATGTTGTCAGTTCGATCTGTGGTTCCTCTGCCTTTTCTAAACCCAGTTTGTACATCTGGAAGTTCTTGATTCAAGTACTGCTGAAGCCCATCTTGAAGGATTTTGAGCATTGCTTTGTTAGCATGTGAAATGAGTGCATTGTCCAGTAGTTTGAACATTCTTTAGCACTGCCCTTCTTTGAGATTGCAATGAAAACTGACCTTTTCCAGTCCTATATTGAGTGCAGCACTTTAACAGCATCATCAGTTAGGATTTGAAATAGCTCAGCTAGAATTCTATCATCTCCACTAGCTTTGTTTGTAGTAATGCTTCCTAAGGCCCACTTGACTTCACAGTCCAAGATATCTGGCTCTAGATGAATGACTACACCATCATGGTTATGCAAGTCATTAAGCCCTTTTTTGTACAGTTTTTCTGTGTATTCTTGCCACCTCTTCTTAATCTCTTCTGCCTCTGTTAGGTCGTTACCATTTCTGTCCTTTATCATGCCCATCCTTGCATGAAATGTTCCCTTGGTATTTCCAATTTTCTTGAAGAGATCTCTAGTCTTTCCCATTCTATTGTTTTCCTCTATTTCTTTGCATTGATCACTGAGGAAGGCTTTCTTATCTCTCCTTGCTATTCTCTGGAACTCTGCATTCATTTGGGTATATCTTTCCCTTTCTTCCTTGCTTTTTGCTTCTCTTCTTTTCTCATCTGTTTATAAGGCCTTCTCAGACAACCTTGTTACCTTCTTGCATTTCTTTTTCTTGGGGATGGTTTTGGTCACTGCCTCCTGTACGGTGTTATGAACCCCTGTCCATAGCTCTTCAGTCACTCTGTCCATCAGATCTAATCCCTTGAATCTATTTGTCACCTCCACTGTATAATCATAAGGGATTTGGTTTAGGTCATCCCTGAGTGGCCTAGTAGTCCTTATCTACACCCAAAGTTTCTTCATCACCCTCAGCAGAAACGATTAGACAGGAACACCCCTGCCGCAGGCCCTGGTACCTTCTAGTCTACCTTCTGCCGCAATGAACTTGACTGTTGCAGGCCTCAGGTAGATGGAATCGTATGGCACTTGTCCTTCTGTGTGTGGCTTATCTCTCTTAGCATAACGTCCTCAGAGTTCATCCTGGCTGGAGCCGGGCAGATCTTTGTTACCTGTTATGCCTGAGGACCGCTCCACCGCGTGGACAGACTGCATCCTCTCTGCTCTTCCGTCTGTCAGTGGAAGCCCTGCTCCCACCTGTCGGCCATTGGGAAGAAGGCGGCCCTGAACAGGGCTGTGCAGATGTCTCTTCGGGATCCTACTTTCAGTTCTCTCGGGGGTACGTGTCCACAGCGGAATGGCTGGATCCTATGGGGGTTCTATCTTTCACCTCTTAAGAAACTGCCCAACTCTTTTCAACAGTGGCTGCACCATCTTAGCGCCCTGCCGGCCACGTGGGAGTCTGGCAGCTTCTCCTTATCTCTGCCAACACTTGTTATCACCGGGGTTTGTGATGGTAGTGGTCCTAGTGGGTGTGAGGCAGCCTCTCAGCCACCGTGGCTTTGGTTAGTCTCCCTTGTGACTAATGATGCCAAGCATCTGTCCATCCCTGGCCATTTGTACGCCTTCCTTGGAGAAAGGTTTATTCCAATCTTTTGAAGAGGCAGATTTTTTGCTCAAATGTTTTGACTGACCAGGAGCCAGTGTGGGCATTGCCCACACCCGCCCCCCCAGGACCACTTTCAGGAACTTGGCTGCAGACCAGTGGGGTGAGAGAGGGGGACGGGCCCCAGGTTCCCTGGCTTCTCAGAGGCGGCGAGAACCTCCGGGCCGTGCTTTCTCACGGTTTGGGTTACAGCCTGCGCGGCCGGCGCTCGGATTAATTGGACGGATCAGAAATTACCCTGCTCGTTTCTGCTTTCCACCTTGCTCTCTGGCGGGCACCTACTTCAGAGCCGCGAAGGACTCCCTCCGCCCCTCCTGGGACGGCGCCTTCTCACAGCTACTGAGCACCAATTAATTTGTCTCATTTACATGAAAAAGTGCAGAAGATGTCTTTCTACATAATTAACTATATTTTGCAAGTCATTAAAATTCTGAAGCCCTGCCCACAATAGCACCCTATTCACCAGCAGAGATAAGTGCCATTTCTGGTGGGGGGAGCTGGTGAGAACTGTCGGGGGGGTGGTGGGGAGCGGCCAGACCCAGCAAGCCACCTCGCTGATGCATATTCATGAGAAGGGGCTGGGCTACCATCCTGCAAGATCCTCTGTTCCCCACTGTTTGAAAAGGTTTGCTCAGGGCTGCCCTGCCAGGGGGACAGGAAGGGCCGGGGTGGGCCATGCCTCCTAAGTGCTCTGGCCAGGGTCTCACTTCTGGGGCAGCCACTCCCTCCTCAGACCAGTGAAAAAGACACCCCTTGCCTTCTAGAAGCATCTACGAGTGCCCAGTGCAGAGGACGGCGCCCAGGGCTCACAGTGAGGAGGAGACTGAGTGCATTTCTCCCCACTCCTGTCCCAAACGTGCCCCCCCACCCGAAGGAGCTGCCTCTGGTGATTCCGAGGAGAGGGCCTTTGGCCCAAGGGGAAAGCACCCCCTGCCGGGACCCAGTCTGCAGTGGGGCGCGTCCCAGCACCCCTCCCCGCCAGGCCGTGACAGCACCCTCTGTGCCAGAGCCCCGTTTTGAAGCCCCCTTTGTGGCCCAGAGGCCTTCTCCTCCATCCTGGCCTCCGTTTCCTCCTCCTCAGGATGAAGCTGGCATCACCTCCTCTGCCATCTTTAAAGGAGCTCACACAGGCGGTGGACACCCCACCCTGGGGGCAGGGGAGCGAGAGGAGCCCGGAAGGCAGGCAGCCACTGCCTGGCGGTAGCCGTCCAAAGAGCCCAAGCTCCCATCACGACAGCTCTCATCTCAGGAGGCCCAGCATCTGTATCCTGTTGGGTTGTTTCTGTCCGTGTGGAATAAAGCAGCTGCCACAAGAGCGGGGGTCTGGCTGGCCCAGTGCGCGGGCACCGGGTCAAGCTGCCCGGCACATCCCGCCCGTGCAGAGGGTCACGAGGAGCTGAGAGAACTCAGGGAAACCTGCAGGAAGGCAGGGTCCTGAGGGCTTGAAGGCCGCCTGCAGGGTGGCCCACCAGGGACCCAGGATGGTGTCTGCCACGGGGTCAGGACCCGGAGGCTGGCCCACAACCCCAAGGACCTTCACTCCACACGAGCGGATCGATGGCTGAGCCTCACTCGGGAAATCTCAGGAGCACAGTGGGGCAGGGGGCAGGGGGCCTTGGATGAACACGTCCCTCAGCTCTGGATCCCAGCAAGCTGTGTCTTCAGGCACTCCAATTAGCTTAATTAAATTGTCCTGCCTGGAGGGAGGCTGTCTCAGTCCAGAAAACAAAAATGGGAACTGAAATTCAGCCCAGCAACAGTGAACACAGAAAACCCCTCAGCTTTACCCAGAACCACAGAGACCCCGTCAGGGTGACAACGCTCATCGGAGCTCCGGGCAAAGTGGGCCAGTCGGTGAGCGGCCCCGATGCCAAGGAGCGCCTGTGAACACAGCCTAGGGAGGCACGTCCAGCAATGTGGCCACTACCCAGAGCCGCGGGGCCCCTGCCCTTTGACCTGGAAACACAGCTGCTGAAACCTCTTAGGAGAAGAAGGCTGAGAGACACAGGCCAGGGATGCAGCATTTTCTGTCATTATCTCCATGTTTTGTCACAAAACCTCCATCCTGGAATTGTTCTCCAAGGGTTTAGAGCAGTTCGTGCCTCTGGAAAACCTGCTCAGAAGCAGAACAGGTGTAGGGAGGCCCCGAAGATCAAAAAGCTCTACATGTTCATACGTATCAATAGATCAACACGCGAGTGTGCACACTGCAAGCCACCTCATGCTCCGAGGGGCTGCAGACAGCCACGGCCTCCAGGGAGGTCGCAGGTCGGAGGTCAGGACTGAGAGGGGTCCGAGCCGCGTGTGCCTGCATGCTTCCTGGTTTAACTCCTCCCTTCCTTCTTTCTTCTTACTTTCTGCCACGTCCATGTACTACCTTTCTCTGGTCAAGGAGGTGGGCAGAGTCCGCAAGGAGACGGCACATGACTCCTCTTCCCAGGAGGCCCTTTCTACGAGTTCGAGGAGCCCCTGCCCCAGACCTGGGCAGCCTGCTCCAGCCAGCCCTCCGGCCACCAAGCTCCTAACTTATTCAAGAGTCACTTACCTGTTTGCTCATCCCTCTTCGACAGACTGATGTGGACTCCAGGCAGGGCAGGGGAACAGGACCCCAGGATCCCCTGTACTCAGGTGACCAGGACTCCAGCCGGGATGGGAGGAGGCTTGGAGGAAGGCTGCCTGTCACTCAGGATCCTCTCGCCTCCCCATCCCCAGGGAGGGGTGTCCACCTCCTCAGGCACAAACGTCCTGGGTACTATGCCCTCCCACCTCACCTGCTACCCCGACCGCTGAAGGTCACCCTTGAGTCTCCAGAGACCACTGCTCACTGGGCAATGCTGATGGCCTGCCAGTTATCAGGACTCCGAGCCCAGGTTAGGAGCTTTCTCTCCAAGCAAGGAGCAAGAATTTCACCTTTGACATTGTCCACTTGTAGCTGAGCATACTCAACCCCTAGGTTGACTAGGGGTCAACTCAAAGGGCAACTCATTTTGCCCTTTCTTCCCTAGGCTGTCCTGCTATCTCATTAGGTATTCAAGCCAATAGACTAGGGCTCCTGAAAATGACCAGCTGCCCCCACTGCCCTTGCCCCATCAGAGGGCAGCATTCCACAGACCAGTGCTGCTGCCCTGACTTCCCACTCTGTTAGAATGGGGCAGGGCGGGGGAGTTCCAGAAAAACATCTGCTTCTGCTTCTGCTACACTAAAGCCTTTGACTGTGTGGATCACAACAAACAGTAGAAAATTTTGAAAGAGATGGGAATACCAAACCACCTGACCTGCCTCCTGACAAATCTGTATGCAGGTCAAGAAGCAACAGTTAGAACTGGACATGGAACAACAGACTGGTTCCATATCGGGAAAGCAGTACGTCAAAGCTGTATGTTGTCACCCTGCTTATTTAACTTCTATGCAGAGTACATCATGCACAATGCTGGGCTGGATGAAGCACAAGCTGGAATCAAGATTGCTGGGAGAAATATCAATAACCTCAGATAAGCAGATAACACCACCCTTATGGCAGAAAGTGAAGAGGAACTAAAAAGCCTCTTGATGAAGGTGAAGAAGGAGAGTGAATAAGCTGGCTTAAAACTCAACATTCAAAAAACTAAGATCATGGCACCTGGTCCCATCACTTCGTGGCAAATAGATGGGGAAACAACAGAAACAGTTGACAGACTTTGTTTTCTTGGGTTCCAAAATCACTTCAGATGGTGACTACAGCCATGAAATTAAGATGCTTGCTTCTTGAAAGAAAAACTATGACCAACCTAGACAGCTTATTAAAAAGCAGAGACATTACTTTGCTGACAAAGGTCCATTAGTCAAAGCTATGGTTTTTGCCGTAGTCATGTATCAATGTGAGAGTTGGACCATAAGGAAGGCTGAGCCCCAAAGAATTGATGTTTTTGAGCTGTGGTATTGGAGAAGAGTCAGCCCCTTGGACTCTAGATCAAAACAATCAGTCCTAAAAGACATCAACCCTGAATATTCATTGGAAGGACTGATACTAAAGCTGAAACCAATACTTTGGCCACTTGATGCAGTCTTTTCTTTGGAAAGTCCTGGGTATTTTCATTGGAAAAGCCCCTGATGTTGGGAAAGACTGAAGGCAGGAGAAGGGGACAACAGAGGATGAGATGCTTGGATGGCATCACTGATTCAATAGACATGAGTTTGAGCAAGCTCTGGGAGATGGTGAAGGACAAGGAGGCCTGGTGTGCTACAATCTGTGGGGTAGCAAAGAGTAGGACATGACTGAGTGAGTGACTGAACGTAAACAACAAGAGGTGAAATGCTCCAAGGGCTGTCAGAATCCATATCATAACTAATTTCAAGAAACTACTGCGTGTCAAGTTAGAGCGGTGTCAAAGGACAATATCTATAATGCAGTTGCTTCAGTGTGTCTCTTTGTGACCCCGTGGACTGCAGGCCAACAGGATCCTCTGTCCATGGGGCTTTCCAGGCAAGAATACTGAAGTGGGTTGCCATTTCCTTCTCCAGGGGATCTTCCCGACCCAGGGATCGAATGCACATATGTCTCCATCATTGACAGTGGATTCCTTACCACTAGCACCACCTGGGAAGCCTGAAAAATGCTACTAAAATGCTCCTCTCTTTTCCAATTCCAAATTGTGTGAGGGCAGCTTTTCTTCACATACTTTAACCCAGGTAATATACAGCAAGAGATTGAATGCAGAAGCAGAAAAATCCAACCATCTTCTATTAAAGTCATAGGCTAAAGAGATCTGGAAAAAAAATTTAAGCCTCTTTTCTCCCTTGTTTTTGTTTTGGGAAATAAAGACACTTTTTCATCAAGAGTATTATTTGTGGTGACATGTAGTAGATTTGTTCTGGTTAATTTTTGATGAATTGACAAGTAAAGATTTAAAAATTTTTTTCTACTCTAATTTCTAGTGGGATAAATATGGTAGGTAGGGCCCAAACACATGGGGGCAATACAGTAGATAGAGCCCAAACACATGCAAAGCATCCTGAGGTGATCTGGCGATCAGCTGAGAACACTTTTGAGAACTGCTGATCTAAAACCATGAATCACTGGTTTCCAAACCAGCACATAATTGCATCCTGCCCACAGGCTGCTCAGTCATGTCTGGCAACGGACAGGAAGTCATCCCCCACAAGGGAAGGCTGCCAGATCATTGTCCTGTTCTCATAATTGTGGGTACTTGTGACCTGCAAGTCAGTGTTCATTCCCATTAGCCAAGACCCTTTACAAAGAATTTTTCTTTTTTTCATTTTCAAAGAGACACGTCATCATTACAGACAATTTAGAAAATACAGAAAAGAAATAGAGAAAATGAGTTCTACTCCCTGGAGTAGGACAGTAGTGCAGAGTAGTAGAGACAGTGCTTTGTCGTTCCCCTCCGCCTTCAGTTCAGGCAGCGTTAGTCTGTTTGCTTCGGGCTGCTGCTGTTTCACAGCCCCTCGGGGAAGGCCTGGCCCCAACCATCTCAGGAAGGCCTTGGGTCCCCGGAACCATGGGGTGCAATTTCACACGCCCCCTTCTCTCCCTGCCTTTCACTGCTCAAGAGACAGGACCCCAACATTTCAAAGCAATGTTCCCTTGTCTCCGGACCCCACAAGGGAAACCTCATCCAGGACATCTCCGGAGCTCGGGGGTGCTCTCACCTGCAAGCCAGCCATCCAGCAGGTGGTCAGCCCAGGCCGCCCTTCACCACACAGAGGCCAAGCATTTCCTCGGGGTCTCTCGACTTCCCGGCATTCTGCCCTCCCTGATCCCCGAGGAGTCCAAGTCCACGCTCCCCTCGCTGACGTCAGGAGCTCAGGTGACCTGCAGACGGTCCTGACCCTCTTCCAGATGCAGACGGGGCAGTGAGGGTCAGTGGGGGCTGTTACTGTTTCCGAGAGTGGCCATAACAAACTACCACAATTGGGGGGACTAACAGAATTCACCCTCTCACGTTCAGAAGCCGCAGTCTGAGATCCCGCGTCGGCAGGGTCGGCTCCTTCTGCGGCTGCCCAGGAGCACTGTCCCAGGCCTTCTCCTGGTTCTGGCGGCCACAGGCAGGCCACGCGGTTCCTTGGCGAGTAGACTCCCCGCTCCAGCTCTGCTCCATCCTCACGTGGCTTCTCCGTGCGTCTGTCTCTGCTTCTCTTCTTATGAAGACACCAGGTGCCGTACTGCCCCCCAAGCCAGTGTGACCTCACCCGAACTGTGGTTACCTCTGCCAAGACCCTACTTCCAAGTAGGCTTCCACCATGAGGTTCTGCATGGATGTGAATTAGGATGCTCTTCCACCCGCGGTGAGCAGGAGCTGTCCTCGGCCGTCCCAGCCACCTCCTTTGTGTCCAGTCTTTGGATCTACGCAGCATCAGGATGGGGCCTCTGCCCCTTGCATGCCTTCCCTGCCCCCTTCCCACCCCACACCCCTTGGTCTCCCCAGGACCGGAGCAGGGCCTCCTCACCGCTACTCCTTCTCATGTCCTGAGTCTCCAGGGCCTTTGTGGGGGGACGGGGTGTGGGGGGTTGGGGGAGGCAGGGTGGGTGGTGTTTGGAACCGTGGCTCTGGGTTCCGGCTCAGAGAACTCTCGGCCGGGCAAGCCTGTGAAGCAGACTTAACTCTGAGCTCTCAAAGGGTAGCCGTCTGCTCCTCTGACCCAGTCCAGCCCACTGGGGCCCGTGAAGGCAGGGATGGGTTCCCAGAGGCCTGGTTCTGGCTGCATGTTTGGGCCAAACTCTCCAGGCCTGCCGCGGGGACAAACTGGCCATGCTGGCCACTGCCTGCGCCCCCATCCGTGTGCCACCCCCGTTCACACCGTGTGAGCTGGGCCAGGAGTGCATGCCATGGGAACTCCAGCCATCACAGTTCAGCGGCTCTCACGCAGGAGGCGGAAAAGTCTGAACTGGCTGTTGGCGCTCTTTGCCTGAAAGTGGAGACAACGTGGGGGCCCCCAACATGCCTCGAGGAGGCCGCCCCCCGCAGAACTGCCTGCTTCTGACGCTGCCCCTCAGCGCCGCTGTCCTCAGCCTGTCCTGGCTACCGTCTGGGACTGCGGGGCCACACCTTGTCCTCGGGAGGAGGATGGGTGCAGGGGGGCCCCTTTCCAAGCCCACAGGCCCTGTTTGAACACGGCAAGGACCCTGCACTCGGGGGCTGCCCCTGGGTGCTCGGCTCAGGCCCACACCTGGCTGTCTTTCAGCCCCTGGCCCCTCCCTGGGCCTGGGGGTCGCCCCCACTTGCAGCAGCTGATACACCACAGAGCCTGGGCTGGGTTAGCACAGACCCTGTGTTCTGAGAACCCACCTGCTTGGTCCAGTCCTGCCAGCAGCAGCCCCGTTTCAGACCAGCGCGCATGGCACCCTGAGCTCCTTCCTAGCCCTCATCCCAGGATTTAACAAAAGCAGCCAGGTCCTGGGCCAGACACCTTCCAGCCAGACAGGTGAGTGGCAAGAATGACAAGTGCTCTGTATGGTCCATCAAAAGGCCAGGAAGGAAAAACGCCTCAATCCAGGGAGGACTGTAGACGTGAATTAGCATTTTTAAAACAAAAGGCTAAGAAACGGTGGGGCCTCGCGACAGCCGAAGTGACACAGCTCTTGTCCTTGGTCTTCATGCTTCTGAACCCACCCAGTTCCCGCCCAGAGCCACAATGAAGAGCAACTGTAGATGAAGTAAAGATAAACACAAGAGAAAACGCTCAGGATGCTTTGGGAAGCAACATGGGAGGACATTTTTATGGCTTGGGGGCAGCAACAGCGTCCCTGGGAAAACCACAGCAACACCGATAAGGCACCATCCAGAAAGGAAGCGGTGGTTACACTGGCCACTCACTAAAGTGAGACTGATTTTCCACTTTCAGGTGACTGGGCTATTTCTTAGACTAACCACTCTGCTGAAAACAGCTAGAAAATCTAGATAATAAGCAGAAGATCAGTTGTCTGGAGGCTCTGGGGAGACATGCTAAGTCAGCAAGGAGAAGAGATTCCAGAGAAAAGGCAAGTTCAGAAACATGGCCCCAACTTCAGCACCGCTGGGGTCTGGGAACCCACGTAGAGGTCCCGGTGCTGGGGCAGGACTGCAGACTCTGAGCCGCTCGTGTCCCTGTGAGGAGCTTCAGGGGGCAGACAGGGGACCCGGCACAGGCTCCCCGGAGGACCGACCAGAAGTGCCAGTGCCCAGAACGAAACAGACCAGGCCTCTCAAAGAGAGACGTCCACATCAGCCCACAGGATCAGGATAACTTACCAGAAGTAAGCCCAAGTACCTGCCTCAGCAAAAGTAAGTCCTATCTGCACAAAGTTAAAACCATCCAGAACTTCAATTATACTCAGTAATTTTAAACATGCAGGGCCTCTCTCGTCTTCTGAGATGGCCCACACTCAGTCCGTGGAGTGTGTTTCTCTCTAAATAAATCCACTTCTTAAGAAAAAAAAAAAGTATCTGGCATTTAATTAACAATCACCAGGGATATCAGAAGACAAGATCATTGGAACAGCAACCAATAGAAAAATACAAACTTTACAAAGAGAAACTCAGACGGCCTGGATATTATATTTGTCAGATAGGCGAAATTTTAAATAACTGATACGTTCAAGAAAATAGATGATTAGAGGCTGGAATGTATTTTAAAAGAATCGAATGGAGCTAAAATGTTTCTAGAACGGAAATGTTCAGTAACTGAAATTAAGAAATAAACAGGCGATTTAACAGCCAATTAGACGGTCGGAGTTTATGGAGGCGTCCTCTGCCGGTTCACACAAGGACAGGACTAGCCCTGGAGTCAAGGGCCTTCTTGGACTCTGCGCGGGCCCAGCCTCTCCCTTGTCCTGCCCAGTCCTCCCCAAGCAGATCGTGAGTCCAAGAACCAGGGCTGCAGGCTGGTCCTCTGCACGTCCCAGCACCCAGAGCACAGCCACACACGAAACAAACCCCAGACGTGTGTTTGCTGAAGCAGAGAAACGGGCCTCCAGCTCCGCAGAGCCCTGCGCTCAGTGAGTGACCCTGAAGGTGCACTGAAGGGGGTGCTGTCGGAAACGGGCCGTGCTCTGGACTCGCTCCCGAGCCTCTCGCCTGTCCGCATCTCCTTGCGCTATTTCTGGCAGCCCAACCCGGCACTGGTCTGTGCCCTCCTGGCTGGGGGTGGGGCCCAGCTGTTAGCAATGGCCCTGGGGAGGGGCAGCCGGATGCTGTGGTCAGGCTTCAGGAATGTTCAGCTGCCTCTGCTGGGCCCAGAACACAGAGGAGCTGCTGTCTGCGTGTTTTAGGCAGCTCTGGACACGTCCCCATCACACGGACTGAGCGCCCCCCTGCATCCCTCAGAAGGCCCTGAGAGGGTTCACCATGGGCAAAGTGCTCCCCAGGGAGGACTCGCTCCACCCAGGAGGACACTCTGTCTATCTGGGAGGACTCACTCTACCTGGGAGGACCCTGTCTACCTGGGAGGACTCTCTCTACCTGGGAGGACCCTGTCTACCTGGGAGGACTCTCTCTCTCTACCTGGGAGGACTCACTACCTGGGAAGACTCCCTGTCTCTGCCTGGGAGGACTCTCTCTACTGTGCCCTGGGTGGCATCCTCCCCCTGGCCGCTCCATGCTGGAGCTGTTTCCTGGAGAGCGCATTCTCTCTGCTTCCTTCCAGCATCCAGGACGGGGTGGGGGCCATTGATGAGGAGAGGACAGGGATGGGCTCGGGCTGTTCACCCACCGATTCAGAGACTGTGGCCCGGGGGGAGGGGAGGGAAGATTCCATGACAGGAGTCATGGGGAAGGTCTGGAGAGGGCAGAGGGGAGGGGGACCCGCAGGAACTGAGGCAAAGAAGGAATTAGAGAGGGGCCGCCACGGGGCTGCCGGGTCACCTTGGGAGGTGGAAAACCCCCTTTCTTGGGCTCAAGAAAACCATGTCAACATGCAAAGGCAATTAGTTCCCCACAAGAGTTTTCATTCCCTCTGGGCCGTCTGGATCTTGGGAAAGTGCCCATTGCCCCCCATCCCCCACTGCTGTCACCCCACCCGGCCAGCCCCCTGCTTTGCAGAGCCCACCCCCACCCCGGTCCCTGGAGTTCACCGTCCAGGTCCTCCTTCACAGGTCTCCATCTAAGAAGAGTCCAGCGCCTGGGGGTGGGCTGCTGCGGGCTGGGGTGCTCCCTATTTGGAGCATTGTCTCCAGGGCGTGGTCCCTTAACACAGGAGAAGACCCTACAGAGTTCCCCTCAGTGGAGCCCTTTCTGTGGGACAGGCTATCTGTGAGCCCCAGTGACCATCCTCTATCTCAGCCACCGCCTGACACTGGGGTGCACCATCAGAGACCCCAGAGGTGAGGGGACCCCACGCTGGCATCAGACAGGACTGTGGCCCAGTCCCTATCCAGCTCTTCACAACGTCACCCTTCACTTGGCAGATTTGGTGTTTGCATTCAGGGCTCATGTAGGAAGTGGGGAGGGGGTGAGGTCTGCTGGGGTGTCCCAGAAATCCCACAGCTAAGCATCTCTCCAGGGAGGGACTCTCCCACACGCTGAAGGAAGCATGTCCACAAATGCTGACGACAGGGTGTCAGTGATTGCGAAAAACAGCCGCAGCGCAAATGCCCGTTGAAAAGGAAGTGTGAGACGGGAAGACTCCCAGGAACAGCTGAGCGAGAGAAGCAAGCTGTGGGTGAGCACTTACAGGTGACTGTTCATGAGAACTAAAGCTGCATCCGTCAATACACACACACCCCCCATCTGTACAGGCACAGACACGCCGCGTGGGAGCCTGCTGAGGACAGCCACGGGGTAAGGGCCCTGGGGAGGACGGCGAGACGAGGGAGGGGTGCTCTGCTTAGAGTCCCACCCGGAGGAGGTGTGTGTCTGCTTCATGGGACATGGGGGGGGGGGGGGGCGGGCAGGGAGGCGGAAGGAGGTGCTGGGAGGGGGTAGTTCTCACCCAGCCCAGCCAGAGAGAGCCAGCTGGAGGGGTGTCCTGCTCCCAGCACTGAGTAGAGCGGGGACGAAGACACCACTGCTTCTTGCTTCTTTGAAATCTGCTAAAAGTAGGTGTCGGGAAAGCAGCTGCGAGGAGCCTTCCCCGACACCACGGTAACTGGCTGCCTGGAGCCCCACATCCACGTGATCCCACACACCCCGCCGACGACAGGCACCTGTTCCAAGGCCTGGGAGACCCAGAGCAGAAAGAAGGCCCAGCACTGGCCCAGACCCTTGCCTGCAGCCAGCGAGGGTGACAAGCCGGGTGCTCCATGCTGCCTGGGATGCCACGCACTCCCGAGGTCCCGCTGATCCAGCAGGGCCCCTGCTCACAGCACGGCGGGGCTGGGAGCACAGGGTGGGGTAGGGGGTGTTCTGCTTTTAAGTCAGGCTGCCTCTGAAGATGGCACGCCCTTGACCTAGGAGAATGGCAGGCAGGGCCTCAGACCAGCGGAGCCAGATCACAGCCTCGCCCTTTCGACAGCAGACTGTGAGCCCATCCTGCAATCATGGGGAACAAGAGCAAGCCCAGGTCCTCAGGCCTTGCCTCCCACACCAGCTGGGTGGGGAGCCTGTGTGCGGGGTGGGTTTTCCAGGCTTCCCGTCAGAGACGGCCCAGCGTCACTTAGTTCCTCTGGGTCCAGAGATGAGCTGAAATGATGGAGTGGATTTTTAAACCAGACGGACCTCTCCACAAAGGGAGGAGTGGTGGGACCTTCTTGGACCCAAGATCTCGGCAGGTTCGTAGGTCTGAATGCCGACAGGGAGGCTGACGGGGCCCCCACTGCCCAGGGCGGAGAGGATGAATTCTCCCCAGGCCCAGCCTCCCACCCCTGGGTCCAGGGCTGCGGAAGCTGGCAGGTGACACGGTCAGAGAGAGCTCAGGCCACGTGCGAGGAGTGGACCCACGAGGGGTAACCCAAACCCCGGATGTTGGGAGCAGAGGGGCAAGTGGGGTGCTGTGGGGTCACATCCATGGGGTGTGCAGGTCCCTACACACCCCCACTGTCTTCCACACTCTTTCCACACCCGGGGTGGACCCAGACTGGTGGAGACAGGCCGCCTGAGCCAGGAGAAGAATCAGAAAGGTGGAAAGGCTTTCGGCAAGGCCAGTGTGCACTGGGGTGGCACCGTGTCTGTGCACACGAGCGGGGATTGATCAGCCCCCACAAGGCCCCCCAGCACCCCCTCACCCCGTGGAGTCGGGCAGTGATCCCCCACCCACCATCCCTCTCCCCTATTCCAACAGCAGCAGCCACGTCAGGCCAGGCACTCTCTAAACCTGGCCTGTGTCCACGCCTCTGCAGTCACCCGACATCCCCGCAGAAATCTCTGCTTGCTTTCAGAGTGCTTCAGTGAAAGCTGGTGTGGAAGGAAAGCCCCCGCAGGCCTGTGATTCTGCACCACGGAGCTCTGGGCAGGGGCTCCTTGCGAGGCGAAGCCCCCCGCAGACACCACGGTGGGAGCAGGCTGGGCTGTGTACCGGGGCGGCCAGAGGGCGGGGGCCCCTCGCAGGAGAGGATCCACGTCCAGTGAGGATTCTGCTACACTGAAGCATCTTCATTCTCTGATGTTGATCTTAAGGATACGACATTTCTGTTTCTAGTTCATGAGATGAAAGCGACAGTTTGGGTATAAATGAAACACTTGAAAGTCTAGTGACGTGAATGCAGGTGGGAAAGGGGCAGAGAGAGGGCAGATATTCAACAAAATAATTAGCTGGGAGTTTGAGTGAAGGGACAGACCGCTCAGTCCCCCATCGAGGAACTTTCATCAGCCTGACAGTAAAACCAGACAAAACCAAGCTGGTAGGCAGTGTTAAATTTTGCTTTTTTCATTTAAAAGTAACAGGGATTGGCTTTTTCTTTTATTGTTTGAAAAGATCTCGTGCTCTTTATCAAAGAAAATCAAACAACATACATCGACCAAGAGAACAGTCTTTGTCCTCTGGCAAGCCCACCTGCCCCTGTAGTTGTTAGAGGGGCATCCCTGCCAGGTGGTGGGGGGCGAGGAAGGTAATAATCACCCCCCACTGCCTGCAAAGTTCTGCAGCAGAGCTGCTATCAAGGTAGCAATGTTAAGGAAAATGATGACTTTCTCATTTTAACATTTTCTTGCTATTTTTCTAACACCTTCCTTGTCCTCAGAACAGAGCTGATGCTGACTCTGGGAGTACCCATTTCCCGGGGCCGCCACAGCGAATGGCCACAGGGTCGGTGGCTGACCACGACAGAAATGTATCCTATTGCAGTCTAGAGCTTCCCCCCAGAGGCAGGGGCCACCCCGGCTGGGGTCCCTGCAGGAGCCCCCCCACCCCCGCCTGCCCAGCGCCTTCCCAAGGCCACTCTTCACAGCCTCCTTGATCCTGAATCTGCTCAATGGGTTTCTTGGTTCCATCCAAATCACTTGGTCCTTCCTGTCCTGGGAAGCCTCTGCTCGTGACATCATGACTTTGCTAATTAGTTGTCCAGTTCTGTGGTGAGAGTAAGCAGACAGGACAAATCCCCGGTCTGTGGCTGATGGACCCGGGAGCTGGACTCCCAGGCTTGGCCCAGCACTGGTACCTGAGATGCAAGTTTTCCAGGAGTGGCTGTTTGGAGCAGTATTGGTCCCGGGGACTAGGTCCACCCTGGGGAGGTGGGAGGATCCACCCGGCTAAACCAGGCTCTCTGAACCCCTGCAAGTGGTTCTGCCAGGCCCTGGCAGGCCCTGTGTCTTCTTCCTGTGTTGCTCTAGCCACCTGGCCCCCTTCACTCGCAGAAGAGAACGTGAGAGGTGAATACAGAGGGAAAGTCCGCCGTCCTCCCGACTTCACAGCCTCCACTAGCTCTTTCCTCTGGACTCAAATTGGGGGCAGTGCTGCCAGACCAGGACCAGAGGGCAGCGGGGTCCACCTCAAAGGACAGTGAGGGGCCAGGCAGCCCCGCAAGCACGTCACCTTGCCCATCATCATGGCAACCCTGGGAGGTTGAGCATCACTATCCACAAGTCCCAGGGGAGGCTGAAAGTCCTGCCCAGAGTAACAGGTGAACATCCACAACAGCGAGGGAAGGAAACTTCTGGAAACTCTCAGAGGCAATAGGTCACTTAACAAGAACAAAGATCAGCCTGCAGCAAAGAGTTCATCCGCACCCTGATTTGGGAAGACTCCAGAGTAACCCCTGCCTCGGGTTGAGGAGGGTCTTTCTGAACCTACCACAGGACAGATGTCTCACAGGCAGCATTGACAAGCTGGTCCTGAAGGTCAGCTGTTTCACTTGGAAATGCCACTTGGGACACAGTTTTCCACCATTTTAAAAGAGGCAATTATATGTATTACATGTCAACTCTAAATCCCCACTCAACACCAAATAAAACACAAGAGACCCCTGTGTAGAGACAAGTTCTGTTTGTGTAAGAAATGTTAGCACCACATCCTGCTGGGAAACAGCCTGGCTCTGACGCACAAGTGCCAGGAAAACCAGGAAGCATCCGAGAGGCAGCGACATCCAGGCCTTGCACCCCTTTGCTGACATTTGACACCCCCCTGTTTGACAGTCATCTGCATTTGACAATTACCTGCATGGAGGATAATTCAAGGCGTAGTTTTGCTTAAAATATTGCATTGCATTTTGAGGCTAGCAATGCAAATTTTTCCCTATATAATCAAACACCAACTTTGTATTGAGAGATACATACTTTCTACCAATTGTTATTAAAATCCAAGAGGCATTTACCAGGAAAACACTAACAGGGAGAGTCTGGGAAGTTGCCTTTATATAGCAATCAATCAATCAATCAAGCAGCAGACTTGAATGGAGAATAAAGACATGTACACGAGTTCTCAGAGAGTGTTCTTCACAGATTCTTTTTTAAAAGGAAATCACACAAAGATGTGGGCTTGTTTAATTGGTATTGACATACAATTCACATTTTATAAAATCCTGTTTCAACATGTACTAGTCAGTGGCTATTAGTATGTTCCTGCAACCATGTTCATTTACCAGCTGGGCCGCCAGGGAAGCCCAGGAACACTGGAGTGGGTAGCCTATCCCCTCTCCAAGGGATCTTCCCGACCCAGGAATCAAACTGGGGTCTCCTACATTGCAGGTGGATTCTTTACCACTAAACTAATTTCTGTTTCAAAGAATTGTCCTTTTCTGGACATTTCCATAAAATGGAAATATATATACAATATGTAGCCTTTATATATATATATATATTTTTTTTCAGTTTGCATAGCGTTTTTAAGCTTCATCCATGTCGTAGGACGTACACGGGGATAGCGGTGAATGTAACCTGAGGGGACTGGAGTGAAGGTGGGCAGCTGGGACTTCCCTGCCGGCCCACAGTTAGGACTCGGCGCCTTCACTGCTGGGACCCGGGGTTCGATCCCTGGTTGGGAAACTAAGATTCCCACAAGCCTCGCAGTGCAGACAAAGAGGAAACCTGAGCCCCCAGATTCTCCACCAGCAGCAGCACGGGAAGACAGCAGGGCCAGGCAGAAATGCAGCAGTGTGCGGGCATCACACAGGGTGAGTGCCTCGCTTCCAGACGCAGCATACCAGAATGCAGACGTCAGCAGCAGACAGACAAAAACCAGGCGTTCAGAGTGAAAAGCCGTCCTCGTGGGACAAGGCAAGGGAGCTGTAAACCAGAGCCTGCTTCAAAGTGCCCGTCAACACATCTTCACTGTGTGAACGTCCTCATTTCAGAGGGAAGCAGATGCTTTTTGCAACACTAGGAATTTAATAGAAAACATGGACAAACAAGACAGAAACAATAAAAGAAACATTTATGGCAGATAGTTCTAAATCTATTTAAATTCAGTGCTAATCAATGGAATACAAACAAAAGAGCACATTTTGTCTATCAACATTGCCAAGACTTTGAGAAACGATAGTGTTGGTGAGCTTAGGGTGAGAGATAAACTAATATTTGCCAACTAAAGGGAGAATCAATACAGTATTTCTAGAAAGCTAGTTGGCAAATGTGTAGAAAGAAACTTAAGTTGTTTACATACCTTGTCCCAGAAATTCCATTTCCAGAAATTAAGTTAAACAAATAACAAGAAATTCAAACACATATATACAAAGATAATCTCCACCTCATTGTGTAAAACAACACAGACTCTATTGCGATCTTTGCGTCCATCAACAGGGCAGGTTGGACAAAACAGGACATATCTGGGCACTCAAGTGTCCTCAGGTCTCTAAAAAAGGTTCAAGAACTTGGGCAACTCGGGAAAGGCTCTGAAATCAGTTAACTGGGAAAAAGCACAATTCTGAACAGCCTACAGTGTATACTCTCAACTCTACACACACACACACACACACACACACACACTCGCAGAAATATCACATACAACGAACTTCTTACACCAGTGTTGAGAGGCTGGGTTAGATCTGGGCAGCCCCTGACACCCAGACCCCAGCGGCTTGCTCAGCCAGGAGCCCCCGTGCTTCACACCAGGGCCCACCAGGGTCAGTGGAGAGGCTGGTCTGAATCACCCTCCTTGTCAGCCTCCACAGGAAACATGGCCAGTCTTGGCAGAGCAGAGGGAAAGGGCCCCGCTGGCCCTTGGACACCTCTCAGAAGTGACCACGATTCTCCTGCTCGTGTTTGCTGGCCAAAGACGGCACACAGCAGCCTCAGAGTGGACAGCCCAGGATGCATGATGCTTCCACGGGACAGTCTGTCTTGAAGACAGACGGACAGCAAGACAGTCACTTCCTCAGTCTTCATGTTGCCTCCTCTGACCAGGGAAGGGCGGCCGAGTGAGGCTGAGACCACCCCGGCTGTGCCTGACACGTTCCTCCTCGCCTTACCCTGGTGATCAGCACTCATCGCGGGCATGTGGCCGTCCGGAATAAGCACTGGCTTTCCCAGCATCCCTACCACTGCTGCGGTGGACGTGTGACTCTATTCTGTCCCAGGGGTGTGAGCGGAAGTGCACATGGATGGTCCAGAGTGTGCCCTGTGAGAGCAGGGCCCTGCCCATCAGGGCCCTCCAGCGAGAGCCAACCCAGGGTGTACAGGGTGGGCATGAGCGGCCTCAGACCACGCAGGCAGAGGCAGGGCCCAGGACGCAGGGGCAGAACAGGACCAGCTCCCCCCTGTCCCCAAGGAGGCGTAGCGTCCTGGGTCCACCCATGAGGCAGGCCGCTGCACTGTCTGAATCCCTGAGATTCCGAGATGTTGTTAAAGCCGCCATGCTTAACCTGAAGCATCTTACGGGTGGTGTGTAAGAGGTGAGCGTGACTCCCGGGCGTCTCACCCACAGCTCAGGCTGCACCAAGGACTCTGCTGACCCCACGGAGGCTTGGGGGTCACCCCGAGGAGAGTCTTTAGGGCCACCCTGGTTATTTTAGAACAAGCAGACTGACTGAGGGTGTGAGGAGGGCTGACCGAGAGGCCCTGAGGTTGGAAGAACCCCGCCCGTCCATCTGCGGCCGGCCCACACTGGGACCAGTGCTGAACGCAGCGGGGATCACGCCCTCGGGGGTGAGAGGCCAAGCGTTCACTGTGTTCTGAGTCACCAAGATTACAGGGTGTGGATCGCTACACGCTTCGTCCTGTTTTTTCCTTAGTCCCGAACGCGGTGCTGGTTTCCTGAGGTTTCCAGGCCTGCTCCCGCCCTCCTGCCTGTCCGTGGCTGCCTGCCTCGGCCGCCCCCGCTTCCCACGGTCTCTCCCCATGTGGGACCCACCCAGAGGGTGGCTCCCAGGAGCTCCCCGATGCCCCGCGTCCTCCAGCCCTACCACGGACACCTGGCCCCGTCTCAAAGCTCCGGCTCCATCCCCGTCTGCAGGATGGGGGTGGGAGGGGCTTACAGCAGAGGGGTCAGAGGGGGTCCCCAGCCCCCACACGCCACTCAGTCTACACCTGGGGATACACTGCCCACGGGGGCAGGCAGCTTGGGCCTTGCCTTCTGCTTTCCTGGGTGGTGATGGACATGGGTTGAACTGTGGGTCCTGGGCACCGGAAACGGGGAGTGTGACCTTACAGACATGGTTAACATAAGGCTCCTGAGCCGAGAACATCCTGGATTAGGTGGGACCTCAACCCAAGCACCGTGAAGAGTGGGACTGTAAGAACGCAGAGCGCAGAAGAATTGATGCTTTCGAACTTGGTGTTGGAGGAGACTCTTGAGAGTCCCTTGGACTGCAAGGAGATCCAACCAGTCCATCCTAAAGGAAATCAGTCCTGGGTGTTCACTGGAAGGACTGATGTTGGAGCTGAAGCTCCAATACTTTGGCCACCTGATGGAAGAACTGACTAATTTGAAAAGACCCTGATGCTGGGAAAGATTGAGGATGGGAGGAGAAGGGGACGACAGAGGATGAGATGGTTGGATGGCATCACCGACTCAATGCACATGAGTTTGAGCAAGCTCTGGGAGATGGTGATGGACAGGGAGGCCTGGCGTGCTGCGATTCGTGGGGTCGCAAAGAGTCAGACACGACTTGGCAATCGAACAGCAGCAACAACCCTAGCATGGGTGTCGTTACCCGAGAAGGAAGAGGCAATTCAGGACTCCAGTACCTGGAGGGAAGAAGCCACGTGGAGGCAGAGCCAGAGACTGGAGGGACGTGACCACAATCCAGGGATACCTGGGGCCTCCTGGGGGCCCCAGGACTGGAAAAGGGCCTCCAGAGGGAGCTCGGGCCTGGGCCAGCCTGGCCTCTTCCGGCCCCCAGAGCTGCGAGAGGACAAACTGTCAGGGAAGGCCCCGCCTGTGCTGCCGTGTGCTGGCTGCCCTAGACGCTGATGCAGGGTGAACTCGGCCTGCTCCCCAGGGCCCCGATGACAAGGTCAGTCGTGGGAGCCAGGACTCAGGCTGCTGAGGAGACCCGAAACCACCTGGCCTTCAGATGGACTTGCAATGCCGTCAGCTGTTCCCCATGGGGGCCCCGGTCCAGCATTGGGTCCAGGCCCCTCCCTGCAGGCAGCCTGGAAGTCCTTCGGGGCTACAGCTGGGGGTGCAGAGGGTGGAGGCCACCGTAGGAAGAGTGTGCAGGAACCCCCTATAGTCTAACATCTGTGGGTGTTGCTGGATCAGGGCGGTTCTCACCCGAGAGTTGATTCTGAAGTCAAATGAGGTTTATTGGCAGAGAAAAAGGAAGCTTCAGATGATGCCTGGGAGAAGCTCAAAGGGCTTCCCATCACGGGCCAGCCCTGCTCCCTCCCCGGGTCACACAGACTCGGGGTGGGGGTGGTGGTGGGAGCTGCTCTCCAGACCAGGGCCCACCCCAGGCTCCCAGGCCAGGCCGCCCAGCTCCCAGCCGGGTCACACGGGCACAGGGTAACAGTGGGAGCTGCTCTCCAGACCAGGGCCCACCCCAGGCTCCCAGGCCAGGCCCGCCCAGCTCCCGCCCGGGTCACACGGACTCGGGGTGGGGGTGGCGGTGGGACCTGCTCTCCAGACCAGGGCCCACCCCAGGCTCCCAGGCCAGGCCCGCCCAGCTCCCGCCCGGGTCACACAGACACAGGGTAACAGTGGGAGCTGCTCTCCAGACCAGGGCTCGTCTCTGCCTCATGTCTCAGGCCAGGGAAGCTGAGCTGCAGGAGGCCGTCTTGGCCCCCCTTCCCTCCCCTGATGTGCTGGGACCCAGGCCCACATGGCTAACACCCACATCCACTTGAGAGAGTTAATTCTTGGGTAGGTTGATAAGGAGTCCAGGGCCCTCAAGGAGGAGAAAGGGACAAACTTTTTTTTCTACAACCCATAAGACGTTTTCTCTTTAGGCCCAGAGCTAATGATTATACAGCAAAACAACTCCTCTTACTCAAGGGTATGTGTTCCTTAAGCTCTGTGCTAATGACTGTATGACAACCATGTATCCTGCTGGAGGACATGTTTCTCCTTCTCAACAGGAAGCTTCTGACTAATCCTGTCATCTTAAGAAGCAAGTGCGGGACTGGGTCTGCTAAGACCTTCCTATTGTTCGTAACCAACTGAGAAAGTACGTAAGGCCTTGGTAAGAGCGGCCAGTGGGTCACTCTCTGCCCCTGGCTGATGTCTAGGTCAGAAGCTTCCTGTGTCCCTTTTTCACTGTAATAAAACTCCTGCCTCTGGAAGCTCTGAGGGCCTGCAGCCGTGTCTCTGGTCCCAAACTGAAAGCCTCTCCTTCGGAGATCACAAACCTGGCACCATCACCAGAAGCTGTCACATTCAGTGGTGACCAGGGTCTCGGACACTGAGTCTGGCAGGGCAGTGCCTGGCCTCAACACCTCCAGCTCTTGGCCTGGAGCCCCCAGTCTTGGATGGGGGTGCTGTCCAGGTTCCACCTCCCTTGAGCCAAGTGCCAGCCCCTGCCAGGGGCCTGAGCTGGGCTCAGACACTCGGCCTCCCCTGGGGTGGTCAGCGCTGCTTCTGGGCAGGGCCATCAGGAATGGCGAGGGGCTGGGCGCGGGCCCTCCCCACGAGGCTTCTTCCCTCTGGCCCACGCGGCTGCAGATTCCAGACGCAGGGCCTCTGCGGGCGCCGGGGAGGGCCGCACGCTGGTCCCGGCAGCATCTGCCCAGCCGAGCCTGCTTAAAGGGACCTTGCGGTCGCTGCCCGCCCAGGGCGAGGCTGGGTGGTGTGGTCAGATGGCCCTCCCAGGGTGGGTGCGCAGGATGAATGGGACTCTGTGTGAGCAAGGAGGGGACACGGGGCAGCCCTGCAGGACGAACCTCCTCCCAGCCCACTTTCCACGCTCCGAGGCGAACGTGACCTTTCAGGGCTCTCTGACCCCAGAAGGAAGGAGACGTTCCCGCAGGGTGAGGCCAGCCCCAGGGCCACACTGGGCCAGTGTTTGCAGCTCTCTCCACCCCAGGCCTCCCAGAGACACGCTGGAGGGGACCTGGGACCTGGCCCGGGAGGCCCCCGGCCGCGGCCCCTCCCACCCACTGTGGGGTCTGGTTTTCGAGGGCGAGTGAGAAGCCCTTGGCATGCCAGCCCCAGGAGAAGGGAGCTTCCTGCCTGGAGGGACAGGGTCGGTCCCTGCCCCAGGTCAGCACCCAGCCCCTTTCAGGCTCCAAGCACTGGGCATTTCAGGGCAGGGCATGTCTGAATGCCCACCAAGACAAGGGGTCCCCACCCTCCACCAGAGAGAAGGCGGGCCTAGTGGGCACCAGAAAGGAGCCTGGCTGGAGAGAGGCAGATGGGCCCCGGGGAGGCCTGTCCTCTGTGCCCTGGTTTCTGACTCCCTGAAAGCCCTTTGTTCCACCCCAGGAACGGGGCCAGGCCCCAGTCCTGACACTGCACCCCCCATGGCCCGTGAGATCCACACTGGGTCCCTGAGCCGTCACAGCCCGTGTGACAGGGACACAGGGCGGGACAGAGTAGGGGCCCCCACCACGGCCAGGCCCACCCACCCCCCTCACCTCCCCTCCAGTCATGGCTCAAATGTCTAATTATTGCAACGACTCTTGAGCCCCAGTTTTAAACTTCACTTCCCCAAACACCCCTCCGGCACGGGCATCTCCGGGAGCCAGGCTGGTGGTATCCCCGTCAGGAGCTGGCTCCCCGTCCGGGTTCCTACTGAGAAATGGACGCGAGTCCATCCCGGGAGTCCTGGGAGGCGGGAGAGGACAGTGATGGGGGCAGACACAGCCTCTCTGCCTCCTCGGCGGCTCCTACTTCCAACCCCGCCAGGCCGCCCAGCTCCCCAGACCCTCCTTCCAGGCGTCACCAAGGTGCTGGGCGACAGGAGCCGCTCAGCCCGGCCGCCCAGGCTGGAGACGCTCTGACGCCAGCGTCCCCCGGACCCTCTCTGTGAACACCCATCAGGGCTTTGCTGCTGGGCCCCAGGCATGCGGGGCTTGGAGAGCAGCCCTGGCCCCGGGTGGTCGGGGTCCCGGGAGGCTGGGGGAGGGCGTGTGGGGATGAGCGACCCAGGAGGCAAGCGGGGGGCGCCCTGGGCACCACCAGGAGGGCTCTGTGGAGCCGGAGGCGGCTCCCGGTCACCCCTGCCTGTGGGCCAGCCCCGTGGACGCGAGGGGCACGCGGAGGCTCCTCCCGTCTGAGAATGCTGCCACCCCCACCCCTGTCCCCATCAGCAGAGGGAGGACGGGGACAGAGGGTCAGCACCCCCGGTGGGTAAGCCCCTCCTCCAGCCAGCGAAGAGGCTGAAGACCCCTAGCCAGGTTAGGGTTTGGGTTAATGACCCCGCCCCCGCCAGGGAGAATGCCGGTCTGGTGGGGATGGCGGTGATGGGGGTGACAGCAAGTCCTCTGGGGGCTCCCCACCTCAGGAGAGGGCCAGGGAGGCCGGAAGCCACTTTCTACCCCAAACCCAGGTGGCCAGAGGCTACCACAGGCCAGGGCTGAGCCCAAGGCAGTGCTCGGTTTCAGGGGGCCCTGAAGTGACCCTGATGTGAGAGTTGGACCATAAAGAAAGCTGAGCGCTGAAGAACTGATGCCTTTGAACTGTGGTGTTAGAGAAGACTCTTGAGAGTCCCTTGGACTGCAAGGAGATCCAACCAGTCCATCCTAAAGGAAATCAGTCCTGAATATTCATTGGAAGGACTGGTGCTGAAGCTGAAGCTCCAATACTTTGGCCACCTGATGCGAAGAGCTGACTCCTTCGAAAAGACCCTGATGCTGGGAAAGATTGAAGGCAGGAGGAGAAGGGGACGACAGAGGATGAGATGGTTGGATGGCATCACTGACTCAATGGACATGAGTTTGAGCAAGCTCCAGGAGTTGGTGATGAACACGGAAGACTGGCGTGCTGCAGTCCATGGGGTCGCAAAGAGTTGGACATGACTGAGCGACTGAATTGAACCCTAAAAATTATTATTTCAAAAGGCAATCAATTTGAAAATTGTGACTAAGATGCTTTACATCTTTTTACTACATCTTCAAAATCAAGTGTGGACTTTATTTCCAACACATCTCAAGTTCACTTGACAAGCCTCATTGCAGCAACCGGTGAGGCCAGCGGCTGCCCTGGTGGACGGTGCAGCTTCCAGGGCAAGGGGGAAGGATGAGGCTGACCTCACGCCCCCGGAAACATTACCACCTGAGGAACAAAACAGAAAGGATGGCAGAGAAACTGAGAGCAAGCCCTGTGCAGTCCTGACCTGAAGGCCATTCTGCGTCTGGACTTCTCAGCACAGCGAGTCAGTCATTTCCTAATTGCTTCAGCCCATTGGAGCTGCATTTTCCGGCCAAACCCAGAAGCCTTGCTGTCAACCAGGGTCACTAGCTGAGAGGGTCACCCCTTTGATGGGGTCCAGCTGGCTTTTGAGGGGCCTCAGGCAAATTTTGGGGGTCCCCGCTTCTTTCAGAGAAAAGAAAGATTACAAGTACAGATCAGGTGAGGGGCTTTGTGAGGGCTGTCTGCAAACGAGGCCCTGAGGCTTGAGCTGTGATAACCACGCACAGCGCTTTTGCCTCTGGCCGTGGGTCTCTGGGCAGACCCGGGAGATGCTCAAGTCACCTGCTTCGCCAGGATTCCTTCTCAACCCTAACCCTAACCCTAAGCTCTTTATAGCTGGTTTCTTAGTATCACTGGGCGTATTCGTCCTATAAAGTTCTGACCAGGTTTTTTCATTTTATTGTGTTTATTAGGGACTTTAGGTCCCTTTTAGGGATTCAGCATCTTAGTCCTTTTTAGGGCTTCCCTGGAGGCTCAGACAGTAAAGAATCTGCCCGTGATGCCGAGAGACTGGAGTTTGATCCCTGGGTGGGGAAGATCTTCTGGAGAAGTGAATGGCAAACCACTCCATTATTCTTGCCTGGAGAATTCCGTGGACAGAGGAGGCCGGTGGGTTCCATGGAGCCACAAAGAGTCGGACACAACTGAGACGCTAACACTTCCACTATTTAAGTGCACAGTTCTGTGGCTTATCAGGGCTTCCCTATCAGGACTTCCCTGGTAAAGAATCCGCCTGCAATGCAGGAGATCCGGGTTTGATTCCTGGGTCAGGAAGATCCACTGAAGAAGGACAAGGCTACCCACTCCAATATTCTTGGGCTTCCCTTCTGGCTCAACTGGTAAAGAATCCGCCTGCAATGTGGGAGACCTGGGTCTGGTCCCTGGGTTAGGAAGATCCCCTGGAGAAGGGAATGGCTACCCACTCCAGTATTCTGGCCTGGAGAACTCCATGGACTAAGTCCACGGGGTCGCAAAGAGTCAGACACAGCTGAGCGACTTTCACTTTCTGTGGCATTAAGTGCAGTCACTCTGCCGTCCAGCCGTCACCGCCGTCATCTACGGGGCTCTCTCCATCTTGTAAAACTGAAACTTCACGCCCGTTAAACAAGAACTCCCTGCCCCGCAGCCCCCAGCAGCCAGCCTCCTACCCTAACCCTTTATGGTTTGGTCTCCCTTGTGTATGGGATCAGACCGTATTGGTCTCTGGGTCTCTGGCTAATCTCACTCAGGTCCGCCATGCAGAAGCCTGTGTCACAGTTTCCTTACTTCCAAGGCTGAATAATGCTCCACTATGTTTAAACCACATTTTGCTTCTCCATCCACTTGTCAGTGGACACTTGGTATACTTCCACGTTTTGGCTATTCTGAATAATGCTATTATGACCAAGAGTGTACAAATATCTCTTTGAGTCCCTGTTTTCAATTCTTTTGGCCTTTTCCCAGAAGCAGAATGGCTGCATCATATGTTAATTCTATTTTTAATTTTTTGAGGACCCAACATGCCATTTTCTATACCAGATGTGCCGTTTTACATTCCCACCAACAGTGCACACATGTCCCCCTACCCTATCTTAGTGACAGTAGCCATCTTAATGGGTATGAGGTGGTATCTAACTGTGGTTTTTACTTAAATCCCCAGTGGTCAGTGAGGCTGAGCATCTTTTCATGTGCTTATTGGCCACCTGTGTATCTTCTTGGGAGAAATGACTGTTCAATTCCTTTGTCCTTTGTTTTTTAGATTGGATTGTTTGTTTTGTTGCTGTCGTTGAGTTTTAGGGGCTCTACATATTAACTCTTTATCCCATGTAGGATTTGCAAATATTTTCTCCCATTCTGTGGGTTACCTTTATGCTCTGTTGATATTATATTTTGCTGCACAATTTTTTAAAACTTTCATGAAATCCAATTTGTCTATTAATATTTTTGCTTTATTGCCCATGCTCTTCATGTCATGTCTCATCACCAAATCCCATGTCATGAAGCTTCTGCATTACGATTTCTTCAAGGGTTTTATAGTTTTAGGTCTTACATTTAGGTCTCTGATCCATTTTGAGTTAATTTTTGTGTATGGTGTTAGGTAAGAGTCCAATGTCATTCTTTTGTGAATATTCAGTATTCCTCACATTATTTGTTGAAAAGATCATCTATTCCCCATTAAATGGCCTTGACATTCTTATCAAAATGTATTTGACCATGTATACGGATGTGAGAGTTGGATCATAAAGATGACTGAGTGCCAAAAAATCGATGCTTTTGAACTGTCATGCTAGAGAAGACTCTTGAGAGTCCCTTGTACTGCAAGGAGATCCAACCAGTCCATCCTAAAGGAAATCAACCCTGAGTATTCGTTGGAAGGACTGATGCTGAAGCTGAAGCTCCAATACTTTGGCCACCTGATGTGAAGAGCCGACTCATTGGAAAAGACCCTGATGCTGGGAAAAATTGAGGGCAGGAGGAGAACGGGGTGACAGAGGATGAGATGGTTGGATGGCATCACTGATTCAATGGACATGAGTCTGAGCAAACTCTGGGAGATAGGGAAGGACAGGGAAGACTGGCATGCTGCAGTCCATGGGGTCGCAAAGAGTTGGACATGACTTAGTGACTGGATGGGGCTTCCCTGGTGGGTCAGATGCTAAAGAATGTGCCTGCAATGCAGGAGACCCAGGTTTGATCCCTGGGTTGGGAAGATCCCCTGCAGAAGGGACTGGCAATCCTCTCCAGCATTCTTGCCTGGAGAATCCCATGGATAGAGGAGCCTGACGGGCTGCAGGTCATGGGGTTCCAAAGAGTCTGACATGACTGAGCCATTAACACTTTCACTTTCAGTGACTAAACAACATGATGGTTTGTTTCTGGGCTCTCTGTCCTACTGCATTGGTCTGTAAGTTGTCTTTGTGCTAACACTGCACTGTTTTCATCACTGTAGCTTTATAGTAAGTTTTGAAAGCAGGAATTGTTTAAGTCCCTTCAGTTCAGTTCAGTCACTCAGTCGTGTCTGACTCTTTGCAACCCCATGAATCGCAGCACGCCAGGCCTCCCTGTCCATCGCCAACTCCCGGAGTTTACCCAAACTCATGTCCATTGAGTCAGTGATGCCATCCAACCATCTGTATTCTTTTTTAAGATTGTTTTGACTCTTCTAGGTTCCTTGAGATTCCATGTGAATTTTAGCCTGGGTTTTTCTTATTTCTGTAAAGAAGTCATTGGAATTTTGATCAGGACAATGTGTAGATTGCTTTGGGTAATATTGGCATCTCAATAATTTTAAGCTTTCCAATCAATGAATATAGGATATGTTTTTGCTTATTTAAGTCTTCTGAGACTTCTTTCAGCAATATTTTGTCACTTAAATTGTACAAGTCTTCCACTTCCTTGGTTAAGTTTACTCCTAAGTATTTTAGAGAAATGCAACTGGTTTTTGTGTGTTGACTTGTGTTCTGATACTTTGCAGAATTCATTTATTAACTCTAACAGGTTTTTTGTGGAATATTTAGGACTTTCTACATGTAAAATCATATCTACTGTGAAGTGTTATTATTTCACTTTTTCTTTTTCAGTTTAGATAACTTTTATTTCCTTATCTTGCCTAACAGCCCTGAAATTTGCAGTACTATGTTGAATAGAAGTGGCAAAAATGGACATACTTATGTTGTTCCCCATCTTAGTGGAAAAGCTTTGAATCTGTCACTACTGAGTATGATGTTTGCTGTGGGCTTCTCATATATGGCTTTTATTACATTTAGTAGTTTCTTCTATTCCTAGTTGATTGAGTGTTTTGTCATGAAAGAGGGCTGAATTTTGTCGAATGCATCAATTAGGATAGTCATGCGGTTATCCTTCCTTCATTCTGTTATTGTGCTGTATTACATTGATTGATTTTGGTACCTTGAACTATCCTTGCATTCCAGAAATACACCCACTTGGTCACGGTGTATAATCCTTCTAACATGCTGCTGAATTCCACTTGCTGGCCTTTTCTGAGGACGTTTGCATCAGTGTTCATAAAGGATACTGGTCAGTAGCTTTCTTACAGTGTCTTTGTCTGGTTTTGGTGCCAGGGTAATGCTTGTCTCACAGAATGAGTTAGAGCATATTCCCTCTTCTCCTTGTTTTGAGAAACTTTGAGGAGGATTGGTATCTGCTCTTCTGTGTTTGGTAGAATTCAAGTTAAACCATCAGGTCCAGGACTTTTCTTTGCAAGGCAATGTTTAATTGCAGGCGTACCTTGCTTTTTTGCACTTGCCATCATTGCACTTCACAGATACTGTAGTTTTTGCAGACTGAATGTTTGTGGCCAACCTGTGTTGAGCACGTTTATCAGCAGCATTTTTCCAACAGTGTTTGCATATTTTGTGTCTCTGTGTCACATTTTGATAACTCTTGCAATATTTCAAACTTCTCCATTCTTACTGTATTTCCTATGGTGATCTGTGATCTGTCATCTTTGATGTTACTATTGGTGCCGCAAATGTGATGGAAACAGCCAGAGAACTAGTAGACCCTGAAATGTGACTGAATTGCTTTAACCTCATGACAACTTGAACAAATGAGGAGTGGTTTCTTACAGATGAGCAAAGGAAATGATTTCTTGAAATGGAGTCTATTCCTGGTGAAGATGCTGTGAAAACTGTTTAAATGATAGCAAAGGACTTAAAATAATCTCATAAACTTTGTTGACAAAGCAGCAGCAGGGTTTGAGAAGACTGACTCTAATTCTGAAAGGAGTTTAATGGTGGGTAAAATGCTATCAAACAGCATTGCATGCTACAGAGAAATCTCTCATGAAAGGAGGAGTCAATCAATGTGGCAAATGTTATTGCTTTCTTATTTTAAGAAATTGCCACCGCCACCCCCAACCTTCAGCAACCACCATGCTGGTCAGTTGGCGGCCACCAACACAGAGGCAAGACCCTCCTCCTGCAGCAAGGTGACAACTTGCTGGAACCACGTCCACAATATCGCCGAGGTCTGCCGGTACTGATTCAATGCCAGGTACTGATTCAATGTAGTTGCAGGTCTGTTCAGTTCGGTTCAGTTCAGTTGCTCAGTCGTGTCCAACTCTTTGAGACCCCATGGACTGCAGCATGCCAGGCCTCCCTGTCCATCACCAACTCACGGAGTTAACTCAGGTCTGTTTAGATTCTCTATTTCTTTGTGATTTAGTCTTACCAGGTTTTGAGTTTCTAGGAATCTTTACATTTCATCCAGGTTATCCAATTTGTTGCTGTTCAATTGTTCATAGTACTCTATTATAACCCCTTTTATTCCTACAGAATCAGTAGTAATGTCTCCATTTTCATTTTTTGTTTTTGTAATTTGAGTCTTCCCTCTTTTACAATTCATCCAGCTAGCTAAAAACTGCCTATTTTTTAAGCTCTGAAAGGAATCAACTTTTAATTTTAATACTTTACTCTACGTTTTTCTATTCATGATTTCATTGATCTCTGCTGTAATCTTTATTATCATCTTACTGCTATTAGCTTTGGTTTGGTTTATTTTTCCCCTAGTTCCTCACATTGTAAAGTTAGCTTTTTGATTTGAGGTCTTTCTTGTTTTTTCCCAATTGAATTGGGATGTTACTGGCATAAACATTGTGTTAGTTTAAGGTGTACAACTGGACATGGAACAACAGACTGGTTCCAAATAGGAAAAGGAGTACGTCAAGGCTGTGTATTATAACCCTGCTTATTTAACTTATATGCAGAGAACATCATGAGACAGGTGGGCTGGATGAAGCACAAGCTGGAATCAAGATTGCCAGGAGAAATATCAATAACCTCAGATATGCAGATGACACCATCCTTACGCAGAAAGTGAAAAGGAACTAAAGGGCCTCTTGATGAATGTGAAAGAGGAGAGTCAAAAAGTTGGCTTAAAGCTCAACATTCAGAAAACTAAGATCATGGCATCTGGTCCCATCACTTCGTGGCAAATAGATGGGGAAACAATGGAAACAGTGGCTGACTTTATTTTCTGGGGGCTCCAAAATCACTGCAAATGCTGATTACAGCCATGAAATTAAAAGATGCTTACTTCTTGGAAGAAAAGTTATGACCAACCTAGACAGCATATTAAAAAGAAGAGACATCACTTTGTCAAAAGGTCCATCTAGTCAAGGCTATGGTTTTTCCAGTAGTCATGTATGGATGTAAGAGTTGGACTATAAAGAAAACTGAGCCCCGAAACATTGATGCTTTTGAAGTGTGGTGTTCAAGAAGACTCTTGAGAGTCCCTTGGGCTGCAAGGAGATCCAACCAGTCCACCCTAAAGGAAATCAGTCCTGGGTGTTCATTGGAAGGACTGATGCTGAAGCTGAAACTCCAGTACTCTGGCCACCTGATGAGAAGAGCTGACTCATTTGAGAAGGCAGGAGGAGAAGGGGACGACAGAGGATGAGATGGTTGGATGGCATCACCGACTCAACGGACATGAGTTTGAGTAAACTCTGGGAGTTGGTGATGGACAGGGAGGCCTGGTGTGCTGCAGTCCATGGGGTTGCAAAGAGTTGGACACGACTGAGTGACTGAACTGAACCGAACTGAAGACGTACAACGTAATGATTTGACATATGCAAGTAGTGAGAAACGATTTTCACACATTTGGTTAACATCCTTCACCTCACAGTTACATTTTTTTTCTTGTGATGAGAACTTTTTAAGATCTACTGTCTTGTGTGCTCAACTGCTTCCGTCACGTCCTACTCTTTGCAACCCCCTGAACTGTAGCCCACCAGGTTCCTCTGTCCATGGGATTCTCCTGGAAAGAACACTGGTGTGGGTTGTCACTTCCTTCTCCAGGGGATCTTCCCGACCCAGGGATCGAACCCAGGTCTCCCACACTGCAGGCGGATTCTTGACCACTGAGCCCCCAGGGAAGCCCTTCTGCAGTCCTGGTGACTTTCAAGTATACACTGTGGCAGTGTTAACGGCAATCACTGTGCGGTACCCGACGCATCCAGAGCTTGTTTATCTTGTAACTGGAAGTGTGTGCTTTGCGAGCACGTTCATCATGTTCTCCAGCTCCCACCTCAGACCTTTGGCAGCCGCCTGTCTGCTCCTTGTGTCTAGGAGTTCAGACTTTTTTAGGTTCCATATATAAGTGAGATCACACAGTATTCACCTCTCTGTCTGATGTGTGCCACTTAGCATAACTCCCTCAAAGTTCACCCACATTATTGCATGTGGCGGTGTTTCCTCCTTTTTATGGCTCTGTAATGTTTATTGTGTATACATTTTTATCCACTCATCCACTGGATGGACACTTGGGTTATTTCCATGTCTTGGCTACTGTAACTAATGCTGCAATAAACACGGGGGGGCGGGTACAGGTATCTTCAGTGTATTTGGACATATAGCAGAAGTGGAACTGCTGGATCACATGGTAGGCCTATTTTTAATTTTGGGGGAGACCTCTATACTGCTTTCCATAGTGGCTGCACCAATTTATATTCCCACCAATAATGTGTAAGGATTCCCCTTTCTCTACATCCTTGCCAGCACTTACCTCTTCTCTTGCTTGTGATAACCATTCTAAGTATGAGGTGATAGCTCATTACGTTTGATTTGCATTTGTCTGACGATTAGTGACGCTGAGATTTGTCTTTTAAGGCAAGCACTTATGACTGTAGATTTCCCCTTTAGCACTGCTTTTGCTGCACCCTGTAAGTTTGCATGCCAAGCTTTCATTTCCTTTCATCTTTGAGTATTTTCTCATTTTACTTGTGAGTTCCTTTTCTTGATCTACCGGTTGTTTAAGTGTGTGTTGCTTAATCTCCACAATTTGTGAATGTTCCAGTTGACCTTCTGTTACTGATTTCTAACTTCATCCCATCATGGTCAGAGACGATGGTCTGTATAATGTCTATCTTTTAAAATCTATTGATTCTTAATTTGTGGCCTGACAGATGGTTTATCCTGGAAAACATCCCATGAGCACTTGAGAAGAACCTCTATACTGTTGTTGCTGGGTGGAGTGTTCTGCATATGTCTATTGGAACTGGTTAGTTATTGCGCTATGTCCTCTATTTCCTTACACATCTTCTGTCCAGCTGTTCCGTCCATTATTGACAGTGAGATATTGAAGTCTCCAGCTATCATTACTTAACTGTCTATTTCTTCCTTCAGTTCTGATAGTTTTTGCCTCTTACATGCTATGGTCTGTCAGAAGCATAAGGGTTTATAATTATTAAATCTTCCTTCCTTATTGAGCTTTTATTAATATTTAACATCCTTTGTCCCTCGCAGTCTTTTTTGGTTTGGAGTTTCTTGCAGCATGGCCACCCCTGTGCTCTTTCAGTTACTACTTGCACAGAATACCTTTGTCCATCCTTTTCCATCCTATTAATATTTGTGTCATTAGATCTCAAGTGAGTCTCGTGTAGACAGCATATAGTCAAATCATGAGTTTTTATTCATTCTGCCAGTCTCTGTTTTTGATTGGAGAGTTTAACCCACTTACATGTAAAGCAATTACTGATAAAGAGTGACTTACTTTTGTCATTTTGCTGTTTGTTTTCCACCTGACTTAGTGCTTTCCACCCCACCCCCCCATTTCCTGCATCACTGTTTGTGGTTGTTTTTTGTGCTGAAACATTCCCATTCCTCCCTCATTTCTGAATGTTGCATTCTCAGCTCTGGCTTTGGCAGAACCTCATCCTTGAAGGGAGCTCGGTGGGCAGGCACACGCAGGTCACAGAGAGCAGGCTGTGTGCTCTCTGAGTGACACCCAGGGTCCGGGAGACTCCGCCAAGGTCTCTGCATCAGTGGTGGCTTAATGGCCGAACGAACGCGTGGACGCATTGTATGACCAGGGTGTCTCACAGCACCAAAGCGCACACACCAGCCCCAAAGCTGCAAAGAATCCAGTGAGCGCACTGCCCCTTCCTATCACAACTGGCAGAATAATGCCTCCCACGAAGGTATGCACGCCTCAGTCCCCAGAACCCGTGACTATGCGACCATCCACAACAAAAGACTTGATAGATGTGATCTAAGGGAAGGAGCAGGAGATCCAGATTGTAAGGGAGGGCCCAGTGTCGTCTCCAGGATCTTTCCAAGGGGAAGTGGGAAGTGGGGGGATCAGAGTCAGAAATGGAAGCAGGGGTGAGAAGGGGAAATGACAAAGCCCTGCCAGTGGCTTGGAAGACGACGGACGCGGCCACAAGCCAAGGAATGCAGGCACCTCCAGAAGCCAGAAAAGGCAAAGGAGTGGCTCCTCCCTCAGCACCTCCAGGAGGAAGGCAGAGCTGAAGACTCCTTGCTTTGAGGACTTCTGACTCAGAACTGTAAGGTGATACACTTGCGCTGCTTCAGGTCACTGCGCTTGTGACCATCTGTTGCAGCAGCCACAGGAACGTCTGCATGAGGGGTGTCCTGCAGGCCACCTGACCGTGACGATGCCGAAGGAAACCCAGAGCCCCGAGGGCCTCGAAGACTGCCGGCGGATGAGCCGCAGCGTCTCCTGGCTGCACTTCATGTGAGCACACGGTAAGGAGAACTAGGTGCACTGGAAGCTTCCGCATCCACTGAGCCTCCATTTCCCAGTGTGCAAGCTTCCTGCCCCTGGTGCGGGCACATCTGTGCTGAATTACTTTTGTGAAAAAAAAAAAAAAAAAGGCATGTGGGGACTGTGGCACGTTAATAGTAGCTTACAGTTGAGATCGTTTCAGGCCTTGCGCCACTCTGGAGAAAATGAATTGCAGCAGCAGAAGGTCTGGGGGATCGTCCGTGCACACGGGCTCCCCCAAGCCGGCCTCGCAAGCCGCCTCTGTCTTGTCAAGCGCCTCCCACCGTTGGTCGTGTGCAAACTGTTTGCATCTTGTTGGAATCCGATCCGGCTTGGGTTTCTTTCTACAAAGCCCTTGATGAAGACAAACCACGCCTGTTTTGTGTCAGCTGCTGTCTCTCCGCGGAAATCTGCTCCTCTGGGCTGTGTCTCTCCCCCCGACGTGGCTGCTCCTTTGTGGCTGACTGCACGCGGATGGCTGTGCCGCAGACCGGGAGGCCAGAGACAGGTGGGGGGCTATCTCCAGTGGGCGCATGAGGCTTAGGTGCTGAGCAGGAGCTCTGGGGGTGCCAGGATGAACAGAGCAAAGAGGATTCACACTGAGATGAGATTCGAGAGGTGTCGCTCCCCTGTCTGCGGTCAAGGCGTGCTTTCCAAGGGCTAAATTCTATATACCGTACCACCAATAAAAGGCCTGCTTTGGGGATTAGTGATCAGGAGCTCCCGGCTCTTTAGAATAGGCTTTTTTCATTTCCCAAGGCTTCCCCCTTCCCTCACTCCGCTGGTACGCCTTTAAGAAGAGCATGTGAAGACTACTGGCAGCTGGCATCCAGATGACTCTGCTGGACTCACCAGTGGCCCTGAGGAGCAACTGTGGGAGGCTCCTACATAAGCGCATCCATTGTGAAGTAGTGAGCCTGCCATCAAGGGAGGCATGCAAGCAAAGGTGGGACACCCACACAGAACTGGCAGAGGAAGCGCAGGGTTGGTGGGCTGGAGACTCTGGCCATGTTCGGGTGTTGTGCATGGCCCAGTCCTGGCCTCTCACTGGCAGGCAGCCTTCTCCACCTGAGCGCGGTCATCCGGCTTCATGTTGCAAGTGGCTGGTGCAAGCGTGTAACCAGGTCGCTGCGAGCCCAGCATCTTAATTCAGTGTGACTCGAAGCCAGACTCCCCTTCCTGACGAGACTCAAAAATCACCCAGAGAACGCTTAATGTTCGTCTTCGCAGCCAAATTCATGCCCTCGCTTTACAACGGCTTGGATAATCTGTGACTGGTCCTCTCTGCTCTCAAGACAGGAAGGTTTGTTTTCTTCGCATTGATCACAGGACCCGCACCGGGGTCTCTAAGCATCGCCTCCGAAACCACATGGGTCTCCATGCGAGTCAGGGGCCACGGTTACGAGTTCCAGCTAACCTGACAGCAGATCCCAGAGCGGGGCCACCAGGGTCCTGAGCCCTGGGCTCACACACGTGCAGGAGCCTCCCGGAGTCCAGAAGAGGAAGAAGGGGCCGAGGGCCAGAGAGGCCCGGGGCTTGCTGTGCCCCGTGTGAGGCTGTATGAGCAAGGTCTCCGGCCCTCGGTCCGGGTGCACTGGCCTGTTGGCGGGCGTCCCAGGGGCCTCAGCACAGACGTGGCGCTGCCGGGACCAGCCACGGACGGGGCAGGGTCCGGGCGTCCTGGCGGAGCATCTCCGGGACAGGCGGGGCTGCCAGCCTCCCCTGCGGGCGGGGCCTGCTCTCTGCATTCCACCAACCTGGTGACCACGGGATAACCAAGCGCACTCTGAGAGGGGGTGGGAGGCACAGAGCCCCGGCTCTGACCTCGGGCAGCCCACTTGGTGGGTTACTAGCTGGGAGACTTCGGGGAGCCCCTGGTGGTCCCCAACCTCAGTTTCCCCAGGTGCCGCCCACTCTCCAAGGATGTGAAGCTCCCCAGCAGCTGTGAGCTGTCAGCGGTGAAGCCAGCACCGTCCCTGCCTTATGCCTGGCAAGCATAACCACAAGTCACGGGCCGGGGGGGCAGTGGACTAGGCCTCCGGTGGCCAGCCTCAGCCAGCACGGGCATAGGGCTGCCCAGGTTAGAGCCGCCTGGGCGTATTCCCTGAATGAGGCGGGGGGTGGGACCCAAGGCAATGGAGAGGAGGCTTCTCCTCCCCCTGCCCCTCCTTCCTCCCCTCCTCCCCCTCCTTCCTCCCCTTCTCCCCCTCCTCCACCCCTCCTCCCCCGTCCTCCCAGCCCTGGCCCCTGGAGCCTTAGCCACAGACCCTGACTTTCTCAAGCCCAGATCAACAGCACAGCCCTCTGCCTAAGCCCAGACACCCGTCACGCGTGGAGCCACGTCACTGCCTCCCCCGGTCTGGGTCAGCACTGCCCCAGAGGTCCAGCCCTCCCAGGACACCTCCTCCACGGGGGTCCCCATCACAGCCCCAGGCCGCGGTCAACCTCCACTGGGGTCTGTTTGGTGCTGTGAGCGATCCCTTGTTCCAGGAAAACTGGGGTTCCCCAAGGGCAAGCCCAGAGGACCCCCATCTTACTTCCTCCCAGGGGTCCCAAAAGGCCTCGGCACAGGTCAGAGGTCACTGGGATCCTCCCGTGGTCCTGTGGGAACCTTCCCATCCCTGAGCTCTACAACTGGTCAGAGCCTCTCTCCCAAGACATTTGGGAATTGAGGCCGGGTCGGAGAGGGGGCAGGGGGGCATGGTGTGAATCCCCCAGGACTGCTGGAGCCCTGATCTGAGGCCGACCTGTGACTCAGCACCCCATCCCACGCCCCGGGTCAGATCCAAACAGGGAACTGTCCACGCTGACTCAGAGGTCAAAGGGGAGAGACTCTGCAAGGCGTGGGAGGGAGAGGGCAGCTGGCTGGCGCTGAGGACTGAGGAAAGATGCCCCGAATCGCCAGGGACTGTGCGTGAACCCTACAGAACCCTCCCGAGGCTCCCCTCCCGGAGGTGGGGTGGCTTTTGGAGACGGTCACAGGTGCCGGCAGGCTGAGGTCCCGGAAGTGGCCGCTGCGGGCTGGCCCTCCAGCCCTGGCCAGTGTCTTGGGCAGCCCCCCATCTGCAGATGCCGCGTCCCCCGCCATCCACCTCCAGGGCCTCAGCCCGCCTGCAGCGGCAGGGGCGTGTGGCTCTGACCGTGACCTGAGGTGCGGGCTGTGGGAGCCGCCAGCGTCCTCCCCAGTGTGAGCACCATAAACCTGAGCGGAAGCCCCGTGTCCAAGGACGGGAGGGGCTGAGCAGGAGCGGGGGCCCGCATCCCGGGAGAGGGGAGCCCAGGCAGCTGAGGGAGACGAAGGCAGAGCCGCCGCCTGAGCCCCGGGCACAGGGCAGCCCAGGTGGGCGAGGGGCCAGGGCCCAGCCAGCAGCTCAGCCCCGCTCACCTCCCTCCACCCCCGCCCCGGGCGGCAGCCTCTCTGCCCTCCCCGCCCCGACAGGGGGCCACCCCACCCCACCCCCAGGAGTACAAATGCACCAGGGAAACAGTGCAACAAGAAAGCACACCCTCACCCGGCCCCCGGAACCAACAGGTGGCTTCGGGAACACCATCCACGAGCCGGGGAGGGCCCCGGGCACCTGGAGCGGGAACTGACCGCAGGGAGGCCGGGGCCAGTCACGCAGGGAACACGCTCCTGAGACGGAGACCAGGCCAGAAACGCACCGAGGACAGCAGGAAAGGCCGAGGAGAGTGGACACCGGGGAAGGTTCAGAGACGGCCACGAGACACACAGGGGTCAGGGCGGAGGCCAGGGCCTGATCACAGAGGCAGGGCGGGGACGCAGAGGGGAGCGAGTGTCGGCGGTCAGACACGGAGAAGGCCCTCATCGCCCAGGAGCACACGCCTTGGGTTGGAAGGGTAAACAGACGAGGCACACACGCACATTACAAAGAGACCGGGGACATCAAAGAGAAAGATAAAATTCTACATGGTCTCAGAAAAGCTGTTAACCTCTGAGACAGCTATCAGATTATCCAATGGTCCAGCAAAACTGCCAACCAGAGTTTTCAGAGATCTGAAAGAAAGTAAATCAACCTAGAATTTCGAGCTCAGCTAAAACAGCACCCACATGTGAGGTGGGGAGCCTGCGGGTGACCCCAGTGTCTGCCTTGAAAACAGTGTCCCAGAAACACTGAAGAAGAGGGGAAGGAGCGTGGGTGGGCTGCAGGTACCCGGGTATGTACACAGGGCCCTGATGTCAGAGGACCACAGAGATGGGCGTGGCCGTGACCTCGGGGAGAGCTGATGAGGCCACAGCCTGGGGCATGTGGGGGGAGCTGTCACCGCCCTGATTCCAAGGGAAGGCGCCTGAAGGGAAACTGCTGAGACAGAGGCAGTGAAGGAAGTCGGAAATTTCTAGAAGGATGATTCCCTCACCAGGACCTTTACAAATTGAATCAAAGCCACACAAAATGTCCTCTGAGTCCTGTCAGTGGGAAAATGAGAAGGCAAGGATGACCACGGCCTTAGTGGGGGCAGGGGGTCCGGGGACCCTTGCACACCAGGGCCTGAGGTTTGATCCTGCTCTGGGGGAGCAGGGGGTGGGGCTTTGGCAGGCAATGTTAAAGGTCTTTGTAGGTTGAATGCCCTTTGCCCCATAGATTCCAGTGTTAGGAATTTCTTGTAAGCAAACAGAAAAAACTGGGCAGAGATGGTGTCTGAGAGTGTCCTCCGTCTCCAGCTCCTGGTGGGCAGCTATCAGAAACGGGCCCGGCCACGGGCGGCCTCCTGCAGAAGCTGCTCGGGCACTGGCAGGGCAGTGCTGTGGGCACAGTGTCACAGAAGCACCCCCGGGCACCACGCTGGTGAAACGTTGGGCCAGGAAACAGCGCGTGCAACCCGATCCCGCTTTCACATGTGTTTATCTGGCTGTCGGGAGCCGGGAAAGGCCAGGAGGGCGATGTGCCAGGAGCCACGGCAACCGGACCGGGAGGTGCCAAGATCAGGGTGGCATCACTCACGTGTCTCTGGATCCTCTGCCTTGTTTAAAACAAGCAAATGTTGCTTTTGTAAAATGGAAAGAAGTTCTTCCTATTAAAAACATTTTTAGTGGCCTGGAGGGTGTCCTTGGCAATTTTGGCAGAGGCCTTGGCCAGATCATACTCCAAATCACTCAAGTCTGGACTCCTGGCCAGAAAGTAATCCCCACGGGGGTCCAGAAGGGACCCTGAGCCGTTATCACCATCACCCAACAGTGGGGGAGTGGAGTCAGGAGCACGAGACCCCTCCCAACAGCCACGTAGCCTCAAGGACAAAGCTCTCACTCCCAGGGAGACAAAGCCATTTTATTAGGTGAAGGAGTTTGGGGGCAACCCTCTAACTCTCCTCAGTCATGTCCAACTCACTGCGACCCCATGGACTGCAGCACGCCAGGCCTCCCTGTCCATCACCAACTCCCGGAGTCCACCCAAACATGTCCATTGAGTTGGTGATGTCATCCAACCATCTCATCCTATGTCATCCCCTTCTCCTCCCACCTTCAATCTTTCCCAGAATCAGGGTCTTTTTCAATGAGTCAGCTCTTCACATCCGATGGCCAAAGTATTGGAGTTTCAGCTTCAGCATCAGTCCTTCCAATCAATCTTCAAGACTGATTTCCTTTAGGATGGACTGGTTTAATCTCCTTGCAGTCCAAGGGACTCTCAAGAGTCTTCTCCAACACAACAGTTCAAAAGCATCAATTCTTCGGCTCTCAGCTTTCTTTATAGTCCCAACTCGCACGTCCATACATGACTACTGGAAAAACCATAGCTTTGACTAGACGGACCTTTGTCGGCAAAGGGAAGTCTCTGCATGAATTCAAAGACTTGCATCCAAAAATCAACCCCAAATATCTGTTGAGCCTCCAGGCCCTGTGCAGAGAAGTCAGCTGGAGGGAGGGCACAGATAGGAGAGCATCCTTGGGTCTGCAAAAATCAACCCCAAATATCTGTTGAGCCTGCAGGCCCTGTGCAGAGAAGTCGGCTGGAGGGAGGGCACAGATAGGAGAGCATCCTTGGGTCTGCCCCTCCCCCAGAAGCCGGACCACAGAGGCTAGACCAGCCAGGCAGCTCCACGGGAGTCAGGCTCCTTTTGCTGGACCATCTTCAAGGAACCAGAAGCTTTCCTGCGTAGCAGTGAGGCCTTCAGAGACTGCTCACCCCACACTCTGTTTTCTGGGGGTGGGGGGGGAGACGCGGGCTGACTCAGTGCTGGCCGTGGCTGTGCTGCATACTTGCTTCCCCGGCCCATGGGGACCTTCTGTGCCACCAGCAAGAGCTGAAATGCTGCCCCGGGGCACCCAGAACTAAGTCTCTTCAGCCACCCTGCAGCAGGGCTCCCACGAATAATGAGAAGTCGGGAGCCAGGCAGGTCTGGAGAACACCTCCCCAGAATCCGACGGGGTGGGGGTGTGGGGGTCCCATCTGTCTGTCCTCCTGCAAGGGCGGGGGGGGGGGGGTCCCATCTGTCTGTCCTCCTGCAAGGGCTAGGGCTCTGGCTCAGGCCTGTGGCTCTGGGTTAAATGCCTGAGCGAGCGACGCCACCCTGCCTGGCCCCCAAAGGGTCAGAAATGCCTGGGCCGTCACGGGGACAAAAGCCCGCCTGCCCAGCTCCCCCCCATGTTTGTCTGTCCCAGCCGCAGTGGGTCCACAGCCCGGCTACCCTGGGACTGTCCTCAAGGGCTGTGCTCTCCCCGTGGGGCAAGACCCTCAGCCAGGCCCCCGCCCGACAGACAAGGACATGAGCCTGAGGGGCACACGGGTCCCTGGGTGGCACAGGGCCAGCTGGGGGGTCTCAGGGTGAAGCCCTGCCAGGACTCTGCAGCCCCGTTCCCTCAGGCTGTCCCTGCAGCTGGGGGTGCCCTGGGGACCCCAACACCCCAGGGTCCCCAAGAAGAGCCCGGGATCTGCCACTGGACACGCCCCTCCAGGCACAGCCTGGAAGGTGGTTCAGACATCCGTCCCGGAGAGCAGGCTGTTTGCAGGGGCTTCCAGCCACACTCAAGGAATCGCAGGCGAAATAACTCATGATTTTTAGATGGCAACTAGGGAACGTGTGAAGACTCCCTGGAGGGGCTGCTAGGAAGTGGGGGCGGTGGTGCTGGCTGTGACCTTCCAGTCCCCTCCCAGGCGGGGGCGCCCTGCTCGGGTTGTGCGTGTGGGAGGGTGGGCTTCGTCATCGAAAGGCTGCCTGAGAAGCCTTTCGTGTGTCTCATGACGCTTCTGGAAAATGAGACATTACACTGCCCCCACCTCAGGGGGCCCTTCGAGGTCCCTGTCTCGTGCCCATTCAGCCGGAGTCCCAGCTGATACACCCAGGCCCCCCAGCTACGGCAGCAGGATCACCTAGGTCTGCAGAGCGGCCACTGCAGGAATAGGCTGCTTCCCCCCAAGTGTGTGTTTGAGGCGGGAGGTCTGGGGGTCTGCCCCGGGTCCCCTCACCCCTCCATTCACGCATGCACTCCCTCGCACTTCCTGAGGCCTGTCTGCAGCTGGCCCGGGGCTGAGTGTGCCTCTGCAGAACGTGGTAAGTGGCAGGTGCCCCAGCAGTGCCCAGAGACAGCAGACTGAGCGCAAGGGTTCATTTGAACAACACTGGCGCAGCGGCTGCGTGAGGAGTAGGTGTTGCCGGGTCAGATATGGAGATGTGACGGAGGGGCCCGCACCTGCCTGGGACTCCGGGCCCAGCTCGGCCCCCAGGAAGGGGGCTCCAAGGAGAAAGAGAAGCAGCGAGACTCTCGGCCTGCATGGGAGGCTGGTCTGGCAGAGGGGACTTGAAGGACCTCAAGCATCTGGCTGCCTAACAAACGTGGCTAATTTCCGAGGCCAACAAAACAGTGTTTTCCCAAAAGCCAAGCCCGTTTGGAGCTCAGATGTGTCCGGAAGTCACGCTACTGTCCCTGCAAGTAGCCAGGCCCTGCTGAGCCTGACTGCCCACTGCGGGGGGCTGGGTTTGAGGGCAGCAGAGGCCACGAGTCACTCCGTTGGCCTCCCCCCACCAAGGCTGGACGTCCATCACATGCTAAATGAAGCATCGGGGCACGGGACCGCGGTGACCAGCTGTCATCCAGCCCCGACGTCTGGTGGGCAGGAGGGGAGGGCCCTGACCACGGTCCCCGGGGCGGGACGCAGGGCTGAGCCCAGGAGAAGCTGCCTCCGTCTCCCCTGTGAGGTCACACCCCGAGCTGGTCTGTCTGTGTAAGCTTGGGCTTCAGCGTAATTGGAAATTGATTTTCTTTTAGTCTGTGGCCCTTAGATTTCAAAAGGTCTCTTCAGAGCCTGGCTGGAGCACCCCACGTCCTGCCAGCCCCCACGCCCGGCTGGCGCACAGGGTGTCCTCACCAGCACCGACCTAATTGGGTTCCTGGACCCCGAGTCCACCGTGAAGCCTCGTCATGGAAGATCTCCCCGCCTGGCCCCACTGCTTTCCAAAGAGAGACGTTGCCTCCGGTACAGCAGGGGCGGCCTGGACCCGGGGGAGTCTGGGGGAGAACAGATGCGTGTCCATGTGTGGCTGAGCTGCTCTACAGAGCCCCTGCCACAACGATGGTGGTCGGCTGTACTCCGATACAAAACAGAAAGATGTTTTTTTTAAAAAAGAAAAGAGATGGGGATCACTAGGCAGGAATCTGCAGGGCAGCCCCACCCGGTCCACACCCGCGTGTCTAGCTGAAGAGCTCTGGCCGACGCCCAGCGCGGTGGTGGGCAGGGAGCTGGCGGCCTCTGCGGCCGCTGGCCCGTGAGTGGCTGGGTGCTGCGTCTCGGTCACCCTCCCCTCCCTGCACCCCAGCCACATGCTCGATGTTCCCCGGACGCTCTCGCACCTGACACCTGCCGGCTCCACCAGAGCCGCCTCTGAGCCTTCTCCTCCCGCCTGGTGATGTCCCTCTGTCCTCCCGGCCCAGCTGAGACCAGCCACAGGGGGCAGATCACAGAGACCCTGCCCCACCTCCAGAGGCAGAGACACCCCCATTTTCAAGGGGGAAATGGGCTCAGAGAGGCTGAGTGACTCTGGAAGGTTTGCCCAGCTGGTGGGCGAGGGGAGCGTCCGGCACGCCATTCCCAGGGATTCTGCTGATCACCTAGACCGGACCTGAGTGTCCAGCCACAGCCATTCTCGGCCACACCAGCCCAGCTCTGAGCCCCCAAAACGCCCAGCACCCCAACAACACGTGACCCCCCCCTCCCACGCTCCTGGCTCACTGGGGCCAGGGTGCAGGGACACGGGTGATGGGGTTGACCCCCCTTCCCGAGCTGCCCTGCGCCAGCCCTGGCCTCCCCGTGGGCCCCTCCCGCCAGATCACAGCGAAGCCAGGCTCCCGGGCAAGCCGGCCTGCGGTCGGAACAGGATGGCTGGAGCCGCTCCCAAGGCTCCGGGGCTCGTGAGGCAGTAACCGGAGCGGACGCGGCTCGCCCGCGGGGCTGAGCGCAAGTCCCCAGCCAGGGAGCCAGAGGCAGGGGCGGCCGCATTGCCAGGGGCCGTGGTGGGCCACGCTGTGGGCTCTGCCACCCATCTGTCAGAACCAGCAGGAATGCCAGGCCCCCTTTGCACCCCTGCCCCCTAAAGCCCCCAAGACCAGCGACTAGGGCCTCCCGCCTCCCGGGAAGCAGGGAGAGAGGGGCCCGGCCCTTCTGCTGGTGGCCTCTGTGCAGGGACGGGGCAGAGGGGCAGCAGTCGGGGTCCCCCGGGTTCTGCCTGGTCAGGGGTCCCAGCCTCGAAGGAACCTCAGTGCCCTGCCGTAACCCGCCCCCGCCGCCCTGCGCCTCCACACGGCTGTCAGGACACCCAGGGTGGGCGGGCCACCCCCGCCTCACCTTCCTGACAGCACACGGATGTCTGGGGGACTCGGGGCTTTCGGGGAGCCGGGTAGGCGGCCCCCCGAGCCACAGCGTCTGGGCCGCGCCTGCAGGACCTGGGTGCAGCCCACAGCCTGGCTTCGCTATTTCGCTTCTGCGGGCTCGGCTTGGCCGGAGCACAAAGGAGACTTTCTCGCTGTGCCCTGGCTCCCGCTCTGTTCTCCCCTCCGCCCTGCGGCTTGGACGGCCCGAGACACGCGTGGCTCCAGGGCGGCCGTCACCCGGCTCCCCTGCCCGGCCAAGCCGTGGAGGGCGTGGGGGCCCCCCAGGGTTTGGAAAAAAGGCCCTGCCGGCAGCTCCTCGCACCCCAGGCCCTGCCCTCCTTCCCTGAGTGCTGAGTACTGCTGGAGACCGGCGCCATCTGAGGCTCCTGAGGGCTTATTCCCCAACCAGGACCGCCGCAGCCACTGGGACCCTCTCCTCCAAGACACGCACTGACCCCATGCCCGCGGGCATGTCTGCGGGCGCTGACCACTGCTGGCAGCCCAGCCTCGGACCAGCCTGCCCCGCTCTGAGCTCCCGTGTCCCCTCTCGCGGCCGCCCGAACCCAGAACCCTCCCCACCCTGAGCTGGCTGCACTCTGGACCCTGCACCCCAGCCCCCCAGGGAGGTCAGCCAAGGGAGCCAGGCTGCCTCCCCCCACCCCCGGCACACCCCGCCGGGCAGACACAGCCCTCCCGGCCGCCACGGCCCTTGGAGGATTTCCAGGTCCCGCAGCTGAAAACAAGCAGCTCCAGAAACTGCGCCCCACGTGGCCGACAGCCTCTACCTTCCCCTGGGCCTGCAGAGAAGAGCAAACCCAGACATCGCCCCCAGCCCTGTCCTTGGCGGGGAGGGCCCGGGGGAGGCCTCGGCCCGAGGGGACGCGGGTCTGCATGAAAGATGCTCTTCCTGTCTGAGGGGGGAGCTGCTTCCTCCCGGACTTCCCGAAGGCCACAGGGTGCCGGGGGCCCTAAGCATCCCTCGTGGACGCTGGAGCTCCTGCCGGAAGCCTCTGCCCGCCAGGCCAGCCCGGAGTGCAGGGCAGTGCCCTGGGGGTCAGCCGTCTCTTCCCTGGGTGGCCCACAGAGCCCCAAGGGGCTACAGGAGGCAAACGGGGCGGGTTGGACTCCCAGGGCAGAGAGGCCTGGGAAGGAACGAAAGGGAGGTGACTCTGCTCCCACCAAGGGGTCCTCATTGGCAGGGGTCTCGGGAGAACAGAAGGCCACAATTGCCCACTTGCCCAGCACGGCCCGACCCCAGGGGGCCTGAGAAGGGGAAGGGGAGGGGCGTCACAGGGCCAGAAACTTTCCCCAAGCCCCACACACATATGCACGCATGCACACCCAGGCGTGCACATGCATATACACATACACACAACACACAAACGTGCTCCAAGCTGCAGGGACCGGCTCAGAAGTGGCAAGAGGAAAGGAAGTGATAGAGAATGTAGAGAGCTGAAAATAAAGCGTTAAAGTCACCTGGAGGCTGAGTCACCAGCAAGACCCCAGAGCTCTGGCCCCTGCCCATGCTATCAAGCACGCCAGGACGGAAGCTCCAGAGGCATGGGGTGGGGGTGGAGAGGGGAGGGGGCCCTCTGGCCACCAGCCCTGAGTCTGGCCCCTGGGGACCAACGGCTGACCTCGCGGTCCCCACAGGACATGACAGGCATTAAGACCATGGGCTGTCCCCGGGGATTCCCCCCCACCAGCTCCTCTCTGCTCTCAGCTGTGCCCCCCAGGCTCCAGGGCCCCCTCCTGCAGGTGCTGGGTGCTCATCCAGCAGAAGACCCCAGAGGACCCCCACTGCTTCCCCGGGGGCCCCCTCCATCAACTCCCAGAGCCCTCCCCCGGCTGGGCCTGGGGGCGGCTTCCTCAGCGGGAACCCAGGGCAGCCGGCTAAGCCCAGGACACCTGCGGGCGTGGGACAGGGGGTGGAGGGCAGGCTCCGGGGCCCATCCCCAGTGTCCTGGGCTCCTCTCCAGGGCCCCACCCCCGGGGCCCGGGCCCGCCGGCTCCCCCCTGGCCCTGGACTGGGGCCCAGCCACCGTGTAGGCCAGGCCGCCCGGCTTTGGGCATTGTCTCTGGCTGCAAGGCCAGGGCAGCGAGCCAAGGCTCCTCACGGCTGTGCTGGTGAGGGCCTGGCCACAGGGCTGGAGCGGACACAGCTCCTCTCAGCAGAGGGAAGGCGCCGCGGCCGGCTTTTCCAAGCCGCAGGCCTCGCTGACCCTGGCCACTCCCCTTGGGACAGACCGAGGCCCCAGCTGAAGCCCCTGGGGTCATGTCTACTGGGGGGACAGGCTCCGGAGGCCCCGAGCCGTAGCTGGCCAGGGACGCGGCTCGTGGCAGCCCTGTCCCCACCGGGGGCCCAGCGCGGCCCACCCCGACCCCAGCCAGAGTAGTGGTGTCCCGCAGGGGCTCCAGGGCCATGACAGAGAAGGGAGCATCCCCTCCCTAGACCAGACTCCCTGGAGCTCGGGGGATGGGAGCAGCGCGGCCAGGGTCTGAGCTCGAGCTCCCAGAATAGCCGGGGCGCGGCCGTCAGCGGAGACCGGGCAGCTGACTTCACGCCACAGGCATCCCGGGAAGGGCCAGCTGTCTGCAGCCGCACCTGCGGGGCCGGAGCCGGAACACGGCCCTCAGCGGCGGCCCTCACAGCAGGGGCAGCAGCCACGCAGGTCCCAGGAAGGGCCTCTGGGGCCTGGGGGGCTGACTCAGACCAGGGAGGGGCCCAGGGGAGGTGCCACTCCGGCAGAGAGCCGGAGGCGACAGGGTGAACAGGTGCCAGGGACGGTGCCCCGACAGCAGGGTGCTGGTGCAGAGGCCCTGGGGCCACCTCCTGCTGGATGGCAGACACGTCCGCACGGACACTGCTGAGGGGCGGGCGAGGCAGGGCGCAAAGCACGCAGTGGGATTTGCACCTTTCCTTTAATGGCAAACCTTCTGGGGCAGTTGCTGAGGGTCTGTCATGCCCAGGACCCGCCTCTAAGACAAAGCAGGCAGGCGTGCTGAGGGTCTGGCAGTTGGGTAGAGCAGGAGGGCTGAGCCCAGACACAGACGCAGATCTTCCTGAGACGGAGCAGGTGGCGTGAACCCTGAGTCCTGTCTGACCAGGGAGCTGGCCGGGGTCCCCCGGGGCTGCCAAGGGCCCCACTGGCTTGGACCTCTGGGGCTGGCCCCGGCCGGTCTGCATTGGTTTCCTACTGAGGCTGTCCACACCTCTCTGGGTTTTCACCGAGTTGTGGCCACAGAAGCTTCTGGAACCTGATACAGCAACCCCCACTGCACAAATGAAAGGGTCTTCTCTGCTTCTGGACATGGACACTGGCCCAGGGGCAGCCCCAGGGTTCTGGGCAGGCCAGGCTCCCAGGACCAGGTGAGGCCAGGGACTGGTACTGAGGAGTCCCCTAGCTGCTGACCCCGAGGACTTCCTGCAGACTGCTCTGTGCAGAGGGGTGGGGAGGGCCTGGGCAGAGAGACAGGGGACTCTGCTCCAGACCCCGGCAGTGGGTGGGCCCTCTTCAGGCCTTTGAAGTCCTGGGCTCACCTGCCCTGAGGCCTGAGGTGGCACAGGTCCCAAGCGGAACTCCTGGAGAGGTTTCCTGCCCCTGGGAAGGGCAGTGGGGGCGGGAGATGAGAGAATCGGGAAGAGGAGGGTTCAGGTGGGGGGGATGGGGGAAGGGACGAGGGCTGTAGGGTCCCCAGCGCTGCCCCCAGCTCGCAAACCCCAGGGGACCGGACTCTGAGGCTTCCTCTTGGAAGGACCCCTCCTGTTCTCTGGACCTGGGTCCTCTAGGCCAGGGTGGGTCCCCTGACCCTCAGGTCCCAGGGGGCTGGGCCCAGGGTGCTAGAGGCTGTAACCTGGTCTGGGAAGCCTGCTCCAGGAAGCCTCTAGGGCTGGCTGCAGGCCGGAGTCACCCACCCCGGCCCTGCTCCCACCCCGGCTCTGATCAGACCAAGGCCAGGCCTCTGGCTGCAGACACTGCGGCCCCTGGAGCGGGCTCAGGGCCGCCAGTCACAGGCCCCGCCGCACCCCTGGACGCCGGGGGCCCCGCTGGCCCAGCCTGATCTGCCCTGCCCTGTCCTCCTCATGGTCAGGAAGTCCTCTGGGCCTGAGGCTCCTGGCTGACTGCGAAGCTTCTGCAAGGCCACGGCCCTGCACCGCCCAGCCGACATCCAGAGGTGACCAGGCCCCAGAAACAAGACATGGAAGATGCACGCACAGCCCAGCAAGCCCGGGCTTAGCCATTTGTGAGAAGCTGCCCTATGCCCCCACCCAGGACCAGGCCCAGAGGAGGAGGAGGAGACGAGGCCTGGCCCCGGGGCTCCTGATGCCTGCTGGGCTGTGGGGTCTGGACACCGAGGCCTGGCCGCATTCCTGAGGGACGGCACAGCCGCCTGGTTATCACAGGCGGGCCCTGAGGAAGACCACCCTGGGCCTCCCAGTCGTGACGCAGACATTCACGCGACACACCTGCCCTCGGACACTCACAGGCCCTGCACGGGCCCCGGCAGGCCTGGAGCGGGGAGCCGGGTTCCCAGGGGAGGAGGCCCTGGGCTCGTAGTCAGTGGGCAGTGAGGAGGGTCTGGTGGAGGCCATCAGGGCAGGAGCATCCAGCCCCAGGCCTGGCTCAGTGGCCTCAGGCTACGACTGTATCCCCCCAGGGACCCCTAGACCCCCAAGAGCCCCAGCTTTCTAGACGTATCCTTGTCAATTCTCAGCCCTGCCCCTGAGAGGGAACCTCTGTCACTTTAAAGGGAGATGCAACTCCTACTGCTTCCAAGGTTAACTTAAATCAGGTTTCTTGTACTATTCAAACACATTTAAATGTAAAATGATGTTTGCAAGCTAAGTGAACAACAGCAGGGGGTGATGCTGTTGGGCTGAGCTCACTTTCCTGGACCTTTGGAATCCCGTGCTCTCATCGCCTTGGAAGGAAGACTCGGTTTCCCCACTCTTCGTGAGCCCAGAGAAGCCGCAGAGCAGCCCCCCACCCCAGGACAGGGGCTCCAAAGGCAGAGGGAGGGGCCTGCACCCGCCGCCTGGGCACCTGGGGCCGCGGCTGTGGACACAGCCGGTGTCCTCCGCGCGGCGACGCCTGCGCCCCGCGTTTCTGATTCCACGCTGACAGCCATCTACTCCTGTCCAGTCCCCGGCGCTCAGGGGCACGGCCAGCACGGCCACTCACGCCGCGCGTCTTGGTGCCACTGTCCATACCTTGACGGCTCTGGGGTGCATGGGGCTGGGGGTGGACTCCGCGTTGTTAGAACACCTCCCAGGGTGGCCCGCCCAGTTTGCACTCAGCGTCTGCAAGCTCCCGTCCCCCCACCGCCGGCCTTGTCTGCGGGGCCTCTGTGCCCACCCAGCCGCTGCGTCTGGCTTCCCTGTGGCTCACGCATACCTCCCTGTTTGCATCAGCCCAGGCACGTTTCTGTGAGGCTCACAGCCCTTTGGGGTCCTAGGAACTGCCAGCCGGGGCTCTGCCTGCTTCCCCGGCCTGTTGCCTGCTGTTGTGTGATTGCTTGGTGAGTGCTCTTTACATATTCTGGACCCAAAGCCCCCTCTGTTATATATGCTACAAACACCTTCCTCCACCCTGTGCCTTGTCTTCTTGGGGATCTGGGGACCCTTCCTTCCCTTTTCAGTCAGTCAGCGCTGCCCAGACATTTGGGGTCTGGTGCCAAGTGGGAGGGCGCGGTCCGCCCCCTAGGACACCGCCAAGCAGCGGTGATGCTGGACAGGGCCGAGCCTGGTGCAGCGGGGAGGGGTCACCTGCGGGGGTGGGCCTTGAGGAGGGAGACCATCACACAGACAAGGGCTGTTGGGTTTTTACCCGCGAGCGCCTGGCGAGCGGTGTGCCCTCGGGAGGGCCTTGGCGCTGCAGCTCCCACCTGGCCTGGCTTCTGCTCAGGAGCGAGAAGACGTGGGTGTCTGAGTGACGTGTCCACAGGGTGTGGCCAGGGCTCAGAAGCGCACATCCTCTTGGGAAGCACCCTCTGGATGCCAGGTCCTCGGCTGCCCCCCTCCCCACCTCCCGGACGCTGACCCAGCTTGCAGCCAATCCAGGGGGGACAGCGATGTCAGGAAAGGCAGGGAGACAGTTCCAGGCGCAGAGGGGTGACGCTGGGCACCCGAGAGCTCGACCAGCCGCCCACACAGGAGGCGAAGGGAGTCCTCTCTGCAGCCGGGGCAGGGGCCCTGGACACACACGGTCCAGGCCACTCTGCCCACAGGAGTGCAGAGAGACTCATGCCTCATGATTGCATTGTCTCAGTTACCACGCCAGGCACCAGAGCTGCAGGGCACGAGGCTGCCACCTGGCCGCCTCTCCTGGGGTGCTCAGCCCTCCTCGAAGGCCAGAGCACAGGCTCTCCACCATGACAGCCTCGCACCAAGTCCGCTCACCCCAACATCCCTGAGCACCACCCAGCCCTGCCTCTCCGCCCCCAGCCCCCGACAACCACGGCTCTTCCTACTGTCTCCACAGTTGCGCCTTTCCAGAATATGCCATCGAGATGGAAAAAGCCCACAGGGAGCCTTTCCAAGCTGGCTTCTCCTCTCACTCAGGCACATGCATTCAGGCCTCCTCCGTGTCTTTTCACAGCTTGAAGGCTCATTTCCTTTTAGTGCTGAGTAATATTCCACTGTCTCGATGTGTCCTGGGTTTATTTACCCAGCACTGAAGGACATCTTGGTTGCTTTCAGTCTTGGCAATTATGAATAAATCTGCTATAAACATCTGTGTGCAGGGACAGCTCATTTTTAAAATGGGCAAAAGACTCGAAAAGGCACTCACAGAGCAGCAAATAAACACGTGGAGAAAAGTGCTGCGTACCCTTAGTCATCATGGAAATGCAAATTTAAACCACGATGATCGCCAGAATGGCTCAGACTAAAAGGTTCTCATGATGCTGAGCAAGGGGAGTGCTCACATGCTTTGCCTGAAGTGTGAATTGGTGCTATAATTTAGAAAACTGTTTGATGGTATTTTCCAAAGTTGGAAATGCTGTGTCCCGGTGATTCCTTTCCCAGAAATGCTTGCATATGTTCTCAACAGGACGCTGGCACAGAGGCACAGCAAGGGCATTCACCGTGGCCCTAAACTCTCAACATAATCATCCACTGACAATACTGCAGAGAAATACTTTCAAACAATTATATAGTCATCCAGTGGGACAGAAATAAAGAAAGGATAGACTTCTGCCTGTCATAACATGGAGGAACTTCACAAATATGACTGGAGCAAAAGAAACCACACACAAGAGAGCTGGCACTGTATGAATTCACTTACATAAAATACAAACCCAGACAAAACCCACCGATGGTGACGGAAGTCAGAAAGTGGTAGCCTTTGTTGGGGGGGGGGCGGTCAGGAGAAGGAAGGGGCACCAAGGGCTCGTGGGAGTCTGTTCGGTGCCTTCGTCCGGGGGCGGTTCTGTGGGTGTGCTCACTTCTCAAATGCATCAGATTGCATGTTGATAATCTGTGACCTTGTCTGCATGCATGTTATTCTTCAGGGAAAAGCTTACTAAAAAACCTTTCATGAAAATGCATGTGCAGCGTTTGAAGTTCAGGGATAATCTGCTCGCCGCAGACGCCGCTGCGGTCCGCAGCAAAGACAGCAACCGCTGAGCCCAGAAACGACGAGCAGCCAGTAGAGACGGCTCCGCCAGGCCCGCTGGAGGAGCCCAACAGGAGCTGCGAGTCTGCATCCTGCGATTACCGGATTGTCTTCACCAGGTTCTCAGACAGGGGAGTGGAAAGGCTTGGGAGACTTTTCACACGCCGTTTTTGCTTTACCACTCAGTCCCTCCCCGCCGGGAAGTCAGCTCTGGAACACAAACCTTGCCATCCAAGGATGAAGCCTTCTTTCGGCTCCATGCTCTGATGAACCAGATGGGGGAACACTACTCAAGATCAGAGCATCCTCCATGCAGCCTGCAGCCAATTTTAGGAGATCCTGTGCTAGACGGGCCCAAGGGCCAGCCCCAAGTGGGGTGAGTGGGGCCGAGGGCACCTGAGCCAAAGCAGAGCGGCCAGCCGAGGGGGCGGAGGTGCGGGTGGAGGGCATAGACGGGCACAGCACAGCCAGGCTGCCCTGGGGGCCACGTCCTTCACAGCCTCTCACCCCCGCCACCGGCCAGGCACCCCGGAGGCCAGCCCCAGCCTCTGGCCTGCAGTGGGTCAGCCTCGGACACCCCCAGCCTGCCGGCCACTGTCCGGCCCTGCTCACGGCCAGCCCCCGCCTGCCATCAGGAAAGGGAGGCCCCCGGCCACATCTGGCTTCCTCCCTGTCCTCTCAGCTCAGACTCAAGCCCCCAGTGCTGCCCCCACCCCACCTCCGGAAATCACATGCTCACTGCCGGGCCTGGGAGCACAGGGCTGCTGGGTCAGTGGTGTCGCAGAGACACTTGGAGGCCAGGAGCGGGACTCGTCAGCGGGAGTCATAAAGGAGCCCCAAAGGCCGCCAGGAGCGCCCACCACCCCGGAGACGGCCTCTGCGTCCCAGCCTGGACACTCGGCCCCGGCAGGCTGCCCTGGACGCGCTGTCTCACTGTCCCTTCCCTCCTCTTTCCTGTCCGGATCTCTCGGCTCACCGTGGGTCCCTGAGGGTGGAGCCTGTCCGGCCGCCCTGGGCCTGCCGTCAGAGCACGGCCGCCCTGGGCCTGCCGTCAGAGCGCGGCACTCACCCGGGTCTCCAGGGGAAGTGAAGGAGGGGCTGAAGTGCAGGCCCAGCTCCTGGGTCAGGCTGGCGGCCGTGGGGTCCCTGCAGGCCGCCCCTGTGCGGAGCAGCATGCAGAGCCCTGCTGGACACAGCCAGCACCTGCGTCTGGCGGCCTCCCCCCGGCACCGTGCCCCCCGCAGGCTGCCTGCTGGTGGTCCCGGGTGAGCCTTGGAGTCTCCTGGGCCAGTGGTCCCAGGTGAGCCTTGGGGTCCCCTGGGCCAGTGGTCCCGGGTGGGCCTTGGGGTCTCTGGGCCTGGGAGGCCTCTGCTCCTGTGCTCTGGCCCCACCATGGGGCCCAGCCCTCGACAGGTGCAGGACCAGGTCTGGCGGGGCACCTGGTCCTCAGGGCTCAGGACACAGCTTGCAGCAGGCCCAGGGTCAGGCCCACCCAGGGGTTCACTCGAGGACAGGAGATGGGGGGGTGGGTGCCCACTTGAGGACAGGAGATGGGGGGTTGGGAGCTCACTCAAGGACAGGAGATGGGGGGTGCTCACTCGAGGACAGGAGGTGGGGGGTGCTCACCTGAGGACAGGAGATGGTGTGTGCTCACCCGAGGGCAGGAGATGATGGGGGGATTCCCACAGGACCCCACAGCCTGCTTCACACCCACCACCAGCCTCAGCCCCACCCCGGCCCCTCCTGCACCGGCCCTGGGCGCCCTCGGGGGCAGGCCCTCAGCTGCACACCCGGCCAGGCCCCACGTGGGTTCCGCAATGGCCTGGCTCCAACCCGCACACGTGTCCTGCTGTGAGAGGACAGGGCTAGGCCAGCCTGTGAGCACGGCCCGGCTGGGAAGGCTCAAGGGGCCAGGCCGGCCCAGGGGACACCTGTCAGCCCTCCCCCAGCCCTTGGGCCACGGCAGGCCTGGAGAAGCAGGTGGCAACAGGGGTGGAGAGGACTGGGGTCGGAGGGCCTCGGGGTGCCCGCAGGGGTCCCTCCCGGGGGGAGGCACAGGAGCACGATGATGCCGGGCAGCCAACTACAGGCTGCGGGAGACGAGTCCAGCCTGGGGACAGGGGGCAGGAAGGAGACCCCAGTCCTGGAGGCAGGGGCAACAGAGGAGCTCTTGGAAGATCTTTGGAAACTCAGGGGAAGCCTTGGAAACTCAGCCACAAAGGCCAGGTCAACACAAAACGTCCAGGACAGCAGGCGTGCAGAGACGGACAGCAGAGGGGTGGTGGACGGGGCGGGGAGGGGCGGCGGGGAGGGGCCGCCCCCCCGGCATGGGCGCTCCTTCTGGGGGTGATGGAGGTGCTCAGGAATTGGATGGTGGTGAACGTTGCACAACAGGGTGAACACATGTAAAAGCCACTGAATTGCACTCTGTATGTGGGTGAGTTACATGGCGAGTGAATCAGTTCTCAAGGAAGCTGCTATTAAAACAACAGGGCAAATGCTTTCCCTGTTCCAGACCTGGACACGGCCATCTCACCAAAAATCCCTGGGGGTTCCCGTCCGTGCGGTGCTGTCCAGACCCACGTGTGGGCACGTGTGCTCAGGCCGCCAGCTGTCTCGGCTTCCTGCCTTTTCTGGGTGGTGAGCTGGGAAACACATGTGTTTGAGGAAAAAATAAGGATGAATTCATCTGGACACAACTCAGGTCTACAGTCAGGATTTTAACCAACTTCTTCTCTTCTACCATGTCTCTTGTCTTTTACACTAAAAACCTTGGCTCCTAATCACTGAACTACTACTCTTTTGCATTCTTCTACAACAGATATAAACCCTGGAGAAGGAAATGGCAACCCATCCCAGTGTTCTTGCCTGGAAAATCCCATGGACAGAGGAGCCTGGCGGGCTACAGGCCATGGGGTCGCAAGAGTTGGACATGACTGAAGTGACTGAACACACACACACAACAGATATAAACCATGCACACACGTGGTAAGCATTCACACAGGACTTCTAACAATTAAACTAAGACTTCTCTGCAGCTCTGTTATCCTAGAACAGCCAAACAACTTAAAATCACAGATAAACATAATCTTGGCATTTCAATCAGAACATTCATGTTTCAATCGTATCTGAATATTGTGAATAAAGGAGCCTTAATATCTACCAAGGCATTTCAAGACTGATGAATCACCGAACTTTAAAACAGTAGAGGCATGCGATCGCAGACGGCTGAATTATAAACCTCTCGGCTCCTGAGTCATCGTCAACTGCCGAGTCAGCGCGTCCCCACCCCCCAGATCCTCAGGGTTGGAAGGGGCCCCAGAAGTCGTGTCCACTGGAGAAAGCCTGTCCGGAGGCCTGTGGCCGAGGCAGCCCCCATGCTCCCGCCCGGCAGGGGGCGGGAGGGGGCGGCCCAGAGCCAGAGCCCTGAGAAGCAGCTCCTGACACGCCGCCCACCAGGACCCTCTGCGGCCGCCGGGAGCCCGGGCACTGTGCCCACTCTGAACACACAAGAGGAGGCTTTCTCAGGCTCAGGGAGAGAGGGGGCGGGCGTAGGCCCTGCCAGGTCAGGAGCACCTGTTCCTCCCGTGGAAGGTGGGCCCTCCCCTTCACAGCCTCTCACCCAGCCTGCAGGAGGGTCCTCTCGGACGGAAGACACGCCCAAAGGTGGCCAGAGCTGCAGGCCTTCCACAGACCAAACCCGGCAGGGCCAGCGCCGTCCACCCCAGACAGCATCTCGCAAAACAGGGTGCCAGCCTCCTGGACGCACACACGGGGAAACGAGGCGGGCAGAGGGGCCGATGCCCCCAGCCCTCTCGCATGGATGTCAGAGCCGTGACTTGCCAGTTCAGCCCTGAGCAAGGCGTCCAGAGGCCCGCCCAGCCACCAGGCCACCCAGGAGGACCGTGGGTGCTCACCAGACCCAGGCAGCAGGAAGGCAGGACCCTTAGGGGCCCTGAGTGGCCTGCAAAGCCTCCAGCTGGGGCGGGGGATGGCCAGGAGGTCAGGTGGCCCTGGCCTGGAATATGAAGGGTCAACGCTGGGCTCCATCCCGAGGGTGACCCAGGCCCCACTGCACCCGGGGAGGACCTGTCAGGCTGCAGAGTGGAGGGCCTGTGGCAGGGCCATCTGGGGACTGAGCAGGGAGCAGAGATGACCAGGCCTACAGAAGGCAGGAGCTGAGGCTGCACGCGAGGGGGCGCCTCTGGAATCCCAGGGAGTCTGGCTCCCCTGAGAGCATCTGGGAGAAATTCCGGCAGCCACCATGGAGAGGTGTTGATGGCCAGGGTTCCCCAGCATCAGGCTGTCCTAGAGGCCGTGGAGAAAGGGTGGGCCCGGGAACTGTGGCTGTTCAGTTGCTCAGTCGTGTCAGACTCTTTGTGACCCCATGGACTGCAGCATGCCAGGCTGCCCTGTCCTTCACCATCTCCCAGAGTTTGCTCAAACTCATGTGTGTTGAGTTAATGATGCTATCCAACCATCTCATCCTCTGTGGTCCCCTTCTTCTCCTGCCCTCAATCTTTCCCAGCACCAGGGTCTTTTCCAATTAGGGTTGCCCAGGAGAAGGGTCCCCGAGCGTGTCCCAGAGGTCAGGCCTGGCTGCCTGCTGGCTGCAGACAGCAGGGCTACAGAGGCCTCCATGTGGCCAGGCAGAAGGCTTAGGAACAAGCAGCCTGCTCTTCAGGGACACAGAGCCCACCCCACCCCGCCCCCCGCTTCCTTGGGGGTGCCCATCGGAGCCTCCCAGTCCCCCAGTTGCATTCCTGCAAAAGCAGGAGCGTGGAGAGTAGACAGGCTCATCTTATAAGATCAAGGCCCAAAGAGTTGGGTGTGGGAGACCTGCCCAGAGCGGCCCAACACCATTGGGGTCCAGGAGACATCCCTCACATTTCGGACTCGGTCTGACCTCGGTGAGCTGTGTGAGGGCTTTGGGTGGGGGCCTGGGGCGGGGCTATGCTGGATTGTCTCTGGGGACTGACTCAGCTGCAGGGGTGCTGGGCGGGGTGAGCCAGCCCCCCACCATCCTACCCCGCCAGCCCGCCAGGGCTCGGAATGCAGGAGGAGGGAGCCACGGCACGGGAACAACGCCAGCAGTGAGACCCGCTTCTTAGTGTCTGAGACAAGCCTGGGCATCAGGGGGCTTCCTGAAACGTCTGTCTCACTGCGGCCACCCCAGGGAGGGCCGCGGGGTGTCCAGTCCTTGGCCGTGGTCTTCCCCTGGTGAGGCCACAGGGCCTAGTCGCCACAAATACCCCCTTGGCAGCGTCGCCACAATGAGAAATTGCCACATAAAAAGTCCAAGACATATAGCGTTTGGTCCCAAATCTCTGAAGCTGCTGTCCTGTAGGTGGAATGTACTTTATCCAGACGTTTAGTCTTGAGCAGCTTAGTGGGTTGGAAACTTAGATGGCAGAGCCCGAGATGTCAATTGAGAAAGCACCGTCTCCCCTCCAGTTTAGGGAACAAACCAAGCTCAAAGGAGACCCAAGCCAGCGGTGTGATGGAAGGGGGCTCCCCGGGGCGAGGCTAGTCCTTCGAGGGAAGAGGCCCCCCGACACCCTCCCGCACCTCATCTGAAGGCCAGTGGGGTCTACGCTGGACGTGTGATGAGCGCTGGGACTACAGACTTTCTGGTTTATTTTAGAATCCGCGCTGAGCAACCACAGATCCGCTGAGGCAGGGGGTCTCGCGTCTCCCCACCAACACTAGCTTCTGCAGCCTCGGTGACAGGGGTGATGGGCTAGGGGCCCCAACACGGGTCCTGGGTCTCCTACATTCAGCACCACCTTGGGGACATGCAGAGTGGCCTGGGCAGCTCGCTGATGGAATCATGTCCCCCACTCACAAAGGTGACAGGGGGTGTGCACACAGCCCAGGGAGCCCACCAGCCCAGCACCCTGGGGGCACGCAGCCAGCTGTGTCCCTGAGACGGTGACCCTGCAGCAGGCCGCTGAGGCCTCCGTGGACATTGCGTGCGCTGCCCAGATGCCCCTGCAGGACCGGGGCTGCACGAGGGGGAAAGGACACACCCTGCACCTCAACCAGGCCCCGGGGCTCCCACCCGAGGCTGCTGGGGGCTCAGCGGGCAGCCCCTCCCAAGGAGCGGGTGGTCTCCTTGGAGGAGGCTCCTCCCCGGCCCGGGCCCCGAGCCACCCACTGCCCACTTCCACCCGAGGGGCTTGGCCACTGTGGGCGGGGCAGGAGAATGCCAGAGAATAGCTGCGTCTCACCCCAAGGGTATGAGGTACAGGTGCTGAGCTGTGTCCCTGGAAAGGACACAAAAGCTCCCGGCCGCCTCCAGACCTCAGCCTCATCACCCGCGGCCCCAGAGGTGGACCTCTGAGCCTGGTTACACAAGAGGGCCTTGGAAGGGAATCCTGGACTCAAGTGTCCAGGGGAGACGAGGTCTGGCTTCCCTCTGACCCGGGCGAGTTAGGGCTCTCCTGGCCACCTTGGTTCCACCCCAAACCGCCCTGCGGCCGCACACCCTCCAGAGCTGAGCGTGGGCTCACGGCTCACCCAGCAGACCACGGGGCCTCAGGGGAGAGGGGAGTGGGTCCCAGCACCCCAGGACACACGGCCCGGCCCAGGCGGGCAGCACCACTCTGCAGCTCTGCCCTCGCTCCTTCTAGAAGCAGGGCTGGCAGAGTGCGGAGGCTCAGGGCCCGGCCCCAGGAGGCCCGACTTCCTGCAGGCAGGCGGGGGCGGGAGCACCGGCTGGTGGACAGACGTCGTTAGGAAATCGACTTTTCCTCTTCTCTCTGCTCCCTGTTCGACTTCTGCCCTCGCCCCAGCCCCAGCCAGCGACCAAGGGGAGAGGGGCTGAGGCCGTACGCCCTGAGGACCTCGCCCTGCCAAGGAGCTGCGACGTGGCCTTTCCCACCTTCATGGGGAGAGGCCTGTAGAGAGAGGGTGAGGGTGCGAGGGGCCAGGGCCATCCCCCCGTAGTGAGATCACACCCGCCTGCGTGGGGCTCGGTGACCACCCCCCCCACCCCCCGCCTGCCCAAGCACGTCTCTACTTTCAATGGCACCTTCCTGCCGAGTGAGCTCCCAGGCCAGGGTCCCACGGGGACGGACCCCACCTGAGTGACCTCAACAGCTCAGAGAAGACGCGGCCATGTGTGTGACGCTAACAGCGCCCAGCATGAGGAGGGTTTGCGGAACTGGCCAGAAAGAGAGCAGCTGCTGGAAGGACTTCCGGGGGCCCCTCTCCTGGCAGCCCCTCCCCGCCCCAGGCAGCTGGGAAAGTGCCTGATCAGGCGCCCGCGGAGGGTTCAGCACGTGACCTGGGGTCAGCGCCCTCCCTGGGGCAGGGGGGAGGGCAGCTGCAGTAACTGACAGGCTCCAGGGGAGACCTGGGCACAGCTGGAAGGTCTGGGAAGTCAACGTCCACCCCACAGCCCCAGGAGGGCGCCCCGAGGGCGGTGGTCACTGCAGCAGGGTCCCCAGCCTGCCGGGAGGGGGCGGGGTCCTGTCTGGGGCCCCCTGCAGGCCCCCAGCACCCCTCCAGCCCTGCCCATCCAGGCTCAGAGGCCAGACAGGCCTGGGCCCCTCCACCCACGCCCACGGTCCCGCCTTTGTTCCCACGTCTTCAAAGCGAGCACAGGAAATGCCGCCCGCGTCCCTCCCTAAGCCTCCTGGCATCTTGAACCACTTGGAGGATTCCAGCCCCGCTGTCCACGTTCACTCCCTGAAGCCCCAGCTCCCTCTGAGCAGCTAAAATCAGGGCGTGACCGGCCGGCCCTGCGTGCGTCCTGGGCCCTGTCCACCGAGGCTGAGAGAGGGGCCTCTGAGCTGCGCTGGTCCCCAGTCACCCACAGGGGCGGAGGGAAGGACGCGGGGCAGGGCGGAGGAGCAGCAGTGAACACCCCGAAACAGCAGGCCTGCCCCCGGCAAGCTGCTGGCTTTCCTCTCTGCCTTCTGTCTGGAGCCGCGTCTGAGTCTCTTCCACGCCAGGCAGGAACACAGAAACGCGCACAGAGCTGCCGCCTTGAGGGGCACCGCGGGCGGGGGCCTGGCACCGCCTGGGGCCCAGCGCAGGCGGGGTCGGGAGGCTCAGGGCGCAGGGCCAGTGCTCCCGTGGGGCGGCGAGGAGCTGGGGCAAGACGCCGGTTCTCCGAGGGCCAAGCCAGGCCAGCCCCGTCACGGAGCCCCCAGGGGCTGCTCCGCGGGCCCCGTGAGGCCTCAGGCCGGAGGGCCAGGCGGGCAGCCCCTCCACTTGCATCCGGAGGGTCTCCTGCCAGGCCCTCTAGCTCAGGCCACTCACTGCAGTTCCGTTCAGTCGCTCAGTCGTGTCCGGCTCTTTCCAACCCCATGGACTGCAGCACGCCAGGCCTCCCTGTCCATCACCAACTCCTGGAGCTTACTCAAACTCATGTCCATTGTGTCAGTGATGCCATCCAGCCATCTCATCCTCTGTCGTCCCCTTCTCCTCCTGCCCCCAATCCCTCCCAGCATCAGGGTCTTTTCCAATGAGTCAGCTCTTCACATCAGGTGGCCAAAGTATTGGAGTTTCAGCTTCAGCATCAGTCCTTCCAATGAACACCCAGGACTGATCTCCTTCAGGATGGACTGGTTGGATCTCCTTGCAGTCCAAGGGACTCTCAAGAGTCTTCTCCAGCACCACGGTTCAGAAGCATCGATTCTTCGGCGCTCAGACTTCTTTATGGTCCCACTCTCACACCCACTCAGGCCTCCGCAGACCCCAAGGAGACCCAGGCGCTGTTCTGCGCCCACCTCCACTCAGCCTCCGGGAGCCTGGAGCTCCGGCAGGGACCTGCTCCCACGGAGGGTCATCCCCCCTACCCAGGAGAGAGGACAACAGCGAGTGGGGTCCCGAGTGTGCCCTCCCCCGATGCCCACCCCCAGGGGCAGGGCAGGGCATGACCCCCATGGCCCAGCCCTGCCTGGAGCCCAGCCGGGGGGCAGCCCACCCCAGGGCCCCCTCCAGGCCTGCGGAGGGCAGGCGCAGCCAGGCGGGGAGGCCGCGGGCATGGTCCCCTGGGGGCAGGGTGAGACCCAGAAGCGGCATCAGGCCCTCTGGGGTGACACCAGCCCATCGCTTACCGGGCAGGTCACTCAGGCCGGCAGTTGGACCTCTGAATCTGGTCTGCGGGGTGATGCACGCTGGCCCGCGGGATCTGGTGAGGACTAAAGGAGCCGCTGTGAAAAGCCCCGCTCCCCCAGACCCCACCGCCCAGCACGGGTGCGTGGCCACCGCCGTGACTGCTGGCACCGCAGACCAGGCATCCTGTCCCCCAGATGAAGCCGGGAGCCAGAGGAGGGCCCCGCCCCAGGCCCTCTGCCCACCCCCCACAAGAGAGTCGCCTTCTCTGAGGACAGAGGGCGGTGGGGGGACCTGAGATCCCAGGAGAGACGGGTCTGAACTGGGAGGGGGAGGCCCACCCGGGTCCCTGCAGCTGCTGCACCCGCAGCCTGAAGGCGGGGCCGGCATGCCTGCCCAGACAGGGCCCGGCCCAGCGGGACCTGGAACTCAGACATCAAAGGCGCCAGGCTGCACCTCGCAGAGTGAGGCAGGCTGGAACACGGAGGGCTGCCTCCCTGGCCGGCGATGAGCTGGTCCCCGAGAGTCGGGGCGCCCAGCCCTGCAGCCCCACACAGGGTCAAGGCCACTTGCCGCGGGGGGGCTGCCCAGAGACCCTCTCCTTGGGAGGGTGCCACCTCAGCGCGCGGAGCTGCTGTGGGGAGTGCCTGCCCTCCGAGTGGCCTCTCCCAGGAGCACATGTGGGTCCTCAAGCAGACGTTTCAGAGTGTGGCCAGGGGACCCCCCTGCCTGCCCTGGAGGCGCCCCGTGTGCGTGGACGTGGGCGCCCCCAGCTCTGACCCCTGACACACACACACACCGCGTGGACAGCCAGCTCGTCAGACCGCAGCACCCGAGGGTCTGGGGGCCCGCTGCCTGCGCCCCTCACCTGTGGACAGGACGTGAGCGTGCCGGGGTCCCTGGCCGGGCGAGTCGCCTGTCTGACCGCCCAGAGCCGGGCCGTCACTTGCCATCCAGACACTCTGCCTGGCGCCCAGCAGGCAGGCCAGAGGCTCCCCGGGGGTATGGGCGCCTGGGACGCAGGGGCCACCAGCAGGGGCAGCAGGAGGTCTCAGTCCCACCGTCCCAGGAAGCTGATCCAGCCCTTCCACCCCCAGGCGCCCCAGCAGACAGCGGCCGTGGTCTCCACACAGGGGCCAGACTGCACTGGGAGCAGCCCCCAGGGATGGCAGAACCCGGCCCAAGACAGGCTCGCCGTCCTGAGCCCCAGAAACCGCAAGCGTGTCCCCCCACCGAGAGAGGCCACTGCAGGTGGGCCTACGTGCAGACCCCCGAGGTCCCACTGTCCCCACGCGGGGCCTTGTGAGAGGGAGCCCGAGGGCCAGGGAAGGAATCGGATGCGGGGAGAGGGGGCCACTGGCCACGGGGCACAGGTGCCTCCAGGAGCTGGAGGAGGCCAGGAAGGGACCCCACGGCCCCCCAGGGGCCCAGAGGACGCGGTCCTGCAGACCCCGCGGTTGTGGAGTCTGACCTCTGACCTGGAGAGAACGCAAGTGCTGCCTCAGCCACTGATCTGGGGGGCTCGGCCCCCAGGGGAGGCAGGGGAGGAGGTGGGGACTGTGCTCTTTGCCCCACCCCCACCCCGTAAGGGCGGGCGGGCGGGGGCAGGAGCGCCCACCCCCGGGGCCAGGGTGTGTCACCCGGGGAGACGGTGGATCTGGGAAGGGCTCAGCTATGAGGTCTGGGTGTGTCCCGATTGTGAACGTCGATTTCACACTTCAGAAAAATCCGGGGTGAGAGGGAGGCCAGACAGGGCTGGGGGGATGCGGACAGGCGGGACGCGGGGAGCGGGGGCGGGGCTGGCCACGCACCTGGAGTCCAGCACACCTCCGCTCCGCGTGGGCACCTGCCATGGACAGGCCCTGGCTCCCTGCGCGCACCACCAGCCCCCCACGGCCCCCTGGACCACGAGCGTCCACCCCGCCCGCGGTCAGCGCCCCCGATGCTCGCAGCACAGCCGTGGCGGGGAGCTGCTCTGACCCCGGAGGCCGCCCCGGGCCCAGGCGCTCGGTCAGAGGCTGGGGTGGGGACAAGCCCTCGGACCAGCCCCGGGGGCTCCGCAGAGGCCAGACTCTGCCCCTTACGCCCCAGGGACCCTCCGTGGGCAGGGCAGGGCGTTGCTACCCTCATTCCCAGAGACAAGGCCCCACCCCAGCCCCACGCACCCGTGGGTTTCCAGCCCGGCACCCCCCGAGCCCAGCTTCACCCCGTTCTCCTCCTCCCCGCCTCTCCGCAGGGCTCGCCCCACCCGGGTCCCCATGCACCCGCCCCGGAGGGCATGCCCGGCCCTGGAATGGGGGTGCGCCCCAGCTCCCAGGCGAGGAGGGGGACGTGAGCGCGGAAGTCGCGCTCAGCGTGTGCAGCCCTGGGGCGAGGGGAGCGTGGGCGCAGCGCCAGGAGCGTGAGCGCGGCCACGGGCGGGACGTGCACATCTCAGGTACGGCCGCCGAGGAAGACCGGAGCTATAAACTTCTTTCCAAAGCGCGGGGCCCTCACATGAAAGTGCACCCTGGGCTCTGAGGAGCCATGCGCCAAACTAAAATTTCTCTGTTCAAGGAAAACTAAAGTGACAGCTGCTTCCAAAACACACAGTCAAAGTAACCCTGAGTGATTAAACTGTCTGACGTAGGAAACAATTCCACGTATCAAAGACTGAAAAAATCAAGGAGCGAGATTTACAAAAGTTTGTCTTAATACACAATGTGATCCTTTGCTACAAAACTGTTCTTTTATATCAGACGCCATGGTTTACTTCCTGAATAAATTAATCAAAATTCAGACTGGCTACCTACAGCCAGCCAACTCATTGGAAAAGACCCTGATGCTGGGGAAGATCGAAGGCAGGAGGAGAAGGGGACGACAGAGGATGAGATGGTTGGATGGCATCACCGACTCAGTGGACACGAGTTTGAGTAAACTCTGGGAGTTGGTGATGGACAGGGAGGCCTGGCGTGCTGCGTCCATGAGTCGGACAGGACTGAACACTGACAACCCACAGTTGTCAGCACTTGCCCAGAGTGTCCAGCTGTCCTGCGTGCCTCCACATGCTGGGAGCTGTGACCAGCTCTTCCTCGAGGACTTCTGGAAACACGTTCAAAGTTAAAACATGCGGACCTTTGACCCTACCTTTCTGAGAATTGTTTTTAAGAAAACAATTGTGAAAAGATGTGTATGGCAGGAACCTTTGCTATAATGATTTAAAAAACTAGCAAAAAAGCCACCGGGACCCAGCTGGTTGGAGGGAACAAATGATCTCCCAACAGGGTTGCATAGGTTCACTGTCTGCATGTGGCCGAGAAAGCTGCTCCCGGGTTCCAGAAGTTACAGCAAGATCTCAGTTGTGTTAGGACAGAGCGGCAGTTCTCAGCCAGGGACGGGTTCCCACACCACCCCCACCCCCCGGGGACACAGCCACATCTGGAGATACTGTGGGTGTCACGACTCCTGCGTCTAGTGGGGGGACGGCACCTTCCCACAAAGCATGGGACGGTCCCCCACAGGGAACATCCATAGAGTCAAGGTTGAGAGACCCCAGAATACAGCCTTGGGGGAGCCTGAAAGTCTGCTGGCCACACCATTAACAAAGTCGGAATCCGAGATACAGGGGTGAGAGTGGAGGGTTCTGATGAAATTGACTCTACATATTGTTTGAATTTTCAATAGATTACTGTTTTACACGACAGGAGACTTGTCTCCAAAACACCGCGGTGTGTCCATTTCCCTCAAGGTTCCTACTAGGGCACAGCGCACTGTTTCATGTGACCCCTGACCCCTCCTTCCGAAGCTCGTCTCTACCTGTTCGGATGAGAAGAGCGTGTGCTGAGGCTGTTTCCTTTCCCCCATTCCTCTGGCTTCATTGAGCTATAATTCACACAACCATGAAGTCCACTCAACCTAAAGTGCACAGTTTGATGGTTTTAACCCCTTCACAGAGTCATGCAGTCATCGCCACCATCTCACTTCTGAACATCCTCATCGTCCCCAAGAAGCTTCGTTCCACACTGCTCCCAGCCCCGGGGAACCACAAACTTGCTCTGTCTCTTTAGGTTCATCTCCTCTGGGTATTTCATAAATGGAATCATACAACCTGTGGCCCGTGGGTCTGGCTTCTTACACCTAGATAGTGGGTGCCGGGTGCACTCACGTTATACCTCGGATCAGAACCCCAGTCCTTTTTGTGGCCAGGTAGTATCCCACTGTACGGGTGGACCACACTGCTTATCGGTTCATCCGCCGTCGGGCGGCCGCTGTTGCTCATTCCCTCCTTCTGGCTACAGCGAACGACGCCCACATACAAGTCTCGGCAGGAACATGTGTTTTCATTTCTCTTGAGCACACAGTCTGGTGGAGTGGCACTGCCGGTCACGAGGTAACGCATGTTTAACCTTCCAGCGAACCGTGGGACTGTTTTCCAAAGCAGCTCCACTAGCAATGCACGACACCCCCATTTCTCCGCCTCAGACGCATCCTTCTGCTCCTAAACAGGAACCTTCCAGGAGTGCAGGCGCTTGACAGCAGCCGCCCCACAGACCCCGCGAGGAGAAAGCGCTGGCTACCTTGTCAAACTCTATGCACATAACTGTGGAAAAACTGGATAAAGTGGGCACTCTCCTAGGAAACATAATTTACCAAAACTAACAAAAGGGGGGGAGAGATATCTAAATAGAATAATTTCCAGAAGAAAGAGAAATTTATCAAGCAGCGATGTTCCAAAAAGGACGGGACCCAGGCAACGTAACGCAGGAAATCTGCCCACCCCCCCCAGAAAAGGATTGTTCCAGCATCATTCAGTCTTAGAGCACACAGGAAAGTTCCATGTCCAAAGTAAGCACGATACCAGTGTCAACACCCAGCCTCTGTTGTACATAAAGGTGGATCTCTTCTATGAAGATCCACGCAAAAATCCCAAATAAAAAGCAAGCAAGCAGGTTCTAACCTATCTGCACATTTGAAACAGCATACTCCATAAGAAGCAGGGCTTACTTCAGGGGCGGTTACCGGCATAGCTCATGGATTTGATGAAGACATTTGATGAAATGTAACATTCATACTCATTTAAAGTTTTAAAAGGTAATGAAACAGAAATAGGTAGAAACCTCAGTCACATGATAGAGACAGCTACCTCAGCCCCACACCAGCATCGTGCTTGATGGGGAAACAGGTACCTTTGTCCCCAAGACCTAAGGAAGACAAAGCCACCATCTGCCCTATGTTTGGTGAGAGAAGAAAGCATGCATGCATGCATGCATGCATGCTCTGTCGTGTCCAACTCTTTGTGATCCCATGGACTGTAGTCCACCAAGCTCCTCTGTCATAGGATTCTCCAGGCAAGAATACTGGAGTGGGTTGTCATTCCCTTCTCCAGGGCATCTTCCCGACCCAGAGATCAAACCCATGTCTCTTGAATCTCCTGCACAGGCAGGCTGATTCTTTACCACTGGGAAGCCTGAGAAAAAAACAGGGGCATTCAAATTGAAAAGAGAAAGGTATAACTAGTACTATTTTCAGAATATATGATTACATACTTGGAGAAATAAATAAAATCAACTGAATACTGTTATAAACCAAAGGAGAATCTTGCGTGATGACCAAGTCTAAAAATGCTATATTGGAATCTGTGGCTTTCATCAATACTCCCAATAAAGAATTGTAGAAGATAAAATAGAAGATCCCACTTGAAATATAAGCAACAGAAACTGATAAACTCCCAAGGAATAAACTTATGAGACACGTACAAATTCTACATGAAGAAAATGTTTAAATACGTCTGGGAGACACAGATATGTTTTGAACAAATAAAAAGTCAGTCTGTGCCCTTGTGTGGACATGTTCAACATCATAAAGATGTCTGTTCTCCATGACTACATCTAAAACATTAATGTGATTCCAACGAAAACATCAATAAAATATTTGGAACAGAAAAGGAAAAGTTTAAACTAAAACATGTCGCAAGGCATCACTCGAAGATCAGGTGGTCTGTCACATGTGTAAGCAGGTAGGTGCTGGACAACGCAGTCTTGGGACCAACCCCAAACACGCGTGACCACGTCACGTATGCAGAGATAGGCTGTTTGGCGTGTGACAGGGCGTGCTGGGACAGATGGAGCCGGCTGGGGGATAACTGAGATACAGATCTCACATTTGACACCAGAGAAGTCACAGACATTAATACAACGAAAGCGTGAACGTTCAAAGGACCCGTGGGAGAATATTACATTTCCTCATCTCAGGGTGAGGAAGGCCTTTCTGCACAAGGCAAAATCTGAAGCCACAAAAAAAAATGTGGTACAAAGTAACTGCCTAGGGGGACTTTTCTCATTTAGGATGGAAGAGGTGACGGGGGAACACCACTGCCACCATGACATGAATAAGCCTTCAGAATCATCTTTGTGGGGTCCCTGGGGGGCAGAGGTGGAGGACAGCCTGGTGAATCCAGCAGACAAGACCGCCTTTGGCAGAGCAGCCAAGCTGGGAACAGAAAACGACTCGCGTTTCAACAAGTTCTGAGGACCCCTCGGGGAGCTGGCGTGCCGTTTGGAAGCCACGGGAGTCCAGACCCAAGGGCGCATGCACTAGCAGTCATGCTTAGGTCCTGGGGACCGTCCTGGGCCTGGAGAACCACCCCACGGGACAGGGCAAGAGGTGTCCAGCCAGCCGGGTTGGGGGGTCAGGCTGTGTCTGCTGGCAGGCGGGCATCCTCTGAGGCAGGGGACAGGGACCCTCCTGCCTTCGGGAGCGGGATGGGGTTCAGGCAAACCCTGCCCTGAGTACCCAGGGGTGGGGAAACGGGCAGAGAGAGCCCTGGACGGCCTGCACGTTCCGTCTCGGGAAGCTGGTCCTGTGTCTGTCGTTTAGGTAGGGCGACCACCAAGGCTGAGTGGCGGTGTGGACAGGCAGACTGTCCCGGCAGCGTGTCAGCACTGGGGACATCGCGCAAACAGTCTCCCGGAACTCTCCAATGATCAGCAACCCCGTGAAGACAAGGAGAACAAATGCCCGCTCCGAGGAGCAGCTCCCACGCTGTTTCCCCTGCAGCCTCCATCCGCGGCAGCAGAAAAGGAAGCAGCCCTGCTTCCCAGGCGGCGCTGTTGGGAAAGAACCCGCCCGCCAAGGCAGAAGACGCAAGTTCCATCCCTGGGTCAGGAAGATCCCCTGGAGGAGGGCATGGCTACCCACTCCAATAGTATTCCTGCCTGGAGAATCCCTTGGACAGAGGAGCCTGGCTGCTACAGTCCAGGGGGTCAGAGTCGGACCCGACTGAGCACTGCTCGCCAGCGGACACCCGCACACAGCCTGGGCACGGGCTCTCCCCACCTGCTGACCCTCGGGCGCTCGGGGCACCAGCCCCCACGGCCACCAACCCTGCCCCCACCCCGCAGCCTCCAAGTTGACAGTTGCATTTCGAGCCCCCTCTCTGGTCCTTGCCCCCCCGATCCCCCAGATTAGCCAGAGACCTTCCCTGCAGACCCCGGAGCTCTACAGGGTGTGCCCGGCTGGAAAAGGAGAGGGGCTCCTTCTGGGAGGAGGACGGGCAGATCAGACACGGGAGACCAAGGGCCTGCTGGCCCTGCCCCGGGAGGGAGCCTGTGGCCTGTTCAGACCTTCTTGTCCCGTGGCTGATCCCAGGCCAGCCAAGAGGGGCTGGGGGAACTAGGCATGGAGCCTCCTGGGGCCTGCAGGCTCCATGAGACCACATCAGGACCGTGGTGTCCCGACCCTCCCCGCGGTTGCGTGTCCCCAGCTCATCTGGTCAGCACCCCACAGGGCACCCCTGCCATTCTGCCTTCCTCCCCTTCCCATCCTTCACTGGGTACACTTCCCTGAAACCTGAAGGAAGAATCACCCTGACACAAGAGGGCTCCTCCCAAACCACCCACCGAGCGCCCTGCCCCCAGGGCCAGGGTCTGCCCTCCCCTTCCCCACCCAGAGCCAGGGTCTGCCCTGCCCTCCCCCTCCCCACCCAGAGCCAGGGTCTGCCCCCCACCTCCCTCCCCTACCCCCAGCCAGCCAGGGTCTGCCCCCCCTCCCCTCCCACCCCCCCCCTCCCCTTCCCCTCCCCTCCCCATCCCCCAGCCAGGGTCTGCCCCGCCCTACCCTCCCCCTCCCCAGGCCCAGAATCTGCCCCCCCTCCCCTCCCCCCCCCACCCCAGCCAGGGTCTGCCCCACCCTCCCCCACCCCCAGAGCCAGGGTCTGCCACGCCCTCCCGGACCCTGCCCTGAGTCCAGGTCCCCAGGGACGGCCTGGGGAGGGACAGCAGAGGCTCCTGTGGGGGGTCCTGGAGCTCAGAGCCCGGACGTCCTGGGAGCAGTGGTCAGTTCACGTGACCACTCCGTTAAGCTTTGGTCCCGGTGGTTCGATCACACAGGAACCCAGGTGCTGCTAGGAAGACGTTTGCAGACAGGGCCAAGTCAGCCGACTTCAGTGACCCCCACGCCCCAGGCGGCCCCCAGAAACCCCAAGTTGCTGATAACAGGTGTTCCCGGTTTCATTTCTCTGACACAGCAGGGCTGCAAGAGCAGGTTGAGAGCCCCTTTCCCGCAAAACCCAGAAGATTTGCGGGCCTGTCCTCCTTATAGACTGAGTGGGGATCCCAGGGAGTCACCCTTCAATTAAGGCTTCTCTGCTAAAAGCAGAGCTTGCAAGCCACTGATGGAGCCAGACCTCAACAAGGCCCAGAAGGGGGCCGGGCTGGTCCAGGACAAAGCCAGGCGCCACGATGCCTCACAGCCGTAGCCTTGCTGTCCCGTGCAGGTACTGCATGGGGGAAGCCAGCCATGCTGGCCCAGGTGGGAGAGGGACCCTGCGGAGACCCCCTGCAGCCGCGCCAGCCACCTGCCCTCCTCACTGCCTCGATCACTGGCAGGCAAACCCAGGCCCGTCTTCAGTCCCCAGGGAGGATGGAGCCGCAATTCAGGAGGATTCCGGCAGGCCTGCTTCATTGCTCCTACTTTCTCCAGAAGGCTGCTGGCGTCAGGGCGCTGCAGGTGGCCCCCTCCACCCCCCACCTGCACTGACCTGGGCGGGGGCTCCAGGCCATTCCCCCCGGGGCCCACCACCACGTTCATCCCGGGAGGTGCATCCGGGGCCCTGGGGAGGAGGGATGATCCCTCTCCGCTCCCCGTCCAGGGAACCCCCGAGGAGGGCGGCCCCAGAGAAGGGGTGACCATAGTGAAACACATCAGAGGCAGAGAAGCCTCAGAAGAAAGCATGCCGGTCCTGACAGGGGTCCCTAGACACCCCCAGGGCCCGCTGGCGTGGCAGAGACTACTCCTGCGCGCAGATGCTCAGTCATGTCTGACTCTTTTACAGACCCCATGGACTGTAACTCGCCAGGCTCCTCTGTCCTGGGATTCTCCAAACAAGAATACTGGAGTGGTTTGCCATTTCCCCCTCCAGGGGATCTTCCCAACCCAGGGATCAAACTCACATCTCCTGCATTGAAGGTGGATTCTTTACCACTGAGTCACCTGGGAAACCCAGCCGAGAATCTGACCTCACCCAAAACAACCAGGCCACTGCCCCCAACTTCCAGGAGGTGACCTCTGAGCCCTTTAAGGTTCCACCTGGTGGGGTGCCTTTGTTCACCTGGAGACCTTGGGCCATGCCAGATAGTGCCAACGTGGTTTGGGGTGCTGCCTTGGGCTCACGTGGTATCAGTTGACCTCACAAAGGCCTGGACCCTGAGGTCAGCCACTTGGACAGTCAATCAATGAATGCTCACATGAGGGCCCCAGGAAAACCTCTGGACTCAGGCTGGGTTGGCAATCCTCCCTCACCATGTCCAGGGCCCCCGGGACGGTAGGACAAGTCTTCCGCAGCAGCTCTGGGAGGTGGGCTCCAGGATTTTTACCTGGCACAGGCTGGCGGAACCATCCCTGAGAGACCACTTCTGACATGAGTGGCAAGTTTGTTTTGGGAGTTGGGGGCAGTGGCTCAGTTGTTTTGGGCGAGGTCAGATTCTCTGAGTCAGTGGTAAAGAATCCACCCGAAACGCAGGAGATGCGGGCTCAATCCCTGGGTCGGGAAGATCCCCTGGAGGAGGAAACGGCGACCCACTCCAGTATTCTTGCCTGGGGAATGTCAGGGACAGAAGGGCCTGGGTGCCGGGAGGCGCACCATCCCAACTCCAGGAGAGGACCGTGGAGGCTTCCTGTCTGGTGTTTTCCTGGACTCTGACCCCAGCGTCTCCCCAGGCTGCCTTTAATCTCTGTCCTTTCCTGGGAGAAACCACAACCCTGAATGCAACAGCTTTGGTGAGTTCGGAGTCCTTCTAGTGAACCACAGTACTCCAGGGGGGCCCCAGGGACACAAACTTGCCACTCGTGTCGGAAGCAGCATCACGTGGATGGTTCCTTCAACTTTTGCCGGGTAAACCCTAGATCCCTGGGCTTCCCTGATGGCTCAGTTGGTAAAGAATCCCACCCGCAATGCAGGAGACCCCCTGCAACACAGGAGATGTGGGTTCGACCCCTGGGTCAGGCAGATCCCCTGGAGAAGGAAATGGCAGCCCAGTCCAGTATTCTTGCCTGGAGAATCCCATGGACAGAGGAGCCTGGTGGGATACAGTCCACGGGGGCCACAAGAGTCAGACACGACTGAGCGACTAAACCACCACCGCCTCCCAGAGCTGCTGTGGGAGACTTGTCCTGCTGTCCCGGGGGTCCTGAACGTGGCGGGGGAGGCACTGGAGATCATCCACTTGCTCCCCTGAACACAGGCGCCTGTGTGGTGGGTGGGGTGAAGGTGGAGAGGGGTCTGTAAACACCTGAACGAGCTGGCACTGCCCCTCTGGGACTCAGGGTGCTGAGCTAGAGGATGGCACGGGGGGTGGGGGCGGGGGGTCCACCCACCTAGGCCACCCCCCAGGACACTGCGGTCATACTGGGGGGCCCGGCCAAGGCTCCACCTTCGCCCGGCGGGCCATCTGCACAGACCTCAAATTTCAAACAGAATCAAAGTCGTCTTAGAGTTTGGGCAAAAAATCTTGTGATTTTTTTTTTTTCAAATAGTTTGGGCTTGGCAAGTCCTGAACTAGACTTTGCCAAGAGCTCCTACCTCCTGTAATTTAAAGAAGAAAAAAAAAAAGAAATGAAACCACTGTGCATTTCAAGGGAAACGTGGTCTGCGGGCCGGTTCTGCCACGTCATCAAAATCACGGTTTGGAGACTCGGCGTTGGGTCCAAGCATGTCTCAGAGGCCTTCCCCAACTTTGGTCCTTTACTATTTTATTTTATTTTTAATCCATCACTGAGGCGTTGTCTCTGCAGGGCGTTAGGAGCTGGCCAGGCTGCAGGGAGCCAAGATCCCCTCCCAGGGGTGGCCAGGCGTAAGGGCTGTTCCCCGGGAGTCAGCGGGCAGGGTCAGCAAGTCCCCCACCCTGGGCGGGGTGGGCACAGCCGGAGGCGGGGTTCTGGGTTTGAGCAGCCGCCCCCGGTCTGCCTGTCCACTTCAGAGGTCAGAGACCCAACACACACTTTGCAGAGCCCCTCCACATACCGGGCCAGACACACCCTGGCCGCCGCCACCCACCGTGCCCACAGGGCCCCCGGGGGCTCTGCTCAATGCTCCGGGGCCACAGGGAGGGGCCTTGCGGTCACGGCTGTACTTCACCTGCATCTTGTCCTCTGAGGCAGACAAAGGCTAGAAGGACGGCCTCCTGGGTAAGCAGGCGCCAGGCAAAGGGGACCCCGGGGGGCTGGGACCCCGGGGTGCTGGGATGCCAGGGGGCTGGGACCCAGGAGGGCTGGGACCCTGGGGGCTGGGACCCCTGGAGGGCTGGGACCCCGGGGTGCTGGGATGCCAGGGGGCTGGGACCCCGGGGGGCTGGGATGCCAGGGGGCTGGGACCCTGGGGGGCTGGGACCCCGGGGTGCTGGGATGCCAGGGGGCTGGGACCCCTGGAGGGCTGGGACCCCAGAGAGCTGGGACCCCTGGTTGAACTTTATTTCAGGACGGGCAGGCAGTGTCCCAAAGATGCCTTCGCTACCTGGGTTACCCACCCTGCACTGTGTATCCTTCACTGGCAGGTTTTCTGTGGCCCTCGGGGGAGGCGGGGTCCAGTAGGCCCCCCAATAGCTGCCAATGGGTAGGTGGGTGCCAGGCCCCAGGGAGACGCCGAGCCACACGCGCACGGGTTATGTCAGGGCACCAGCCCGCTCACGGGTCCAGAGGCCAAGGGTCCCCATCTCTGAACTGTGGTCTCTGCTCGGATAAGGGTTGCACGGTTTCATTTTCACCATGTGGCCCGTTCTGTGGATCTGCCCAGGGCGCTGGCCCACTGGGCACAGCAGGCCCACGAAGCCAGGCGCAGGCCGGCCCCCAGACCTCCTGAGGGGAAGCCTCTGCCCTCCAGCCCCTGGGCAGCACTCAGCTGGGCACCCCAGGTCCTGTATTCCAGAGAACCGACTCTAGGAAGACATGGCAGGGGAGACCGCAGGCCCCTGGGTCTCAGAGGCTGGGCACGGGAAGGTGGCGGGGGAGACTCTGCCCGCTTGGGATGCACAAGGCACTGGACCTGCAGGCTGTCTGGCGGGCTTCTGCTCAGAGACTTGCTCGTTCAGGAGCCCCCCTCCCGAGCAGGCGGGGGGGCACAGAGTCCCTCCTGCAGGTCCGCACCCGTTCCCAGGCAATCCCTAGGAAGCCCACACCGGGCTTCCCGACTCAGAACGGTCCACTGTGCGCACAGGCGGTGCTGACCAGGTGCTGACCAGGGATACTGAGTGGGCCACGGGAGCCCAGGGCAGGCCGGGGCTCTACAGGGCGCTTTCCAGACTGGGGGACACTCAGGGCCGGAAGCTGGCTGAGGCAGGCCAGGCCCGACAGACAGCATCCCTCACTCAGCCAAACAGCAGCCAGAGGGACACGGGGGACAGAGCCACTGATGCCCACCAGCCCCTCCCACCCCACTAGTCCTGGCAGAGTGGCCACCTACCCTCAGCCCAGCGAGGAGGGAGAATTCACCCAGACCATCAGAACTGGGAGCTTCGGGGCTGACTGCAGCAAGCCACAGTCAGGATGGGGTTGGAAATGCCTGCATACGCGTAGGGCTCAGTCCTGGGGTGGAAGGATGCTCAGTATCAGTAAATCTATAAATATAACCCACGCCGCTCAGTGAGGAGAAAAAAACTACACGATCATCTTGAAGGTTTTGAAAACATTCCAGATCCTTTCCTACTAAAAACTCTGAAAAGAGCTCTCTTAGCAAAAAAAGAATGAAGCAAACTTCCCTACCTTGATAAAGATTTCTTCTAGAAACCTTCAGCCAAAGTTGTGATTAACAGTAAAACTTTAAAAGCACCCCCCTTATAGTTAGGGGGGAGGGGGCGCTTCCCTAGTGGCTCAGATGGTAAAGAATCCGCCTGCAATGCAGGAGACTCGGGTTCAATCACCAGGTCGGGAAGATCCCTGGAGAAGGGAACAGGAACCCACTCCAGTATTCTTGTCTGGAGAATCCCATGGACAGAGGAGCCTGGTGGGCTACAGTCCAGGGGGCCGCAAAGAGTCAGACAGGACTGAACGAGTAACACTTTACAGTCAGGAGAACAGATGAAGATCTTCGCCGTTTACAGTACTTTTGATAACATTTACCTTTTACCAGTATTATACTAGAGATCATAGTCAAGGCATTAACAAATATACTTTTTTTTTAAAGAACTGAAAGGCTAAAACATTTGAAAATGAAAAGATCAGCCATGACTAATTGAGAAATCAGAAGTGGACCAACTGAAAAGCTGTTAGAATTAATTACATAATTTATTCAAGTTGTGAGATCAAAAAGCAACATTCAGTAGTCATTAACTTTCCTGTACAAGCAATGACCAATGAAAATACATATTCAAAACTACTGCTTACCAGAGTTCCCAAAAATCTAAAAATTAAAAAAAAAAAAACAATGTAAAAGGCTTAGATAGTAAAAATTATAAAACTTCACTGAAAAGCAATTTTGAAAAAACTGAATAAAGTGAGAAATTTGCAATACATAGGATTCTCATTTTTGATTTAAAAAAAAAAGTTCTCTCAAGACTAACCTACAAATTCAGGGCAAGTGATGAGACTTAACAGGTTGAGCCCTAAGTTCTTACAGAGGAGAACATCTGAAAGAAGAGCCAAGAAATTCTGAATTTTGAGAAATGTGTGTCCACATTACCCCAGTGGTCAAGTGGATAAGACTCCATGCTCCCGAGGCAGGGGGCCCAGGTTCAGACCCTGCTTGAGGTACTAAGGTCTCACAGGTCGCAACAAAGACTGTATGTCACAACAAAGACCCAGCACAGCCAAAATAAATGCTAAAATACAAAAAAGATAAGTTAAAAAAAAGAAATGTGTGTCCCATGAAACTGTGATAAGGTCTTGGTCCAGATGAAAATCTGCAGAGATGGGAGGATGGGCATCTGGGAAGGCAACCGTGTGGGTCAGAAATCGTAGGGACTAATTCACACGGGGGGAGGGGTGGTAACTGCCTCCAGGACTCCAAGTGAGAGACTGGGCTTTGATCCATGGAGAGCTCCTCAAAAATCAACACAGGAAAACAGTCTGGCACCTTCTTAAACACATATACTTACAGCTCAAATTCCACTTCTAAGTGTTTACTAAGGAAAAGCAAAAAACATGATCACCAAAAGCCTCTTGCATGTTCACGGCAGCTTAATGGGCAAATGATGTAAGTGGCATCAGTAGATGAATGGGTAAACTGTGGTATGTCCACAAAGGAATACTCAGTTCAGTTCAGTTCAGTCGCTCAGTCGTGTCCGTCTCTTTGCGACCCCATGAATCGCAGCACTCCAGGCCTCCCTGTCCATCACCAACTCCCGGAGTTTACTCAAACTCATGCCCATCGAGTCACTGATGCCATCCAGCCATCTCATCCTCTGTCGTCCCCTTCTCCTCCTGCCCCCAATCCCTCCCAGCACCAGGGTCGTTTCCAATGAGTCAGCTCTTCGCATCAGGTGGCCAAAGAATTGGAGCTTCAGCTTCAGCATCAGTCCTTCCAATGAACACCCAGGACTGATCTCCTTTCAGATGGACTGGTTGGATCTCCTTGCAGTCCAAGGGACTCTCAAGAGTCTTCTCCAACACCACAGTACAAAAGCATCAATTCTTCTGTGCTCAGCTTTCTTTATAGTCCAGCTCTCACATCCATACATGACTACTGGAAAAACCATAGCCTTGACTAGATGGACCTTTGTTGGCAAAGTAATGTCTCTGCTTTTTAATATGCTATCTAGGTTGGTCATAACTTTTCTTCCAAGGAGTAAGCATCTTTTAATTTCATGACTGCAGTCACCATCTGCAGTGATTTTGGAGCCCAAAAAAGTAAAGTCTAACACTGCTTCCACTGTTTCCCCATCTATTTCCCATGAAGTGATGGGACCAAATGCACTGATCTTAGTTTTCTGAATGTTGAGTTTTAAGCCAACTTTTTCACTCTCCTCTTTCACTTTCATCAAGAGGCTCTTTAGTTCTTCACTTTCTGCCATAAGGGTGGTGTCACCTGCATATCTGAGGTTATTGATATTTCACCTGGCAATCTTGATTCCAGCTTGTGCTTCTTCCAGCCCAGCATTTCTCATGATGTACTCTGCATATGAGTTAAATAAGCAGGGTGACAATATACAGCCTTGACATACTCCTTTTCCTATTTGGAACTAGTCTGTTGTTCCATGTCCAGTTTTAACTGTTGCTTCCTGAGCTGCATATAGGTTTCTCAAGAGGTGGGTCAGGTGGTCTGGTATTCCCATCTCTTGAAGAATTTTCCACAGTTTATTGTGATCCACACAGTCAAAGGCTTTGACATAGTCAGTAAAGCAGAAATAGATGTTTTTCTGAAACTCTCTTGATTTTTTGATGATCCAGTGGATGTTGGCAATTGGATCTCTGGTTCCTCTGCCTTTTCTAAGACCAGCTTGAACATCTGGAAGTTCACGGTTCACGTATTGCTGAAGCCTGGCTTGGAGAATTTTGAGCATTATTTTACTAGCGTGTGAGATGAATGCAATTGTGTGGTAGTTTGAGCATTCTTTGGCATTGCCTTTCTTTGGGATTAGAATGAAAACTGACCTTTTCCAGTCCTGTGGCCACTGCTGACTTTTCCAAATTTGCTGGCATATTGAGTGCAGCACTTTCACAGCATCATCTTCCAGGATTTGAAATAGCTTACTGGAATTCCATCACCTCCACTAGATTTGTTCGTAGTGATGCTTTCTAAGGCCCACTTGACTTCACATTCCAGGATGTCTCACTCTAGGTGAGTGATCACACCACTGTGATTATCTGGGTCGTGAAGATCTTTTTTGTACAGTTCTTCTGTGTATTCTTGCCAACTCTTCTTAATATCTCTGCTTCTGTTAGGTCCATACTATTTCTGTCCTTTATTGAACCCATCTTTCCATGAAATGTTCCCTTGGTATCTCTAATTTTCTTGAAGAGATCTCTAGTCTTTCCCATTCTGTTGTTTTCCTCTATTTCTTTGCATTGATTGCTGAGGAAGGCTTTCTTATCTCTCCTTGCTATTCTTTGGAACTCTGCATTCAAATGGGAATATCTTTCCTTTTCTCCTTTGCTTTTCACTTCTCTTCTTTTCACAGCTATTTGTAAGGTCGCCTCAGACAACCATTTTGCCTTTTTGCATTTCTTTTCCATGGGGATGGTCTTGATTCCTGTCTCCTGTACAATGTCATGAACCTCTGTCCATAGTTCATCAGGCACTCTATCAGTTCTAGTCCCTTGAATCTATTTCTCACTTCCACTGTATAGTCATAAGGGATTTGATTTAGGTCATACCAGAATGGTCTAGTGGTTTTCCCTACTTTCTTCAATTTAAGTCTGAATTTGGCAATAAAGGAGTTCATGATCTGAGCTACAATCAGCTCCTGGTCTTGTTCTTGCTGACTGTATAGAGCTTCTCCATCTTTGGCTGCAAAGAATATAATCAATCTGATTTCGGTGTTGACCATCTGGTGATGTCCATGTGTAGAGTCTTCTCTCGTGTTGTTGGAAGAGGGTGTTTGCTATGACCAGTGCATTCTCTTGGCAAAACTCTATTAGCCTTTGCCCTGCTTCATTCTGTACTCCAAGGCCAAATTTGCCTGTTACTCCAGGTGTTTCTTGACTTCCTACTTTTGCATTCCAGACTCCTATAAAGAAAAGGACGTCTTTTTTGGGTGTTAGTTCTAAAAGGTCTCATAGGTCTTCATAGAACCATTCAACTTCAGCTTCTTCAGCGTTACTGGTTGGGGCATAGACTTGAATTACCGTGATATTGAATGGTTTGCCTTGGAAATGAACAGAGATCATTCTGTCATTTTTGATATTGCATCCAAGTACTGCATTTTGGACTCTTTTGTTGACTATGATGGCTACTCCATTTCTTATAAGGGATTCCTGCCCACAGTAGTAGATATAAGGGTCATCTGACTTAAATTCACCCATTCCAGTCCATCTTAGTCCACTGATTCCTAGAATGTCAACATTCACTCTTGCCATCTCCTGTTTGACCACTTCCAATTTGCCTTGATTCATGGACCTAACATTCCAGGTTCCTATGCAATATTGCTCTTTATAGCATTGGACCTTGCTTTTATCACCAGTCCCATCCACAACTGGGTGTTGTTTTTGCTTTGGCTCCATCCCTTCATTCTTTCTGGAGTTATTTCTCCTCTGATCTCCAGTGGCATATTGGGCACCTACCAACCTGGGGAGTTCATCTTTCAGTGTCCTATCTTTTTGCCTTTTCATATTGTTCATGGGGTTCTCAAGGCAAGAATACTGAAGTGGTTTGCCACTCCCTTCTCCAGTGGACCACATTCTGTCAGACCTCTCCACCATGACCCATCCATCTTGGGTGGCCCCACACGGCATGGCTTAGTTTCATTGAGTTAGACAAGACTGTGGTCCTGTGATCAGATTGGCTAGTTCTGTGATTATGGTTTTAGTGTGTCTGCCCTCTGATGCCGTCTCGCAATACCTACCACCTTACTTAGGTTTCTCTTACCTTGGACGTGGGGTATCTCTTCACGGCTACTCCAGCAAAGCACAGCTGCTGCTCCTTACCTTGGACGGGGGGTATCTCCTCATGGCCGCCCTCCTGACCTTGAACGTGGAGTAGCTCCTCTTGGCCCTCCTGCTACTCAGCAATAAAAATGAAATATTTGCCAACACATGTAATACATTGGCAGACACATTGAGGGAGAGAAGCCAGACACAAAAGAATACCTGGTAGGAGATTTTCCTTAATACATGCAGAAGGAAGACTAATCTATGGTGTCAGAAATTAGATCAGTGTCTGCCTGGGTCAAGTCAGGTTCGGGGAGGAGATCTGCTGCAAAGAGAGAAGTCTCTGGCATGATAGGAGTTTTCTGTATCATGATCTGGGTGATATTTACATGAGTATATATACTTGTCAAACCTCAACAAATTGTAAACTTAAAATGTATAGCAATGATACCTTAATAAATGTGACTACCAAGAAAAAAACAGAAAGACCAAAAACCAAGGTGGGAAATGGCAAAGGGCTCGGCTATCGGACCCCAGGAAACACTCAGGGTGTGAGATGAGAGCATCTCAACCTCCGGGTCCACGGGGAGCAAAGACAGAATCACTCGTGAGGTTGACCCGTCGTCCGGGTTGGCACAGAACAAGGGGCTTCACTGGCCTGGCGTTCTGGAGGACGACTTGGCCAAGTTCATTTAAAACATGAAAACACACACCGCGTAACTCAGCGAATGTTTTTCTGATCATTTGTTCTACAGAAGAACTCACCTGCTCACACAGAGTGCCTGGCAGGTTTTTAATGTAACTTTGTTTGAAATAACAAAACTCTGGGGCTTAAAATAGAAGGAAGAGGCAGCCCTTTTTCGGAAATCAGGCAACAAATGGAAAGGAACAAGGGGGGAATCACCAGGACATGAAACTGAAAGTGTTAGTCGCTCAGTCGTGTCTGAGTCTTTGTGACCCCATGGACTGTATCCCGCCAGCCTCCTCTGTCCATGGCATTCTCCAGGCAAGAATACTGGAGTGGGTTGCCAGGCCCTCCTCCAGCAGATCTTCCCAATCCAGGGATGGAACCCAGGTCTCCTGCATTGCAGGCAGATTCTTTACCAGCTGAGCCGCCAGGGAAGGACATAGGGCCCAGCTAAAAATGCACAACAATGTGCCTAGTAGACCCAAACTACTAGGGTCTCTCGGCTGCCCAGAGACGACTCACAGAAAGTTCTAGAAGGGTATGCCTGCAGTGTTAACCTCAATACTCTGGGTGGAGGGTGTGATTTGAGGTGTGAACAGGGACTATTTTTTTTCACACTTCTGAATTTGGTTGTAGCAATCACATATACATTACTACTAGAGAAATTTTTTTAAGTTTTTAGGTTAGGAAGTTTTAAATTTTGGCAGTTGGTCATGCAAACTGGATCCTGTCTGACAGCAGCGGCCTTCAGCCTACTGGGGCCTCCGCCCACTCAGGCAGGGGCTGCAGCAAACACTCCCCCTGCCTGAGACCCTCCTGAGGGTGGCGGACCCTCCTGAGTGGGCAGGCCTGTCACCTGTCCAAACCAGGCACCTGGAAGCCCCAGGGTCCTGGCCCACCCGCTACCCTGCACATAACAGCAGTCTGAGTGACGATCGAACTCAGCCCTGGCAGGGGACACATTGCCGGGTGTCCCCTGGCTAACGGCTGCAGGGCTGGGGGGCCAGGACAGTGGGAGAGGGCTCTGTTTTCAAAGTGTATTTTCTACAACTGCAATTTAGTTTAAATACCCCATCTAGACAGTTTGAAGGTGCAGACGTAGAAACGGCCTTTGGGTGAGACTAGCTCCTTCTAGGAAAATCTGCAAGCAGGGTGGGAAGGAGCCTGAGGCTAGGGGTCTCTCTGAGGCAACGAGAGGGTCAGCAAGCCTGCTGGCCGGAGACCACGGCTCTGAGCCCCATTCTGAATAACTCTGAGGGGCGTGTCCCCTCCCCACCGGAAAGGCCCCCGAGGATGAAGAAGCAGGATGTGTGGGGGGGTGCCTTCATGGTCTGCACCAGAGCACGGGGTCCACGTGCAGGGTGAATGCTCGGCTGAGGGCCAGCCTGAGGGTTCAGGGCAGAGGTGAATGCCTCCCAGGAGCTGCCGAGCTAGGCAGCCAGAGCTGGGGTCAGGGGAGGAGGGGGCAGGGTGCAGCCTCGCTCACCTGCGGCTGGAGGAACAGCAGATGCGTCAGCTTCCCCTCGAGCTCCAGGCCCCCCATGGCCCACGGCCTGGCAGGGACGTGTCAGCAGCACCTGGGGCGGCCTCTATGGCAACTTGACGTTGCGAAGACGTGGCTCTAGTTTGTTCTGCTCTAGTTTGCTCCATCCCCAGGGTCTGGGAGTCTAAACACTCAGCGTTTGAGAAGCTCTCCTCTTAGGCGCTGTCCCTGCCCACCCAGACCCTCTCTCCATCCAAGGAACCTGCCTTCAGGGGCCGGGGGAGCTTCGAGGTGACAAACGCAGGTCTCCATCAGGTCTGGAGCCATGGTGGACACACAACTCCGGAGTGCTGCCCCCATCCTGGAAGACGCTGGTCTCAGGGACGTCCCAGGGGATGGCTCACACCAGGCACCCTCTCAGGCTTCAAACAAGTTAACCAGGTGTACAAAGGATGACAACCCTGGTTTGGGGAGGGAGGGGCGGGGTAAGAAAGTTCACACAACATAAATTAACCGTTTTAAAGACCCAGCGGCATCTGGGGCATTTGGAACATCGTGCAACCGCCACCTCTACCTGGTTCTAAAACTCTCTCATCGCCCCAACAAGGTCACCCCAACTGACCCCGTGAGCAGTCAGTCCACGTTTCCCCTCCCCCAGTCCCTGGCTCCCACCAACCTGTTTGCTGTCACCAGAGATTTCTCTCCTCCAGACATTTCACGTAGGAGGGGGTTCCTGTGACCGGCTTCTTTCATGGAGCCTAACGATCTCGGGGTTCAACCAGGCTGACGGCTGAGTCAGCACTTCCTTTTTATGGCCAAATACAACTCTGCTGGAAGGCCAGAGCACATTTGTTTATGCTGTCATTAGTGGGGAGACATCTGGGTTGTTCCCATCTTTTATCTCCTGTGAATAACGCTGCTGTAAGCAATCACGTGCAAGTTTTTAACCACTGTTTTCATGTCTTTGGGGTACATGTACCTAGGAGTACGTGAGCTCGGTCAAAAGGTATTTCTGTTCTTCATTTTAAGGGCCCGCCAAACTGCTTTCCCAGGGGCTGCACCATCACACACATGCGTCAGCAATGCACGGCACTTCCGACTCTCTGCATCCTGGACAACGTCAGCTACCTTCCATCTTTTTTATTATATCCACCCTGGTGGGTATGAAAAGGTACCTCATTGTGGTTTTGATTTGCATTTCCCTAATGACTTAACCACGCTGAGCCTCTTTTTATGTACTTTTTGGCTATCTACATATATACACGTGTATCAAACTTGTCTATGTATTAATTTGTTGGTATTATATACACACTAGATTTTTATCAGAGTGTGAACTGCAAACGTTCTCTTCCACCCCAGGGGCTGTCCTTTCGCTTGCTGCATAGAAGTTTCTAGTTCTGATGAAGTCCAGTGTATCCATTTTTTTCTCTCATCAAATGTGCTTTTGGTGTCCTGTCTAAGAACCTATGGCCAAATCCAAGGTCATTAAGATTGACCCGTTCTCTTCAGAGTTTTAAGGTTTAGCTCTTCTCTCTGGGCCGCTGACCAGGGGGGGCTGGCTCTTGTGTGTGGGGAGAGGCAGGGCTCTCCCTTCGTGGCCCTGGCACCACGTGTTGAAGGGACTAGCCTTGCTCTCAGCGAACGGCCCAGCACCCCTGTGGGAACCGGCCGGCCACAGACACCCACGGGCTGACTTCTGTCTCACCGGTCTGTGTTCATGCCTGGGTCACGCTGTTTCATTACGTAGCTTTGCAGCACGTTTTCAAATTGAGAAATGTAAACCCCACCACACACAGACTCTGTTGCTCTTTTTTGGCTACTTGGCTATTTGGGGAACAACCCTGTATTGTGCCCATTTTTCCTACAAGAAAATGGAGAAAGGAAGAGACACGTTGCCCTCCTGGAGCAGCTCAGCTGGCCACTGTCGGTGTCGGGACCAGCAAGGCTGCAGGGGACGAAGGCGCAGGCCTGGGGGCCAGGCCAGGGTCTGTGGGGCCAGGAGCCCCTTTGGGGGCTGCCTCACCCCAGCTCTGGGCTCCCTGGACTGAGGCCAAGGGCACAACGGGCAGGCGTCCCCACTGCCCTCCCCGGATCCAGCCCTGGTCTCAGGCCTGGGGAGCACTTGGATCAGGGCTGGTGTCAGGAGCCACATGCTGGTCTAAGTGCCCACCTGCCTCTGGGGGGGGGGGGACACTTGACCTCCAGTGCCCCCTCCTCCCAGCAAGGGTGGACCCCCGCCCTGTCCCACTCACCCAGAACTGGCCAGGGCTGGGCACTCGGACTGAGCTTGGCCGTAGGGCTGACCCCATGGCCGGTCATGGCGCAGGCTGTGGCCCCGGGCCCCCCCCTTCCTCACCCGATTCCAGCAAGCACCCCTTTACGTGTGGGGACGTCCCGGCTGTGCTGGGGGATGGAAGAGCTGCAGCCTCCAACGAGCAGTGCCGGGGCTGGGACCCCACACCCTGGGCTGCACCCATAACAGCCCCTTCCCCCAAGACCTGCAGCGTAACCCTGACTCTGGAAGCACCCCCCACCCTCCACGGGCCTCAGGGCCTCCTCTTCCTGCCTGCAGCCCGTTCTCCTGGGCCGGGGGTCCTGGGCTCAGCATCAGATGTCCCCCCCACCCTGGAGGACTTTACTCTTGCACATTCAGGCCCCAGCAGTCGCAGCGGCAGACCGCGGGGGGCTGGAATCTTCTTGCGGCCTCACCTGCCAGTGCCTCCCCCCAGGGTCCAGAAGACCCCTTAGTTCACACCCAGGTCTCAGCCCTCCTGCCGAGGCTGCAAGACCCTGCTCCTGGGACCTTGCAGAGCAACACCCCCCCAGCCCAAGAAGGCTCCTCCCTGGCCCTGCCCTGCCCCCCCAGCCCCAGACTGGGCAGGCGGGTCTGGGCCCTGACCCCACGCAGGTGGGTCCTTCTCAGTCTGCGGGCGGCCCGCCAAGGCCGCCGAGACCACAGTCACCTCCTGACTCGCCAGCCCATGGCACCTGGCTCCCAACAGGCGGATGGATCCTCCAGGCAGGCCAACCAGGGCCCCACCCCAGCCCCCTCCCTCGCCCTCCCGGGAGAAGACAGTTGGAACCACAGCCCTGCCCCCCCGGCCCCTCTGTCAGGAGCAGCAATGGTGGGGCCAGCCAGCCAGCCAGGGTCTGTTCCGGGCACCCCTCCACAGCCACGTAGCCCGGCGGAGTCCCTGCATCCCAGGCCCAGGGCACACCTGGGTGAGCGAGCAAGGTCACCTCCGGGGGGCAAGGGGATGGCCTGTTTCAGACGCGGGTTTGTTTCTTCCTAAAAATGACGGCTGGGATCCCTGGTCTCCTCCGGCAACGTGGTGGGCCTTCTGGGCCAGCTCCTCCCCAGGGTGAGTCCTCCACCGGCTTCTCAGAGGACACCTTGAACTTGGCCAAGCCCTGGAAACAGCTCTTCGTTTGGGGGATCCAGAGGGCTGTGCACAGCCTTTGGGCGACGGTGATGAAGAGATGCCAGGAGACCTCACATTCAGGAGACCACATTCACCAAGACCCTCAGGCGCCACCCCTGCCTGGACACACATGCCCTGGGCCCCAAATCTCTGGAGATGGAAGCAACCTCAGACCCGCCCTGAGACTAGTGGAAGATTCCAGGGCAAGCCGTGGACGTCTGGGGAAGAGAGGCGGGCCTGGTTTGGTTTAATGCGCCGGTCAGCCGCGAGGTGAGGAGCGGCTGGGAGCTCTCCGGCATCACTAGCAGGCAGCCTTTGTGGGCTTTTCATGGGAGGTGGTTGCAGAACCATCAGCCCAGCAGTGCAGACTGGAGACGGAAAATCTGAGAAGTCGGCGACGGTGCAGGATGGAAGGTGTGCAGGAGGGACAGACAGAAGCCAGGCGGGCAGGGAGGGCTGGTAGGGCCCCGGAGCACAGCAGCTCCCTTGCCGGGCACACCAGGAGGGCCTCGCCCCAACACATCAGATACTGCCTGGGCGCCCCGGGTCCCAGCGCAGCCCTTGCTCCGGGGCCAGGCCAGGAACCGGGCAGGGAAGGAGGCACAGGGGAGGCTATGCCAGGCGGGCCCAGAGCTGAGCGTGAGGCCACCTCCTCCAAGGGGTGCACGGACCCCACACTCGCCCGCAGTTCCTGCCCCGCCCCGCCCAGGTGCCCGAGCCTCGCGAGCTTGGGAGGCCTGCCCCAGTTTCTGGCTGATCAAAGGGCCCCTGCGGAGCTGAACGGGCTGCCAGGATGTCTGCCTTGAGGTCCAAGCCCCTGCAGGGGTTGGAGCAAGGGACAGGGGACAGGCAGGACCGCCCTTGGGGGCAACGGCACCCCCGTTTCATCTGACCTGCAAACCCCGTGCTCAGCATGGGCCTTCGCCACCCTCCCTGCTTCTGAGGGGTGTCCCCCACCCCGGTTTGGGGGAGCGATTCAGACTCAGAGCCGAGTCAGCCTTCTGGGGGTCAGGGACGAGGCCCTTTTCTGTGGGGCCTCCAAGATGCTGCTGGGAAGAGCCCAGGATGGTGCCACACCTCAGGGACTCTGCACTGGGGCGACCCTGGGGCGAGAGCCTTTATAAGGACAAGAGCCGCGTTGCCGAGTGGATGCGTGGGCGACTAGGAGCGTTTGCCCACCTCCCCGTAGAGGCAAGGAGCGCAAGCGGACCAGCGGCAGCCACGAGGCCCGGGGGGCTCCCCCTTCGCCCCCAGGCTCAGGTAGCCATCAGGGACACCGGTGATGCCTGCCCGCAGAAGCCCCTGCTCCACCAGAGTCCCATTCCTCTCCTCCGGCCACGCCCGGGGCGCCCACTTCCTCTCTCAGCCTGCTGCCCGGGAACCCCCAGGGCCCTATGGAGGAGGGGGACCCTGTGTCCTCCGCCGACCCCCAGGGCATCACAGCAGCTCTGGGGCCCCAGCAGGTCAGTGGCAGCCCAGCTGTCCTGGGCCCAGCGCCCCCTGACCCCGCCCCGCGGGTCTCGTTAGGGACACGGTGGGCAGAGACAGTCCCGTGGATGGAGGCGACCGTAACTGCTCAGTCTACCTGGACACTTGCCTCGGGGGGGTCCCGAAAGACGCCCACCAGAACACAAACCCCGTTACTCCCCAGCAGCTGCGGGGGGAGCCCCAGCCCGCGGAGTCCGGGGTGGAGCCCAGCAGGCCCGCAGCCTTAACAGCTGGCCCCTCACCGGCCAGAGACAGGAAGTGGGGGGCAGGGCGCTGCCCTCTGGGACTCGGGGTCACTCCTCCAGGAGACGGAAACGTGGGAGAGCACACGCCCCCTTCTGAGATGCCTCTAAATGGTCCTTTTCTTCTCAGCTCAAGCTTGGTGTCAGCAGAGGGCAAATCCAGCCTCCGTCACACACCCACTCGACGGGTACGATGCTGTTTCTCTTTATGAGCAAACCACTCACTCCTTCCTCCCTTCCTCCCTCCCTTCCCACATCTGTGCCCCACGTCTGGCGGACCGGGACTCCAGAGCAGAAGGTGGCGGTCTTGGCCGGAGCCACAGCAGCCACCTGTGGGCTCACGAGGCCCTCCGCAGTGTAACCTAGTCCTAGATCCCAAAAGCCCGGGCTGTGCGCTCTCCCAGGGGGGCGCTCAGTCTGCACGGCAGGCCCAGGGCCGTGAGAGGGGGCCGCGCACAGGCCGCTGTGTCTCCGGAGCAGTGGAGCCCCAGCAGCTGGCACTGGGGTGTTATGACCCCGAACAGGGCCCCTTCCCTCGCCCAGTAAGGTGTTGGCGTCTGAAGTCTTGAGAGCACGCCCCTGGATGGTGCAGCAAGGAGGGAGGCTCTGCGGGGCAGAGAACAGGGAGGGAAGAGAGGAAGGAACTTGGGGGTGCAGGTGGCATCTCCTTCCAGGCCCCAAGGCCTGTGACCTGCTGCCTTCAGCAGAGCCACCCCGAGCCTGACCACCCAGCAGTCAGCTGCCCCCGCGCCTGACCTCCAGCTCCTGGTCACAAGGCTCCTGGCAGGTGCTGGACCCATCTGGAGCCGGGGGGACAGTCCCGCCTCCCTCCCTGTGGGACACGGGCCAACACTGGGCCCTCCACAGCGTTCCGAGGACAGGCCCCGCACCGGATCTCCGCAGCAGCACCCGGCCTGTGTGGGCACGGCCAGACCCCCTGCCCTCGATCGTCACGAGGAGACACGGAACCCGGGCAAGCGCAGCGTCGGCAACCACACGGCTGACGAGTGTGGGGCCGGGACTTGGACTCGGGTTTGGAGCTCTCACTCCGGGACGGAACCAGGGAGCCCGCTAGTGCCGGCGAAGAGACAAATCATGGGCTTTCCTCCCACCACTTTGTGTCACCTTCAATCAATGACCTGGTGATGGAGAACCGGAAAGACTGCACCCGCTGGGGGGGGCGGACCCTGGTCCTCTGCCCACACCGCACCCTGGCCGCCCTGCCATGCCCCAGGCGCATGGAGGCTGAGCACCCAGGCGGCCCCCCAGCGTGGGGCGGAGCAACAGCAGCACAGCCAGAGCCCCGAGCCACGGGAAGGGGGGCCACACCCAGCTGTCCTCGCAGCTCTCCTCCAGAGGGGCACCGTGCCCCTCACTTGCCCGGCTCCCCTCCACGTCCTGGCAACGAACGTCAGAACTGCCTGGGGACAGCTCCTCACTAGGGGAAGGACCCTGGCTCTGAAGGGGAAGGAACACAGGACTGTAGGGCAGTGGTGAGGGTTCCTCTACGGGGCGGAGTCGGCACACACCTGGGAGGGGCTGGGCAGGGGCTGTGTCCACGACCACCACATCCGGGATGCCAGCCCCGTGAGAGTCGCCCACCAGGCTCTGCACCGCACTGACCCCACCCTGAGGAATCGCACGGCCTGGCCGACATTACAGGGGACAGACTCCAGCGAGGGTGGGTGACCCCATCACACCTCAGGCCAGGTTTAGCCCTCCGGCTCCTGCCTGATCCGGAAGCAAAGATGGGGGGAGCCCGAAGCTGCTGCACGGGGATCCCCGAGTCACCGGCCCGACAAAGCAGCAGGTACAGGCGGAGAGCTGGAGGCCTGCACACTGTGGGGGCCTCAACCCCGTCTCCACACGACTCGGGGGTCTCTGGGCGAGGGGCTAGGAGACCCTCTAGGGCTGCCGAGGCCACCACTCTGGGAGCCCCAGGGGATGGATGGGGTCCTCCTTCCTTCCAGGGTGGACAGACTTGCTCCTGAGAGGTGAAACGATAGGGCCCCAGGTTCAAGGTCCAGGCACATTATTGGCTCACCGTGATCTCGGGGTCCTCTCCCAAGGGTGCTGGTTTATTTGCTTTCACCCCATTTCTGCCTATCAGGCAACTGGGCTTGGGGCCTGGTGGCCTCTGGGTCCTGCCCTCACAAAGCAGGAGGGCAGGAACGCGAAGCAGGGGAGGGCAGCCGCTGGGAGGAAATGAAGCAGCCCTCCGGGTGCCAGTACCCAGCTTCTGACCTCCCTTCCCGCGGCCCCCGCCCCCTCTCCCTCCTTGGCCGACAGCACTGCGAACCCCCGGCGCGGTACCGGCCAGCCCCTCCTTCTGCGAGCGCTCCCCGCCCCCATACACCTGACCTGCTCTTGGCCCCGACCCCACCCCTTCCCCAAGAGGTCACCTACCACCACCCGGCGGCCCCAGCCCACAGACAAGCCCCTGCCCCCCTCTCTCGCTTCTCGAGCATCCAGAGCATCACGTGGAGGGGACAAAAACCGGCCGACGATCTCCGACAACTAAGCAGTGGGTTGCCTCTGCGCGTGAAGGCGAGTGGATGCGGGCTGCTCTCTTGGCTCGTTTCCCGCCTACAGCCCCCCCACCCTCCTCCACAAAAGAATCAAGAGCGCGCTGGAGCCGCGGGTGAGGAGGCTGAAACGGGCGCGAGGCGAGGGGCCGGTGAAGGGGTGCGGGCCAGGTGCGGGCGGTGGACAGAGGGGGCCGAGGAGGCTGCGGGACCCGGCGCGCGAGGCACGCTGCCAGGGCGCAGGCCGGCAGGGCCGGCGCGGAGCCCGGGGAAGAGGGGAGGGAGGCCGGCTGGGGGCGGGGAGGCCCCTGATAGGCGCGCGGGAGGCGTGACGTCACGTCCGGCGGGGGAAGCCCTGCCTCAGCGCCCCCGCCCCCGCCCCCGCAGGTGGTGTCGCCGCCCCGGGCACCGGGCGTGGGGGGCCCGCCCTCGGGACCCCGGACGCGGCCCCCCGCTCTCCCGCCACCCCGCTCTCCTCCTGCAGTGGGCAGACCCGCGCGAGCCGGGCAGCCCCCCGCCCCAGGCCCGGGAGCCGGAGGGGCGCCCCGTGCGCCCGGGATCGCGCCCCCGCGCCGCGCCCCGCCCCGCGCGCCCCGCCCCGCGCGCCCCTCCCCGCCCCTCTCCCCGCCGCCCAGGGGCCGGGCCCGGACTGCGCGCTCGCCTGCCGCGCTCTGGGGCCGCCCGAGCCAGCGGCAGGACCTCGCGCCCCGCGCGCCCTGCGCCCCGCGCCCCGCCGGCTTTTGTTGTCTCCGCCTCCCCGGTCGCCGGCGCCTCCGGACCGCCAGCCGAGTGCGCGGGGACCTTGGCTCTGCCCTTCGCGGGCGGGGGCTGCGCGGGCCCGGCCGGGGGCGCCGCCGGCCCCGCCATGGAGCTCCGGGCCCGAGGCTGGTGGCTGCTGTACGCGGCCGCCGCGCTGGTCGCCTGCTCCCGCGGGGACCCTGCCAGCAAGAGTCGGAGCTGCGGGGAAGTGCGCCAGATCTACGGGGCCAAGGGCTTCAGCCTGAGCGATGTGCCCCAGGCGGAGATCTCGGGTGAGTGACCGGAGCGCGGCTGCGCCCCCTCCTCTCTCCCGCCCTGCGCCCCCGCGCCGCCCTCCCTCCGCCCGGGTCTCTCCACTCCGCTCGGCCTTCCCCGGTCCCCGGCGCGCACACACCGGCCCCTTCCCGGCGGAGCTGTCCTCGCCGCGCAGCCAACTGGGCGCTCCCCGGCCCGGTGCGTCCTCCAGGGCAGCCTGGGCTAAGCCGCGGAGTCGAGGCGCAGCCGACCGCGGCCGTGGGCTCGGGACTCCCCCCGGCCGTGCGGGCCTCCCCCGGAGGCCCATGGGGTCGGGCCGGGGATTCCCGGGGGTCCCCAGCAGAGACAGCCTAGGGGCCCCGGCGAGGCAGGGAGCGAGCCGTGCGCTTGAGGAGGAGCGAGGGCCGGGCCGGACGGGCGCGACCTCGGCCAGCGGGAGCGGAACGCCGCCTCGCAGGGACTCCTGCCCGGGGAACTTGTGCTCGCCTGGCGCTCCGGGCCGCCTCAGGCGGGGAGTCCAGCTGCAGGTGGTCGGCGCCTTGGATCCCGCCCAGGGGCCGTACCGTTTCTTTGTAAGAGCAGCGCCGTCGCTGGCGGCCTGGGCCCTGCAGCTGCCCGCAGTCCTGCACACCCTCCCTGCGGGCCTCGGAGGAGCTGTGGGGACCGGAGCGAGGGTAGGGGGGAGCGCGGAGCCTGCGGAGCTCGCAGACACTCCCCCCAGCCCCAGGCTCCTTCCTCAAACTGCAAACGTGTCCAGAGCCACACCGGGTGTGCACAGAGGTGCAGGGTTCCCGGGACACGGGGGGGGGGGGGGGGGGGGGGCGGCCAGGAGCAGAGCTCCAGGCTCCTGCCCTGGGGAGGCCTCCCAAGCCGGGGGGCGGGGAGAGACCACACTCAAGTGGTGACACGGGGGACAGGGAAGGACCGCAGCCACAGGAGTTCTGAATGAGAGGAGACAGGCCGCGTCCATGGCCGGGCCTGGCTGGGGAACGGCGAGGGGGGTGGGGGCAGCCAGGCCCTTGACCCCTGCCCGCAGGAGGGCAGAACCCACAGATCACTGCCTGGGCTTCTTGACAGCCCCCTGCCCGGGGCTCTGGAGATCCCCCCTCTCAAGTCCCCCAAGGCAGGCTTTCCTGCGCTTCTGCTGATGGAGCCCAGCCATTGATCGTCAGAGCTGCCTCCTCCCTTGGAGGGAGGGCAGTTTTGGTGGGTGCGTCTGGGCACCCGGGACCAGCACAAGACCCCCTGCACAGTCAGTTCAGGCTCTTCCCCGACCCTGCCCCATGCGGGGGCCGATGCCTGGAAATGCTTGACCTTTGCGGTGAATCCCTCCCCAAGCCCCAGGGTCTCCTAGCCCCAGTTTGGCTGGCACGCCCCCAAGTCCCCTGGACCCCATGGCCCTCCCTGAGACGTCCACTCCGACTCGGCCTTTGTGTCCTTGGGGGCCATCCTACTCTCGATCGCATCCACAGGCCTCTGTCCCAGTTAGGCTGAGACAGAGTGGCAGAGTTTGGGCAGCCGCCAAGGGCTGGGAGCGCGGCGGGCAGGCTTGGGAAGGCGAGGTGGGCTGGCGGCCGGGCTGTCTCCGCCTCCTTGGGCTGCAGGGTGCAGGGGCTTCGGGGCCGGGATAGGCAAAGCGCGCTGCTGTGCGTGTGATGGGGGCTTTGCAACTGGGGAGCGTTGTGCCAGCCGGAGCTCCGGGTTCCGCCCTCACGGGGCCTCCCTGCCTGGACTCCCTGTGACTCCTCCGCCCCAGCTCCCTGGGGTCCTGTGGCTGCACCCCGCCCCCCGTGAATGCCCCGCAGGGCCCCGGCACCGAGAGGAGTGCCAGCGCCGCTTGGGGTGAGGGAAGCAGGGTGACCTCCCGAGGCAGTGGCCGACCCTGTATCCGCTCCTGCTCCGGCAGCTTGGCGCGGCTCCGCGGGCCGGGCGCCCCCTGGTGGCCGCGTGGCGGCACGACGCTCTCCGGGAGCCGGGCCTTCCGTGTTGAGTCTTGGGGGCCGGCGGGTGGACTCCTCTGGCCTGCGGGTCCCTGGGGTGGGCGTCCGCGTCAGCTGGTGGTGAGGAGGCTCCGTGCTTCCCAGGACTGGAGGGGAGGGAGGGCAGCCCTGAGCCTGTGGGCGACCTTTCCAGCCTCCACCTCCCCTGGAGGCGGGAACGCCATGGGCTTAAGGAAGAGGGGCCATCAGAGCACAAGGGGCTTCTGTTGGTGACCTGTGTAGTTTTTCGGTGGACAGCCCGGCCCGGCCAGGGTGAGGAGGGCAGTCATCCCATTTTACAGGTGGGCCTTCCCCTAGCCAGAGCCCTGCGTAGAAAGTGAGAGGGAGCTGCCCCTCAACCTCGATCCGTTTGCACCGTTGGGGAAAAGCCCAGCCCTGGGCTGCATCTCACTCACACATACACGCACACACACACGCACATGCACACATACGCACATGCACACATGTGCACACCCACGCACAATACACGTCTACATGTGTGTGCACACGTGTACATGTATGCTTCACATGTGCACCCACATGTGTACAGGTGCCTGTGGTCTTTCGGCCTCCACCTAGAGGCTTGCTCCTGGGGTGCCTGCTGGCTCTCCTGACCCTTTGATGCCGTGGTTCATCATGATCTCTCTGACCCTTCACTGGGGTCCTGGGGGGCAGAGGCGCATCTGTCTACTCTGTCCTCTGCGGCAGCCGCAGAACCTCGCCCAGTTCCTGGCACGGGGAGTAGGTTCTCAGTCCACACCCACACACGTCCCACTTTATGCCAGCCATGGTGGGGGCCTTGGGAGACGGAGGGCCCGGGCCAAGGACCAGGGACCTGGCTGTCCGCCTTTGGGGTTGGAGGTCGGAGGGGAGCCCGGTGCTGTCAGCGGCTCCTCTGCTCCTGGACCCCAGCTGACCAGGGGCTTCCAGCAGGAGCCACCGCTCAGGTCTCCCAGCAGAGGCCATTGCTTCTCTGTGCCGCCTGCCCAAGGCTGTCGCTCGGTCGTGGTCAGCAGGACTCTCACAGACCACCTGGTGCCCAACCAGCCCCAGACCAGACAGTGCGCGTACCCCACCCCGTTGAGGGGGCAGAGGCCCAGGTGCCCGCCTTGGGTCCCCAGGTGGTCCCCAGCCTCCGCCGAGCCACTGATCAGCCCCCCCACCCCGGAGCTGCTGTGGTTTCATCATCCCCAGCCTGAGGACAGGGCTGGAGGGTGGGGGCCCAGGGGAGCCGGGAGCCGACAGGGCCACTGCATGATGCAACGGCCTGGGCCCCTGCTGGGGCCCCGGACACGCCGCCGTGCTCCTGGGAGGGACAGGGCGTCCTCCCTGGGCCTGGGCGCAAAGGCCAGCCCTGTTGTTTCGCCCGCCTTCTGCCACCTGGGCTCTCTGGGCCCCTGTTTCTTCACGTGTAACAACGGGCATAGTCCCGAGCCCCCCGAAAGCCACAGGAGGGGTAGCGTGCTGACCTCGTGTGCTCTGGGGGCTGCCTCCAGCCCTGGAGCCCATGCGGGCCCTTTCTGCAGTGGTGTCCAGCAGGTGGGCGCTCCATCCTGCCCCGGACTCACGGGGTCACTCCCCGCGACCGTCCGGTGGGTGCAGTGGGTGGGGGGTCTGGACCTGATTCGGGGGTCACTCCCCAGGACCATCCAGTGGGTGAGGGGTGTCTGAACCTGATTGAGGGGTCACTCCCCAGGACCATCCGGCAGGTGCAGTGGGTGGGGGGTCTGGACCTGATTCAGGGGTCACTCCCTAGGACCATCCAGTAGGTGAGGGGGCTCTGGACCTGATTGAGGGATCACTCCCCGGGACCATCTGGCGGGTACAGAGGGTGGGGGGTTCTGGACCTGATTCGGGGGGTCACTCCCTGGGATTGTCTGGCGGCTGTGGTGGGTGGGGGGTCTGGATCTGACTCAGGGGTGCCCGAGGCCAAGAAGACGCACCGCTTCTCCAGCTCCACACGTGCCCACTGGGAGCTCAGGCCCAGAGCCCGGTGTGCTGACCCCCAGGCCCGTGGCACTAACCGCTGAGCAGTGCTGGGCTCCGGGCTTCTGGACACCTCACGCCACCCCAGCCTGGAGCCCTGCTGCGGGGCCTCCAGGCCCAGGCCTTGCTGGACAGCCAGCTGCCCTCTCCACGGCTCCCCCAGTCCCAGCCCACCTCTCAGGCTGGGTGGGAAGCCTCTGCACAGACCCCTCCCCGGGGCCTCCCTGCCCCTCCCTCACCGAGCTGACGGCGGCCCTGCCTTCCCCGCAGGCGCACCCCTGGCCAGCCCCGGCGCGTGTCCAGTGAAGGCCCGCTGCCCCTGCCCTACTCAGGAGGGCTCCTCCAGGGGCGGGACCCTTGGGGCAGACCTGGCGTGTCCCCAGCACCACAGCAGGCCCGGTCCCCCGGCAGTCACGAGGACATCCTGTCCGTGGTGGGTGACGGGAGAGCTGGCTGGCATTCTGGGTAAACGGGCCCCATGCTGGCCCTAGTTATGAACAGCGTGAGCCTGCAGTGGACAGGCCTCCTGGCAGAGGGGCTAGAGCACGCTGGCCAGGCAGCAGGTGGACCCCAGAGCCAGTGGTGGGGGGAGCACAGAGGGTGTGTGGGTGCACCGGACCTGTGCTGGGCCCCCCAGAGACATGGGCACAGATGTCGGCGGGCCGGGCCAGGCCAGGGGCACAGGCCAGGGCTGGGGGACAAGGCAGGCCAAGGGGCCCGGCCAGGGCTGGGGGACAGGGCAGGCCAGGGGGACAGGCCAGGCCGGGGGCACAGGCCAGGGCTGGGGGACAGGCCAGGGCTGGGGGACAGGGCAGGCCAGGGGCACACGCCAGGGCTGGGGGACAGGCCAGGCCAGGGCTGGGGGACAAGCCAGGCCAGGGCTGGGGGACAGGGCAGGCCAGGGGGACAGGCCAGGCCAGGGGGACAGGGCAGGGCTGGGGCACAGGCCAGGGGGACAGGCCAGGCCAGGGCTGGGGGACAGGGCAGGGCTGGGGCACAGGCCTCGCCGGGTCATGTCGGGCCTGGGCCAGGACTTGCCCCCTACAGCGAGGCCGGCCAGCTCTCCCCGAGGCCTCGGCTTATTTCCGGAGCATTTCAGACCAGGGCTCAGGACCAGGCCCGGCCTGGCTGACATCTCCTTGCCCGGTGCCTGCCCTGACCAGGTCCAGCCACCAGGCTCGTCCTGTGGGGCCAGGCCCCTGCCCACGTTCGGGCAGGGCTCCAGCGCAGGGCCACCCACCCCATGCCGGCTGGCGGCCTTCTCATCACGAGCGCCTAGGAACAGGTCTGGGCAGGAGCCCCGAGCTGCCTGCAGCCTGTGCAGTTCGGGCGGGGCGGGGGCTGTGGTCGTCCCCCGTCTCCCCCTGTGGGGTGGGGGGCGCCGGCCTGTCCTCCCAGCGTGGCCTCTGCCCGGGGGCACAGCTGGGGCCTCCTGCTCTCCTGACTGTTCCTGCTCCAGCAGTGGGCGCCGTGGGCACCCTGGGACCGAGGGGTGCGGGCCTGCTCCGCTGGCAGGAAGCGTGGGAGCCTGGGCAGGTCGGGAAGCCCCTGCAGGGCCAGGCCAGCCTCAGCCCAGCCCGCGTCTGCCTGTGGCCTCGGTGTCAGCTCCCCCTGTCCTGACACACACGCCCCCTCCCGCAGGCTGGCCCACCTGCACCATCCTCCCTAGGGGGTGTGGTGCCCGGCGTCCCGAGCACGCCCCCCCCCGGGCTCTCTGCCCCCCAGGGTGCTCCCCCAGACCGGACAGCCGCAGCAGTGAGGTCTCTGGGCACCGGCTGCGTGGTGCCGGGCTGGGCTGGGCGCTGGGACCCGGACACGAAGCCGCTTCCCCGGGGCTGCCCACAGAGGTGCCCCAGGCTGGGCGGCTCCACGGGAGGGGGCTGTGGCCTTGCACTGCAGGGGCTGGAAGTCCGAGATCTACGTAGTTCCTCCCAAGGCCGTACGGGAAGACTTGTTCGGGTCTCCTCTGCTTCAGGAGCTGGTGGGCAACCTTTGGTCTGCGGGTCTCTGCCTCATCTTTAGGAGGCCTGTGCTAGCCTACATCCGGATTCCCCCTTATGGAAATACGGACACCAGTCCCATCAAGTTAGGAGTAGAGCAATTGCGTCTGCAAAGAACTCACACTCAAACGAGGCCCCGTTCTCAGGTCTGAGGGCTTAGGACCGATGTGTGGACTAGAGACGGGGTTCAGTCAAGTGTCCGGGGCGCTTCCCATCCAGTGAGCAGGGGTCCTGGGGTCCCAGTGTTCCGTGGGACATGGGGGGCTCCTCGGGCCAGGGCCTCCGTGGAGCTGTGGGGCCTTGTGACAGGGTGGGGGGTCAGGCCATCCTTAGCTCGCTCCTCACCCGCACCGGCCCGCAAGCCCTGCCCCCGTGGGCCTGAACATCCCCACAGGAGGCGGGTGGGGGGCAGGGAGCAGGGTCCTCTGCCTCTGACCTTCCCGGCAGTAACTGCTGCCCTGCTGAGGCGTCTGCCTGGTGGCGGGGCCCACCCAGAACCTGGTGCACAGTGAGGGCCCGGCGTGAACACCTCCACAGGAGTCAGGGCCCCCGGGCTGGGCCCGTCGTGACTCAGCGGCGCCGCTTTGCGTGGACAGGCTTGGGGTCCCTGCCGACGCGTGGGAGGCCCCGGGAGGGGACACAGCGTGCGGGGCGGGAGTGAGTGTGGGGGGCGGGAGGCTGGGTCCTGGCTCCGCGTCCTCAGGACCCGGCTGCTCTTTGTGCAGAACACTCCCTGCGTTCTGGAGGCTTGGCCGGGTGACCGGGCAGCCCCGGGGGGTCCATCACGCGCTGTGCCCCCGACCTCAGCCCCCAGAGGCCCAGAACCCCACCTGCTGCCCCCGCCGCGGCTGGAGGAAGGGGCCCTGGGAGGCTGGCGGGGCTGGCCAGCAGGTCTGGGAGGCAGGCCCCGTCCACACGGGGTTGTGCTGTGCCAGGCCCCGGGGCCTGCAGGTGGACCGGGTGAGCGCAGCCAGGCCTGGGGCCGAGGAGGGGATGGGGCTGGAGCCGGCCGCACAGGAGGCCCTGCGGGAGCGCCGACTCTGGGCCCTGCCTTCCGCAGCCCTGCTTCCCACCAGGTGCCCATGAGCCCGGCCATGGCCGGGTTGCGGCCCTGCCTCCTTCCTCCATGCCCTGGCCTGTGCCCGGCCCTTGCCTGCCAGCCAGCCCCGCCAGCCTTCCGGAGCTGGCAGGTCAGGGGGCTTGTGGGGCAGGCCGAGTTCCACCTGGTCCAAGCGCTTAGAGTGTCGGTGGGGAAACTGGGTCCCAGCGAGGGGTCCCCACCGCTCAGGGCCCTGTCCCTGGAGTGGCTGCTCCCCCATGGCCTCCCCGCCCTGGCCCCACTGTGCCCCCGGTGTCTGGTGTGGGCACCAACGGGGTGCCCCAGAAGGGAGCAGGTCAGGGGCTGGGCCATCACGCCGCAGGGGCGCTCGGGGGGCATCTGTGTGGCTCTGTCCGTGGGCACTGGGCACGCGTTCCAGGCTGCGGGACGTGGTCGGTCAGAGGAGGTGAGGGCAAGGTCACAGAGCCCCTGGCACCTGCCTGCAGAGACGGGCCCTGGCAGACCGTGAGGACCAAGGTTCTCCAAGGCTGGGGGGCAGGTGGCCAGTCCCAGGTGGGACCAGGAGAAGAACAGGCCAGTGAGACCCCCACATGGACTTCGGGGTCCTCCTGAAGTCAGAGCCAGTCCTGCTGACGGTGCCCGAGGTTCGAGCCCCGCCCACCAGGAAGGCCCGGCAAGAGGCAAGGACCCTCACCCTCCCACCCACCTGTCCTTCACTTCACCGCTCTGCACGCATCCAGAAGCCGCGGGCCCCTTCCACAGGGGCAAGGTCTAATGAGAAGCTCGGCCAGGGCTGCCAGGCCCCCCCACTCCCCCAGTCCAGAGCCCGGCCACCAGCAGCTGTACCCCACGCCTCGTGTGCCCAGCTGTTGGCCCCGGGGCGCGTGTGACCACAGTCACACCCTCAGTTAGCCCAGCAGCTGTACCCCACGCCTGTGTGCCCGGCTGTTGGCCCCGGGGCGCGTGTGACCACAGTCACACCCTCAGTTAGCCCAGCGGCTGTACCCCACGCCTCGTGGGCCTAGCTGTTGGCCCCGGGGCACGTGTGACCGCAGTCACACCCTTGGTTAGCCCAGCAGCTATACCCCGTGCCTGTGTGCCCGGCTGTTGGCCCCGGGCGCGTGTGACTGCAGTCACACCCTCAGTTAGCCCAGCGGCCTGAGGGGTAGGCCGGCACGTCTCCCTCCCACGCGGGCAGCCAGCCCTGGACAGGTGCCCCTATGCCTCCCCCGTGGGGACATTCTTCCGGCTCACTGTCAGCCCTGGAGCCTGTGGCGGCCGCCTTCCCCAGCACCGAGGACACAGTCTGAGCCTGGCAGTGGCCGGCCGGGCTGGTCCCTGGGTCTAAGCACGTCCTGGGCACCCGGGGCCGCTATGCTGGGCCACGTGCTGCGTCTGTGCGTCCTGCAGCGATGGGGCTCTGGGTGCCCGTCCAGGCTCTGGGCTGCGGGGAGTAACTCCCGCCACCTGTGACCGCCCGCAGGCCCCCCGGGACAGGATGACGCCACCTGCCGCAGGGTTGGCTCAGGCGTTCACGCCCGCCCCCTGTTCCCGCGGAGCTCGGGACACACTGGACCCACAGACGTGTTTTAGAGTCTCTTACGACGTTTAGCCCCACCATCCCTGACCTCCTCCCTCGGCCTGACAGTGGCAGCCCCCAGGGCACTCAGGAGCCATGGTAGCCTCTCAAGTGACCTAACTAACACCCAGGGACCGCCACCTCCCTGTCACCATGTATTCGGGGGCTAGGGGGACACTGGGGCGGCTGCAGGTCAGACGCACAGCTCACCGTCCTCCGCCCCGGGGTAAAGCGGTGTCCCCGGGCCGGAGCAGTTCCCTGGGGTCGTGTCTGGTCGTCGTAGTGTGCAGGGGAGGGACGGGGAGACCAGGGACCCCATGAACTGCAGGCCGCTCCTGAGCAGGTCGAGGGGCGGCTTCCAGAAACACCGGTCACTCCTCACGGGAAGCACTTGAACCACAGCTCTAGATGGGACGCAGTATGCGGTCAGGGGAGTGGAGGGGAGGGGACGGCCCTCTGCTTGGGGCCAGGACAGCCTTCCGGGTTGGGGGTGGACTCAGCTCTAGAAAGATCGGCGAACTGCGGTGGACAGATTCGGGTGAGGCTAGGGTCCTTAACCAGGGTACCCAGGGGAGGCTCAGGCTTAGAAATCCAGGAGTTCATGAACTCAACAGAAAGACAGTACATCTCCTTTTTTGCTCACCTTTAGCCAGGATTTAGCATCTCTTGTCATTATGAACAAGGCAGCGACAGCATTCTGGACTCCATGCTCGCTCACCATGATCCGCTGGGTCCCCTGCCCCTTTGTGTCTCAAGCACGTGTCTCCAGGTGCCGCTTCCACTCACGCAGCTTCGCGCTCCCAGTGGGTGTCAGCCAGCTCGAAGGCACCACCTTGCTCGCCCGTCCTCATATTTCAGCAGCTGCGTCACCGCACCTGGGGCTTCCTTCAGGACCCCCTGCATAATCTTTTCTTTCATAAGCGTTATTCTGAGAAGGGGTCTGCAGGCTTCAGCGGACAGTCAAGGGTGCAGAGGAAAGGAGGCCTCTGTGTGGTGGGCTGGACCCTCAGCCCAGGCGGGGTGCTGGCAGGGCCCTATCTGCTCCAGGAGAGCCTTCAGGCCTGGAGGTGGGAGCCCTGGGCCCAGCAGCCAGCCAGCTGCCAGGGGTGGGGGTGTGGGGCACCCAGATCAGTCTGAGTCCTCCGGAGGGAGTGTCCTTGAGCTCCTACTGTGTGCTGGGTGCTGTCCTTGGTGCTGAAACGCAGCCACACCGCTCTCCGCAGGGTCTGGGCGGCTGTCAGAGGTCTCACGTGAGCTGCAGCTCTGCTGGCCGTGGTGACCACATGTTACTTTTGTAAGTTACAAGTGAAGAGAACGTGTGCAGGTTTAGACGGATGCATGTGGCTTACAAGAGCGTCACAGGTGGTAAAGAACCCGCATGCCAATGCAGGAGACATAAGAGACACAGGTTCGATCCCTAGGTGGGGAAGATCCCCCTGGAGGAGGCCACGGCAACCCACTCCAGTATTCTTGCCTAGAAAATTCCATGGACAGAGGAGCCTGGCAGGCTATGGTCCATGTGGTCACAAAGAGTCGGACACGACTGAGCGCCTTAGCACGCACATGTGGTGTGCCATCATACATGCCCCCCGCCTTGACTGTAGAGCAAAGACCTCCCTCAGCCTGGGGTGGCCCAGGGCCCCACGCTGCACAACCGCTCTTGCTGAGAGCTGAGGTCTTCCCGCCCCATCCTCCCTGGGGACTTGAGATGCTCGCTCCCCTCCCAGCCCAAAGGCCCTGTGCTGCCCGTGCAGGACTCTTGCCCTGGGTGGACCTCCCACCCCCAGCGGTTCCTGGCCCAAGAGCCCAGCCCCACCCCCTCTACTATCTGGAGTTTCCAGCTGGAGGCCAAGGGTCGTGGGTGCCCTTGGTGTGCAAGGCCAGAGACGGAGGAGGACGATCCCGAGACTGGGCACCCAGAGGGGGGACACGGAGGGCCCCTCTGAGGAGGGCGGGTGCTGCCCACAGGGCTCTGAAGGAGGCAGCCTGCTGGGCTAATGGGCAAGGCCCCTCCCCTGGCCCAGGGCCACGTCTTTTGGATCCAGTGGCCAATGTCTTAGGTTTTAGCAGAAGCTAAATAAAACCTGGCTGCCTGGACCCAGCCATCCTGCCAGGGTTCAAGCCCAGCTTCAGGCTCACGCGCTGTGACCTTGAGCCATCAGTGAACCTTTCTGAGCCTCAGAATGCCTTTCTGTATAATGGGGATGGAGCAGCACCCGCCACGTGGAGTGAGACTGGGTTCTCGCGTGGCGCACACAGCCCAGGGCGGCCAGAGTGCATGCGTGTTGTGGGGGCGTCACGTCAGGGCGGCACCTGTTGGAGAGGCAGGCCCAGCCTGTGTCCAGAGGCGGGGAGACTGCCTCCTGGGGGGGAGGGAGGTCGGCCTCCACCAGCCAGGCCCAGGGGCCACGCTGGGGGTCAGAGGGGTGCGGGCTGGAGGTGGGGGACCCCTCCGTCACCATTGCCACATCCTGGGCAGCACCATCTCAGTGTCTGTGCTCCCACTTGGCTGGTCCAGAGAAGCTGGGAATTTCAAGATGTGTTAGCTCTGGGCCTCCCAGGAGGAGCAGCCCACAGTGTAGGGGGGTCCGTCCCGCCCCCCGAGCCCAGGGCCAACCAGGAGGGCTGTTTATCACTTCACTGGACAGTGGACGCTTGGGCTGTTTTCATCGTTTGGCCTTCTGCCTAAAGCTGCTGCGCACAGGGGTGGACAAAATTGTATTCAGGTCCTTGCTGTCAGCGCTTTGGGGCCAGACACTTTTATTCTGGAAGATAATGCATCGTTGATCTGAAGTGCACATTTAACTGTGTCCTGACCATATCTGTGCCCCACCCCAGTCGTGCCTTCGGGGCTGGGCTTGGAGGCGCCCACGCGTGGGAGGGAGGGGGGCGATGCTGCTCCTGGAGGTGCTGCCTGGGTGGCGATGCTGAGTCAGCACCGGGGGGGGGGGGGGGGGGGCGGGCACCCCACCTGCTCCTGCCCGGGGCCCTCCGGGCGGGCCAGCCACGGGTGACCGGCTGGGTGGCAGAGCGTGTCGGCTCCTGCCTCGGCCTCCGCCCTCCTGCTCAGGAATTCCCCTGGGACTGGAATTGAGGGCGGCCTTGTGCTGGGAGAGGCGGGGAGGCCTGGGTCCTCCTGGGTTCTATGCACTCCGGGCTGAGTGCCCTAGGCCTGTGGCTCGAACTCCCTGAGTGGCTCCGGCAGGAAGAACAGGAGGGGACAGTCGTGAGCATGAAAGGCTCCTCGGACCCTTGTGGGCCCCCAGTGCGCGCTGCACCTCGTCAGGTGGTGGTGGGGCCCCTGGAGGAATAAGGGGTCTTCACGGGCGGTGGAAACGCCCCGCGGACCCCCGTCGCACCAGCAGGGAGCACCAGCTCTGGGGAGGGGTCAGTCAGGGAGGTGCTGGCTTTCCAGCAGAGGCAGAGGCCCAAGGTTGTGGGTCTGCAGCCACGTTGGTGTTTAGCCTCATCTCCCGGAATGCTGGCATGGCCCAGAGAGTCTCTCTTTGGACACAGGTCCCTGAGCACCAGGTCCAGCTTGGGCCTGGGCAGAGAGGCCCCACCGGCAGGCCCAGCAGCTCTTCTGCTGCCAGGGAGGGTGGCCAGGCGGGAAGCCCCCACTGAGGCTGCTCACGCTCCGGGAGGTCAGAGGCTGGGCAGGCGCTTTGGCCCAGAGGAACCTGGAAGGCTTCCTGGAGGAAGTGGGAGATGAGTGGGTCTTGAAAGAAAGAGTAGGGCAAAGGGGAGGGTGCGTGTGACCCGGGGGCTGGGGGAAGCAGCAGGTCAGATGGGGCGCCAGCAGGGGCGGCCGTGACCTTGGACTTGGCTGCCAGGTTTCCTGGGGAGCAGCCGGGTTGGGGGGTTGGTGAGCAGCCGAACCCATTTGTCTGCTCCATCCTCATTATTGGGCGTGGCCAGGGATGACTCCTGTCCCTGCAGCCTCCTGCAGTGGCACCGGCGTCTGCTGTGTTCTGGCCCCACCGGGGCCTGTGTCCACCGTCTCTCTGTGATGGACAGACGGGCCAGTGTGGGGCCTTTGTGGGGAGCCTGCTGAGAGGACCCCGGGGCTGCAGCACCCCCTTCTGCTGTTCTGGGATCGCCGGGGCAGACACAGCAGAGGGGGCGGCACCGGTCCGCCTCCTGGGCTGCTCTTGGCCCAGCGGCTGGGTGGTTGGGCAAGGGAGATGCAAGAGCTGTACAGAGCCCGTGTTCCCCAGGACCCCTGTCAGGGACAGGTCTGCAGCGTCTCGAGTGAGTGCCCTCTGCAGCCTGGCCTGGGCCCAGGGTGAGGGAGCCGCACGGAGCTTGCCCTGGTGGGCGAGGCTTCCAAGGGGCACCTCACTCTCGGGCCCCGAAAGGACCACCTGCCCTGCAGCAGGGCCTGGGTCACGGGCAGAGCAGACACCCCTTCATCCCCAGTTTATCCCGAGGCCTCGGTGTGAGCCCTGGACCCTGAAGCACTGTGGGAAGGCCAGTGGGAGGGGGCTTGGCCCCTCAGCCAGAGCTGCATCCAGGCCCACACCCAGGGGGGCCTACCGCCTCACCAAGGCAGCCCCCAAGGCCAGTGCCCACTGGCAGGGTGGCCTGCTCAGGGGTCTCTGAGCAGAAGGCAGGCCGCAGGGAGCAGCCTTGCGAGCTGCCTGGTGGAGCCCCTTGATCCGGGACCTTGGGTGCTGTGGGCTGCCTTGGACAGGCCACTTTGCTGAGAGCTGCCTGTCCAACAGGTCTCTGCGCTGCGGGGAGGTGGGCCTCGGCGGGCGGGCCCTGCAGTGGGTCTGGCTCGCGCTGTGGCAGCCAGGACCAGGGCTGGGGCTGCAGGGAGTGGCGGGGAGGGGTGAGAGCCAGCCATGGTGACCGCCTAGGTGTGTGGGAGGGGGACCCAGGAGGTAGGGACTGGGCCAGGCGGGGGCCTTGTATTTCCCAGGGGAAGCAGACAGGACGTTAGGATGCAGGCTAGGGGCGGCTAGAGAGTATGGATGACTGACGGTGGCCTTTGAGCGCCCAGCGTAGGGCTCTGGTCGTAGTCATAGGGAGAGGGGGCTCGCTGGCGGGGAGCTGCCGTGCTCCTTGGGGAGCGAGCTGGCGCTCCCTCCCCTCGCATCCCCGTGCCGGGAGGAGCCCCGTGGGGCAGGAGCCAGGCAGAGGCCCGGGCCGCGGGAAGCTCCGGGGCAGAGTGCTGCTGTCGCGGTTTCCGGGGGGGACAGGGGCGGCGCCGCGGGGCGGGGGCTGCGGGAGGAGGCGGCCCCGCGCGGGAGCCGCGGCCCCGGACCGTGCGCGCCTGTGCTGCGCGGGGCTGCGCGGGGCGGCGGCCGCCAGCGCGTCCCGCTCTGCTGCGCTTGCCCTCTCCCGCTCCGCCGCTTCTCCCGGGCGGACCCCAGACCTCCACGCACTAGAGCCCGGAGTCGCACGCCGCCTGCCGGGACCACCGCCGCCGCCGAGAAGGGGGTTCGGGCTAAGCCCGGGGGCTGGGATCCAAGCGCGGAGACCCGCCGGCGCCCTGCACCATCTCCGTCGCCCGCGTCCCTCGGCACTTCCATCCCGGGCGGGCGTCACCCCGAACCCTCCTCCCGACCCTCTCGCCGCTCACCCTGTTGCCCCCATCACCACTGCCCAGACCCCACCTTCAGTCCGGCCTACCCCACTCTCGCCCCCAGCGCAAGCCCCTCGCCGTCTCCGTGTGCGCCCCATCGGCCCCGTCCTCACCGCGCCCATCCGTCCCCACCGCGCCCATCCGTCCCCCACCTTCGCCCCGTTCCCACGCCCCCCTCCGCTGCCTCCTCGCCACCCCTCCCCCTCCTGCCGCAGCCCCCTCCTGCAGCAAGCCCCCCTTCCTCCCCATCAAGCCCGTTCCCCTCCCCTTCGCTCGCCGCAGCCCCCGTTCGCGCCCCGCCTGCCGCCCCCAGCCAGGCCCGCCTCGCCCACTGCGGCAAGCCCCTTCCCCGCCAATCGCAGCGCCCCTGGCCCCCCTCCTGCGGCGCGGCCCCCCTCCCCTCGGCGCTGCCGCGCCCACTGCGCCAGCGCCCCCTCCTCGCTGCGCCAGGAGCGCGGCTGCCTCTCCAGACCGCACCGGCTGCGGCTCCGCGCGTGCGGCCCTCTGTCCCTGGCCGGCGGCCGCTGAAGCCCGGGCGCTCGGCCTTTGTCCCGCCGCCGGCGCTGCCGCCCCGGGGCGGCGGGGTCCTGGACCGGCCGGAGGGCCGGACCCCTCCCGCCGGGCGCGGGGGTGTCGCAGGCGACACCCCTGGGTTTCGGGTCCCCGCCGGTGACGGAGGCGCGGCGGTAGGGCCGGCTCGGTGATGCTGGCAGGTGGCCGGAATGGTGGAGGGATTTGGGGCCGGCGGTGAGGTGCTCCGAGGGGGCTAGGGGAGCGGGGCGGGGCGGTGGCGGGGTCTGTTGTCGCGCTAGGAACCGGGGAGGGTGGCGGTTGAAAAGCCCTGTCCGCGGTGGGCCTGTGGCTGTCCCCCGGGTGAACCCCAGCCCTCAGGGCTGACCCTGCCGCAGACAGAGGCCAGGACAGACGCCTCTCGGGTGGCAGGTGGGGCGGGGTGAGGAGATGCGAAAAGGCGGCCTGGGGCTCCTGCGGTGGGCGGTGCCCAGGGAACCCGGGCGTTTCTTGTCCGGTGCCTCCCCACCACCTGCAGGCTGGTGGACGTGCTCGGGGGCCCTGCAGCCCATCGGAGCAGGAGTGGGCACGCACAGTCGTCCAGCGAGGGCTCTGTGGCTTGGGGAAAGCCTCTGCCCACCCTCTGCCGGAGGCCCGTGGGGTCCCGGGCAGAGTGGAAGGCCGGGTGGCCAGGGGCCCCTCCCTGCTCTTACAGCCCCGGCCTCCCCGCTGGTGTTTGGGGGCCTGGGTGCCCGGAGCTGCCCGCATAGCTGTGTTCCCCCCGGGGTGGGGGGGTGTCCGGGGAGGCTGGCTGTCTCCACTGAATTAGCCAGTGCATCCTGGGGGTGGCTGGGGGAGCTGGTGCCTAGCACCCAATCGTGGCTTCAGAGGCCAGTGCCGCAGGCTGTCTGCCTGCTCCTGCGTGAGCCACAGAAGCTTCTGGAAAGATGGGCTTGGCCTGGCGCCATCTTCCTGCTGCAGTCTCCTTGGGAGGGCTCCCGGGCACCAGTCAGGACTGCCAGGCTGGGCCAGCACGGATGCGCGCTCTGTCCAGCCTCGGAGGCGAGGACTGCCACTGGCATGGGGTCTTGGGCTCCAGTGCTGGGGTCACAGAGCTGGTGGGGGTGAGGAGGGCTGGGGCTGTGGCCGTGAGCGCAGGCGGCAGGAGGCTGAGCCTCAGAGACGTTTAAGCCGTAGATTGATGGGGCCTAGCACCCCAGGAGCAGGAGTCTGGGGGGGCCCCCGGGAGGTCTGAATATGGGGGGAGCTGGCTGCTGTCCAGCAAGAGGAGGACCTGCCCTGGGGTCAGCAAGCGAGTGTGGGTGTTTTTAACCTGGGTTCGGAAACGTGGGGTGGGGTCCGGAGCTGGGGGAGCAAACCCAGCATGAAACAGCCCTCCCCCTCTCACCCAAAACCTGGATCTCGAAAGGAGGTATGGCAAAGGCTGAGGAAAGGGAGAATTCTAGAAGGATCTAGTCGGCTGTCAAGAGAGCAGCAGCTACTGAGAAAGGAGGGGCTGTTGTGGACCAGCCTGGGGCCGGGGGGGGGGGGGGGTCAGTGTAGGTGGGAGGGGTCAGCGGGCAGAGGGGCAAGCTGATGCCTCCCAGTGGGGATGGGGGGGACAAGAGGGGGAAAGCGGTGATGAGAGGGGTGGACTGGGCACCTCTAAGGTGGACAGGAAGCCAGCCGTGCCCCCACCTGGCCCGAGGATCCCCTCTCCAGTCTCCAGGCGTTTAGCCGAGAAGAGGTGGGGTTTGGGGATGGGGGTTTGAAATGATGAGAAGAGAATTGCATCCGTCCACCTTGCATATCTCCAGGGACCCGGAGCTCACGCCCCCCTCACACCGGCAGATCCCCCAGCTCCCTGCTATTTGGCTAACATCGGGGGAGCAGGCCTGGTGTGCAGAAAGGCGCCCTGCAGTCTACCCTCTGCCCAGCAGGTGTCCCGACCCACAGGTGACCCCAGGGCGCATGGGCCACCACGTCCGCCCTGCAGCGGCTCGGGGCGCCTCGGCCCAGCCCGCCCGGGGCCCCAGGCCGGCGTCCAGGCTCTGGCTCCGTGTCTTCACTCCCGTGTGTGTCCACCGAGGGAGGGAGGGACGGGGGCTGTGCTGGGGCGGCCGGGAGAGCGCGGGCCCCCGGGCCGGCTGGACGAGGTGGCAGGGGCGGTGGGGGGGGGGCTAGGGCGGGCAGCTCCCAGCTGCGAGCAGTGGGTGGGTGGGCCCACAGTGCCCAGGAGCCCCTCCAAACCCACCCAGAGGAGGCTTCCTGTGTGTCCTGGATTGGGGGTCGGGTTCACCAGGGACCGGGAAGGTTGGGGAGGGGGGCCAGCCAGCCCAGGACGCCTCCCCCAAAACCCGCCCCGTGGCACAAGTGCTTAGGTGCGGCAGCCTGCAGCCCCCTGCCCGCCCCACACGGGGCTGGTGGTCCCAGGCAGCAGGGGAGACTCAGGCCCATCTGGCTGGGTGCACAGCCTCCAGCACCTGGGAGACGGCCAGTCTCTGCCAGCTGGCCCCGCAGAGACCCCGGGCCTGCTGTCCTCCCCCCACCGACCCCCCGCTCCCACTGTGAAGGGCCAGGCTGAGGTCAGAGTCAGCAAAGGTCCCCCGAGAGGAGGAGGAATCACCTCCTGGCGCCTCCTCAGGCCCCAGCCCCCCGGCCTGGTGCTGTCTGCTCACCTCCACCCCAGGCTGGCACAGGAGGAAGTCTCCTCCTGCACTCCTTAGACAGGAAGTGTGGCCTGTGCGGGGTGGGCCAGGGTGAGGGGTGGGCCGGGGTGGGCCGGGGTGGGCTGAGGCAGCCCAGTGGGGGTGGGGCCTGAAATTGGGCAGCCTGAGCCGCTTGGCCCCTCGCTGTGTAACTTTGGAAATGAAACCTAACTTCAGCCAGCCTCAGTTTCCTGGTCTGCAAAGTGGGCTCACAGCACCCACTCAAAACCCGGACCGGCACGTTTTGAAAGGTGCGCCCTGCACAAGGGCCACAGGGCCAGCCTCAATGTCGCCCCTGGCGCTGCTGTAAGCTGGGCCCCCAGGAGCCAGGGCTGGACAGTAGCAGGGGGCGGCGGGCGCCCTGAGGGGCGCAGGTGTGTCCTACCGATCGGGGTGGGGCTCATGGCAGGGCCCCATCGGACGTGCGTCCCGCTTGTCCTGACGAGAGGCCCCTGCCTCCGGCCAGCCCAGAACTGTGGGTGGGCAGCCCCCCTGCCTGCAGGGCCCCCCGCCCTCAGTGGGAGCTGGTGCCCCGAGCTGGTATGGGGGAGGCTGGGGCTGTCCTGCCCCTCAGCCCCTCTTGTCCCCCTGCCCTCAGCCTGGACGCAGGGGAGGGCCGTCCGCAGTCCTGGATGCCCCCCACACTCCCCATGAACCTGGAGTCTGACGGGCCCGCCCCCCACAGGCCCTGCAGCCTCTGTGTTGAGTTCAGGGGTTGAGCCGAGCTGCTCGGGGCGCCTGGGACACCTCCTCACGTGGATGGGGGCAGCGAGGGGGCCTGGGGGGCGAATTCTGCTGAGGGAGGGCGGCACGGCCCACACGAGGCCCGGCCCCTTCCCGGGTCTGCCTCCCCCAGGCGGCCCCCCACCCCCGCTGCGCCTCCTCCCGGGGCCGCCCCACCGCGACCCCTCCTCTCCCTCACGCCAGCCCCTCCCCACAGGCGAGCACCTGCGCATCTGCCCCCAGGGCTACACCTGCTGCACCAGCGAGATGGAGGAGAACCTGGCCAACCGCAGCCGCGCCGAGCTGGAGACGGCGCTCCTGGAGGGCAGCCGGGCGCTGCAGGCCACGCTGGCCGCCCAGCAGCGGGGCTTTGATGGTGAGCAGGCTTGGGGGCCGTGGACACTCACGGCGGGAGTGGGCACCTGGGGCATCCCCCGGGGGGCGGGTCAGAGCGGGCGCGGTAGCAGGTCGCCTGCAGGCCTCTTCCTCCACCCGAGGAGCCAGCGTGTCCCATCAGCCCTTCAGAGGGGACCCTCCGCCTCCAGGTGGCCCCCCGGCACCCAGAGCTCTGCCAGCGTCTGCCAGGACCAGCCTGGGGCTGGCCACCATGCTCTGGAGCCGGGAGCTCTGCGTGAGGACTGCAGGGCGCAGCGAGTAGGGCCCGTGGCGTGGTCCCAGCATCTCTGGGGCAGCTGTGTGTAGGTCAGCGGTTCCCTCTGGGCTTGGCCGTCATGTCTGGGCCCGGAGCGAGGAGTGGTGGGACGACTGGGTGATGTTTAGAGTGGGCCCCTCGGAGGGGGCGGCGGCAGGGGCCCCCGGAAGTGACTGAGCTGCCGTCAGAGCCTGCACGTCACCCACATGGGATGCTCACCTGTGTGAAAGGCGATTCTTCACCCGCTTCCAGTCCCACCTGGGCCCCCCACCACTCTGCGTGCCACCTCCCACCCCAGCCCCACCGCTGCACCTGGTCAGGTCACCCACCGCAGGGTCCCTGGTCTGCAGCTCCCCAGGCCCTGAGCCCAGCGGGGCTGCGCTGGCTGTGTTCCAGGACATGGCTCTCTAGCCGCAGCCAGGGCCGTCATCTCCTGAGGATGGGGCGGGGGGCAGGGGGCCAGGCATGCTCGTGGCAGCCCCACGACCACCCTGTGTGCTGCTGGGCTGGTCGCTGAGCTGCGGATGGCCTGTCTGGAGGCCGGGCTGGGGTGGGGACCAGGCCCCCAGGGCCATGGTGGGAGTCGGGACGGGAATATGGACTGGCTGCTTCCTCCCACAGCTCCCGCCCTGGGGGCTGCAGGGCTCAGCCAGGCCTGTGCCAGGGTCTCCTGCCCGAGGCCCTGGGTGGGGCGGGTGTGGGCACTGGTCCGGGGGCCCCAAGTCTGACATCCCCGCCACCTCGGAGCAGATCTGAGCTGGCCTGGACACCCGAGGGTGGGCCTGGGTGGGGAGGGGTGGCCACAGCTCATGAGGACGCATCTGAGCAGGCGGGCAATGTGCCACAGCTCCTGGGGTCTCCCTGCTGAGAGAGGAGGATGATGTTGGGGCCCTGGTTCTCAGCACACAGGGCAGAAGCATTTCCCCCAAATCCCCGGGGTCTGCTGTCCACGCTCTCCCCCGACCTCCACAGCTCTGTCTGGACTCTGGGAATGTCCTGAGGGCTGCAGGGGCCCCTCTGGAGCCCCCCAGGCTGGCCGGCTTCCAGAACCAGAAGGAGCTCCCTGTAGAGAGGCTGGAGGGCAGGAAGCCCAGGAGAGCCTCAGAGACCCGTGGGGTGGAGGGTTGGGGGGGGAGGCGGCAGCTCAAGACTGCCCTGGACTGGTGGCTGGCTGGGTGACAGGCGGGGGAGGAAGGAGAGCTGTTGGGAAAGAGAGCAGGTGAGGGGATCCCAGGGCCTTCTCCCCCAGTGGGTCCCACTCCAACTCTGCACCCTCCTGCCCTCGGAAGCAGTCCCTTCCAGGTGCTCGCATGCAGCTCAGCTCAGAAATAGATGCTGGACACTGCAGCCCCCAGGCCAGGAGGGGGAGGGCTCAGGACCCCGTGGGGGCCGGCATCCAGCGCCCCCACAGGTTCTGATGACTCAGAGCATCGGGGGAGTTGGGGGGGTCGCCGGCGGAGCCCCCGGGAATGCCGGTCGGGGCTGCCGCAGCATGTGGGTGGGCAGGGGGCCCCCGAAGGCCTCACGCCCACCTCCCCGCGCACCCAGATCACTTCCAGCGCCTATTGAACGACTCAGAGCGCGTGCTGCAGGAGGCCTTCCCGGGCGCCTTCGGAGAGCTGTACACGCAGAACGCCAAGGCCTTCCGCGACCTGTACGCCGAGCTGCGCCTCTACTACGGCGGCGCCAACCTGCACCTGCAGGAGACGCTGGCCGAGTTCTGGGCGCGCCTGCTCGAGCGCCTGTTCCGGCAGCTGCACCCGCAGCTGCTGCTGCCCGACGACTACCTGGACTGCCTGGGCAAGCAGGCCGAGCCGCTGCGGCCCTTCGGCGAGGCCCCCCGCGAGCTGCGCCTGCGCGCCACCCGCGCCTTCGTGGCGGCGCGCACCTTCGTGCAGGGCCTGGGCGTGGCCGGAGACGTGGTGCGCAAGGTGGCCAAGGTGCGTGCCGCGGCCCCGCCCCTGCCACGCCCCTGGGCACCGGGCCCAGGCCCGTCGGAACGGGAAGGGGAGGGGCCTGGGGCTGGACGCCCCGGGGGCTCCAGGGGTCAGGTGGACGGGACATGAGAGGGTGGCCCGCTCCCAGGCAGAGCAGCTGTGTAGGGGGGCATAAGCGTCAGACCCCTGCGGGCCTGGGTAGAACTCGTCTCTCCACCCCCGCCCCCGCCAGCGAGGGCCCTCAGCAAGTAACCCCAGCCTCGGGGCCCTCGTCTGCATGGCGCGCAGGGTTCCCGCTTCCCAGGGGAGGATTCATGAGCGCAGTGTTCCAGGGGGAGTCCCAGCACGGTGACCGGACTGGTTGGACTGTGCGCCCCCTGCCCCCGCCCCCGCGTGGGCCGCAGGCCTGCTTGGTCATCTGGGAAGAGACAGGGCCCCAGAAAAGGCCCCACCGCGGTAAGGCAGAGCTGGGCACCGACTCCCGCCCGGCCCTGCCCGGGGCTCCCGCCCGGGGTGCGCACGCGGTGGCGCGGGCTCAGGCTGCCTTGGCCCTGCAGGTGCCCCTGAGCCCCGAGTGCTCGCGGGCCGTCATGAAGCTGGTGTACTGCGCCCACTGCCTGGGGGTGCCCGGCGCCCGGCCCTGTCCCGACTACTGCCGCAACGTGCTCAAGGGCTGCCTGGCCAACCAGGCCGACCTGGACGCCGAGTGGAGGAACCTTCTGGGTGAGCGCCCACTGCCATGACCCCTCGCAGCAGCCTGGCCTCTAGAGCGGCTGGTCCCCGAGGCTGGGGGGCAGGGTTCCCTCTGAATCTCCCAGAGAGGGCGGTCACGGCCAGCTGCCTGGGAGGGCGCCGCGGGGGTCAGGTTCTTGTCCTTGCCCAGTGAGCGAGCGTGCCAGGGCACACACGTGGGACGCGCGGCAGGGCGACCTGTGCGTGAAGTCCCTTGTGCGTTGCTGCCACGGGGTGAGCCGGCTGGTGTGTGCTGACACGAGGTGGGTCACCAGACATGTGCCGACACGCTTGCACTCCTGTGTGCATCTGCTCGTGTGAGGTGAGCCAACACACACACATGCCGAAACACATGCTAACGTTGGACGTGTGATGGCATAACGCGAACATTGTGAGACACGAGGTAACGTATGCACACAGTGGGCCAGGTGTACGTGTGTGCGCTGACAGGTGTAAGCTTAGACACACGTGCTCAACCTACACGCATGCCAACACGCAGGAGCTCCTATAGGTGGGCTGGCCTGCAGTGAGCAGACATGCAGAAACACTGTCGTGTGGGCTGACGTGCCTGCGCATAGCACAGCCATGAGCCAGCGTGCATCCGTACAAACCGCCCCGTGTTTCTGTTCACACCTGGGCCAGACTCCATGGTGCTCATCACGGACAAGTTCTGGGGCCCATCGGGCGCAGAGAGTGTCATCGGCGGCGTGCACTACTGGCTGGCCGAGGCCATCAATGCCCTCCAGGACAACAGCGACACGCTCACGACCAAGGTGTGGCAGGGGGAGAGCAGTGGGCAGGGGAGGGGGGCCCCCGGATGTGGCCTCGTGCCTGTCGGGACCTCTGTGTGCTCCCCCAGGTCATCCAGGGCTGTGGGAACCCCAAGGTGAACCCCCAGGGCCCCGGCTCTGAGGAGAAGCGGCCCCGGGGCAAGCTGGCGCTGCAGGAGAGGCTGCCTGCGGGCACGCTGCAGAAGCTGGTGAGCGGCCTCACCGGGCGGGCCCCGGGGGGCGGGCGGGGCAGGCGGGAGGGGTCGACTGGTGGCCTAACTGCCGCCCCGCAGGTCTCCGAAGCCAAGGCGCAGCTCCGAGACGCTCAGGACTTCTGGATCAGCCTCCCGGGGACGCTGTGCAGTGAGAAGCTGGCCATGAGCTCAGCCAGTGACGAACGCTGCTGGAACGGCATGGCCAAGGGCCGGTGAGTGTCCCGCCGCTCCGGCCCCTCGGCTTGTCCGTGGCCCCGGGTGCATCGTGCCCTGGGCCAGGTCTGACATGGGACACCCTGCAGGACCCAGAGCCAGCACGAGGGCCAGGTCCCCACCTCACACACACACACTCAATGCTTCCACGCTCCGCTGTGGGGCCCCATGTGGGCTCCCGGCAGCCCTTGAAGGCCTTGGGTGGGGGGTGGTCTCAGGCTTGCCACCACCCTGACTGGAGGAGGGGCCTGGATGGGTGTTGCTGGGGCCAGGCCCCTTTGTGGGGAGCAGGGCAGTGATCCGGGGCTTGTCTTTCTGGCTTCCAGGTACCTCCCGGAGGTAATGGGTGACGGCCTGGCCAATCAGATCAACAACCCTGAGGTAGAGGTGGACATCACCAAGCCCGACATGACCATCCGCCAGCAGATCATGCAGCTGAAGATCATGACCAACCGCCTGCGCGGTGCCTATAACGGCAACGACCTGGACTTCCAGGACGCCAGTAAGGGCGGGCCGGGGGGCGGCTGAGTGCCCGGGGTGGGGCCCCCAGGGTCGGCGTGGCAGCAACAACCTGGACTTCCAGGACGCCAGTGGAGGGCGGGCCGGGGGGCGGCTGAGCGCCCGGGGTGGGGCCCCGGGGTGGGCGTGGGAGTGCCAGGGAGCCCCTAGCTGGGAAAGGTGTGGGGTGGGGGAGGCCCTAGATGGGAAAAGGTGGGCGGGGGGCAGCCCCTCCAGCCCCGGGCCCAGGTGACTCTGAAGGCCCGGCTCCTGCCCAGCTGTGGTCAGGGTCCCCCCGCCCTGTCTCCGGCACGGCTGTGAGCTGGCCAGGATGTCCGCCCAGCCTCGGCAGGCCCCAGGAACCGCCGTCCCCGGCACGGGAGGCCCAGGCAGCGGGTTGCGGCCCTCGGGGTCTCCCAGAGCCTCCTCTCCTTCCCAGGCGACGACGGCAGCGGCTCAGGCAGCGGCGAGGGCTGCCCGGACGAGGTGTGCGGCCGGAAGGTCGGCAGGAAGAGCGCCAGCTCGCGGACGCCGCTGACGCACGCCCTCCCGGGGCTGTCTGAGCGGGAGGGCCAGCAGACGTCCGCCGCTGCCCGCCCCCCGCCCCGCGCCTGCCCCCTGCTGCTCCTGGGGCTCGCCCTGGCCGTTCTGGCAGCCGCGCCCCGGGGGCGGTAACTGCCCCGGCCCCAGGGACCGCGGCCAAGGACCGACTTTGCCAAAACCCGCAGCAGACGATATTTAACTCCCTGTGCCGGGAGGCCCCAGGGCAGGACAGGATGGGTTGCCGAGGGACCCGGCTTGTGACTGTGCTGGAGGCGGGGCGGGGGGCTTCGCCCGGCCCCCCCCGAGCTTTTACTTTTGTACGGGGCCCTCAGGTCAGCCGGGGACGGTGTCCCCCAAAAGCCATGCGTTTCAGGGACCTCGAGGTGCCGCTGGCCGTCTCTCCCCCCAGCCCCTGCGGCACCGGGCGGGTGAGGCCGCCGCCTGGGCGGTGTCCCGCTGAGCGCGGGCTGTGCCCTCCTCCCCTGCCACCAAGCACCTGGAGCTCGGGTGTCTGAAAGCCAGGCCCAGGCCTCAGGCCCAAGAACCCCCCAGAGGGGGTCAGGGTTCCCGCCAGCCAGGGCCGAGCGGGGCCTTTGGGATGATGCATGAGCCCTGACCCCACCCCCAGGACCCCGTCTGGGCCCCTCTCAGCTGCGGCGCTGGGCTGCGCTCCTGGCTGACCGCGAGGCCCGAACGCGGACTTCCGGAGACGCCAACTGTCCCCGCCCTTCCCCACCCCCACCCAGACCAGGGCCACGTCCCAGCTCAGGACGACGCGGGCCAGGGCCGCAGCCGACCCCTGGCCGCCGCCTGGCCGCGGGGACGCTGGGTGGCTGGGGAAATCTGAGCTCAGGGCCAGCGAGACCCGGCGCCCACGCCGAGGGCCTTCCTTTCCCTGACCTTGCCAGCCGCAGGCCAGGGCGCTCCAATAGTTAAGGGCTTTCCCAGCCATGCCTCCTCTACCGGCTCCTCCGGCCCTTCTCACCCAGAGCTGCCTTCTCAGCTCCTCCCCGGAAGCTTCTGAGGGTCCCAGGTGACCTTCCGTGGCCCAGGGTCTCTGCAGGCCCCTCCCCAGGCTGGGGCCCGCCCTCCTAAGCCCCGTCCACTACAGGGTCTGGGGAGGGGCTGGCTCCCTGCAGGAGAGGGCTCGGGCCGGGCAGGGTGGTCTTGAGGGTCGGGGGATGCCGAGCCACGTAGCCAGGCCAACATCCTGACCAGCCCCTGTGCCCTGAGAAGGCTGCTTCCTGCCGCTTTGCTTTTCCTGGGTGGAGGGCTTCCGGCCTCGGACATGCGGGGTCCAGGGCCACTCCCACAGACAGGCCAACGCTATCAGAGCCTTGTGCCAGGGTGGGGCCGGGTCGGAGCTTCCCTGTCTGCGGGTGGAGGCCAGCTGGACTCTCGGCCTGGGGCAGCATCACCCGTGTGCCCGGACAACCACTCGGGCCCGCCCACCATTCGTCTCTGGACAGGTCAGCCCTGCGCGGTCAGTGGCCAGGCCGGCTGCGTCTCGGGCCACACGGCATCCGCAGGTGACGTGTGTTCTTCAAGTCCTCGTATGAATAAAAGGCTGGAGACCGCGTGTTGCTGCAGTGACCCCGGCGACCCCGCCTGGCCACAGGTGTGTGCCATGGGCATGCCCGGCACGCTGGGACCGGTGGGGAGGTGAGGGCGGGCTCGCGCACAGGTCTCTCCTGGTGATGTGGCTCACGGCTGGGGAGTGTGCGGCCTGGCCCTGGCCCTGGCCCGGGTCCTCCTGCCGTCCACCCTCCTGCTCCCCGCTCTGGATGCACACATCCGGGCACATCCAGGAAACTTCCCGTTTCCAGTTCCTGCCGAGCAGCCTCAGAGATACCTCGGAGGCCACAGCATGGAGGGACCAGCGTTATCCCGTGGCTGGGGCTGGCCATACATCCTGATGGTCCCGTTAGCCCCCAGAGCCACAGAGAGAGCCCTGCCTAGCTGGCATCTCTCACCAGAGCAGGGACCCCTGCCCAGCTGCCCTGCCCGCCCAGGCACAGTCCTGCACAACCCCTGAGTGAGGCCACCAGCCCTGCCCTTGTACCCCCACGTGCCCTGCAGCCCCAGCGGGGCGGCCTCTCCAGCATCACACCGCGTGCGGGCCCTGGACCTCAGCCAGAGGCTGTAGCAGAGGCACGAGCCACTGACAGTCACTTTATTCGGGCATCGCCGCCCACACTGGCTTGCCGTGCAAGCGTTCAACAAAGCTTCTCGGTTGTCCGGGCCCTGGAGCGCCAAGGGCCCCCGGCTCAACGAGGGGCCGGGCAGCACACTCCGGGAGGAGGAGGTGGCTCCTCGGAGGGAGACCTGCAGGGCGCGGCCCAGGCTTCCCGTCGGGCCACGTGGGGTGCTCACCTGCCTGCCCCTGCTCGAGTCCTGACGGGCCTCGGTGCCCACTGGCCCAGCTTCTCCCGGAGGCCAAGGTCGCTGTGAAGGCCGTCTTCCCTTGGCAGGCCAGGAGGAAGCCTCGGGGGCTCTGAGAGCCCTGTGGAGTCCGCGAGGCACCCAGACACTCACTCGTGACTATAGGTGGAGTATGAGATGCAGCACCTCGACTTGCTTGAGGGCTTCAGGGCCTCAGACCCCTGGGGCTCGTTGCCAAGTTGCTTCAGGGGTTTCTTTATGAATGCCATTGGGTACATTCTCCCTGTCAGGGGAAAGGAGGGCACAGGTAAGGCAGCGTCCAGCACGGGACAGCCCCCAGCTCAGGGGGGGAGGGGGCTGTCCTTGTCCTAGAGCACTGGGCCCTCCCCGCCCTGGGTCAGGCCCGGGGAGCTCCCAAGCGCTGCCCGCTCCAGGCCAGGTGCTGGGCAGTGAGAGGCTCCCTCGTTGCCTCCTGGTCCTGTTCATTTCTCGTGGGGATCCGGAAGTCACAGACATCCTGACCCACGCTGATGGGTGCAGAGCAGCCAGCGCCTCGGAGCCGCCTGTGCGTGGCCTGGGCACGGGTACACACTTAGGCACGCATGCGTACACACACACACACACTCAGCATTCCTTTACCTGGAGACAACCCTTCTGTCTAGAAATGATGGTTATCATCACAGCGCAGCTACTCAGGTTCTGAATGGAGAACTGACTCCCCAACCCTAAGTCCCTAGTGAACAGTGGAAGAATGTCTGTGTCCCTATGAGAAAGTGAAGACGTCGCAAGTCACGTGTCAGAGCCATCAAAGATGGGGCACGTGGGTGGGACCCCTGCAGACACCCCCTGCACGGCAGGGACTCCTTCCAGAGAGGAGCCAGCCCTCTAAAGTGAGACCTGTGTGTGCGCACTAAGTCGCTCAGTCGTGTCCAACTCTTCGTGACCCCATGTACTGCATCCCACCAGGCTCCTCTGTCCATGGGAACTCCAGGCAAGAATACTGGAGTGGGTTGCCATTTCCTTCTCCAGGAGATCGTCCAAGCCAGGGATCAAACCCAGGTCTCCCGCATCACAGGCAGCTTCCTTACCAACTGAGCCAGTAGGGAGGCCAAAGTGAAACCTCCATGACCCTGTTTCCCTCCTTCCTCTATTGGCCTAAAAAATAACAAGAACCTTCCCAGTTTCTATTATACCACAAACCTATTTCTATACCCAACCTGGGAAAACAGAGAAAAACCAGCAAGAAACTTATCAAAATTCTCAAAATATGCACCAGCATCTACCTGGGGAATCAGACCGACTGGCCCAAGGTGAGAGTATCAAGAAAGAGGGGTAAGTATTCAGAAATGTCTATTTTGAAGAAGTCATAGCAGCATGGTAACTGTTGAAATGACCGCATTCCTGGCAGACACATCAAAATGTTGGGCAAAATCAATGTTTATTAATATAAAGTCAATGGCCACCTGAAGTCACGGGAGAGCTAAGTCCCACACACTTAAAAAACCTGTATGGCCGTAGTGAGTGTGTGGGTGGATATCAGATGCAGAAGTATCTCCTTCAGGGCATCACAGGTATGGACCTGGCAGCCCTGTGCGGCCTGGACTGTGGAAGGAAGAAAAAGTTTTCCCTGTGGGCAGAGGGGCCAGGAAAGCTTTGCCGCCAGGGCTCTGAGCAGAAGAGACTTCCAGGAGGGTGGGCATCCCACTGGTCCTCAGCTGACAGTGGAGAGGAGCAGATATGAAAGAAGCCATAGGATTCGCCCAGTGTCAGGCAGAATGTGATTCACTTGGGGAGAGAGGGAATAGAAAATCCCCCGTGGTAGGAGCTCAGGTTTTAAAATTCCAACACACCAGCGGAGAGAGCACACCGAGAACATTAGGTATTAGGGAAACTGGCACAGTGGATAAAGTGTGGATAAAGCTCCCACGAGGACGTGCCTTTAAAACCGGCACAAAGTTTGCATAATTTCGTAGAGACAGAGAAAGCCAAACAAACTGAGGAGACAGAGGAACATGTTCCAAATAAAAAAACAAGATGAAACCCCAGGGGGAGAAAGACCCTGAAGAAACACAGATAAGTAATCTACTGGATAAAAAGTTCAAAGCAACAGTCCAGAGAAATACTGAGCAAACTTGGGGAAAGAATTTAGGAGTACAGTGAGAACTTCAACAAAGAATTAGAAAATACAAAAAAAAGAACCAACCAGAGCAAAAGAAGTCACTGAAATGAAAATCACACTACAGGGAGTCAACTGCAGACGAGCTGATCCAGAGGAACACATAGTGACCTGGGAGACAGTCACGGGGATCACCCAATCAGAACAGCAGGAAGAAAACATTTCTCTTAAAACGAGGACAGTTTAAAGAACCTCAGACAACATCAAGCATACTAACCTTTGCACTGTAGGAGCCCCAGAAGGAGGGGAGAGAAAACAGGGCAGAAAATGTATTTGATAAAATAATGGCTGAAAACATCCCTTTCCTGAAGAAGGAAGCAGATATCCAGGTAAAGGTCACAGAGGGTCCCAAACAAGATGAACAAGAGGGACACACACCGAGACATATCATAAGTGAAATGGCAAAATGTGAAGGGAGAGAGAGGACGTTAAAGGCAGCAAGAGAAAGTCACAAATAAGGGAACCTCCATAAGGCTACCAGCTGACGTTTCATTAGAAACTCTGTAGGCCAGAAGGGAGTGGCATGATGTATTTAAAGTACTGAAAGGGAAAACCTGCAACCAAAGATACTCTACCCAACAAGATCACCATTCAGGACTGAAGAAGAGTGCCGCAGACAAGCAAAAACTAAAAGGCTTTGTCACCACTGAACTAGCGTTACAAGAAATGTTAAGGGGCCCTCTTTAATCAAAAAAAGAAAAGGCCATAAAAAGAAATAAGAAAATCTATGAAGGAAAAATATTTCACTGGAAAGGCAAATATATAGTAAAGGCAGTGGATCAACAACTTAAAATTTAAGCTATTACAAAGGTTAAAAGACAAAAATCATAAAATTACATACAACTACAATAAGGACTTAAGAGATACACATAGAGATGTAAAATATGACATCAAAACAAAATTGTGGAGTGGGGGAGTAAAAAAAATGTAGTTTTTAGAATGTGTTTGAATTAAAATGATTATCAGTGTAAAACAAATTAGATAAAGAGATATAGATAGACATCAGTTCAGTTCAGTTGCTCAGTCGTGTCTCTTTGCGACCCCATGAGTCACAGCACGCCAGGCCTCCCTGTCCATCACCAACAGACACAGTTATATAGAGACATATATATGAACCTCCCAGTAACCACAAAGCAAAACCCTACAACAGATACACACAAAAAAGAGGAAAGCAAAAATAACATTAAAGAAAGTTATCAAACCACAAGGGGAGAGAAAGACTAAAAAAAGAAAAGATCAGAGAAGAACTACAAAAACAGCTAGAAAATAAGTAACAGAATGGCAGTAAGTACATACCTGTCAAGAATCACTTCCATTAAAAAGATATTACATAGCTGAATGTGTTTGTTAAAAAAAAAAAAAAAACCCTATCCATATGCTGCCCATAAGAGATTCATCTCAGAACTAAAGACACACAGGCTGAAAATGAAAGAATGGAAAAAGATATTCCTTGAAGACAGAAACAAAATAAAGGTGGGTTAGTAATATACATATTAGACAAAACAGAATTTAAAACAAAGTCTATAACAAAAGACAAAGAAGGCATCATATAATGATACAGTAACTATTCCAAGAACAGGATATAATGTTCATAAACATATATGCATTTGACATAGGAGCACCTAAAATATACAAAGCAGACATTAAGACAGAAAGAGAAAAGCTGAAAGTAATACCTGACATACGTCAATGAATTGTTCATCCAGACAGAAAATCAATAAGGAAACAAGGGCCTTAAATGACACACTAGGTCAAAAAGACTTGATAGATGTCTATTGAACATTCCATCCCAGAACAGCAGAATACACATTCTTTTCGAGTGCATGGGGAGCATTCTCCAGGACAGATGACATGCTAGGCCACAAAACAAGTCTCAACAGATTTAAGACTGAAATTGTATCAAGCATCTCTTCTGAACACAGTGGTATGAAATTAGTACTCTATCGCAGGAAGAAAGTGGGTAAAAAACATGTGGAGACTGACTGACATGCTACTGAAAAAGAGTCCATGAAGAAATCAAAGATAAAAAACACCTCAAAATGAATGAAAATAGAAACACAACTCTCCAAAATCTGTGGAATGCATCAAAGCAGTTCTAAGAGGTAAATTGGTAGCAACATAGACCTTTGTTGTTGTTCAGTCATTAAGTCCTGTTCAAATCTTTGCAACCCCATGGACTGCAGCACACTAGGCTTCCTGTCCATCACAATCTCCTGAAGTTTGCCCAAACTCTTGTTCATAGAGTTGGTGATGCTATCCAACTATTTCATCCTCTGTCTCATCCCCTTCTACTGCCTTCAATCTTTCCCAGCATCAGGGTCTTTTCCAATGAGTCAGCTCTTCACATTAGGTAACCAAGTACTGGAGCTTCAGCATCAGTCCTTCCAATGAATATTCAGGGTTGATTTTCTTTAGGACTGACTGGTTGGATCTCCCTGCTGCCTCTCAGGAGTCCTTCAGCACCACAATTCAAAAGCATCAAACCTTCAGGGCTCAGCCCTCTTTATGGTCCAACTCTCACATCTGTACATGACTACTGGAAAAACCATAGTTTTGACTAGAAGGACCTTTGTTGGCAAAGTGATACCTCTGCTTTTTAACATGCTATCTAGGTTTATCATAGTTTTCCTTCCAAGGAGCACCTTTTAATTTCATGGCTGCAGTCACTGTCCACAATGATTTTGGAGCCCAGGAAAATAAAATCTGTCACTGTTTCCACTTCTCCCCCTCATTTGCCATGAAGTAATGGGACTGGATGCCATGATCTTAGTTTTTATAATGTTGTATTTTAAACTAGATTTTCACTCTCCTCTTTCACCCTCATCAAGAGGCTCCTAAGTCTCTTTTCATTTTCTGCCATTAGAGTGATACCATCTGCATATCTGAGGTTGCTGATATTTCTCCTGGCAATCTTGATTCCAGCTTGTGATTCATCCTGCCAGGTACTCTGCATGATGTAATTTGTATATAAGTTAAATAAGCAGGGCGACAACATACAGACTTGACATACTCCTTTCCCGATTTTGACCCGTCCATTGCTACATGTCTGGTTCTAACTGCTTCTTCTTATCCTGCTAAGAGGCTTCTCATGAGACAGGTAAAGTGGTCTGGTATTCCCATCTCTTGAAGAATTTTCCAGTTTGGTGTGATCCACACAGTCAAATGGAGCAGATGTAGATGTTTTTCTGGAATTCTTTGCTTTCTCTATGATCCAAGGAATGTTGGCAGTTTGATCTCTAGTTCCTCTGCCTTTTCTATATCCAGCCTGTACATCTGGAAGTTCTCAGTTCACATACTGTTGAAGTCTAAATTGAAGGATTTTCAGCATTACCTTGCTAGCATGTGAGATGAATGCAATTGTGTGATAACTTGAACATTCTTTGGTATTGCCCTTCTTTGGGATTGGAATGAAAACTGACCTTTTCCAGTCCTGTGGCCACTGCTGAGTTTTCCAAATTTGCTGCCATATTGAGTGCAGCACTTTAATACCATCACCTTTTTGGATTTTAAATAGCTCAGCTGGAATTCCATCACCTCCACTAGCTTTGTTTGCAGTAATGTTTCCTAAGGCCCACTTGACTTCACACTCCAGGATGTCTGGCGCTAGGTGAGTGGTTATCCAGGTCATTAAGACCTTTCTTTATAGTTCTCTGTATAGCTGTCACCTCTTCCTAATCTCTTCTGCTTCTGTTAGGTCCTTACCTTTCTCTCCTTTATTGTGCCCATCTTTGCATGAAATGTTCCCTTGATATCTATCTCCAGTTTTCTTGAAGAGATCTCTTTCTCATTCTATTGTTTTCTTCTATTTCTTTGCATTGTTCACTTACAGCTTTCTTATCTCTCCTTGCTATTCTCTGGAACTCTGCATTCAGTTAGGTATATTTTTCCCTCTCTCCTTAGGCTTTCACTTCTTTTCTTTTCTTAGCTACTTGTAAAGCCTTCTCAGACAAACACTTTGCCTTCTTGCATTTCTTTTTCTTTGGGATGGTTTTGGTCACTGCCTCCTATACAATGTTATGAACCTTTGTCCACAGTCCTTCAGGCATTCTGTCTACCACATCTAATCCCTTGAATCTATTTGTCACCTCCAGTGTATAATCATAAGAGATTTGATTTAGGTCGTATCTGAATGGCGTAGTGGTGTTCCCTACTTTCTTCAGCTTAAGCCTGAATTCTGAAATATTTCAGTTCAGTTCAGTCGCTCAGTCATGTCTGACTCTTTGCGACCCTGTGGACCGCAGCACACCAGGCCTCCGTGTCCATCACCAACTCCCGAGTCTACCCAAACCCATGTCCATTGAGTCGTTGATGCCATCCAACCATCGCATCTTCTGTCGTCCCCTTCTCCCCCTGCCTTCAATCTTTCCCAGCATCAGGGTCTTCAAGTGAGTCAGCTCTTCGAATCAGGTGGCCCAAGTACTGGAGTTTCAGCTTCAGCATCAGTCCTTCCAATGAACACCCAGGACTGATCTCCTTTAGGATGGACTGGTTGGATCTCCTTGCAGTTCAAGGGACTCTCAAGAGTCTTCTCCAACACCACAGTTCAAAAGCATAAATTCTTTGGCATTCAGCTTTTTTTTGTTGTTTAAATTAATTAACTTATTTTACTTTACAACACTGTACTGGTTTTGCCATACACTGACTTGACTCTGCCATGGGTGTACATGTGTTCCCCATCCAGAACCCCCTTCCCACCTCCCTCCCCATCCCATCCCTCTGGGTCATCCCAGTGCACCAGCCCCGAGCACCCTGTATCATGCATCAAACCTGGACTGGCGATTCGTTTCACATATGATAATTTACATGTTACAATGCCATTCTCTCATCCCACCCTTGCTCTCTCCCACAGAGTCCAAAAGACTGTTCAATACATCTGTGTCTCTCTTGCTGTCTCACATACAGGGTTATTGTTACCATCTTTCTAAATATATGGAATCTAGAAAAATGGTAACGTTCAGCTTTCTTTATAGTCCAACTCTCACATCCATACATGATCACTGGAAAAACCATAGCCTTGACTAGATGGACCTTTGTTGACAGAGTGATGTCTCTGCTTTTTAATATGCTGTATAGGTTGGTCATAACTTTCCTTCCAAGGAGAAAGTGTCTTTTAATTTCATGGCTGCAGTCACCATCTGCAGTGATTTCGGAGCCCAAGGAAATAAATTCAGCCACTGTTCCCACTGTTTCCCCATCTATTTGCCATGAAGTGATGGGACCAGATGCCATGATCTTAGTTTTCTGAATGTTGAGCTTTAAGCCAACTTTTTCACTCTCCTCTTACACTTTCATCAACAGGCTCTTTCTCCTTCACTTTCTGCCATAAGGGTGGTGTCATCCACATATCTGAGGTTATTGATATTTCTCCCAGCAATCTTGATTCCAGCTTGTGCTTCTTCCAGCCCAGCATTTCTCATGATGTACTCTGCAATAAGGAGTTCAGCTAATCTGAGGCAGAGTCAGCTCCAGTTGGTTCTACCCAAAGAAACAAATAAACCAAAAAAAACGTCCCAAATAAACTACCTAACTTTCCACTTAAAAGATTAGAAAAAGAAGACCAAAGTCCGAACTTAACAGAAGGAAGGAAATAATAAAGATCAGAGTGGAAATAAATAAAATAGAGACCAAAAAGTATTAGAAAAGGTCAATAAAAATAATAGCTGTTTTTTTGAAAAGATAAAATTGATAAACCTGTAGCCAGAGTTATCAAGGGAAAAAGGAGTGGCCCAAATTTTAAAACTTAGAAGTGAAAGAGAAGTTACAACCAATATCTCAAAAATACACACCATCATATGGAAATACTATGAACAGTTATATGCCAACAAATTGCACAACTTAGAAGAAATGGGTAAGTTCCTGGAAACACAATCTTCCATTCTGAATCAGGAAGAAATAGAAAATCTGACCAGACTGACTACTAGTAATGAAACTGAATCAGTAATTTAAAAACTCCCAATAAATAAAATTCCAGGGCTAAATGACTTCACAGGTGAATTCTCTCAAACATTTTATAAAGTAGTAACACCTGTCCTTCTCAAACTATTACAAGGGAACACTTCCAAACTCATTCTGAGGCCAGCCTCACTCTGATATCAAAACCAGACAAACTCACTATAAAAAGAGAAAATCATCAACTAATATCCCTGATGAACAAAGATGCAAATAGTCTCAACAAAATATTGTCAAATTGAATTCAACAATAAATTAATATGATCACACATCATTATCAAGTGGGATTTATTCCAGGGATGCAAAACGGTTCAATATAAGCAAATCAATCAACATGAAACACCACGTTAGCAAAACAAAGGATAAAAATCATGTGATCATCTCAATAAATAACTAACAAAAAAAGCATTTGACAAAATTCAATACCCATTTGTGATTTAAAAAAAAAACAAACTCTCAACAAAATTGCTATAGAGGGAATGTACCTCAACATAATAAAGACCATTTGAGACAAACTCACAGCTAACATCATAGTCAATGGTGAAAATCTAAAAGCTTTTCTTTTAAGATTAGGAACAAGACAAGGATGCCTACTCTCATCATTTCTATTTAACACAGTATTGGAAGACATAGCACTCAAGACAACAAAAGGCATCCAAACTGGAGGAAAGAAGGAAAACTGTCACTATTTACAGATGACTTGATACTATATAGAGAAAACCCTAAAGACTCCACCAACAAACCATTAGAAATATTATAATAAATAAATTCAGTAAATTTGCAGCATACAAAATTAATATTCAGAATTCTGTTGCTTTTCCATACACTAATAATGGATTATCAGAAAGAGAAAATAAGAAAACAATCTCATTTACAATCAAGTCAGATAAAATAAAGCTCCTAGGAATAAATGTAACCAAGAAAGTAAAACACCTGTACTGTGAAAACTGTAAGACACTGAAGAAGGGCGTTGAAGACTATACATACAAATGGAAAGCTATCACTTGCACATGGATTAGTAGAGTTAATACTGTTAAAATAACCATACAACCCAAAGCAATCTACAGATTCAATGCAATCTCTATCAAATACTAATGACATTTTTTTTCACTGAAACAGAGAAAATGATTCCAGAATGTGTATGGAACCATAAAAGACTTCAAATAGCCAAAGCAATCTTGAGAAAGAACAAAGAAGGCATCATACGTCTTGATTTCTAACTCTATTACAAAGCTATAATTATCGAAACAGAGTGGTACTGACAGAAAAACAGACACATAGATAGTGGAGCAGAAAAAGGAGCCCAGAAATAAGCCCACTCACACATGGTCAATTAACCTACCACAAGGAAGAAAAAAATATGATGGGGGAAAGACAGACTCTTCAATAAGTGGTGTTGGGAAAACTGGGCAGCTACAGGTAAAATCATCAAACTGGACCACCATGTCACACTGTATACAAAAAGAAATTCAAAATGGACTAAAGACTTGAAAGTTAAGACCTGAAACCATACAACTCCGAGAAGAAAACACAAGCAGTGTTGTCTCTGATATCATCATCCTTAACACTATTTTTATGAATCTGTCTCTTCAGGCAAAGGCTTTTAAAAAAGCAAAAATAATCAAATGGGACTACATCAAGCTAAAAAGCTTTTGCACAATGAAGGAAACCATCATCAAGATGAAAAGGCCACCTACTGAACAGGAGAAGATATTTGTAAATGATATGTCTGGTAAGGCGTTACTACCCAAAACATATAAACAACTCATACAAGTCAATATGTTTTTAAATGCCCAATCTGATTTAAAAATGGGCAGAGCACCTGAATAAGCATGTTTCCAAAGCAGACAGACAGATGGCCAACATACACATGAAAAGATGCTCAACATCACTAACCATCAGGGAAATTCAAATCAAAAACTCCTGAGATACTACTTCATACCTGTCAAAATGGCCATCATCAAAAAGACAATAAATATGCATTGGCAGCGATGTGGAGAAAACGGAACCCTCAGGCACTGTTGGTGGGAATAGAAATTGGTGCAGCCACTATGGAAAACAGCATGGAGTTCCCTCCAAAAATTAAAAACAGAACTATCATACAATCTATCAATCCCACTTAGGTATTTAGAACCCAAAGAAAAGGAAAACACTAATTTGAAAAGACATATGCACCCCAATGACAAATCTAGATAGCATATTAAAAAGCAGAGACATTACTTTGCCAACAAAGGTCCGTCTAGTCAAGGCTATGGTTTTTCCAGTAATCATGTGTGGATGTGAGAGTTGGACTGTGACGAAAGCTGAGCACCGAAGAATTGATGCTTTTCAACTGTGGTGTTGGAGAAGACTCTTGAGAGTCCCTTGGACTGCAAGGAGATCCAACCAGTCCATCCTGAAGGAGATCAGTCCTGGGTGTTCATTGGAAGGACTGATGCTGAAGCTGAAACTCCAATACTTTGGCCACCTGATGTGAAGAGCTGACTCATTGGAAAAGACCCTGATGCTGGGAGGGACTGGGGGCAGGAGGAGAAGGGGACGACAGAGGATGAGATGGCTGGATGGCATCACCAACTCGATGGATGAGTAACTCCAATTTTGAGTAAACTCCAGGAGTTTGTAATGGACAGGGAGGCCTGGCATGCTACGACTCATGGGTCGCAAAGAGTTGGACACGATTGAGCGACTGAACTGAACTGAACTGATGCACCCCAAAAATGCTGGGAAAGATTGAAGGCAAAAGGAGAAGAGGGTGGCAGAGGATGAGATGGTGAGATGGTATCACCAACTCGATGGACATGAGTTTGAGCAAATTCCAGGAGCTGGTGATGGACAGGGAAGCCTGGCGTGCTGAAGTCCACAGGGTTGCAAAGAACTGGACACACTTAGCAACTCAACAATGACAAAACACCCCAATATTCACAGAAGCAATGTTTACAACAGCCAAGACACGGAGGCAATCTAAGTACCCACCGACAGATGAAGGTAAAGAGACCGTGGTCTATTCACACAATGGAATACTGTTGCTGCTGTTCAGTGGCCACGTCGTGCCCAGTACTCTGTGAATCCATGGACCGCAGTGCCCCACACTTCCAGCGGGGGGCTTTGTGGCCGGGAAGGACACCTGAAGCTCCAGGACACACAAACCTGTTTTCTGCATCCTTCCTGAGACTCACCCTGCCCCCACCCCACCTCTGCAGAACACAGAATGCTGGCTTCTGGGCAGAATCCTGACACCCACAAATTCCGGGCCCTTTATGTCAACCACCAACATTCCAAGCCCAATGCCACTGCCCTTGCCCATCCCAAGCTGCCTCCCAGGCTGCGCCCCACCTCCAGCTCCCCGGCCATCTCCTCCGGAGGTTCCCCTGACCTTATCTGGCCCAGGCTCCAGCCTCCATCCCCAGCACCGCCCCTCCCCTCATGCTGAGGACATGGGCTCCCCGTGTAACGTCCCCGTGGCCCGCACCCAGCCCCGGACTCCCCTGCTCGAAGAGGGGCCCATCAACCCCTGCCCGCTCCCGCCTCGCTCCACCTCCCGGAGCTCGCCTGCTCTGGGGCACGCCCACCTCGGGCACCGCCGGCCACCGGCCTGCTCACTGGCCCCTCCGCCTGCACCCTCGTCTGGCCCCCTTACTCCTCCACCGTCCTCATGACCGAGTCTGGACTCTGAAGGTCCCCACGGCCCCGCGCTCTGCAGTCACCCACGATTACCCTGGGACACTGCGCCCTCCGCGGTCCTGCCTTCCGTCTGCCCCCGCCTCAGCTGCCCTCGGGGCGGGTCTGGGGCAGGGGGCAGGGCTTCTCTTCTCAGCCCGAAGGATGAAGGACAGCGGGGCAGGAGTCCAGGTGGGTGGCCGAGAGAAGCCTGGAGGGCAGGGAGGTGGGAGTGAGGGTCCTGGAGGGCGGGGTGAGCCGGGCATCGGGCACAGACTCAAGTTGGGGGAGGAGGGGGCGGGGGGGACGGGAAGGAGAGAAGCGGAGGGCGCCTCGGACCACTCACTCCCCGCAGACTGACTCCTCAGCAGCTGCCTGGAGAGGCAGCCCCGGGGAACTCGGCTCTCCACCCACTTGTCATGACCCTCTACACACTCACAGGCGCACATGGACACACACACTCACACACGCATCCGCCTCAGTTGAACAGGGCAGGAGAAACCCCAACCCGCCACGCCCTGTCTCCCCTTCCTGCTGTCTCCCCTTCCTGCGTCTGTGGGCGGCCCCCTCCCCTCCCCTCCCCTCCCCCTCCTTCTCCTCCACCTCCCCTCCCCTCCCCCTCCTTCTCCTCCACCTCCCCTCCCCGTCCCCTCCCCACTTTTCTCCGCAGCCCCGCCTCCCAGATGCTCCCACACACTGACCACTTCTGCACTGAACTCTGGCCCCTGCAACCCCCCTGGCCAAACCTTGACCCCCATCAGTCACTTTGACCCCTGCTTATCACTGCCATGTGGTCCCCACTGCCTCTTGGTGGGCTGGTCTCCCCTCTCCCAAACGCTCAGCCAAGCACCCGATGGACCAGACCAGGCCGGCTCTCAGCCCAGCCCCTGGCAGGCAGCCAGAACTCTGCGGCCCTGAGCACCGCCCCGCAGGGACCGGGCGTGTTCCCCGCCCACCCGCCCCCAGCAGGTGACGGACCACCCTCACGACGATGGGGCGGGCCCACGAGGGAGGGTCTGCAGGCTCCTCTGCCCCAGGCCATGGGGGGACAGGTGGGGTCACCCTGGCCTGCCGGGAGCCCTCCCGCTGCAGCCAGGCCTGACTGACGCAGCTCCAAGTTCTCAGAGAGCTAAGGGGCCAGGTGGCCCGCCCAGCAGCCAGAGAAGGGAGGCAGGAGGTGGGCGCCTCCTCTCACTCAGAGGGCAGAAGCGGGAGGGCCTCAGTAACACCACAGAACTTTGTGGAAACGAATCTTGGCTTTGCAGGAGCCCCAGGGATGACTGACATCCACTTTGCTCCACCCACACTGGCAGTGCTAGGCCCCTACCCTGTCTGACTCTGTCCATGGGAGGGAGGAGCCCAGCCTGAGCCATCCCCACGTCTGAAATCCCAGCCGGCTGCCCGAGGCACTCGGGACCTGAGGGGGAGGCCGTCCACTTGGCTGCAACCCTGCTCCAGCCGGAGTCTCTGCGACGGCAACGTGGGAGGGGAACGGCCAAGGGAGGACCCTCGGCCTAGAGTTGGGCACGGACGCGGGCTGACGGAGCACAGGCTCCCATCACCACGGTGACCCCCACGGCAAGGTGGGAGGCGCGGAGGTTCCGGGAGAGAGAGGGAGGTGAGTGCAGCACTGGCCTGTGGCCCCAGTGAAAACACACAGGGGCCGGCAGCCGCTCAGGAGCAAGATAACGGAGCAGGGTGCAGCCCACGGGGAGGGGAGATGCGAGCCGGGACGGCTGACTTCAGTGCGGCAACCACAAGAAGGAAGGCCGTGCGCCCTGCTGTTAAACCGGAGGCCGAGGGCGCCCCCGGAAAGTCACAGACGGCGCGGCATCCACCGCGGCCTCGGCCTGCGAGCCCAGGAAGGGACGGACCGGGCGTCGCTGGCCGCAGAGCCCACGGCCGGCCGCAGAGAGCTGGGGACAAGCGGCGGCCACGCTGCCTGCGCGCCGCCACGCTGGGGGCCTGCGGCCAGGCCCCCGGGAACGGCACTGAGGCTTGCCGCACCAGCTGCCGGTCAGCCGCGGTGGAGGCATCCACCACTGCCCTGGTGGAGGCCGGCAGCGGGGGCCTTCTCCACCCCAGGGCTCTGCCTCCTGGAACATGGGCCCCGCAGGGCGGGCACCGGTGTCCTTCTCCTCTGCAGGGTCCCAGGTGCCCGGAGCACGCCGCGCGGCGGGGAGGCGCTCAGGGCACAGGTTCACTACAGAGAGTGGGCATGGCCTCGGGGCGGCAGGGGGCGGAGGGGACTCCGGTCGAGGCAGCACCGGGGAGCCCACAATGAAGGCGGAGCTGAGCAGCTGAAGGCTGCGTGTGACGTGTGAAAGCCGATGACGGGGATTCCCATGTAACAGAAATGATCAACAACGGCAACGCGTGGCTGACTGGAAAACAACACGTGAAAGATGCCAACTGTCTCCCAGACTAAACACTGAAAATAATTAGAGCATCCTGACAAGACATTCTCGAACCTGACACCTGACCCATCAACTGAGTGAGTATGGACAACACTGCATCTCACAGGATGGGAGCTCTGGTGCGCTAATCCCGGGCAGTGACCTCCAGCCAGGCGGGTCTCCTGCCCTGCACCAAAATGAACTCTAGGCTGACTATACAGTTACAGGTTCAGTTCAGTTCAGTGGCTCAGTTGTGTCCGATTCCTTGAGACCCCATGGACTGCAGCACGCCAGGCTTCCCTGTCCATCACCGACTCCCAGAGCTTACTCAAACTCATATCCATTGAGTCAGGGATGCCATCCAACCATCTCATCCTCTGGCATCCCCTTCTCCTCCCGCCTTCAATCTTTCCCAGCATCAGGGTCTTTTCCAGTGAGTCAGTTCTTCACATCAGGTGGCCAAAGTATTGCAGTTTCAGCTTCAGCATCAGTCCTTCCAATGAATATTCAGGACTGATTTCCTTTAGGATGGACTGGTTGGATCTCCATGCAGTCCAAGGGACTCTCAAGAGTCTTCTCCAACACCACAGTTCAAAAGTATCAATTCTTTGGCGCTTAACTTTCTTTATAGTCCCAACTCTCACATCCATACGTGACTACTGGAAAAACCATAGCTTTGACTAGGAAGACCTTTGTTAACAAAGTAATGTCTCTGCTTTTTAATATGCTGTTTAGGTTCGTCATAACTTGTCTTCCAAGGAGCAAGCGTCTTTCAATTTCCTGGCTTCATTCACCATCTGCAGTGATTCTGGAGCCCAAAAAAACAAAGTCCCTGTTTCCACGGCTTGTCCATCTATTTGCCATGAAGTGATGGGACTGAATGCTGTGATCTTAGTTTTCTGAATCTTGAGCTTTAAGCCAACTTTTTCACTTTCCTCTTTCACTTCCATCAAGGACAACTTCAGTTCTTCACTTTCTGCCGTAAGTGTGGTGTCATTTGCATATTTGAGGTTATTGATATTTCTCCTGGCAATCTTGATTCCAGCCTGTGCTTCATCCAGCCCAGCGTTTCTCATGATGTACTCTGCACAAAAGTTAAATAAGCAGGGTGACAATATACAGCCTTGACATACTCCATGGAATCAGTCTGTTGTTCCATGTCCAGTTCTAACTGTTGCTTCTTGACCTGCATACAGATTTCTCAAGACACAGGTCAGGTGGTCTGGTATTCCCATCTCTTTAAGAACTTTCCACAGTTTGTTGTGATCCACACAAAGGCTTTGGTATAGTCAATAAAGCAGAAATAGATGTTTTTCTGGAACTCTCTTGCTTTTTTGATGATCCAGCAGATGGCAATTTGACCTCTGGTTCCACTGCCTTTTCTATATCCAGCTTGACCATCAGGAATTTCACGGTTCACGCACGTACTGTTGAAGCCTGGCTTGAAGAATTTTGAGCATTACTTTACTAGCATGTGAGATGGGTGCAATTGTGCAGTGGTTTGAGCATTCTTTGGCACTGCCTTTCTTTAGGATTGGCATGAAAACTGACCTTTTCCAGTCCTGTGGCCACTGCTGACTTTTCCAAATTTGCTGGCATATTGAGTGCAGCACTTTCACAGCATCATCTTCCAGGATTTGAAATAGCTCAACTGGAATTCCATCACCTCCACTAGCTTTGTTTGTAGTGATGCTTCCTAAGGCCTACTTGACTTCGCATTCCAGGATGTCTGACTCTAGGTGAGTGATCACACCATTGTGGTTATCTGGGTCGTGAAGATCTTTTTTGTATAGTTCTTCTGTGTATTCTTGCCACCTCTTCTTAATATCTTCTGCTTCTGTTAGGTCCTTATCATATTTGTCCTTTATTATGCCCATCTTTGCATGAAAAGTTCCCTTGGTATCTCTAATTTTCTTGAAGAGATCTCTAGTCTTTCCTATTCTATTGTTTTCCTCTATTTCTTTGCATTGATCACTGAGGAAGGCTTTCTTTTTCTTTTTCTTTTTTTTTTTTTTTTGAGGAAGGCTTTCTTATCTCTCCTTGCTATTCTTTGGAACTCTGCATTCAAATGGGTATACCTTTCCTTTTCTCCTTTGTCTTTTACTTCTCTTCTTTTCATAGCTATTTGTAAGGCCTCCTCAAACAACCATTTTTGCCTTTTTGCATTTCTTTTTCTTAGAGATGGTCTTGATCCCTGCCTCCTGTACAATGTCATGAACCCCCATCCATAGTTCTTCAGGCATTCTGTCTATTAGATCTAATCTCTTGAATCTATTTGTCACTTCCACTGTATAATCATAAGGGATTTGATTTAGGTCATACCTGAATGGTCTAGTGGTTTTCCCACTTTCTTCAATTTAAGTCCTAATCTGGCAATAAGGAGTTAATGATCTGAGCACAGTCAGTTCCCGGTCTTGTTTTTGCTGACTGTATAGAGCTTCTTCATCTTTGGCTGCAAAGAATATAATCAGTCTGATTTCAGTGTTGGCCATCTGGTGATGTCCATGTGTAGAGTCTTCTCTTGTGTTGTTGGAAGATGGTGTTTGCTATGACCAGTGCGTTCTCCTGGCAAAACTCTATTAGCCTTTGCCCTGCTTCATTCTGTACTCCAAGGCCAAATTTGCCTGTTACTCTAGGTGTTTCTTGACTTGCTACTTTTGCATTCCAGTCCACTATGATGAAAAGGACATCTTTTTTCGGTGTTAGTTCTAGAAGCTCTTGTAGGTCTTCACAGAGCCATTCAACTTTAGCTTCTTCAGCATTACTGGTCGGGGCATAGGCTTGGATTACCGTGATATTGAATGGTTTGCCTTGGAAACGAACAGAGATCATTCTATCGTTTTTGAGATTGCATCCAAGTACTGCATTTTGGACTCTTTTGTTGACTATGATGGCTACTCCATTTCTTCTAAGGGATTCTTGCCCACAGTAGTAGATATAATGGTCATCTGAGTTAAATTCACCCATTCCAGTCCATTTTAGTTTAGTGATTCCTAAAATGTCGATGTTCACTCTTGCCATCTCCTGTTTGACCACTTCCAATTTGCCTTGATTCATGAACCTAACATTCCAGGTCCCAATGTAGTATTGCTCTTTACAGCATCAGACTTTACTTCCATCACCAGTCACATCCACAACTGGGTTGTTTTTGCTTTGGCCCCTACTCTTCATTCTCTCTGGAGTTATTTCTCCACTGATCTCACAGGTGCTGGAGCAACTGTGAGGAGATATGCCATATCCAAGGGCAAAGGAGAAGCCACAGAGATGGTAGGAGGGGTGAAATCACGTTTGGAATCATCCTCATACCCGCCAGAGACACCCGGAGGGCTCAAACATACCTTGTGCGCACGAGGACCCAGAGACCCCACAGAGACTGAGACAGACTGTGTCTGAGTGTCCCCTGCGGAGGAACAGGTCAGCAGTGGCCTGCCGCAGGGGCAGGGGCTCTGGGTGCAGCAGACCTGGGTGTGGCATAAGCCCTCTTGGAGCAGGTCGCCATTAACCCACCATAGAGCTGCCAGAACTCACACAGGACTGGGAAAGGAGACTCCTGTAGGGCACAAACAGAACCCTGTGCACCAGGACGCAGGAGAAAGGAGCAGGGGCCCCACAGGAGACTGACCCAGACTTGCCCGTGTGTGTCCAGGAATCTCCGGCAGAGGCGTGGGCCGGCCATGGCCTGCTGCAGGGTCGGGGGCACTGGGTGTGGTAGTGTGTGCATGGGACCTTTGAAGGAGGTCACCATCATCTTCATTACCCCCATAGTTTGGCCTCAGGTCAAACAACAGTGAGGGAACACAGCCTGGCCCATCAACAGAAAATTGGATTAAAGATTTACTGAGCATGGCCCCGCCCATCAGAACAAGACCCAGTTTCCCCCTCAGTCAGTCTCTCCCATCAGGAAGCTTCCATAAGCCTCTTATCCTTCTCCATCAGAGGGCAGACAGGCTGAAAACCAAAATCACAGAAAACTAACCAATGTGATCACATGACCACAGCCTCGTCTAACTCAATGAAACTATGAGCCATGCTGTATAGGGCCACCCAAGAAGGATAGGTCATGGTGGAGAGTTCTGACAAAACGTGGTCCACTTGAGAAGGGAATGGCAAACCACTTCCGTATTCCTGCCTTGAGAACTCCATGAACAGTATGAAAAGGCAAAAAGATAGGACACTGAAAGATGAACTTGGTCAGTAGGTGCCCGATATGCTACTGGAAAAGAGTGGAGAGAAATAACTCCAGAAAGAATGAAGTTACAGGTAAGCAGGTGAAAACCACAGTGCAAGAAAATCGTTTGTAGAATCTGGGCCCAGCCTCGTACAGTCTCATCCAGGGTTGCTTCCTAAGCCCCTAGCAAACTGGCCCCTGAAGGACAGGACGGACAGAGTGGACAACAGAGTAGACATTTCCACGTGGCCAAGTTCAACCGGGAGAAGGCCCTTCCCATGGGAGCTGGAGACGGGGTGGGCTGTGCTTTAGGGAGTCCTCACAAGTCAGAGCAAACCTCCCCAGGAAACGCGGGCAAGAGGAAAGACAAGTGCGGAATCGACATGTGGAAGTGAGCTGTGAGCTGAGGGGTGCGGCACCCTGGGGACTGGACGGGCGACACTGCCAGAGCCCGGGGCTGGCGGGGCGGGGGAGGGACACGAACCAGGACTTCCAGAGGGCGAGCCAGGGACGCAGAACAAAGGTGTGAAGAGCTCAGACCGTGAGTTCAGACAAAGCGGAAATGGGCCACCAGCCTGTGTGCCGCGGCCTTGCACGTGTGGACGGTGAACCTACATGCCCGTCAAAGCGGCATCAGGCAGACACGCTGGGGTTCCGGCGTGGGAGTGACAGGACCATACAGGGCGCTAGGAAGGCAGGTGAAGGTTCGAAGCGAACCTTTCTGTTTTAATGGATGGATGGAGGGAGTGCATGGAAAAGCACATGCGTGCACAGGGTGCTGGAGGACATGTGTGCACGTGTGCACAGATTAAACACGTTCAGGGTCATTATCCTTGAGTACACTGGGATGCTTTATGCTGATTTCATCTTGCACAACCAGAATAAAGACTATTTTCATTTGGGGAAAATGATGTTGCAGATAAACAGCACAGAAAGATGTTCACGGCCTAGATTACAACATGACCATGCTCCCACTTTAGATATGCGTGTGCGTGGTGTGTGCACACATGTTACGTATGATGTCTTCTGTTCAGTCTCTAAGTCGTGTCAGACTCTTTGAGAACCCGTGGACTGCAGCACACCAGGCCTCCCTGTCCTTCACCATCTCCCAGAGCTTGCTCAAACTCATGTCCATTGAGTCGGTGATGCCATCCAACCATCTCATCCTCTGTCGTCCCCTTCTCCTGCCCTCAGTCTTTCCCAGCATCAGGGTCTTTTCTAAGGAGTCAGTTCTTCACATCAGGTGGCCCAAAGTATTGGAGCTTCAGCTTCAGCATCAGTCCTTCCAATGAACACCCAGGACTGATCTCCTTTAGGATGAACTGGTTGGATCTCCTTGCAGTCCAAGGGACTCTCAAGAGTCTTTCCAACACCACAGTTCAAAAGCATCAATTCTTCGGCGCTCAGCTTTCTTTATAGTCCAACTCTCACATCCATACATGACCACTGGGAAAACCATAGCTTTGACTGTACAGACCTTTGTCAGCAAAGTGATGTGTCTGCTTTTTAATATGTTGTCTAGGTTTGTCATAGCTTTTCTTCCAAGCATCTTTTAACTCCATGGCTGCAGTCACCATCCACTGTAACTTTGGAGCCAAAAATAAAGTCTGTCACTGTTTCCACTGGTGTCTATACAGACTCACATGAAATTGGAAGCACAGACACCAAAGTGTCAGCCGTGGTAATTCCCAGGTGCTGGGATAATTGTCATTTCCCGTTTCTTACTTTTGTGTATACGTGTTCTCTAACTTTTGTACAAAGAACAAGTGTGACTTGCAAGAAGTCATCGTTAGGAGAGTTTCCTTCTGGCAGAGGTAGTGGGAGGCACCGCCGTGCTCCCCACCCAGGAAGGTGCTCCACAGCCCCGTTACGTGTCCCAGGCTGGCTCGCAGCCAGACTGGCTGAAGCAGGTCCAAAGCCCACCCCCAGCCTCCACGGGGAGCCCCTCTGCAGAGCTAGCCCAGCTCCAGGGCAATGACCAGGTCCTCTCCTCTGCCCAGGTGCCTTGCTCAGCCCTGCTTCCGGGAGCAGGCAGGGTGGCCCCCAGCAAACTTCCTCAGGGAAGGAGGGAGCCCCACTAGGGAGCCCGGTCCTCAACAAGAGACTGGAAATCAGGCAAAATCAGCATGGCTGCAGACACCGCCTTGACCAGGGAAAGCCTGCTGGGTTGGGGTCCTCCCCTGCTGGGCTCCAAACCCCCATTTCCTCTGCCACCTGCCCACTACCCGCCCCCCCCCGACCATTCTGCTCTCAGCAGCAAGCCCCTCCCTGGAGCACCCACCACCTTCCTGCTGGAAGATGGGGTCCCCGGACCTCACGACTCACCACCCCTCCTCCCGCCCCTCCATGGGGGCAGATGGACCACCCGGGGACCCCCCTTCCTGGCTCAGGGTCACCCTCTAGTTTCCCCTCCATCTCAATTGGGGGTGATTCCCACATCCACCAGCACCTCCCCCCAGAACAGCCCTGGCAAAGCAGACACTCAGGAAATGCACGTGGAAGAAACGGACGCCCTGGACACTAGTGGACAGCCCGGAGCCTATGGGCAGGGACGGGAGGTGCCACCCCACCCCTTGTGAGCGTGATGAGCCCAGACACCCCACCTCCCGGCGGTACCTCCAGAGCACGCTCCAGTCCTGGTGCACACCCACCGCCCTCCTCTCCCGACAGACGGCCAAGGCCAGGGGGCCAGCGAGACCACCGGCCGGACACAGAGCCCCCGGCCAGGGTAGGGGTGCCTGTGTGCATGCCGTCGATTCAGTCGTGTCCGAGTCCTTGGGATCCCAGGGACTGTAGCCCGCCAGGCTCCTCTGTCCATGGGGTTCTCCAGGCAAGAATGCTGGAGTGGGTTGCCATGCCCTCCTCCAGGGGATCTTCCCGACCCAGGGATCCAGCCTGCGTCTCTTACGTGTCTTTTACAGGTTCTTTTACCACCAGCACCACCTGGGAAGCCGGGTCGGGGTGGAGCGGGTTGAAACCCCTCCAGGGAGGCCACTTTATTTCGGGGTCGGGGGCGACACTGCTGTGTATCACGCTGTGGAAGCAGACCCCTGGCCCTAGAGTCCTCGGGGCCAGCAGCCCAGAGGCGGCCCCACAGGCAGGTGCCAGCAGCGGGGGACCGGCGGCCCAGCCCGCCTGGCCGCGGAGCCCAGCGCTGCTTCTTCACTGAGATCCGTCCACCCTCCAGGACTCCTCCTCCTGCTGCTCCCCTGGACAAGAAACTGGCAGGGAGTGGGGAGCCTGGAGGTAAGGGGCTGTGCCATCCCCGAGGAGCCCACGTGCCCACGCAGGCTGCAGGCTGCTGTTGGAAGCGCCGCCCAGAGCAGTCTCTGCTCTTGGGGCCCCCCACTTCCCACCGCAGCAGGGGCGCCCAGGGCCCAGGGCCCGACGTGGGGGGAGGGCTGCACAGGCACGCTCTGCTCAGAGCTCACACGTGTGCGGGATACACTGCAAGAACCAGGTGTCAGGGTAACTGCTCCTCAGAGACGACCCAGGCCCCTGTCCTGCAGCCCCCGAGGTGAGGGCGCCATGGCCAGATCCAGGGTGCACCCCACAGGGACCTGTTACTAAAAGACCCATTTCACAGAGCGGGAGGTGGAGGTGATGCTGTGGATCAGAGCTCCAGGGGCACAGGCCCAAGGGCAGGGGTCTGTCCGGCCTCTCCCCTGGAGCCGAGGACAGATTCTGAGAAAGAACAGGACACCCCTGCATCCCCCCCGACCCCAACAGGGCCCAGGCCGCCTGGCCGTGTCCCAGAGGACAGTTCTACCAACCAGCGGCCTTGCCGGAGCTCCAGGGCCAGTGAGAGTCTCCCCTGCATGCCTCCCTGTCCCCACACAGGCCCCCTCCCCGGGAATGCTGCACAGGGGCTTGGACTGGGGAGGTTTCGGGGCGTGGCCGGGCTCGCCCTCCCGGCCGCCCGCAGCAGCCCAGCCGCCGCCTGGACTCACCGATGGCCACCAGGGCGTTGCAGTCCTTCTTGTGGAAGTCGGCCCAGGACTTGGTCTTGCAGTACTTGCTGCAGGTCAGGATCCCATAGCAGCGGGTGCAGGGTGCCAGGCGCACCCCGATGGAGCGGCCGCACTGGTAGCAGAACTTGAAGAAGGGAATCCTGCAAGGGAGCAGGCGGGCAGTCAGGGGGCGCCCGGCACGTGTGCCTGAGGCCCTGGGCACCGGGACCCGCCATGTCCCGCGCTCAGAGTGGCCAGCTCGCGAGTGCTGGTCTAAGTGTGTCCAGCCCGGTGCTACTAGGAACAGGAAACAAGCCCCCACCCTGTGCTGGCCAACCCGACCGGGCAGGAAGTGACAATCCCCAACTCGGGGACCCTCACGTCATCACTATGGCGAGGGGGTGGGAGGAGTCTGTGGTGGGGGAGCCAGTTCTGGGCAGGCCTGCCGTGGGGCCGGGGGACAGTGAGCTGGGTAGGTGCCCTTCCCCCGCCTGCCCACCCACCCCCATCAGGGTTTCCTGGGCAGAAACTGTCCAGGATGCCCACGGGGATAACACAGCGCCAGGCACGCAAAGACTGTTCAACAGCAGGGACAGGGCAGAGCTGAGACCCGAGGGGGCCAGCAGTGGAGGGGCAAGGAGGGTGTGGGGTGCAGGGCAGCACCTCCACCTTGACGAGGGTGGGGGAGCGTCTCCAAGCAGCAGAGCTGGGCTCACCCCTGCTTGGCCACTGCCCCCGCCAGGGGCCATGGAACCCACCCAGAGCCACCCAGGCCACTCCACGAGTGAGCTGCAACCCCCTTGCCCCCATCCTGGCTTGAGCCACGGCCCACAGCAGAGCTGGGCCTCTCAGGAGCGACCCTGCCCGGGCCAGGGAGGTCACGGCAGGCTCAGCAGCACCACCCAGCCGGGCACCACCCAGCCACTTACTGCTCCTGCCCCAGCAAGTCCTGCCCCTTGGGCATGCCGGTGCCCTTCTGCTTCAGCCGGAGGCAGGGGGCCAGCTCCGCTGTAGCGAGAGAGATCCGCGTTAGCCTCCATGCCCCCTGGTCGTGCGCAATGCCCACGCGTGGAGGGCGGCACTGCGCTGCCCGCCTCCACCGCCCGGTGAGCCCCTTCCCGGCCCTGCGAGGCTGGCGGGGCGGGCGGCGTAGCCCTTGAGCAGCCCCCAGCAGATCCAAGGGCACAGAGCACGGTGCGTACCTCTGCTTCTGGACCCACGCCCTGAGGTCTGCAAGCCTCCTGGCCGTCGGCCCAGCTCCGCGTTCCCAACTCTGCCTTTAATGGCCACAGGGCGGCACCAGGTTCCCTCTGGCCGTGGCCAGCTCACATGCCCCTCTGGTCTGGAGACTCTTGGCTTTGCTCTCTGGCCACTGGCAGCAGGACGCCCAGAGGGCTGGAGGACAGGACAGCAGCGAATCCCACCCACAGTAATCACCTGATGCTCAACCACACCCCTCTGCTTTCCTGTCCTTAGACAACACATCAGTCCTCTCAAAAAAGGCCACCCATCCTCCACTCCCCCGGCACCCCTTAAGACACAGGAACCCCACAAAGAAACACTTGCTGGCCAGGAGAGTAGAGAATGTGGGAGACCCTCCTTCCCCGCTCTCCATGCCCCCCAGCCCCCCGGACCACTCCCCATGCTGTTGTGGGGTCCAGAAGCAGCTCTGTGAGTGACAGTGGGCAAGGCCAAAGTGCCCTCCCAAACCACCTGGTGCCAGAGTGATGCTTCTGGGGGAGCTGGCGATAAAGCAGGTTGTAACTTTAACTCTCCTTTCCAATTCAGATGCCTTTCGTTTATTTTTCTTGTCTAATTGCATAGCTTACAACTCCAGTACAATGTTACACAGAAGACGTTTCTGTCTTCTTCCTGACCTTGGGGTGAGAATGTACCCAGCCTTTCATCATTGACTTGATGTTAGCTGTGGGGGTTTTCTTGCAGGTGCCCTTTATCAGGTTCAAGAAATGCCCTTCTGTTCTTTGTTGTGTTTCATCATGAAAGGATGTTGGACTTTCTACATCAAAAATTTTTTAACATCAATTGAATTTTTTTTTCATTTTAATAGCGTAGTATATTACATTGACAGTTTTGTTGTTGTTAAACCATCCTTGCATTTCTGGAGCAGACCCCACTAAGTCATGGTAGATAGTTCTTTGGCACGAGGCTGAGTTTGGTTTGCTACTGTGTGTGTATTTTCAGCCACACTGTGCAGCATGTGGGATCCCAGTTGCCCAACCAGGGATGGGACTCACGCCCCTGCATTGTAAGCACAGAGTGTTGGCCACTAGACTATCAGGGAAGTCTCAGTTTGTTAGTATTTTGTTGAATATTTTTGCATTTATATTCATAAAGGATATTGGTCTTTAGTTTTCTTATAATGCTGGTGTCTGGCTTTGGAATCAGTAATGAGGCTTCATAAAATAAGTTAGGAAGTGTTCCTTTCTCTTTAATTTTTGAAAGAATTAGAAAAGGATTTGTGCTCATTCCATGTTAAATGTTTGGTATAACTTACCAATGGAGCCATCTGTACCTGGGTTTGTTTGGGAGGGTTTTGTTACTCTTTGTTGGGAGGCTTTTTGTTACTTACTCAGTCTTTCTAATTGTTATAAATCTGGGAAGGTTTTTTATTCCCTCTCTAATCAGTTGCGGTAGATGCTATGTTCTCATCAATTTGTCCATTTCATCTTGGTGCTCCAACTCCTTGTCATAAAGTTGTTCATAGTATTCTCTCATAATTCTTTTCACTCCTAAATGTTTGGTAATAATGTTTACTCTTTTAATTCTGATTTTAGTAATTTGAATCTTCACTTTTTCCTGGTCAATCTAGCCAAATGTGTCAGTTTTCCTGATTTTTTCAGTGAACCACTCCCGAGGTTTACTGATTTTCTCTATCATTTTCCTATCCTCTATTTCACTAATATTCTCTCTAACAGACACACATACATTTACGTAGCTGGCAAACCAGCTTACTCTAGGTTTAGTGCGCTCTTCCTCTGCCGGCGTTTTAAGGAGCAGGGCTGGGCTGGTGACTGAGACTGCCTTCTTCTTAATGAAGGCGCTCACAGCTGCGCGTCCCTGTGGTCGCCGCTTTAGCGGGTTCCGGTATATCGTCTTCTTCCACGTTCACATCACAGGGCTTTCTAATCGCTTCTTTCATTTCTTCTTTGACCCCCTGGTTATTTAGAAGTGTATTGTTTTATGTCATATCTCCAAATGTCTTCCTATTATACTCATTTCTAATTCCATTCCGTTGTGGCCAAGGTACATAATTTGCATTCTTTCTATCCCTATAAATGTGTTAAGAGTTTGGGGGGGGGGGTCTTATGACTGAGCACATGTCTGTCCTAGGCAGTGTCCCACGTGCACTTGAGAAGAATATACCTTCTGTTGTTTGGTGGGCACAGCATTCTATAAATGCCTTAGGTCTCGGAGTCCAATGTGTCTGTGTGTGTGTTCAGTCACACAGTCGTGTCCGGCTCTTTGTGACCCCACAGACTGTAGCATGCCAGCATTCCCTGTCCTCTGTAGTCTAACCGTGTTGTTAAATCTTCTTTTCTCTATAATTTTGTGCCTAAATTTTCTACAAATTATTGTAGAACATTTGGAATTGACATCTCCAACTATTTTATTATTGAATTATTTATTTTGCATTTCATGTGTGTTTTTTCTGCTTTGTTTATTTTGGTGTCTGCTGTTAGGTGCATATAGGTTTATAATTACTTTACTTCCCTGATTAATTGACTCTTTCATCATTTAAAAATGTCCCTCTTTATTGTCAGTAATATTTTTGCTTTAAAGTCCATTTTTTTGTAACATAAGTATAGCCATTGCAGCTTTCTTGTGGTTGTTATTTTCATGATGTAAGATTTTTTTTTATCATTTTACTTCCAATCTGTTTGTATCACTGAGTCTAAAATATGTCTCCTGTGGGAAACATGTAAATGGACTTTTCTTATTTTTATTCAGTCTGATGGTTTCTGCCTCTTGCCTGGATTATTTAGTGCACTCATACTTAATGTTATTACTGACATAGCTGGGTTTACATTTGCCATTTTACATTTTGTTTTCTATGTGTCTCATGTTTTTGTTCTTCTACTCCTCATTTATTTACTTTTTTGCATTAAGTGAATACTTTTAAATGTAATGTTTAATTTCTTTAATTATTTTAAACTATACTTTCGTTATTTCCTTGAAAGTGAAAGTGAAAGTCGCTCAGTCGTGTCCAACGCTTTGTGACCCCATGGGCCATACAGTCCATGAAATTCTCCAGGCCAGAACACTGGAGTGGGTAGCTGTTCCCTTCTCCAGCGGCTCTTCCCAACCCAGGGATCGAACCCAGGTCTCCTGCATTGTAGGTGGATTCTTTACCAGCTGAGCCACCAAGATTATAATAAATAAAATCCATACATATATGCTTATAGTAATTTTTCTATAAATTGCTTATATATAAATCATGCAAATTTCTTTTTAAATCTAAGGAAACATGCATTTCTTTTTTATTCTTATAATTAACTTTGCCAGTGCTCTTTATTCACATGGAGGACTTAATTTCTGAAGTCACGTGCTTCAGTGCTTCCTGTAAAGCAGGACTACGAGGGACAAATTCTCAAGGGTTCCGTCTTCGGGAATGCCTTTCTGTCACCTTCATCCAGCTTCGCTGGATCCAGGATTCTCAGCTGAAGCTTACCGCTTTGAGCACTTGACTATGACATCCCACTGCCTTCTGGCCTCCGTGGCTTCTGACGAGGGGCCAACTGCTGACTTCACTGGGGTCCCCTTGTGATGAATCATTCGGTTCTCAGCATTTCAACTATGGTGTGTCTGTTTGCAGCTGTCTGTGTTTATCCTTTTGGGAGTTCATTAAGCTCTCTGGATATACAGGTTGACGATTTTCACCAAATTCTGAATGTTTTCATCATGGTATCTTCCACTACATTTCCTGCTCCCCTCTCTCCATCACGCACACGTCAATGTGCTCAGGGGTGCCCACTTTTCACTGGGGACCTGTTCATTTCCCATCATCGCTGTCCCCCTCTAGGGCTGACTGTCGTTATTTGTGTGTTGGGTGGTGTGTAAGTGAGAGGGCAGGGGAGGCTTGTGCTTGAGTCGGGGGCGGGGGGGGGTGTTATGGACATACCTGTGTCCTTCCAAGATTAATTTGCTGAGAGCCTAACCCCAATGCCACGGGACTTGGAGGGGGGCTTTGGGGTGATGGGGGCAGAGCCCTCTGGTGGGATTAGCACCCTGTAAAAAGAGGAAGTGCACGCGCTTTCTCGCGTGAGAACAGGACAGGCAGACGGCGTCGAGGAGCCAGGAAGCGGCCCCCCAGAGCCGGCCACAGCGGCTCCCGGAGCTCAGTCTCCAGCCTTCTGAACCGAGCAAACACCTGCTTGTTGTCTAAGCATCCCCCGCCCCACCGACCTGAGCTGACGTCCTGAGGTCGCGTGTGGGCACGCAGGTACGAGGAGGTCGGCGGCCACAAGCTGGTGTGAGGGTGAGTGGATATGCGTGGCTGTGCGTGGGCTGGTGAGTGTGGGGGTGGGGAGGGTTATGATGGATGGTGTGTGTGTGTGTGTGACAGTGTGCAAGGGGGTTCTGTGGGGAAGGATGGGATGAGCGTGCATGTGGGGAGGAATGAGTGGGCATGCGGGGAGGGGGTGAGGGGGCTGGTCCCTGGGGGCTTGTGTGGGGGCTGGCCTGGGGTGGCAGGTGTGTGAGGACAGGGGTGTGAGGGGTGGTGGAGGTGAGCAGTTGGTAGGGATGTGTGTGAGCGGGTAGGTGGGCATCTGCTTAGGAACTATTTGTGGGGTGGGGTGTGGGGGTCTTATGATGTGTGTGCAGGGAGCTTGGACATTGGGGTGTATGTGTGCAGCGGAGGTGGGGTGAGGACCTGAGGGTGTGCAGGTCTGTGGGTGGATGTGGCAGGTTTATGTTAGTGTGTGGGTGTGTGTGCAGCAGTGAGGAGCGTTGTGTATGAAAGGTGGGTGTCTCGGGGCTGCAGGATGGGTCCAGGCATTGGGGGACAGGGTGCAGACGGTCACGCGGTGTGTGGAACGGTGGGTGGGGGCGGGCTGGTTGTGTGTGTATGTACATGTGCAGGTGGGGGAGGTGGGGAGGCTGGTCCATGTGTGTACACGTGTGGGTGGTGGGGAGGGCAGGGGTGCTGCCGGGGGGGTTATGGGGCGGGGTACGTGTAAGGGAGTCGGGCAGGGCGGAGGGGCCGGGGTGGACGCGGGGTGTCGGGGAGGGGACAAGTGGGGCATGGCCCTCAGACAGCAGCCCGACTCCTGCTGCCGTGGGGCCCTGTGTCAGGGCTGAGCTCAAGGGCGGAGGGGCATCGGGGTCTCTCAGCAGCCCCTGGCGCCACCTCTGTCTCCCTGTCACCCACTATGCGGGTTCCGAGCAGCAGATGGGAGCAGAGGTGTGGCTGAGGGAGACCACCGGTCCCGGGCCCCCCACACAGGCAGCTGTCACCGCGTGCCCCGCCCCACCCCCATCTCCTGGAAGGCACAGCCCCTCCCCTGGGCCCGTGGGCTTCCCTGAGAGCCCACTCTCTTTCGCCACCTGAGCAGACTGTCAGCCAGGAGACAATCTCCCCGTCTGTGTGCCACGGGGTTCTGGATCCTTCGCCCACGCCCGAGGACCCGCCAGGCTCTCACCCGAGACTGCAGCTCAGGCTGGCTCTGCCGTGGGGCTAGACCACGCAGGGCCCTCGGGGGAGCGTGAGCCAGGGCGTCCCCCCCCAGCTCAGGCTGGCTGCCAGCTCCACCCCCGGGGCGCAGCTCACCAAGCAGCCGCAGGGCAGGCTCCCTCCCCCGTGCAGGCAAGTCGCCCTCCTCAGGGGGCAGGCAGGGGGCGGGGCCGGCAAGGCACTGGACACAGGTGATGCTCCCAGACCTGGGATGGGGCCCCCCAATTCCTCTTCCCAGGCCCACCCCACACAGCCTCCTGGAGCCAGACCCTCAGGGGACGCAGCCCCTAGTACGGGGCACCCATGCTCTTCCACGACGCATGAAGCCTGTCACACACACTCAGGCCAAGGGGGCCTCTGGGTCAGCTCTGAGCTGCGTGAAGAGCCCGCTGCAGCCGCCCACCCTGCTGGCTGCCCACCACGCCCACGCACCCACCCACGCACCCACCCGGCCGAGCACCCACCACGCCCACCTCGCTTGCTCAGATGCAACACCTTCAGGTCCCACTGGCCCTCCTTGGCAAAGACGGCCTGCCGCAGCTGGAGGCCCATGTATTCCAGGAGCTTCTTCCGGGCCAGAAATGTCTCCCGCTCTGCAGGCATCAGCATGTGGAAGGGGCAGTGGGCTATCTTCCGGTCCTGCAACCCAGCACCAGTCACCACCTCTGAGCACGGGGCACCGGGCCCCCAGTCCACCAGGGGGAGCAGGTCCAGCAGCCCTGGGCCACCGCCAACAGTTTGGGGTACACTGTGGTCGTGGCGATGAGTGTGAGGACAGACCAGGTAACGCTCAGAGAGCTGGTGCACAGGCAGTCAAGCTGGCAGTGCTTGGGGGGCCTGAATTTTCCCTTCTAGGAGGCGGGGGGGGGGACTTTGGTCAGAGGCATGAGGGACCTTTGGCCCGCCTTGCCCAAGAGATGCTAAAGGCCCCAGCTCCACCCCCATCGCCAATGAGAGACTCAACCCACCTGGTAGAATCTGAAGTACCCATAGTCCACCGCTGTGCCCACAGCTGTTTTGTCCCCCTGTGAAAGTGTCACAGGGCTCAGGATGTCAGCCCCGTAATTAATGAGCCGGTCAATCTGTGGAGAACAGAGCCCACGTCAAAGGCTCGCATTTGCCCCAGCCACCAGGGGGCGGGGCATGGAGCAGGGGGCCCTCTCCCCCAGCAGGAGAGCAGGGTCGGGCTCCTGCCCCCTGCGTGACCCAGCTGGGCCATCCTCCCAGGTGTGCGGAGTGTCAGCAAGACAGACAGACGGACAAGACATTAGGGTGGTGTGTCCTCAGGGTGACCCTCAGAGCAAGGTTGAGTCTGGGGGCTGGCCGGCTCCTCGGGCGGCCCTCCCTCACCCAACCGGACCCCAGGGCACCCTGCTGAGGTCTGGTCCCACTCCACTAGAATGTAAGTGGTAGGAGGGCAAACCCCAAGCTGGTCTGTCTGAGACACACTGGGACCTGGGACCCTTGCTGCAGTGCTTGCACCTGGACAAATGTCTCCTTCAGAAACAAAATACAAAGAAACCAAATAGACTAAAAATAGCTGGGTGCAGGTGCAGTTGAGGCAGACTATGGACAAGATACATAAAGACCACAAACTTGCAGCTGCCACTTCTGAAGAGCCAGGAGCAAAAGCAGGGTATGTGCACGTACCCTGCACTCAACACCACCGAAGGGCGGGCAGACCACCTAAGCCTCCAGACTGACCCTTGGACACACCCCTCCACTCACCCCATATAAGGAACAAGCTCACCCCGCCTCGGGGAATGAGCAAGGGTGCCTGTGACTTGTTCTCAAGTTCTGTAGGTTAAAGAGGCTAAGAGCCCTAGTCCGTACCGTGTTCACCATCCATACGACAACCCGAGGGCGCTCAGTAAGACCACAGGTGCTGTGAGACCAGCTATGTGAGTGTGTGTGTGTGCTTGCACATGTATTCAGAGGCCTGTGGATGTGTGCATGCATGTGTGTGGTTTCAAAGAGCAGCTATGTGAGTGTGTGGTTGCATGCACACGTATGCACAGGTGTGTGGACATGTGTGTGCATGCTTGTGTGTGTGGTTGCAGACAGCAGCTATGTGAGTGTGTGGGGATGGGTGCTTGTACACGTATGCACAGGCATGTGGACATGTGTGTGCATGCATGTGTGTGGTTGCAGAGAGCAGCTGTGTGAGTGTGTGGTTGTGTGCACATGTATGCACTGGTGTGTGGACATGTGTGTGCATGCATGTGTGGTTACAGAGAGCAGCTATGTGTATGTGGGTGCTTGCACACATATGCACAGGCGTGTGGACGTGTGGGCATGTGTGTGCATGCATGTGTGTGTGGCTGCAGAGAGCAGCTATGTGCGTGAGGGGGGTGCTTGCACATGTATACACAGGCATGTGATGTGCCTGTGCATGCACATGTGTGTGCATTTGGACCCCTGACACACCCCGAGGCAAGGTCCTCCGCTCCTGACGCAGCACCAACTGCATTCATAGCAAACAGCATCCGTCAGAGGCGCCCACCCTGACCACGACAAGGAAGGATGCCATGCTACACAGAGGTTCTTTGGTTTCACAGTTCCATCGAGAAATGCTGACAAAACCACAAACCACAAGGCTGGATGTGACAGACAAGAATCAGGCTGTCATCTACAGGAAGTTCAGAATGCACACTTGCCGAGCAGGTGTCAGCAGGCTCGTTATTTGGGGAGACACAAGGCGGCCTCAATGACTGTCACCAGCCTCTCATCACTCAACCTTCCTTCCTCACAAACAAAAACCCTAGGTTCTGGGGGCACTGCCAGTGAAGCTTTGCTTCCAGCAGAGAGTGCACCCCCACCCAGGACACAGCTCCCCCATCCCCCACCCAGCTCCCCATTCCCCATACCCCCCAGGACACAGCTCCCCCATCCCCCAGCCATCTCCCCATTCCCCATACCCCCCAGGACATAGTTCCCCATCCCCCACCCAGGGCACAGCTCCCCATCCCCCACCCAGGGCACAGCTCCCCATCCCCGCCCCAGGATACAGCTTCTGGATCCCTGGTAATCTGGTTCTGTCACTGAAAACTCTAGACTCCTGCAGCCAGACCAAAGCCAAGCCCAATGTCTCTCAAGACAAACTAGGGACTCTTGTCTGGCCTTTTGAGTGGGTTTGCCACTAATATATTTTAGGTCTATAAACTATAAAAGGCAAGAATTGTTTGTACTTTCTCAAGTGTTTGGAACATCAAGTCTTGAACACAGAGCAAGAGCCCATGAAGTGCCATGAAGCAGCTTGCTGCAAGCAAGGGCCAGACAGAGGGTCCAGTGCAGACCGCAGACCTGCCCGCCAGGGCCTCCCCTTTCCACCCTCCCCGCCCCCGGCTCACCAGGGCCAGCCTGCTCTCCAGGCTCCTCTGGCTCTCATAGATGATGTCACAGGCGACACACAGGGCGCTGCCCAAGCCTTTGGTCAGGAGCATGTTGGGGTCAGCTCCGCAGGACAGCAGCTCCTTCACAATCTGGGCACAGACAGGCCTGTCAGCACCCGCCGCGCCCCTCCCCAACGAGCGGAGGAAGCGCCCGGAGCCAGGCCACGCGGGGCGACTTCCCTGCTTCCCAACCCCAGGGGCTGTGGCTCAGACGGTGAGGCTGGGGGTGCACACGGCGGCTCCCTAGGGAGGACTCCCACTCCCCCGGGCGGGCGGCCCAGGTCCAGCACTTCCTCAGAACAACGTCCAGTTGCTCAGAAGTGGTCCCGGCGCCTCTCTGCTTTCCACCTGGGGATGCAGGGGATCCTGCCGGGCCTCTCACCCCACAGGGTCAGGCACACGTCCTGCTGGTCCATGTCCCTGGGACCAGCTTGCCTCTACCCAGGGCAGCCGGTCACCGTGATCACCTGACCACGTGCAGAGGACGGGGCTCCCTTGCTCCCTGCTGCGTCCCCAGTCGCCCAGGGGCCCCCGGGGAGCCTGGAGTCAGAGCAGCTGCTCCAGACACACGAGGCACCGAGCTTGGCCCTCCGAGAGCTTCTGCGCCGGGGGTAAGGCTCTCCTCCAGGCTGCCCGCCCCCCAGGGCCGGTCACAGAGCAGGTGCCCGCGTGACCCGCTGAGTGAGTGACTCGGTGCATGAGCCAAGGCAGGGGGCGGAGGGGCCGGGCAGAAGGGACGCGGGAGCCCCAGCCGCTCAGCAACAGTGGCTGCCTCAGGCCTCCCCGAGCTGCCCTCTCACCAGAGAGGCCCTCCCGCCGCCCAGCTGAAGGAGCCCCCGCCATTCTCCTCCCTCCCCCATCGTCACTTTCTTCATGAGCTGAGGGCCTGATACTGTCACACACCGGACTGTGGTCCATCTGCCCCAACTAGAATGTAGGATCCTTGACACTTCTGTTCTGTTCAACACCTGATGCCTGGAATGGTGCCTACCTGGTACATAGAACATCCTCAAAAAATAACAGCTAAATGAAAGGATGAATAGGTGGGTGGATTATAGGTGGATAGATAGAAAAAAGGAATATCAACAACCTCATTTATGCAGACAATACTACCCTAATGGCAGAAAGCAAAGAGGAACTAAAGAGCCTCTTGATGAGGGTAAAAGAGGAGAGTGAAAAAGCTGGCTTAAAACTCAACATTCAAAAAAATGAAGATCACGGCATTCGGTCCTATCACTTCGTGGCAAATAGATGGGGAAAAAATGGAAAGACTGGCAGATTTTATTTTCTTGGGCTCCAAAATCACTGTGGATGGTGACTGCAGCCATGAAATTAAGACACTTGCTGCTTGGAAGAAAAGCTATGACAAACCTATACTGTGTATTAAAAAGCAGAGACATGACTTCGCCAACAAAGGTCCATACAAAGTAATGGTTTTCCTAGTAGGAGTCATGTATGGATGTGAGAGTTGGACTATAAAGAAAACTGAGCACCAAAGAATTGATGCTTTTGAACTGTGGTGTTGGAGAAGACTCTTGAGAGTCCCTTGGACTGCAAGGAGATCCAACCAGTCCATCCTAAAGGAAATCATTCCTGAATATTTACTGAAAGGGCTGATGTTGAAGCTGAAACTCCAATACTTTGGCCACCTGATGCAAAGAACGAACTCATTTGAAAAGACTGTGATGCTGGGAAAGATTGAGGGCAGGAGGAGAAGGGGACGACAGAGGATGAGATGGTTGGATGGCATCACGGACATGAGTTTGAGTAAACTCCAGGAGTTGGTGATGGACAGGGAGGCCTGGCGTGCTGCAGTCCATGGGGTCACAAAGAATCGGATACGACTTAGCGACCAAACAACAAGACAGAAGGAGGGATGGATGATGAAGAATGGATGGGTGGAGGGGTGGGTGGGCAGGTGGATGTGTAGGTGGATAAATGAATGGAAGGAAGGAAAAGTGCAGGACTGGGAGGATGGATGGATGGATGGATGACTGAGTGGATGAGTGGATGACTGGGAGGATGGATGGATGGATGACTGGGAGGATGAGTGGATGACTGGGAGGATGGATGGATAGATGACTGGGAGGATGGATGGATAGATGACTGGGAGGATGGATGAGTGGATGACTGAGTGGATGAGTGGATGACTGGGTGGCTAGACAGGTGGGTGGGTGGATGGGTGGGTGGAAGAACAAACACGGTCCTTGGCAGCCACAGAAGGTGGGAACCACCCAGGGTGCCCTCCCAGTGCTCTGAGGCCGAGTCAGCACCTCCCGGGTAAACCCTCACCCTCATGCTCACTCCCTCCCTCCACCCTTCTCTCTCTGTGGGGCACTCTGTCCTCATGGGAGGGGACCCTCCGGGCATCACACCATGCTGTCCCTAGGGCACTTCGAGGACAGCAAATCCCAGAGCCTGCGTTGGAGCGGGGGCACGAGACAGCCACGCAGGTACGCCAGCGGGGTGGGACTTGCTCACCAGGTCGTTGCCGCTGGCGATGGACAGGGAGAGCGGGGAGTGGCCACTCCACAGCAAGTTGGGGCTGGCTCCGTGGGCCAGCAGGAGCCGGACGACGTCCCTGGCGCACTGGGCAGGGAGAGAGGCAGGAGGACGGCGGGTTACAGGGGCGCCTCCACTCCAGGGGAGACACACACCGTGAGGCCATCCCGGCCACTGACTGCTCCTCCCTCACACTAGGGCCCTGCCTGGCACACACAAGCGCCCTGAACGCCGGGTAGTGAATGGTGGGTGGATCCTCAAGCGAAGAAGAGGTTTTCCAAACGTCGATCATTTCAGATGGAAAACAAGGATGTCGGTGACGAGTAAGTTGATTTGAAGGAAAGAGGAGAGTCAGGGCCGCTCTACTGCAGCTGTTGCAGACTCGAATACAGCTGTTGCCGCTGTATCGAGACTACGGCAGCTGGGCCGGGCACACGGCAGGTGGGGCAGAGGGCGAGCCCTTCACCGGGACACACCAGGCAAAAGAAACACGGGGGCACTTTCATCCCTTTGCCCCCAAGGAAGCTCTCAGTGTCCCCCTCCTCTCTGGGAAGTGCCCACGGGGAGTTGACCCAGGCTCCCCTCACCACAAGGAGCGGTCTGCTGCTCTGTGGACTTGCAGACCCCAGGGGCCGGCTGGGCCACCTTGCAAGACCACCCCCTTTGCCAGCCTCACTGGCCAGGCCAAGGGGAGCCCACAGAAGTGTGCCGAGGGGTTCCTGGGAAGCTTCCCCTCTTCTCACTCTCCCTGGTGGAATGCAGGCGTGGTGGCTGGATGGCTGCAGCCCTCATGTCTTAGCACTGGACTTTACACTGGTGATCTGTCCTTGATCTGATGAGAACGTGGCCTATGGTGCCTCCTGACTTTGTTTCCCCTTAACTTTTCCAAATCCGAAATCAGTACAAAGGACAAAGGCGTGTGAGCTAGAAAGAGCTGTGCTCCAAGCCCAGGCCTCCAATTTACTGACCAGGGGCCTTGGGTAGCCCCGCCTTCCCGGAGCCTCGGGCAGCCCCGCCTTCCCGGAGCCTCGCTGTCCCCGGCCTCAGCCTGGGCTCGCTGCCCCGCTCTGGTGGGGCAGTGACACAGCCCGAGGATGCATTGACAAGACGGGGGGTGTTCTGGAGCGGGTGGTCCCTTGCCAGCATTGCATGGGCGCCCACCCCCACGCAGGCCCTCATGGCCCCCATCAGGGCGGCACATGTGATCCTCATCCTGGGCACTGACAAAGACATCCTGCCGCAGGCCCATGAGGCTGCTGCTATTTCATTTCACAAGCAAGTAAACGGAGGCTGTGTATCAAGCACTCAGGGGCTCGCTGGCCCGCCTCCCCAGCTCCCCTCACACCCATCCTCCAAGGGGTTCCTGCACCTGCCGCGGGCGAACTGATCCCAAAGCGGACAGGAGGCAGCGGCACCAGATGGGGTCACCGCCCGGGGGGGTGATGGGCGGGCTGCACAGACGTGTGTGACTGCCACCCGCAGTAACGCAGTGACTTCACGAGGCGACCCAAGCCCCCACCCCCAGGTGCACAGGCCTGTGTGTGGACGCGTGTCCCCAGCACGTGCTCTGAAATAACACGTCCGTGCACACGAGTTCCATGATGCTTCCTATCCTATCTCCACACAGCGTGTCTCAGCTCACTGCCGACCTGACCCAGTCCCCCGAGTCCGGGGCCCACTTAGGGAGGATGACCTGTAGCTGGAGGACCCTGGTGTGGACCATGGCACGCCCAGGTCTGCTCACATGGCCACGGGACCTGAGGCCTGGCTCAGCCCACCAAGCCTGTGGGCTCACCGCCCTGCACGTGCACGTGTACACACGTGCATGCAGACATACACACCGACCTACAAGCTCACACACACGCCTGCACACAGACGCACGCACACACTCACGGACTGGCACTCACGGGTACGCTTCAAGGCGCCTGTGCACACCCCCCGGCCCACCCGGAAGGCCGCCTCACCCTGTGGTTGTCCTCCCGCTCACAGGCCACGTGCAGGGCCGTCCTGCCCCCCTCGTCGGGGACTGACGTGCACCTGCTGTAGTAGATGCTGGGCGGGCCCGCTTCACTGTTGAGCTTCAGGCTGGAAGGCAGCAGGTCCAGCTGTGGGCAGACAGAGGGGTCGAGGGTGGCCCCAAGCCCGTCCCCCCAGAGCAGAGACCCGCCACATGCCGCCCGGCCCTGCACCCCCTGCAGGCACCAGCTCACACCCAGGGCCCCCCCAGGGCCGCGCCGCCCCCCAGCCCACAGGCCTGCAGCGGTGCCCCGTGAACTACCCTGACTCCTCGAGCCCGCCCTCCCCTCCCCGCCCCAGGCCCTCGGGCGCTGGGGGCTGGATGAGGCTTGGGTGGACGCAAGGATGAGACAGCAGAGCTGCTGTGCTCCAGGGGCTCGGCCTGGAGGAGGAGGGCTGGGAGGGCTGCATGGCGGAGGGGGCCTCGGCATGGCCTTGCAGGGGGCAGGGGCGCTGCATGTGCCAAGATGCAAGCTCTGCCTCTCCAGCCCTGCACCCCAGAACCCCCGCCCGGCAGGCTCCAAGCCCCACCTCTGGCCCCCAGGCCCTTCTGCAGCATCACCACCCCACCCGGCAGCCTGCCCTGCCCCCTGAGGGTCCACTCCCCTCCCTGTCATGTGTTGGAGCAGGTTGGCAGGAGGCACCGGGCCTTGAGCCCTGGTCTGGGGACACGAGGCTCCCTGAAGGTGGGGCAGACCTGGAGGCTGAGGAGGCCCACAGCTCGACTCCCCCAGCCTCGGCAAGGGCAGAGCCCGTGGCCCGACTCCCCCCGCACATCAGGAGCTCAGAGCCCGTGGGGCTCGGGGCCGGCCTTCTCAGATGGCGGCAGCCTAGAAGCGGCCCAGGGGACGGAGGGGCGGCTGGGAGGCAGGCGGGGTGGGAGGACCCGGCCAGGGAGTGCGGCCCTGGGCAGACGCGTCTCCAGGCAGAGGGGCACCCCGCAAGTGGAGTGAGACAGAGCCTCCTACAGAATGCCCTCCTGGGGGCCCGGCTACCCCAGCGAGGACCCCCGGGCTTTGTGAGCTGCCTGAAAAAGCAGGTTCTCACTCACATTCATCAAGTGCGCATGCCTCTCCCACACCACAGGCCTGTGTGCGGAGTGTTCACACTCGGGGCCCAAGTCACACTGCCTCCCTCTGCTCCGGACAGGCCCCGGCTCGCACAGACGACCACGGGTGTGTCCAGGCACACGCTGCTTGGATCCAGGCCGGCCTGTGGCTCGCAGAGCGTCCGGCACCCTCCTTAGGGACCTCACGCTGCCTGCAGAGGGACCCCACCCTCCACGGCGCAGATGCCCACCTTAGCCTGCTTGTACACATCGTCCTGGTCGGCCGCCCTGGCATCCACGTCAGTGATGGCGTGGAGCAGCAGCTCCGTTATCTTGACGCCCTCCTCCCCAGGGAGGGCAGCTGCGATGTGGAGAGGGGTCAGGGCCCCCAGCTGCAGGGGAAACATCGGCGGGTGAGGGTGCAGCCCCGGCTCCCGAGGAGCGACAGCCGTCAGCCCGAGGGTGGGGCTCTGTGTGAACAAGGCCCGTGGGGCCCCGGTCCAGGGCGAGAGCATGGCCGCCTGCCCCCCGCCTGCCTCGGGTTCCCAAGGCACCACATACTTGTCATCAGGGACATTCGGGACAAGAGGCCCGCCCACAATGGACCACAAACACACCACACAAGCCCAGCCGTCTGCTCTGATTCATAAGAGGCTTTCATCCGCCAGGGTCACAGACAGGAACACAGGCCCTGGTGGACCAGCTTCCTATTAGACCAAATGTCTCCGCTCTCCTCCAGGAGCTTTCAAAGATGGAGGCCAATCAGTGAGCACAAGTCCCTGTGAAATCCTCCTGGGTCTGACGCCTGAAATCCCGCTTCCCTGCACCCTTGCACTTACACCCAAGAAAAAAGAGGAAATAAACAACCCGGCTCAGGGGCCCAGAAGGTGAGCAAGTAGCCTGAGCAAGACTGGCAGCCTTTTCAAAAGCCAACACCCTCTGAGTATAAGAGGCCGAAGTGACTGACAAGCATCGACACAACCAGGGAGGAAAGCAGACGCTGCGGGAGACCGTCAGAGTCGGCCCGTGGCCCCCACGGCCTCAGGCCCCCGGCGCGGCCCACCTCTGGCGGGAACTGGATGTCCGTCCTGGCCCGGTTCTCCAGCAGCAGCCTCACCCCGTCCACGTCCCCAGCCTTGACGGCGAAGAAGAGGACCTGCATGGGCACGCGGCTCAGGTTGGGGTCGGCGCCGCGGTGCAGCAGGAGTTTGATGGTCGCCCACCTGTGCCTGTCTCTGGAAGGAGCAGGGAGACGGTCACGGGCTGGCGGAGGGGCACGCGCGGCCCGTAGCCCGGACATGCCCCGGGCCGGAGGAGGCCCCGCCGGGGGTGCTGGCGAGGCCTGACGCGGAGCACCCTGCCCCCGGGGTCCTGCCTCGCCAAGACTGCAGCCCTTCCCTGCACCAGGGCAGCCCAAGTCCAGCCGCGGCCCTGCCCGGCTTCAGCCTGGCGCTCGCTTAGCCTCCCTGAGGTCACCTGGGATGCGGGGTGGGGGTGGGGGCCAGGAGGCCTCCCGGGGCGGCCGTGAGGGGACGGTGTACATTGCCTGGCACCCATGGGGTCCAAGGTTGTACACACACAGCAGATGTGCACATACATGTGTAAACACACACACACCTACACACACAGAGACACAGCATAGCACATACTCACACACGCATAGCACACAGCATGTACACACATGCAACACACATACACATGCAGGCACAGTGTGTACATGCAACCACACATGTAACAGTGCACACACAAACCTACCACACACACACTCACACTGGCACACACGTCTCTCACAAGCAGCTCAGAGCAGCACACCCAGCCTCTTGTGGGGACGCCGTGAGGGCTGGGCCTGAGGGGACTGGGCGGGTGGTGGGCAGGGAGAAGGTGGGGGTGCAGAGTGGGGTGTGCGAGAGGCCGAGTGCGGCAGGTGGGGGCCCAACCGGCCCGCTGACCCCCGGCAGAGCAGAGGGAGAGCGGAGGCTGGGTCAGTCGGGGCGGCAGCACTCAGACGGCCTGCCCTCCGACCCTCCGCACTTGAACCATCCTTCCAGGCTCCCAAAGAGCTTTCTTTACCCAGGTTCTAGCCATCCCTGTCTACTGTCTTAAAAATTAAGACTGAGAATGTGTTCAAATATTTAGTAATACACTCAAAAAGTAACACTAACCATTGCATATTCGCACAGATAACCAGTTTTTATGAAAAACTTGGCCACCTCAGAGCCCTCACCGCGAGGGGCCACTGGCCCTGAAGATATTCTATGTGCTCGGGACTGGGTGGAGGGGCAGCCCTGCTTCCGTGAGAGCCTCCCTGGGCGTGGTGCGCGTGCGCGTGTGTGTGCGCGCGCCTGTGCGCGCACGCATCCACGGTGAGTGACCGTGTGTGGGTGGGTGTGCACAAGAGGACGCGTGTGTCCCTGGGTGACTAAGGGTGAGTGCTCGCCTGTGCGTTTCCGGTGCCAGCGCCCCCTCCCACGCTCCGCCCCAGGGAGAGCACAGAGGCCAGCCGCTGGGAGCCACCCCCGGCGTGCAGAACCGCCCTCGGGCGGGAGCGGGGCTCGCGGCTCTCTCTGAGGCGCGCCCTGGGCCCGCCACCTACTGGACCATGCTCAGTGCCATCCTCCTCATGGTGCCCCGATCGGCGGGCCCGGCGCCCGGGGTCTGCAGCAGGCTGTGCCCCCGCGCGCCGCACTCCAGCAGCTGCGGCGGCAGGTCGATGCGGAAATGGTGCATGGCCCGGCCAGACTCGAAGTCCGAGTCGTTGCTGCAGGCCGAACTCCGGCCCGGCGTCCCCGAGGCCATAGCCCGAGAGCGCTCTGAGTCGCTGGCGCTGCTCCTCCCTGACGTGGAGCCCCGCTCCTGAGCCCCGCGGCGGCTGTCCGCGATGTTCGGCCTGGCGGAGGACTGCTTCCGCTCCGGGCCGCCCGGTGCCATGACCGGCTCCTCCAGAACCACCGGCTCCACGGGTGATTCCGAGATCGACAAGGAACGCTGGGTCGTGGTTACGGGCTTCGAAGCTTCCTTTGGAAAGGACCGAGAAAGCGTCCTTAGGACAAAGCGGCGAGTGCTGACCAGTAAGCCGCCTCTGTCTGCAGGGCCGGCCCGGGCCTCCCAGGCACCTGGGCCCCCCAGGCCCCGGGACCCTCCGCGCGCGGGTGCCATGCAGGCTTCCAGTGCAGACCCCCGCATGGTAGGCGAGGCGACCGGAGAATCAATGCCGAATGTCTCCCCACGGGCCGCTGTACTGATTACACACCAGAACGGGGAATTCTGGATACACGGGTTAAACAAATGGCATTATTACAATGAATTCCACCTGTCCTGACTTTTTCTAACGTGAGCCCCGGAAACGTCCGAATCCAGCGGGTGCCGGCGTTGCGCTCTGCGGCTTGGCGCGCCCTCCACCTGCCGTCACAGCCTCAGTTCTCAGCAGTGGCCCAGGGACAGAGGGCAGCAGCGCCAGATAAGCAGGGTCTCAGGTCCCACCGCGGACCATCCCCAGGCAGAAAGGCGGGGGCTAGGCCCAGCCCTCTGTTTTTGGTGTTTTTGTTTTTTTCCATTTATTTTCATTAGTTGGAGGCTAATTACTTTACAAGGGACCCAGCCTTCTGTCACTAACTGCTTCTGTGAAGGGCCCAGCAGTTCCACCCTGAGTACCCACCCAGAACCACCGAAGCAGGCATCCCGCAAGGCTCAGGGGCCTCCAGTAGTGCCGGTCACCAGAGGCCTCGGTGGGCCCTGTGCGTGGTCCACAGCGCCCTCTGTCCTGAGGCCCCAGCGGCTGCGCATGGCCTCCTAAGGGACACATCCTCTGTGCCGTAGCAACAAGCTCAGGGCACCCAGTGACCATGACAATTTCCTCCCATTTTGCTGCCTGCCCACCTCAATTCATCCCACTTGAGCCTGGTCTGCACAAGAAGGCCAGGGAGCTGGGGGACAGGAGTGGGAAACCGGCGGACTGGGGGACAGGTAGACAAGTGAGCAATGAGTGGTACTGGACCAGTGGACAGTTGGACAAGGGAGAGTTGGATGGATGGATGGGGGATGGGGATGGGAGGGGGGGCTGAGGAGGGGGGCATGATGGCAGGGGATGGGGAGGGGGGACCGCTAGATGGGGAGTGGGGGTCTGAGGACAGGGGCTGGGGGCCTGAGGATGGGGTGGATGGACAGCAGGGGATCAGGGAGGGGCTGGGGCCTGAGGATGGGGGGATGGACAGCAGGGGATCAGGGAGGGGCTGGGGCCTGAGGATGGGGGGATGGACAGCAGGGGATCAGGGAGGGGCTGGGGCCTGAGGATGGGGGGATGGGGGAGGGGGACAGCTGGATGCGTGGACAGCTGGACAGGGGACGGGTACCCAGGGATGGGGGCGGGGATGGGCTGGTGCAGACCCTGAGCCAGGGCGCAGGTTCCCCTGGGCTGACCTGGGGCTCGGGCACCGTCCTCTCGGCGATGTTGGGCTTGAAGGACGCGGTTGGGTAGTGGAGGAGGAAGCACATGTTCAGCGGGGTGAGGCCCTCGTCCGTGCACTTGTTCACGTTGGCCCCGTTGTCAAGCAGGAGGTTGACAATGTCAATGTGACAGTGAACCTGCAGGGAGGGGCCAGCCTGGCGAGGACAGCGGGCACTCTCAGCAGGGGCCAGGACCCCTGTGAGGCCCCATGCCCCAGCCAGCTCAGAGGTGGCCCCCACTCGCGGCTGCCCCAGGAGGAGGCACCCCGCCCCCCTCCCTGTCCAACCCTGCACGCCCATCCCACAGTGGGGCATCACGGGGGGAGGGGGAGGGCAGGCCCCGCCTACGAGGGGCCATCGCCCAGGGCCCTCTGGGTCAGCGGTCCTGTGAGTGACCCTGCCGCCCACACAAGCACCCTGCGGGGTTGGGGCGCTCACAGCAGCGGCGGCGAGCACCGTGTAGCCCTTGGCATCGGCCACGTCGGGGCTGGCAAGGTTGTCCCTCAGGATCCCGTAAATCCAGTCGTAATTCCCTTCCTGGGCCTTCAGGATCATCTCCTTGGAGAGCCGCTCCTTGGGCCCATGGCGTGCAAAGCCACTCCGCCGCCCCTCCAGGATGGCATCCATGTTCCAGCTGCTGTGAGCCCTCTTGTTCCTGGTGGTCAGGGAGCCTCGGTGGGGGAAGCCTGACTCTGGATACCAAGCCCTGCCACCAAAGGGCCCTCCCTCCCGTCCACACTTCCTCTTTTGTGCCTCTGCCCCGGACCACCCCCCTTCTCCGCCATCACAGTCTGCTCCTAGGGCACCCTAAGCCCTAGGCCTGCACAGCTCACCCGCCACTGGGGGACATGCTGCCCACAAGTGAAGATGCTATGGCTAAGCAAGCATCTTTCCTCAGCGAGAAGAGCTGTATCACTTAAAAAAAAAAATTTATAGGCTCAGCTGATCTTTGCATGGTGGGTAGATACATGGGTGATAGATGGGTAGATGGATAGGTGAATGGATGAGTGAATATAGATGGATGGATGGGTAGATAGGTGGATGGATGGATGTGTGGGTGGGTGGGTAGGTGCATGAGTAAATGGGTGGATGGATATGATAGGTGGATAGATAGATGAGTGGGTGGATGGATGGACTAATGGATGGATAAGTGGATGGATGGGTGGGTGGATGGATGGGTAGATGGATGGATAGGTGGATGGATATGATAAGTGGGTGGATGGATGGATGGGTAGATGGGTGGATATGATAAGTGGGTGGATGGATAGATGGATGGATGGATGGATGGGTAGATGGATGGATAGGTGGATGGATATGATAAGTGGGTGGAAGGATGGATGGGTAGATGGATGGATATGATAAGTGGGTGGATGGATGGATGGATGAATGGATGGATGGATATGATTAAGTGGGTGGATGGATGGCTGAATGGACGGAAGGATGGATAGGTGGATGGATATGATAAGTGGGTGGATGAATGGATGGATGGGTGGATGGATAGGTGGGTGGATATGATAAGTGGGTGGATAGATGGATGGGTGGATGGATAGGTGGGTGGATGTGATAAGTGGGTGGATAGATGGATGGATGGATGGATAGGTGGATGGATATGATAAGTGGGTGGTGGATGGATGGATGGATGGATGAATGGATGGATGGATAGGTGGATGGATATGATAAGTGGGTGGATGGATGGATGAATGGATGGATGGATAGGTGAATGGTTATGATAAGTGGGTAGATGGATGGATGGGTGGATGAATAGGTGAATGGATGGGTGGATGGGTAGATGATGTATGCATGAGTAGCATTTGTGTTCACAAAACATGCATTCCAAAATAGTTTATAGATATTTGAGGACAAAGTGTAGGAAAGGGGTTTAAATATTCTTGAAAACTTTAACTTAAAAAATAAGTCTTCCTCAAGTGGCTGCTGACTTCCCCAGGGCCATTGGGGCAGGCGGCGGTGATCTTTGTAGACCAGCAGAGCGCTCCATCTTTCCCCTGCCATCTGTGGAGAAGCCAGAGGCCAAGCCAGCCGCCCAGCCTCTTCCTGCCCTGCTCCCCCACAGCCCTCAGCACTTGGACAGTGTGTTCCAGCTCCAGGCACAAGCTCCCCCCGCCCTTCGCCACTGGGCTGCATCGGTCAGTCAAACAAGGCAAGCCTGACAGCCAGCCAGGACAGCCAAGTTGCGGGGCCAGCCGCCAGAGGCCTTCAGGACCCCCGGCCTGAGTGTGCCCCCATCGGAGGGCAGGAGGGCCATCGAGCTCTAGGGGTGAAGAGAGAGGACAGGCCAGTTTACCTGAACTTGTAAGCCTGCTTCTGGATTCTGACCATCAGAGGGGTCTCGTTTCTGATAAACCAGGGCTCTCCATCATCAACAAACGGAGGGATGTCGTTCAGAAAGATGCGGGCATCCAAGTCTTTGCGGAAGGAGGAGGTCATGGGCAGGTGGCTATTGTTGGTCGAGTAGATATAGATTTCCAGAGGCAGAGTGAGGTCGTCATTCAAGAGAAACCGCTTATAGTCGTAGAAGAACGGGTCCCGCCCCTCCTCTAGGCCCCAGTCCATCTTCTCCTCATCCGCGAGGGTGACCTTGGCGGGCGTGTGCGTCAGGAAGCCTGAGAACTCGGGGTAGCTGTGGACAGAGAGGCTGCTGGGGATCTCCACGCACAGCTTGATGAGGTGGTCACGGAACCACAGCCCCACATCCTGGCTGCCGTCCCGGTAGGTCTCAACGCCTGGTCCAAATCGCTCATCTGCCTTGTACAGCCCCTGCAGGACGGCACAACGGGGCGGAACGGGTGGCTGGGCAGGGCCTGTGCTCTGCGGCCAGTTTCTTAAATCAGAGGAAGAAAACATTGTCCTAAGAAATATGTTCATTCAATCGACAGTTTACTGAGGCTGTGGATGCTCCAGGCCCAAAGCACGGGCACTGGGACAGACGCGTTGTGGGCAGAGGGGCTGCGGGCCCGGGGGCCTTGCGCAGGGAAGCCGGGGATGCTGTGTGCCCCCTGCTCTTCTAACATGGTGAGCCCGGCCCAGGCAGCCACCAGGCTGGGAAGGAGCACGCAGGCAGAGGTGCCGGGCGCCGAGTCAGACACACCCCAGCAGGCGTGAGCCGAGGAGGAGGAGTGGTCAGCCTGGCTTGCCTCTAGGCCAGCAGAGCGCAGCCACCGCCGGGCTGCTCTGACGATCCTCTGACGCTGGGCGTTGGTGCCCGGTGATGGGTGTGAGGAGCAGGGGGAGCCGGGAGGGTCTCAGTGAGACACCGGGTATCAGTGCCTCCCAACAGCGAGGGACCTGGGACAAGGGTTCTGGCGCGGGGACCACAGAGACCCGGCTTCCTGGGAAGGACGCGCTGCATCTTCCCTGAGATGGTGTTGAAGGATGATGCCTGGAGGTCGCTGGGCAGGCAGAAGTACCGCCCAGCAAAAGCACAGAGGCCTGAAACCCTGGGGACACACACGTCACTCCCCACCCCCCCCATCTGAGAGCCCCATTCTCGGGAGCTCCCCATTGTCCAACGTGCCCATGGAGCACCTCTGGCTGCAAGCCTGGGGCTGAGCACTGTGGATGGACAGCCCTGCCCACGAGAAGCTGGCCGGCCAGACCAGGGGGCAGCAGATGAAATGAGGGAGGAAACGTGTGAGGACCACTGCACGGCACACAGGCTTGGGCTGGGGCCACAGGTGTTTCCAGGAGAAGCTGCGGATGGGCCAGTGACAGGGTGGGACGCACCATCAGACTCTGAAAGTGGCGGGGTTGGGGGACGGTCCCCCAGGAGCTATGAGCCTGGGAAGAGAGGCAGGCGTCCTGGGACAGAAAAGCAGCTGCCCCAGGAGTCCGCTTCTAAGAATCTGTCACAGGAAGTAATCCCAGCTCGTCAAAGCTGTAATATGTTCACAGCCTTACGTGAACAGCAGATGATGATCCAGGAACCTTGATGGTTCAATAAAGAGGGGCTGTCCACCGGCACTGGCTTTGAAAATTCTGTTCTTAATATGCATTCAATTTTGACCAAACAATCCCGCTTCTAGGAATGCATGCCACAGATCATAGCTGAAAACATGGAATCCGCAGTGAGGAAGGCTGCCTGGTGACGCAGGCCTTCCGGAGCTGCTGGGAGGGGGCAGGGCTGCTGGGACCAGGTGTAACCACAGATGGAGGACAGGGAGGACAGGGTGCCCTCGGGGGAGGAACGTGTGTGCCTGTCTGCCCGTCGTTTGTAAATGCAAAGCTAGAACTACAAAGATGATCACCAAGGACCAGGGAGGCTCGAGAAGGAAGAGAAGGGACTCCTGTGGGGGGACCGTGTTTGATGGATTTGACTTGGGAAAAGCATCAGGTTTTTGCATAATCACAAAATGAAATCAAAACAAGCTTTTAAAAACAGAATGCCAAAAATATGAAAGCAAAATAAAGCAAGTGACTGCAGCTCTGTACCTACGTGGAGGAGGGGGGTGGGGTGGAGGTGCCCACACCTAGAGGAATTATTTCCTGTGACTGGACCCAGCCTCTCCCGTGGGGCCACCCCGGGGACAGGACGACAGCAAAGGAACCTGAGACTGTTTTTAATCATCAGAGTGGTGCTGATGAGGCTCTGCCCTTTTCTGAAACTGTTATACACAAGTTCAGAGATAAAGCAAGTAGGAAATCTTGTTAGAAACCAAGATTGTTAAGACTAAGAGATAGGCAAACACAGCACCACAGCTGTTGAGTGCCAAGCCCGCACCCCTACATTGGAGCTGGAGATATCAGTATGAACTGATGATGTATTTTCTCACTTAAAAAAGTGTACTCTCAAACAAAAAAGGAAGCAGAGACATGGGTACAGAGAACAATCTAGTGGTCACCAGTGGGGAGAGGGGGAATAGAGGGGGAGGGCCCAAAAAAGGGTTGTTGTGGGATTACATGAAATCACAAAATCAAGACTGTGAAACGGTGGAAGGAAATTGTAAAGAGCCATAGTAAAGCACTGTGGTGTTGGAGAAGACGCCGGAGAGTCCCTTGGACTGCAAGGAGATCAAACCAGTCAATCCCACAGGAAATCAACCCTGAATGTTGACTGGAAGGACTGATGCTGAGCTGAAGCTCCAATACTTTGGCCACATGATACAAAGAGTTGACTCATTGGGAAAGACCCTGATGCTGAGAAAGACTGAAGGCAGGAGGAGAAGGGGGCAGCAGATGATGAGATGGTCGGGTGGCATCACCGAATCAATGGACATGAATTTGAGCAAGCTCCCGGAGATGGTGAAGGACAGGGAAGCCTGGCGTGCTGCAGTCCATGGGGTCACAAAGAGTTGGACACAACTTAGTGACTGAACAACAATAGGATTTTAAAAATCATTCGGTTTTAAAATGTTTTTTTAAAAAAAGAAAAAAGATGTCATATAAATAATCCATGAAAAAAAAAGTTTTGAAAGGTGTTCTCTAGATCTGCTATTGAAAAGACCTAAAAATAAAAACTAACCCGTGCGGTGGTGATGAGCAGCCAGACCGTGGCTTCTAAATTCCGCATCCGCTAAAGCAGCCAGGCCCCACCGAAAGCAGGGCAGGAAGCGTCTGAGTGAGGCTGGAGCTCCTTGCAGGCAGAACCAGGCCTCTTGACGCTTGCGCCCACCCGTCAGTCCTGACATCACGTAACAAAAGACAGCCAGGCAGCTGTCTCCAGACACGACTTCTGACGAAGAGGCAAAGGCTGGGCGGGAGGGGAGTCCCTCCAGCAGATGGAGCTGGAACACCTGGACGTCCCGCGTGGCGCAGGAGGGAGCCTCACTTCGCGTGACACACCAACAGTAACGCACACACAGAAGGCACGTAAGAGTCAAAACCATAAGCACAGAGGAAAACGCAGACGATGAGCTCATGAACTGGCAAAATTATCGGCAAAGACGCAACAGCCGGGCACTGGGGGCAGGAGGAGACCCGCTCCAGAGGGACTGGGGGCGTGCTCCGGGACTGACGGGACTATTCTGACCCTTGACCGTGGGAGTCACCACACAGCACCGTGTTTGTCAAAACTGTCAGAAGTGAAATTTGCTCAGTTGTGTCCGGCTCTTTGCGACCCCATGGACTATACAGTCCATGGAATTCTCCAGCCAGAACACTGGAGTGGGTAGCCTATCCCTTCTCCAGGGGATCTTCCCAACCCAGGGATGGAACCCAGGTCTCCCGCATTGCAGGCAGATTTTTCACCAGCTAAGCTATGAGGGAAGCCCCAAAACTTTCAGCACTACCCACTAAAGCGGGCGAGTGTTACTGTAATGAGTAAGGCGGGGGTGGGGGAGGAATCTGTACTTGCAAAGCCAGGAATGTTCTCCCGGAAAAAGGGAACTTTCAGAACAGCACGTGCGCCAGGAGCCAGTCTACGTGTAGAAAGGTAAATGTTTTTGCTGAGCTTACTGCTTCATCTACAGGACACACAGCAACTTGCTGGTAACCCTGGGCCCGTCCTGGGGGACAGAACAATGCCCAGCTCTCGTGTCCTCACTGTGTGTTCATTTTCTTCTCATGCGCCGTATTACTGGCACGATCACAATCGCTTAGACTAGGAAAGGCGCTTCTCGTCAGCACACCCAGGACCCAGGAGTGCCCAGGCCGGCCCCTCACCTGGAAGAGCCTCTCCTTCAGGCACATGGCGCCATAGCCCTCCCGGGCGCTGAGGTAGAATGTGCCCGTGAAGCTGGCACCGTCCGGCCACATGTAGGTGCCCAGGCCATGCCGGTGGTCCCGGTAGAACTGCCCGTGGTAGGACTGTGAACAGAGAGCGGGTGGCCGGTCTGTCCGAGGAGCCGCCCCTTACCGCCCCAGAACCTTCCAGAACGCCCTCCCGGCTGAGCCTCTGGGCCTGGGCCACGTGGACCAGGACTGTGGGGCTGCCCTGGGCTCACGAGGGGCAGTCACCGACTCACGCGGAGTGGGCGCCAGGCACACTTGGCCCCCCGGTGGCCATGCTGCCCCGTCTTGGCTCGGCGTCTGCACTGCCCGGGCTGGGGCATGACCTGTCTCCACGCGTGAGCCCTGGCCCCGGCTGGCCCAGGGAGTGGGGGGCCACCAGCCCTGGGGTCACCAACCTGGCCCTGACTTAAGACCCCTGGCTTCTGAGGCCACGCACATGGGCTGCTCTGTGCTCTGGTCCCGAGCCCCTGGGGGGTGGGGTCTGATGGAGACACCCCTCCAATGGGACCCCAGGAGGGAGAAAGAACGCAATGTCCATCCTAGGCACTTCTCAGCCGCTAGACCTGACTCTCACGTGTCAGACTGCTGCCTTCCACACCAGAAGCAGGCGGACCAGGTGCTCAAGTGGCTGGTGGTCGTACTCACAGACCCCTCGCCACCCCCCGCACCAGCAGGCCAGTGACTGCCGCCTGCCCAGTGCCCCCTGTCGTCCTCTGGCGAAGGAGACAAGTCCCCAGGTGGTGCCCTGACCCCAGCCTCCCTGGCACAAGTGGCCAAGCAGAGGACTCCCACCCCCGGCCCAGCCCTGATTCGCAATTGGCCACAGGACCCATCCCCGAGTCACACCAGTGTCCACGGGCCTCTTCTCTCTTGCAGGAGGCTGGGACCCCAACACCATCCCCTCTGCTGGATGTCAGGTCAACCTTGGCCGCCCCCAGGGTGGTGGGAAGAAGCGACCTGATGGAGTCATGGGAGCCCCTGGATCCAGCCAAGCCTGGGGCCCCAGGACCCCGGTGACGGTCTTTCCAGGCACCACAGCCAAGAGAGGTGTTTTCCGGCTCATCGTTTCACTCCTAGAGTGGCCGGAGCAGGGACACGGAGAGCAGAGAGGCACCAGGCAGGAGACAGCCCATTGTCTGCCCACATCATTTCACTGGAATGATCTGGGGGGCGTACAGTTTACCCAACTGAAAGAAGTCCTGAGTGGCAGACCATCTGTGTAGGCCTGTAGGGAGAACCTAAGCCCTGCTCTTCAGCTTGCCCGTAGAAGACGGGGTTTCTGTCCACCCCAGGAGGGCCCTCCCGATCCGTGCTCCACACAGACCAGGAGCCTCATCTAACCAGCCCGATGGGTGTGCTGGGGCCCGCTCTTCAAAGACGTTGCCCTCGGCCCCCACACCCTCTCGCCTTCCTACTCCCTCTGGTTCCAGAGCCACCATGGCGGCAGGAGCGTCTCCTCGGTGGACCCAGAGGTCCCCCCAGGCAGTACCGAAGCGGATGCTCCACTTGCCACCGTCTCCCTGCGCGGGGACATCTGGGGCAGCAGGCCCGGTCGGCGGGCCCCCAACCTCCACAACCGGGAGCTGGGGCTGTCTGACCACTGGACCCCACAGTGTTGGGGCAAAGAGAAGCCAACCGAGGACTAAAGCAGCAGAGGCTGAACAAAAGCAGTGCTGCGTCATCGACGGCACGGACCCTCGCACGCCGTGGCAGAAGCTCAGGTCCCAGCCTCTGTCCTCTGCTCTGGGCGTGCAGTCCAGGTGGGACTGGGCTGGGAGCCCTGAAGCTCCACCTGCGCCTGCAGCTGCTCCTGCTGCCCCGCCCTGCCCCCACCACTCCCCAGGCTCCAGCCCAAGACCCCTGCGCACCTCCTCCCCTCTCGTCCCTGAGCCGGGAAAGCTAAGCGCAGGAGGTCAGGGACTGGGTGAGGTACCCAGGCTGGGGCACCAAAACCAAGCAAACAGGGCCCCTGCGTGGAGAAGCGGGACAGAGCCGGGACCCCTCGCAGCCCCGGGGAGCCTGTGCCAGCCAGTGCCCGTCTCTCAGCAGGGCTTCGGGGCCACGGGTCCTGCCTTCTGGGTCCCCTGGGCTCCCCCAGATGCTTTTGTAACCCCCCAGATGCAGCCCTGCATTGCCTCCAGACGGTTTTTATGACTTGTAAGGAAAGACCAGGGCAAGCAGCGCGGAACCGCCAGCAGTGCAATTGCGGCTGGCAGGGAGGGACCCGCACACCGTGGGGAGCCTTGGGAGCCCAGCCCACGGAGGGAGGCGCACTAAGCCCGCAGGCCGCGGCACACTCCAGCTTCGCCACACGCGGCTGCTTCTCCCCCCGGGGACACCAGGTGGCGCCAACAGCTCCTGCCACGGGCCCCTCAGCGTCCCCGTGGTCCCCAAACTCCGCCTACCGCGGGCGCACAGAAGCCCGCGTTCACTGTCTTTAAGAAGATCCATTTCTTCTGCTTGAGCTTAAATACAAGACAGTGTCACCAGTATAAATAAACAATTCACTGCAGTAGTTCACAATTAAAAAAAACAAATTTGCCTAGATTAAGAATTTATCTTCTGGAGTCACCGTTTCCCAAGCTGAAGCCTGGGGACACCAGGTGAACCTCGGACGTGATCTCAGGAGTCTCCCTGGGTGCTGCTCACACAGGGATGTTTGCCTAGCCTCCTTCCGGATCCACAAGCTCACAGCACACGCCTCTTGAGAGAGGCGGGCCAGGGCTGGCCGAGAGGGAGGACTGGCCATTACCTCGCCCGTGGGCCAGGAGAACTCTCCGTATCCCAGCTTCATGTCCAGCCCGAACTCCCCTTGGTAGACGCAGCCGTCCTGCCACTCCTGCATGCCCTGGACCAGCTGGATGTAGGCCCCCTTCAGGTCCTGCTCCTTGAGCGGGCCCTCAGCCTCCTCTTCCTCCTCTGGGGCCTCCGGGAGGAGCCTAGGGAGAGGAAGGGGGCGGGGAGGGGAGCCCGATGCCGAACGAAGGTCTTCAGGGCCACCAAGTCCCGAGAACCGCACACCGTCGTGCTTCGACCGACAACCCCCAAGGCTGAGCAGGCAGCTGTCCCTGCTCTCCAGGGAGGGGAACTGAGGCACCGGGGCACGGAGCGTGCTCAGGGTGATGCAGGAAGCGGAGAGGGCAGTAAGTGTGCGGCTGTCTGACAAGGCTGAGGGCTGCTGTGCCCTCTGCCGCCCAGGGCAGCCCCACTGCCCGCGATCCGATGGCTGCCCCACCCCAGCTGTGCCCTGGGGAGGGGGGAGCTTGTCTGGAACCAATGGCTGTGCACTGGGGGGCTGGGTGGGGGCCTTGTCTGGAACCCGACGGCTGCCCCACTCCAGCTGTGCCCTGGGGGTGGGGGGCTCATCTGGGGGCCTCTCTACTTGGCTTGACATTCCATCTGGACAAGGACAGCGAGCTTCAGGCCTGAAAGGATCCAAGAGCAGCTTGAGAAACAGCAAGCCAATCACCAAGATGGACATGGGAGGATGCTGGCAGGGGTGGGCGTACAGCAAGGGGCAGAGCATGCACCAGGGCAGGTTGCCTCTTTGTTGCTCTTACTGTCTCAGAGTACACATCCTGACTTAAAGTGGGCCCGAGCCTAGACCATCACACACACCCCCACCTGTCTCCCAACTCTAAAGGGCTCTCTGGGTGCTGCAGTGGGGTGTCTCTGTGCTGGCTGGCGTGCACACACACGGGAGCCCTCAGGCTCTGAGCCCCTCCACCAGCTGGCCCTCAGATGCCAGCCGTGAGCCACAGACACTTTAACAAAGCACCTGCCCGACAGCAAAGGGCTACAGCTGCTGTGAACATGTGGTTATTTGTTTAAATAACCACATGGAAGGATATAGACCCTCATGCAACAATGATAAAGTCTGGGGGCTCAGAACTGGTTTGTTTCCCTTTTTCTTACCTGTAGCTGTGGGTTGAATTGTGTTCCTTCCCATGCACCCCGCACCCCAAATTCATATGTCAGAATTCTAACTCCCAGGGCCTGGCTGTGTGACTGTGTTTGGAGTCAGAATCGTCACAGACGCTGTCTCCAAATAATCACTTTATGTAAATAATCAAGTTAGAGGTCATGAGAGTGGGCTCTAGCCCAGTGTGACTGAGGTCCTTATATCAATAAAAGGGGAAGTCTGGACGCAGGGAAATTCACGGAGAGAAGACGAAGTGAAGACTCAGAGAGAGGACAGCCGTCTACAAGCCAAGGAGAGGGGCCAGCCGATTCCACACTCTCGCAGGAGGGCTCCCACACCTTTTGGCGCCGAGCATGGAGCTCTCTAGGGTGCCGGCAGCCGCAGGCACGCTGCCGCCCTCCTCCACTTGGTTTTCAGAATTGCCAACCTCTGGGACCTCGTCATGTGGGACCAAGGAATAACGATATTCCATGTGTCTCCTCTTTGAACCTGGAAGCAAAGTCAGGGAACCACATTCTCCCTCGGGGTTCCTGGCGGGCGCTCAGACCGCCGACAGCACTGCGCGCCTCAGAGAAACAAGGACCCCTACCCTAACACGGCGGACGCCCGGATCCTGTTGGAACGCCACCCCCGCCCCGCCCCGTCCCAGGGAAACCCCCTCCAACGCCCGAGGGTGTCCCTGAAACCAAGGAAGACAGCCTGGGCCACCCTCCCGCGACCTTAAATTAGGGCCACGTTTTGGGCCACAGACAGCGGGCCCCTCCTCCCCCCGAGGGCCTCGGGAGACGGGGCGGCGAGGACACGGTCCCCACGCAAGCCCGCACATAAAACAGCCTCTCACGCACGTAGGGCCCCAAACCTCCTCTCCGCCCCTCCCAGGGAGAACGGCGGTCCGGGCCCAGGGGGCGTGGGGCCCACGCGCCGGCTCCCCGCCGCCACCTCCGCGGACCTCGGGGATGCCCCCGCTCATCCCCCTAACAGGGCCGCACCGAAGCTCAGAGAGTTCTCACCGACCGCACAGGGCCCGCGCGGGGATGTGGCCAACGCAGCGCAGCCGCGCCGGCCAGCCTGGTCTCTGCACCGCTCAGGGTGCAGAAGAGTCAGGTTTCCCTGGAGACCGGACCACCGCCCACGTGCCCGGGTTCCGCCAATCCCCGTCACGCCCCAGGGCCACACCCCCTGGCTCCTGGCCATGCCACGCCCCTCCAGGGCCACACCCCCTGGCGTCCCGGCGGGGCAGGGCTCCACTCTGTGACCTCACAGAGACCCCGCCCCAGCGCCCGCTCCCGCTCCCCGCCGAGACCCTCAGCCCAGGCTTGCTGAGCCCGGGTCGGCCGTCTCCACTAGGATACCCATCTCGAGGTCAAGAGGGGCACGGTGGGTCGGCCTCTGGATCAAGCCTCCCTGACTCCAGAGCCAATTGGTGGCTCTGTTAGTGTTTATGGAAGGCACCGAGCTCACAGCCTGGTCGGGGGACAAGATCGGGGGCAGCCGGGGTCACGGGGGAGCCTTTACGGGGAGAAGGTGCCTAGGTATAGTTTCGGGGGATGAGTAGGAGCTCTCAGAACAGAAGCGAGCACATTTCAAGGAACTGGACTAGAAGCAGCCGGGAACAGCGCGAGGGCTTTCCGCGGCTTCCTGGACAGAGGAGGGGTCTCTGGAGGCGCAGACCACCCCTTCTTAGGACAGTGGAAAGGGATGACAACAGCTGATGCCCTGGCCGCCCCCGCGAGCTGCAGTGGCCCGAAGGCGGCTGTACCCGGACCCCAGGGTTCGGGGATCGCTCCCCCCACCCTGCAGTCTGTCTCCCAATTCATCTCTTCTCCCCTCAGCCCCTCAGCACCAACTGGGCTCCTAGAGCCCTTCTCTACCTCTTAATCCTTCCCCTCACGTCCCCTCTTTGCCCTGCTCCAGGTATCACTTGTGAAGCTGAGCAGAGACAAACAGAGCCACCTTTAAAATTTGTTTCTGAAAAGAGAAAGAAAAAGTCACCTAAAACTTCCTGTCAGAGTTCTAAAGAATAGCAAGGAGAGATAAGAAAGCCTTCCTCAGTGATCAGTGCAAAGAAGTAGAGGCAAACAATAGACTGGGAAAGACTAGAGATGTCTTCAAGAAAATTAGAGATACCAAGGGAACATTTCATGCAAAAATGGGCTCAATAAAGGACCGAAATGGCAGGGACCTAACAGAAGCAGAAGATATTAAGAAGAGGTGGCAAGGATACACAGAAGAACTGTACAAAAAAGATCTTCACGACCCAGATAACCACGATGGTGTGATCACTCACCTAGAGCCAGACATCCTGGGATGCGAAGTCAAGTGGGCCTTAGAAAGCATCATTACAAACAAAGCTAGTGGAGGTGATGGAATTCCAGTTGAGCTATTTCAAATCCTGGAAGATGATGCTGTGAAAGTGCTGCACTCAATATGCCAGCAAATTTGGAAAACTCAGCGGTGGCCACAGGACAGGAAAAGGTCAGTTTTCATTCCAATCCCAAATAAAGGCAATGCCAAAGAATGTTCAAACTACCACACAATTGCACTCATCTCACACAGCAGCAAAGTAATGCTCAAAATTCTCCAAGCCAGGCTTCAGCAATATGTAAACTGTGAACTTCCAGATGTTCAAGCTGGTTTTAGAAGAGGCAGAGAAACAAGAGATCACTGCCAACATTCACTGGATCATCAAAAAATCAAGAGAGTTCCAGAAAAACATCTGTTTCTGCTTTATTGACTATGCCAAAGCTTTTGACTGTGTGGATCACAATAAACTGTGGAAAATTCTCAAAGAGATGGGAATACCAGACCACCTGACCTGCTTCTGAGAAACCTGTATGCAGGTCAGGAAGCAACAGTCAGAACTGGACATGGAACAACAGACTGGTTCCAAATAGGAAAAGGAGTATGTCAAGGCTGTGTATTGTCACCCTGCTTATTTAACTTCTATGCAGAGTACATCATGAGAAACGCTGGGCTGGAGGAAGCACAAGCTGGAATCAAGATTGCCGGGAGAAATATCAATAACCTCAGATATGCAGGTGACACCACCCTTATGGCAGAAAGTGAAGAAGAACTAAAGAGCCTGTTGATGAAAGTGAAAGAGGAGAGTGAAAAAGTTGGCTTAAAGCTCAACATTCAGAAAACTAGATCATGGCATCTGGTCCCACCACTTCATGGCAAATGGATGGTAAAACTGTGGCTGACTTTATTTTTCTGACCTCCAAAATCACTGCAGATGGTGACTGCAGCCAGGAAATTAAAAGAAGCTTACTCCTTGGAAGGAAAGTTATGACCAACTTAGACAGCATATTAAAAAGCAGAGACACTACCTTGTCCACAAAGGTCTGTCTAGTAAAGGCTATGGTTTTTCCAGTGGTCATGTATGGATGTTAGAATTGGACTATAAAGCTGAACGCCGAAGAATTGATGCTTTTGAACTGTGGTGTTGGAGAAGACTCTTGAGAGTCCCTTGGACTGCAAGGAGATCCAACCAGTCCATCCTAAAGGAGATCAGTCCTGAGTGTTCATTGGAAGGACTGATTTTGAAGCTACAACTCCCATACTTTGGCCACCTGATCCGAAGAGCTGACTCATTTGAAAAAACCCTGATGCTGGAAAAGATTGAGAGCAGGAGGAGAAGGGGACGACAGAGGATGAGATGGTTGGATGGCATCATCGACTCAATGGACATGGGTTTGGGTGAACTCCGGGAGTTGGTGATGGACAGGGAGGCCTGGCATGCTGTGGTTCATGGGGTCGCAAGAGACGGACACGACTGAGCGACTGAACTGAACTGAACTGTTGTGGGTTGAGCAGTGGTCCCCCCGCCCCCCGGCCCCACAAATGATAAACTGAAGTCCTAACCCCTGAGAATGAACCTTATTTGGAAATAGTGTCTTTACAGATGTAATTGAGTAAAGACCAAACAACTGGTGTCCTTACAAGGACAGGGGGATTTGCAGACAAAACACAGAAAAATATATTTCTGTTGTTTGAAGCCTACTGGTTGGTTGTGATGCTTTGTTACATTCAGCTCAGTTCAGTTCAGGTGCTCAGTTGTGTCTGACTCTTTGTGACCCCATGGACTGCAGCACGCCAGCCTTCCCTGTCCTTCACCATCTCCTGGAGCTTGCTCAAACTCATGTCCATCGAATTGGTGATGCCATGCAACCATCTCATCCTCAGTCGTCCCCTTCTCCTCCTGCCTTCAATCTTTCCCGGCATTAGGGTCTCTTCCAATGAGTCAGTTCTTCACATCAGGTGGCCAAAGTATTGGGAGTTTCAGCTTCACCATCAGTCCTTCCAATGAATATTCAGGACTGATCTCCTTTAGGATGGACTTGTTTGATCTTCTTGCAGTCCAAGGAACTCAAGATTCTTCTCCAACATCACTTCAAAAGCAGTTCTTTGTTACACTGATTCTAGGAAACTCACATGCTGTGCTGTACTCTGTTGGTCCCAACTCTTTGAGACCCCACAGACTGTAGTCTGCCAGGCTCCCTGTCCATGGGATTGCCCAGGCAAGAATACTGGAGGGGGTTGCCATCTCCTCCTCCAGGGGATCTTCCCTGTCCAGGGATGGAACCAGCATCTCCTGCACCTCCTGCGTTGCAGGCAGATTCTTCACCACTGAGCCACTGGGGAAGCCCCAGGTAACTCACATGAAAGACTCTATAAACAACAGGTAACAGTATTTTTTAGCAAACCTTACAATTTCAGAAGACTGACAAAGCAATTCTAAATACTAACATGTGGCCACAAAGGAAAAGGTGTTCTGGGAGCTTCTATAAACTGGAAAAAACAATATAAAATGCTGAAATGTTGTTTATGTTCATAAGAATATGTGCACTGGTATTTTTAAAAAAACAAAGATTAAAAAGCCTTATTTCCATAAATTGATACAAATCCTACAATGATACTAAAGAATATATCCAAAAAGAAAATTTTCATAGGAACAATACGTTAATATTCATTGACAATATTCAAGAATAATAGTTTTTAAAGTTTTTGGTGAATTGGTAAACTTGATAAAAATTCAGCAAATTGACCTTTAGGACGACTGGTTTTCAGCATGTTAGTTGCTCATGTTACCAGCCACAGTGTTTGCAAACCTGAAAATGCTGGCTGAACCTATCATAGTTATGAAATTCAGTGAAGTATGACTGATGACATGCGGATGGGGAAGCAGAGTTATGTTTCTATTAAAATTCAGCTGAAGGCTTGGAAAAGTCAACAAAAGTCACTTTATAAAACTGCAATCAAAATTAGATGCATGTGAGACAACTGTAAAGGATTTACGGGGGGAAAAAAATCTTTTAAAAAATTCCAAAAGGATTCTTTCAGCAGATTGTTTCTCAAGTGCTTTTAAGTTCACAGGAAGAAAGGACGGGAAACTGGAAGGCACAGCCAGGAGCCAAGTGCGCTATGAGCAAAGCCTCTGCTGACCCAGAGAGAAAAGCTTTAAGTGGCTTTTCTTTTTTTTAAGTGGCTTTTTATATTGACCAAATCATGCTTAGATTTTTGTCTTGTATCAGAATCACTGGAGCGCATGGTAACACGTAGCTTCCTGCGTCTCACTCCTAGAGCTTCTGGTTCAGCAGGTCCGGACTAGATAGACCCTGAGAATGTGCATTCCTACCATGTTCCCAGATGCTGCTGAAATTTGGACCACACTTTGAGAACCACTGGGCCAAGGCCTAGTGGGCAGCTGGTTTCAACTGAAAAAAATGCCCAACCTGAGAATCTTGAGTTATGTTTTCAGTTCAGTTCAGTCGCTCAGTCGTGTCCAACTCTTTGCGACCCCATGGACTGCAGCACACCAGGCCTCCCTGTCCATCACCAACTCCCGGAGTTTACCCAAACTCATGTCCATTGAGTTGGTGATACCATCCAACTGTCTCATCCTCTGACGTCCCCTTCTCCTCCTGCCTTCAATCTTCCCCAGCATCAGGGTCTTTTCCAATGAGTTAGTTCTTCACATCAGGTGGCCAAAGTATTGGAGTTTCAGCTTCAGCATCAGTCTTTCCAATGAATACTCAGGACTGATTTCCTTTACAACCCACTAATGGATCCTGCCGACCTGCTGAATCAGGACCAACATTCAGAAACTCAATGCTTTAAAAAGTGTATTCTGGCTGCAGTGAGAAAGGCTAGAAGGCTCCCTGCACGAGTATGGTGTCAAGTCCAAAAGAGTGTCCTGTAAACAAACATAGCAATCAAGGGAGAGAATGGACTTGAGATACTCAGCATGAATTGTTACCCATTCATTAACTCAAGGTGGTGAAAGGAGTGTGAGGTTATCAGTTAAAAGGCCTTGGAACAGAAAACTCATCTCAGACATCCAACAATAAAGGATGACTGGCTGGCTCAGGAAACCAGAGTCCAGAAGCTGGAGGCTCTTCAGGTTTGGTTTGCTTCAGTACCCAAGTGTCATTGAGGATGGTTTCTTCCATGTGGTTTCATCCAAGGCTGGTTTCCCTTTGTGGTCATAAGGACAGGACAGGTTTCCAAGCCCCTCTCCCATCTTTGGTTCATGAAAAAAAGTGAAGTCGCTCAGTTGTGTCCGACTCTTTGTGACCCCATGGACGGTAGCCTACCAGGCTCCTCCATCCATGGGATTTTCAAGACAAGAGTACTGGAATGGGTTGCCATTTCCTTCTCCAGGGGATCTTCCCAACCCAGGGATCAAACCCGGGTCTCCCAGTTGTAGGCAGACGCTTTTACTGCCTGAGTCACCAGGGAAGTCCTCTTTGGTTTCTATGACAGCCCAAACCCTGCCCTAAAGCAATCATGGGGATAGATGTCACTGACTGGAGTGTCATCAGAAGCCTGATTCTGGAGCTGGGGGACCAGTACTCCCACCTAGCTGGATGGCTCCTGTGAACTCTGGGGAAATGGGAAATGAGAAACCCATTCAGGAAAAGTCAGAATCCCTCCTTAGGGCACAGAAAGGGACGTGGATGCTGGAAATTAGGTGATGTCTGGACCTACAGCCAGTGAAGACCTGGTTACAGACCAACATTTCAATCTTCAGCTCAAGAGAGAGCACCAAGTAGCAAAAAATATCTGACAGTTACCAAGCTTGGTAGCTTTGGCTGGAATGGAGAGAATTGAGGTCACCCAGAAAGACTGCAGAGGTTCATTTTACGAGTAGTGTGTGTTCATATGTGTGTGTGTGGGGGGGGGGGCGGGTAGGGAAGTACTAGAGCAGTGGTCTCCAACCTTTTCGGCACCAGGGACAAGTTTCATGGAAGATAAGTTTTCCATGGGCTGGGGTTGGGGGTTTGTTTGGGATGATTCAAGCACATTACATTTCTTGTGCCCTTTATTTCTAACCTAATGCTGCCACTGAGCTGATAGGAGGTACTAGCCCATAGGCCAGAGGTTGGGGATCCCTACACTGGAGAAAAATTTCTGGTCCAACAGATTGAAAATCAGAAATGTTTCAATATTATTAGAATAGAATTGAAACACCAATAACTAGATGCATACACAACTGCAAAACAGCTAATTTTCAGTGAAACCGGCCCCTGAAAGACACTGGACATCAGAAAAATCTGTTGAAGAGGTCTTCTTAAGTGGAAACTGTGTAACTCTTTAAAGCTACAGTAATAACCCAAAAAAGAGGAAAAATCACAGAAATACTCGTCTATGAAAAATGGAAATACTAAAGGTAAATAGCTTTATTTTATATATCCATGTTTTACAATAAAATAAAATGCAGAAATGACACAGAGTGATTTATTAGGAAGCAGAGAACATAAAGGAATAAACATAAAGCTGTACTAAGGGGAAGGACTGATGCTGAAGCTTTAACTCCAATACTTTGGCCACCTGATGCAAAGAACTGACTCGTCTTTAAAGACCCTGATGCTGGGAAAGATTGAAGGCAGGAGAAGGGGACGACAGAGGATGAGGTGGTTGGATGGACATGAGTTTGAGTAGGTCCAGGAGTTGGTGATGGACAGGGAGGCCTGGCGTGCTGCAGTCCATGGGGTCGCAAAGAGTTGGACACGACTGAGCGACTGAACCGAAGGGGCATCTCACCAGGTAAATGCGCTTGTAAGAGAAGTAATGACTGGTCAGTGCCCAGATGAGACTCTGCGATAGGGCCCTGGCTCAGCGCGTCAGCCACAACCTGAGAAGCCGGCCGCCCGCTGCCCGACCCAGCTGGAACCCTCACGGTGCAACAGGACCGCGAGGTCGAAGCTCTCAGACCTCGCGCGCCTCAGCCAGCCCGGGTCTGGCCTCCAGCACAGGTGAGGGCTTATTCAATCCAGGAACCTGAACCCGCCCACATGTCTGCGGCCAATCAGACTCTCCCGATGACCACGCTAACGGCCGCACCCCCCACCGCCAGCCAATCAGAGGAGGCCTCACTCGCTCAGACCTGGCCAATGAGGCGGCGGCCAGGGCCTTTTGGGCGTGGCCGCTCCCGCACACCCACCCCGGGGGCCTGTCCGGGGATGGGGAGGGGCGGCCTGCGGGACCCGGGGGCGTCGGCCGGCCACCCGACTGCCCAAAGTAAGACTCCCGGGCCGGGCGCCCGGGAGCCGGCCATGGACCCGGCACAGGCCGGACGGCGCGCGGACGCCACGGCGTCCCCGCCGCCTTTCGTGCGCGTCGCCCCCTCGCTCTTCCTCGGGAACTCGCGCGCCGCGTCCGCGTCGGAGCGGCTGGCGCGCGCGGGCGTCACCCTGTGCGTCAACGTCTCGCGCCAGCAGCCGGGCCCGGGTGCGCCCGGCGTCGCCGAGCTGCGCGTGCCCGTGTTCGACGACCCGGCGGAGGACCTGCTAGCGCACCTGGAGCCCACCTGCGCCGCCATGGAAGCCGCGGTGCGCGCCGGGGGCGCCTGCCTCGTCTACTGCAAGAACGGCCGCAGCCGCTCGGCCGCCGTCTGCACCGCCTACCTGATGCGTCACCGCGGCCTCAGCCTGGAGCGGGCCTTCCGGGTAGGGCGGGACTTCCGGCGGGGAGCGGCACGACCTTCCGGGAGCGGCGGGCTCCGCCGCCTGGGGAGACACTTCCGGGCGGGGCGGGGCGGGGCGGGGCGCGCCCATGGGGGCGGGGCCTCCGGGCGTTGGCGGGGGCGGGGCGTCTGTGGACCTCGCGGGGAGCGCTGCGCGGGGGTCTAGCCGCAGCCTCTTCTTTGCAGACAGTGAAGAGCGCCCGCCCAGTTGCCGAGCCCAACCCGGGCTTCTGGTCCCAGCTCCAGAAGTACGAGGAGGCCCTGCAGTCGCGGTCCCTCCTGCCCAGGGAGCCCTCGGGCCCGAGTGAGCCCTGAGCGGTCAGCCCTGGAGGACGACCAACCAACCCCAAAGTAGGACGCTCGGGGGTCTCCTGCATCCTCGAGGTGGGAAGATGTAGTGCATGCACTGACGGGAGGCTGGGCCGTCCTCTCCTGTCTCACGTCCCACGGAGTTTTTATTTTCTGCAGCTTCCCAAAGCTCTCTGTCCCCGCTTGATGGTAGTGTAGGGGTATGTCCGCAGAGAACTGGGGAACCGTTCCTCCCCTGGTCCTCAGGTTTACTAAACAGGGCTTGATCAGGAACATCAAAACCACTCGGGAAAACTGAGCCAGAAAGACATTTACTACGGAGAGGTGGAGGGCGGGGAGCCAAGGTCAGGAGATGGGGAAACCACAGGAGTCACGAGGGCCTGCCACCCTACCCCTGGCTTCCTTCCACATTCGAGCCTGCCACCAGCTCAGGCCACCGTGGCTTTCCGAAACAGACTCGGAGCTGCTGTGCCACACAGGTGCGGGTTCGAGGCTCTGTGACAGACTCAGCTTGGGCTCCCTTGGGGCTCTCTGTGCCCACACCCACTTCCTACCTTACTGACCTTCCAGTTTTGGCCAAGGTCAGGCCCAGACCACACTGACCACCCATGTGTCTGAGTGCACTGATTACTCTGGTTCAGAGGCACCTCATCTGGGCATCCTACAGCCTGAAGACTATACTAGAAAATTAATCACCCTCAACACTCCCTAAATAAGATAAAGGGGAGAGAGTAAAGGAAAAAAGGGATAATACATGAATTACAGATGATGTAGTCCCCGGTTAACACATACAAGTGTACAGATAACAAAATAATGGATAAAATACCGCAGTTGGTGTTTATCATTTCCCTTGACCCTCAGCCAGTGCCTCAGGTCCTGGTCCTCCTAGTGGGGTGTGTGGAGCCTTCATCTCGAAGGGCCGAGTGGTCCCGCCTACACTGTGCTGTGCCCTCCATGGTCTCCTGCACAACCCGGGAGTCCTGAGCGGCGTGAGCGCAGTACCCCAAGTCCCAGCACAGCGAAGCCCTGCTGCCCCTTCAGAGTCAAGGTCGGGGAGTTTCCTGGAGGTCTAGTGGTTAGGATTCGGCGTTTTCACTGCTGAGGCCTGGGGTCAGTCCCTGGTTGGGGAACTAGGATCCTGCAAGCTGCACAGCAACCCCCCCCCCCAAAAAAGTGTCAGTCATTGAGCAGAGCAACTCTGATGTGTGCCTTGAGGACCCCCAACTGGCTAAGCGGGGTCTCAGCCTCTGTCCAGGTGTGTCCCAGATGGAAGCATCCTACCTGCAGATGAAAACCTCTGACCAAGCAGAGCCCAAAGGGTGAAGCTTGGGAGCCTGCGCTGTGAGCGAGGCCCTGGGGCGGTTGTGAAGGGGCCTCGTCCTCCTCAGCCTTCCTGCTCCTGCTCTGCCAGCGCGATGGCCCCTGGCTCAGAGCATGCCCCACCCCCTGCAGGTCAGCAGCGGCGCCCATCTCTAAGAGCCACAGCCCTCGTCATAACCCGACTTCTGCCACCTTTATGGAGGGCTCGCCAGCTGCCGCCCAGTCCCCGCAGGCCCCTCACAGCTCGTGTTGCTTTCCCATCTACCTGTAAACAAGCGCCTGCCGTTGTCTCCGCGTGGCAGGTGAGGCCGCTGTGGCTCCATCTGTGCCCTCAGGCGAGCTGAGTGGTGTGCCCAGCTGGGAGGTCTACAGCCAGGACCTGAGCCCAGATCTTTTCCCTGTGTGCTGTGGTACCCTTGCTGCACACCCCCTGACCTGCTGACGTGGCCTCGGGTGACACGGGTGCAGGGGTGTCAGAGCCCGGGTCAGGCTTTGGTCTCCCAGCTCCAGTCGGAGAACCGTCCACGTCTGCCTGCCGCTAGAGGCCAGGCATGCCTCAGACCTCTGTCCCAGGGACAGCACAGCCCCCACCTGACCCCCACGGGCCTCCTGGAAGCCCTCCCACTGCCGTGTCCACCCGCTAACAGATGAGGCCAGGGACCCGCTCCCCTCCCAGTGCCCGCACACTTTAACAGGGGCACCCAGTCTGTGTCCATCGGGAGAAGGCTGGGTGCAGGCGCTTCCGCCCACCAAGCCAGTCAGGATTGGACCATCCACAGGCTGGTGTATGGGGCTTCCCTGGTGGTCCAGTGGTTAAGACTGTACCTTGCAATGCAAGGGACACTGGTCCAGGATGATCCCACATCCCGCGGGGCAGCAAAGCCCGTGCGCCACAGAACTGCGGAGGCCTGCGCTTTACAGCCTCTTCTCCACAAGAGAAGCTATTGCAGTGAGAAGCCCGCACACCGCAAGAAGAGCAGCCCCTGCCAGCACAACTCAGCAGCAGCAAAGGCCCACCACGGTCAAAAAAAATAAAATAATTTTTAAAAAAAGCTGGTGTATGAAAATTCCTATGGGAGAAACCCCAGCCTCCGGCAGTCCCAAACTCCCGGCTCCTCTCCCCCAGGTGGACTGGGGGAGGAGGGTACATTGCACCCTGGACCTCTGTCAGCAAAGCAGCGCCCCCGACCCCCAACACCGAAGGCACCGTCCTCCGCTGGACAGGGACGAGGTGGAGAATGGAGACGACCACTGTGCCCTTCACAGTTCACAAGTGCCTTGGTGGGCTGCCTTTAGTGCTGTGAAACATGTTTGCTCCTTCAGACTGACTGGTGTTGGTTCCTTATAAAAACGTGGGGTGGAAGGCACGGCCCAGGGAGGAGCTAACAGCTCCTCCAGACCTACACGACTGCACCTACCCCACTGGTCCTGTGTGTGGGACAGACCACCGGGAGGTGCCCAGGGCCCTCCAGGAGAGAAAGGACGAGACCCAACCCCTGCTCTCGAAGGCCAGGGCAGCAGGAGGGCAAGAAGCCCCCTGAGGTTAACTTAGCCTGTGCAGGGGGCTGGCAGATGTGCCTGCAGGTGCTTAGGGCAGGCCGGTGTGGGTGCCCGCACACAGTCCTTGATGGTCTTCCAGCTCCAGCCCCATTGGCCGGGAGAATTTTAAGGATGGCTCCAAAAGGCTGCTCACGCTGGGAGTGCCATCTAAAACACTCTGCCCTTGGCCTCTGGGCAGGCGCTGGGCCCCCTAAAGGCACTAAGGACTGATCAGACCCAGTTCTCCCCCATCTTGAGTCTCGGATGCAGGGCTGAACCCCTTCCTCTAAGTGGCTGGTGAGTTTGGGGTGGGGGCCCCGACAGGAGCTTGTGTCCCCGAGGCTAAAATGACACACAGGGCAAGTTGAAGAGATGCCTCAGTGCGGGTGCTGACTCCGTGAACATGGGTCCTCAGCTCGGCAGTCCCACCCTGCCCGCCCCCCAGCCCCAAGTAGGGAAGGCAGGCAGGATCACAGAGTGACAGATGGAGATACTGAGTCCAAAGCGATTAAACACCCCTCAGGGATGCCATCGAGGTCGAGTGCAGCGTGCGTCAGGCCCCAGCTGTGCCACAGACACGGAGCAGGGAGAGCGGTGGGTGGGACTCCAGGCCAAAAGGTCCCGTCTCCCTGAGGACCTCAATTCTCCCACAATGATGAGAGCAACACCTTGGCAGCCCCTCTCGTTCCTGGCTTTGAACCAGCATTTGACCAATGCTGGTCTCTGAGCACCCTCACTGGTCTCCAGCCACCCCTCAGGCCCAAGTGTCTGGACGGGCCTGGGCGAGAGTGGAGTGACAGGCTGGCCAGGTCTCGTGACTGCCCAGCATTCACCACCTAAACAATCATCCTCCAGGGCCTGGACAGCCCTGAAGGCAGCAGAGTCCAACAGGACTTTCTCTGATGATGAAATACCTGCTCTGTCCAGTATGGTGCTACTAGCCTGTTGCATGCATGCTTGCTCAGTCGTGTCCAACTCTTTGCAACACCATGGACTGTAGTCCACCTGGCTCCTCTGTCCATGGGATTCTCCAGGACCTGAACCCTGAAATAGGTTGTCATTCCCTTCTCCCGGGGAACTTTCCGACCCAGGGATCAAACATGCATCTCCTGTACAGGGGGGCAGATTCTTTACCACTGAGCCACCGAGGAAGCCCCACTAGCCTGACATGACCCTCCAAACACACATGGAGACCCTGAAATAGGGCTAGTGCAACGGAGAACCTGAACTTCTAATTCTATTTAATTTCAATCTAAGAAGCCTCATACATCTGAGGGTACAGTCTCAAGGTTCCAGAGCCACCACCATGCCCCACATGGCACATAACACAGACCACTGGTCTCACAGGGGAACGGGTCAGGGTGATGGGAATCACTGCATTTTTCTCCAGGCCCGAGGTTCTGGAACGGACGAGTAACACTTCCCTGACCCAGGTGTCCCAGCAGTGGGTGCCCGAGGAACCTCCAGCGCGCCCGGGTCCCCGCGCCTTCCCCTTCCTCCAGCCCAGTGCCGGGGCCACCTGCACACAGCGGCCGCGCCGGCCCCACGCATCGCACCTGGTTCAGGGTCGCAGCCCAGCGCACAGCGCCCCCGGGCCCACGCACAGCGCCCGGGCTCACGGCCCCCAGCCGCGCTGTCAGCCCTCCGGCTCCTCGGTTTCCCCACTCACTGAGCCGCGGGCGCCCCGGCCCCCCGCGCACGGCGCCCCAGGCCCCGCGTCCCCAGCGGCCCGGTCTCCCCGCGCACAGCGCCCCCGGCGGCGGCGGCCGAGCGGAGCCGGAGCGGGGCGGCGCACGGCGCGGGGCCGGGCCGGGCGGCTCCCGGCGCGACTTCCTGTTGTGCCCGCGCCCCGCCGCCCGGCGCCCGGCGCCCCTCGCCCGCTCCCCGCGGCCCCGGGCGGCCGCCGCCCATGGATTTCACCTAGCGCGGCGGCCATGGCGGCGCAGTGCTGCTGCCGCAAGGCGCCCGGCGCCGAGGCCGCGCCCGCCCGCCCGCCGCCCGAGCCGCCGCCCGCCCTGGACGTGGCCTCGGCCTCCAGCGCGCAGCTCTTCCGCCTCCGCCACCTGCAGCTCGGCCTGGAGCTGCGGCCCGAGGCGCGCGAGCTGGCCGGCTGCCTGGTGCTCGAGCTGTGCGCGCGGCGCCCCGCGCCCCGCGCGCTCGTGCTCGACGCGCACCCGGCCCTGCGCCTGCACTCGGCCGCTTTCCGCCGCGCCCCCGCCGCCGCCGCCACCGCCGCCGAGCCGCCCTGCGCCTTCGCCTTTGCTGCCCCCGGGCCGGGACCCGCACCGCCGCCGCCGCTGCCCGCCTTCTGCGAGGCGCCCGGCGCGGAGCCCGCCTGCTGCCCGCTGGCCTTCAGGGTGGACCCGTTCACCGACTATGGCTCCTCGCTCACCGTCACGCTGCCCCCTGAGCTGCAGGCGCACCAGCCCTTCCAGGTCATCCTGCGCTACACCTCGACCGACGCCCCCGCCGTGAGTCCTGCTGCCGGGCTAGGGGGGCGTTCTTGGGGGCGCTGCGCCTGCGACACCTGCAGAGGGTGGCCAGCCCGGCTCTCCTCGAGCCGGCCACGGAGTCCTGTCCAGGCGCCGGCGGGGCTTCCCAGCTGGTGCCAGGGGAGCCCTTAGGAGTCCTGGACCGAGTGAGCCGCCTGGTGCTGGTCCCGGGGCCCAGGGACAGGGCCCTGCGTGCCGCCAGGGACGCCTCTCCCTTCAGCTGTGCAGGGACGGGTCCCTGCCTGGGGACAGGGGCAGCTTCTGGTGAGCGCATGCCAAGCCATGCATCTGCCAGAGCCTGGCACTGCGACCAAGGGCCTCCGTGTGACCCGGGCTTCAGAGGACTGTTCCCTGGGGGTGGCAAGAGAGACAGACTTGCCGGCGTGGGAGACCGAGAGGCCTGGATCGGCTCTGATGCTTCAGGCCGCCTGGGGGCTGGCGGGCACTCCAGCAGGTTGACCCCACGTCCCCAACACAGACACACACAGGCTCTGAGGGGCTTTGGACACGGAGCACCCGCTGCCCAGAAGTTCGGCAGGAAAACTGGGCAGCTCAGACAGCACCCTTCCACCGCAGGGGGGCATTCATGATGGAGCATGGGGGTTCCTGGGTCCCTGTGTGGACAGCACATTTGTGACTGTAACCCACAACACACAACATTCAAGTAGCTCTGGGAGGCCCCAGGAGGTTCCATCCGTCACCGCCGTGGCATGTGAATAGACGGTGACGGAAAGGCATCAGGCCAGGAGCCATCAAGGAGAAATCAGGAAGAGCCTAGGCCAGACACACACCTGCGGGCTTTCTGCACGTCTCCCAGGAGCCCCCAGCTGCCACCTCACCCCTTTGTGAGCTTCTGCAGGTGTGCCGGCCTGGCCCTGCCCTGCCCGCCTGGCCCCTGCCCTGCTAGTCTGGCTTCTGTCCTGCCTGCCTGGCCCCTGCTGCCTGCTGGCCTGGCCCCTGCCCTGCCTGCCTGGCCCCTGCTGCCTGCCGGCCTGGCCCCTGCCCTGCCTGCCTGGCCCCTGCTGCCTGCCGTCCTGGCCCCTGCCCTGCCAGTCTGGCCCCTGCTGCCTGCCAGGGGCCTTCTGGGGCTCTGACAGCTGGCGCGCATGGCTCCCACCACAGCCGTGAAAACAGAGGATATGGTTCTCCCTGACCTTGGAGCCCACGTGTCTGGTCCACCTAAGACCAGCAGAGTGGTCGGAGAGTGGTGGGACCAGGGCCCACAACAGGCCACCCTGCTGGCCTGACTCTGTCCCCAGCAGCCCAACCACGGGGACCTGTCCCCAGCATGAGCCAGGGACCGCTTATCCCAGGACCTGGGGTGGGGGTGGGGGGTGAAATGCAGGTTCCTAGGTCCCACTCCTAGGTGGCCAGACCCAGGAGCTTGCATTTTTGAACAGTCTCCCCAGAGAGGCTTTCTGAACATCTGGGTCAGCCCTAGGGGTCAGCAGAAAAGGAAGATACCGCCGCAGGCTCTGCACGGGCAGAGAACAGAGACATAGAAGTCAAAAAGAAGTTTTGTAGAAGTCCATGAAGGCTGACAGTGGCCTGGCTGGTCTGCAGGAACTGGATAGGCAGCCCTGCAGGCCTGGAGGACATCCGCTAGGATCTGGGGTCCCCACCTCTGGGGTCTCGGCATGGACAGCCCCCAGCGGCGGTCCTGGTCTGGGGCCCCCACCTCTGGGGTCTCAGCACATATAGCCCCAAGCAGTGATCCAGGGTCTGGGGTCCCCCACCCCTGGGGTCTCGGCACGGACAGCCCCCAGCAGCGGTCCTGGTCTGGGGCCCCCAGTGGCAAGCAGCTGTGGCTGCTGTCCTGGGGCCTGTTGCTTGCAGGGGGCTGGGGGCCCTCCGTCACGGCCCTGGGGGGACCTGTGTGCATTTGGTCACTGAAGACCCGTCCAATTGGCCTCAGTGACCACATTGTCCCGGCAGAGGGGACGTGGGAGACAGATTCGGGACCCCACAGAGTGGGTGCAGCTGGGTTGGGGAGACCCCCAGCCTCCAGACGCCCTTCCTGGAGACATCATGATGCTTGGTGGCATTGAGAAGGAGAGTGCTGAGTTGGCCTGGGCAGGCTGGGGGCGGTGGTGTGCCGGAGCACCTGAGGGACGGCTCCCTGGCGGGGCGGGGCCATCTGCCTGCAGCTGTGGTCTCCAGGAGGGCTCAGCCCGCTGTCCTGGGGAGGGCGCCCCGGCCAGAGCTGACCCCTTGCCCACCACCCACTGCAGATCTGGTGGCTGGACCCAGAGCTGACCTACGGCAGCGCCAAGCCCTTCGTGTTCACCCAGGGCCACTCCGTCTGCAACCGGTCCTTCTTCCCGTGCTTCGACACGCCTGCCGTCAAGTGCACCTACTCAGCCGTGGTCAAGGTCAGTGCCGGCAGCTGGCCCTGCTCCTGACCTTTACCTTCCTGGGCCTGCTCCCCAGCTGCCACCCAGGCGGCCCTCTGAGAAGGAGCACACCCTGCCCGCCGTGCAGGAGGGGCAGCCTGCCCACGTCAGGGTCCTCGACAACCTGAGCCCCGGGACGCCAATGCAGGGAGGGGGCAGGCAGAGTGGCCGGGTCCCAGCGCTCCTGGCAGCCCCCTGGCCCCACGTCCACTCCTGACTGGGATGAGAGGTGTGTGGGCCAGGAGCTGGGGGTGCCCCGAGCAGCGTGGGGGGTCCCTGACGGGGAACGGGAGGCTCCCTAGCGGTGTGGCTGCCTGACCCAGGTGGTGGGGCCTCTCCCACGGACATGGGGCTTGCCAACCGGGCCATGGGGTCCCCACCGGGGACACGGGGTGGCCCCCATGGGGGCGTGGGGCTCCCTGTGGGGGACACGCTGTCCTGATGGGCGGGGCCTCCTGGGACGCAGGCCCCGTCGGGGGTGCAGGTCCTGATGAGCGCCACACAGAGCACCTACGTGGAGGAGGAGGGCGTCTACCGCTTCCACATGGAGCACCCCGTGCCTGCCTACCTCGTGGCCCTCGTGGCCGGGGATCTCCAGCCCGCAGACATCGGGCCCAGGTAGGCCCGCCTCTTGCTTGCTGCCGGGGGTCCAGGCTCAGGAGATGCTGGCGGGGCCCGGCGTGCAGCCTGCCTGTGCGGCCGCCCTGTGTGATCCCGCCCAGTGGGGCCAGCCCTGCCCCTGCCTGCCTGTCACTGCACGGGGGCCGTCCTCCCCCGGCTGCGCTCGCCCTGTGGTCGGAAGGACCGGTGGGGTGGGTGGCGGGTGCCGGCTGGACGGTTGGCCGGCCCGCACTGGGCGTAGGCAGGCAGTCTTCATGCCCAGAAGCAAAGGGAAGGCCCAGTGGGGGGCTGGGGCTGGGGGCAGGCTGGCCCCCGCCCACCGTGTCCCCCGTGACAGGAGCCGCGTGTGGGCCGAGCCGTGCCTCCTGCCCACGGCCACCAGCAAGCTGTCGGGCGCGGTGGAGCAGTGGCTGAGCGCGGCCGAGCGGCTCTACGGGCCCTACCTGTGGGGCAGGTATGTGTGAGAGCCCGGCCGGCCGCGAGAGGGGTCCGAGGGCATGCGCGCCACTCCCCCAGCCTGCCGAGAAGCGGCAGGAGGCGAGGCTCACCTGCGGCCCCCACCTCTGGCTCCGCGCAGGTATGACATTGTCTTCCTGCCCCCGTCCTTCCCCATCGTGGCCATGGAGAACCCCTGCCTCACCTTCATCATCTCCTCCATCCTGGAGAGCGACGAGTTCCTGGTCATCGATGTCATCCACGAGGTGGCCCACAGCTGGTTCGGGAACGCCGTCACCAACGCCACGTGGGAAGAGATGTGGCTGAGCGAGGGCCTGGCCACCTACGCCCAGCGGCGGATCACCACCGAGACCCACGGTGCGCCGGGCGGGGCGGGATGGTGGTGCCCCGGGTCAGGGCGGGACCGTGCACGGGGCTGGTCCGCGGCTGCAGCCGCCCTGCCGCGCGCGTGTGTCTGTGTGTGTCCCCCGCGGGTGGAGGCGGGGAGCAGCTCTTGGGGCGCAGGACGGGGAGCAGCCTGGGCAGCGGCCTTGCCCCTGCCCGTCCAGGTGCGGCCTTCACCTGTTTGGAGACAGCCTTCCGCCTGGACGCCCTGCACAGGCAGATGAAGCTTCTCGGAGAGGACAGCCCGGTCAGCAAGCTGCAGGTCAAGCTGGAGCCAGGTACCCGCCCGGCCCTGCGCGCGTCACCCGCGGGCGTCGGGCCCCACCCCAGCCCAGCCAGGCGGGGCCTGTGTCCCCATGAGGCTTCTCTGCGGAGGCCGGGGCTGGGGGCCTTCCCCCCTCAGCCTGCGCCGCCTCTCGAGGGCACTGAGCACCCGTCTCCCCAGTGTGTGGACCCGAGGCCTCCACCAAGGTCCCCCAGCAGGGCAGGCCCCCCCCACGCTCCGGGGCATCTGGACGTGAGCAGCGGGGCCCTCAGTGGCCCCTGCCCTGCAGCGCCCCACCGCCATCCCGCCCCCACCCCTGGGGACCCGCGCGGCTCAGGGCGCCTCCCAGAGCCACAGTTTCCCTCACAGGCGTGAACCCCAGCCACCTGATGAACCTGTTCACCTACGAGAAGGGCTACTGCTTCGTGTACTACCTGTCCCAGCTCTGTGGGGACCCCCAGCGCTTTGACGACTTCCTCCGAGTGAGCAGCCCACTCCCTGGGCCCCTGGCCCCCTCCTGGCTCCCGGGGGTTGGGGTCGGGGTGGAGCAGTGGAGGCCGTGAGCGGGGCTTTCATCGGGCTCCTGGCCCTCCCACCTCTCAGCTTCAGCCGCTTGGCAGGCCCCTGCGGCAGCCGTGGGCGCTCCCGTGCCCGCCCTGGCCCTGCCTCCCCCTGCTCAGAGCCCTGGGCGCAGGGCCCTTTCCCGCGGTGTGTGCTGGGCCCAGCTCGGGGGGAGGGGGACAGTGGCGCACCCAGCCCCCGGGCTTGCTGAGTCCGCTCCGCCCGGCAGGCCTACGTGGACAAGTACAAGTTCACCAGCGTGGTGGCCCAGGACCTGCTGGACTCTTTCCTGACCTTCTTCCCGGAGCTGAAGGAGCAGAGTGTGGACTGCCGGGCAGGTGAGGCCCCCCGCACCGGCTGTGTGTCCACACTGGCCCGCCCTTGGCCTGTCAGGGGGCAGGGGTATAACAGTGGGCCTGGGGGCTCTGGCCGGCCAGCAGCCACTTTCACTCGTTGGTGTAGAACTCAGGCTGGACCACGTGGCAGGAACAGAGAGGAGAGTGCGATTCCCAGCCCGGCGGGGCCCCAGGCGGCTTCCTGGAGGAGGTGGCAGTTAGGCTAGGTGGCTCAGTGGGTAAAGAATGCCTGCAACGTGGAAGACACAGGAGACTCCGGGTCAGGAAGATCCCCTGGAGGAGGGCCCCACTCCAGTGTTCTTGCCTGGAGAACTCCATGGACAGAGGAGCCTGGCGGGCTACAGTCCGTGGGGTTGCACAGGGTCAGACACGACAGAGCGATTGAGCACGCATACATGCAGAGCTGAGTAGGCAGTTCCAGAAAGAGCCTTGGAAACTGCACAGCGGGCCTGGGGCAGGATCCAGGAGCAGAGAGAAGTTTGCCTCAGAGCAGGCTGAAGACAGCCAGCCTGTTCGCGAGGATGTCCCTGGTCCAAGAGCTTAGGCCGAAGCAGAGAAGGGTCTGCTGTCTCAGGGAGATTCAGGATTTGAGGTAGCGCAGTGAGGTGTGGGCCGGGGACCCTGTGTTGGGGAAGGTTTGGGAAGCGCTCCAAGGGTCTGGGGGGCAGGAATGGCAGGACTTGCCCCCACAGCTGCCCAGGCTCCAGTCTCTAAAGCAGGAATGGCCTTCTCCCAGGGCAGTGCTCCCCACCCCGCCCCTCTGCCTATGGGCTCACGGCACCTCACTGTTTCTGCCCGGGAGACGCAGGCGGGCAGGGAGTCCCTGGTCCCCAGCTCCAGCCCTCTGTGCCCCCTTCCCAGAAGCCACCTGTGGCTTGCAGGGTCTGCAGCCGACTGCGGCATCCCCAGGCCACCCCTGCCCTTGGGGCTCCCAGACCCTGGCAGGGTCTCCCCCAGGCACACCCTCGGGGTCTGCAGTCTCCCAGGCAGGCCTGCTTGGGAACCCAGGAGTGTGTCTGTGCTGCAGGGCTGGAGTTCGAGCGCTGGCTGAATGCCACGGGCCCCCCGCTGGCCGAGCCGGACCTGTCTCAGGGATCCAGCCTGACCCGGCCCGTGGAGGCCCTCTTCCAGCTGTGGACCGCCGAGCCCCTGGACCAGGCAGCCGCCTCCGCCAGCGCCATCGACATCTCCAAGTGGAGGACCTTCCAGACGGCGCTCTTCCTGGACCGGCTGCTGGATGGGTCCCCGCTGCCCCAGGGTGAGTCCCGCAGCTGCCAGGGTGGGAGGGGTGGGGGGTCACCGGCCCTGACCTGCCATGGCCCCAACAGAGGTGGTGATGAGCCTGTCCAAGTGCTACTCCTCACTGCTGGACTCCATGAACGCCGAGATCCGCATCCGCTGGCTGCAGATCGTGGTCCGCAACGACTACTACCCAGATCTCCACAGGGTCCGGCGCTTCTTGGAGAGCCAGGTGCGGCCGCACAGGCCTGCCCTACCCCCACACGGCCACTCAAGCTGGTGACCCCTGCCCTCCCCCCCACCCAGCCACTCAGACTGGGCAGCCCAGAGAATGGGGTGGGGCCCAGACCTCAGCAGACCTCAGGCAGGCACCGGCCAAGCCAGGAGCAGAGTCCGGGGGCCTCGCTGCAGGGCGTGCACGCCAGGGGCATCTTAGTTCCTTAAGGCCTAAGGGTCGCTGGGTCCCCAGGCCTGAGCCCTGGCAGAGCCCCTGCAGCCCGAGCGCCCTGGGGCGGGGAGGGGAGGATGTGGGGGGCTGGGGGAGGACCAGGGCGCCCTGTGACCCGCAGCCGCCCGCAGATGTCGCGCATGTACACCATCCCGCTATACGAGGACCTGTGCACTGGCGCCCTCAAGTCCTTCGCCCTGGAGGTCTTCTACCAGACGCAGGGCCGGCTGCACCCCAACCTGCGGCGGACCATCCAGCAGATCCTATCGCAGGGCCTGGGCCCCGGCGCGGAGCCGGGCGGGGCTGCGGCGGACTCGGAGCCAGGCCTGCTGCTCGGGGATGAGGCCCCGGGCGGCGCCATCTCTCTCAGGGATGTCAACGTGTCTGCATAGCGCTGCGCCTCCCAGACACCACGATTGTGCCTTCTGGGCCCCGGGCCCGGCCGGGGGGCTCTGCTGGGCCCTCCCAGGGCCGACCGAGTCCCGTGGACCCGTCTCTCCCCTACCCCCCCAAGCGCTCTTGCACTGCGGGCCCTCCTGTCTCAACACTGACTGCCAGGCACCGCCCTGGATCCACGGCGACCACCACACTGTGCCTTCTGCCCGCCAGGAGGGCCGGCTGCTGCGCCCGCCCCGCACGCCTGCATCCACGGAGCCCTGGGCCCCCGCCCCCCGCCCCCAGGGCCGGCAGCCCTAGGGCCGAGGATGCAGACATGCCCACACCCTCCCCGCGGGGGACGGGGCACCGGACAGACGGTGGATGTCCCTGGGGAGGGGGGCCCCGGAAAGCCTTAGCTCCTCAGGGAACTCAGGGTCCCAGGCCCCGGGGCCAGGGCAGCAATAACACGCAGGAAGGCAGGCGGCGCTGGTGCTGTTTCTAGGCCCACCCTGCTGGAAGAGGCCCAGGAAGCCCGGGGTCCACGCTGGGCCCCCTGAGGGACCTCCACTCGGGGTCACCGCGATTGTCCCATTAAACCTCCACTCGCAGACTGCTCCCCGGCCTGTCTGTCCCGCCTCTTGTCCTGCGCAGCTGCCCAGCGGCCGAAGAGCCGCTCACAGCCCTGTCCTCTGACCCAGGCTTCCAGCCAGAGGCGGGGAAGGAGGGGGCTGCCCAAGGCTGGGTCTCTTGCCTGCATCCGGTCCCTCCTGACCACCCCGCTCTGCACCCCAGGGTCTGAGCACCAGCCTCCCCAGGACCCCCAAACACCGAAGCCGGGGGCACTTGGCACGGCACCCCCGCTGTGGGCCTTTCTCCCAAACTGGAGTAAAGGGCTAGGTGAGCAGCAGGCATGTGACCTGGGAGGACAGAGCGCAGGGGCTGCGGCCCTTGCTGGCCCAGGGGAAGGTGGGGCTGGACGCCCCTGGGGGCACGGCCAAGCCGTGGGTGCCAGGAGCAATGCACCACGATGACCAGGGGCAATGTCCAGGCCCCCTCCTCCTGGCCGCCCACGGGGCTGGGTTCCTGGGGCCGCGCCTCTGCTGTGGGTCCACTCAGCGCTGCAGGGTCTCCCCCAGGGTCACACGCTCAGACCCCAGAGTGACCTGTCAGCTGGCCCACTGGCGAGACCCGGTCACAAGTGCCCCAGTGACTGTCCTCCCTGCTACACCCCCCACCCCCGGGAGCTGACCCGAGCCCACCCAGTCGTGGCCCAGACTCTTGGGGGCTGTCCTAGCGCCAGGGCCAGGTGTGGCTCCTCTGAGCCCAGACACTTGGAGCAGGAGGGCCAGTCACCTGCTGTGGTGAACAGGAAGCCCTGTGGGGGAGAAGCAGGGGCCCAGGAGCGCTCCCTGCAGCAAAGCTGGAGCCCGTGGGCCCAGGCCCCCAAGTCCTGGGCTCTCTGCAGCCCTCGGCTGTCCCCTGGGAAGGGCCTGTCCTCCCATCTTCTGGCCAAGCCCTCTGTGGGGCTGACCTGCTTCCTTAGCCTCCTCCCTGCCACGGCTGTTCTCAGGTCTCCAATCACACTCTTTAGTCCTAGGCTCCTGGTTTCTTTGGCAGTTCAGCCCTCAAAAACTCTGTGGTTCCCTGAGGTCCCGATCCCAGCTCAGCAGGCAGTGGCCACGTTTTGCCCCGCACGGCCCTGCCTGACATTGGGAGGCTCAGAAGAAAGCCCACGGCCTCGTGGGGGTGACCCCCACACCTCAGCGGCATCGTCGCCGCAGTCCGTCCTGGCTCTGACCTGCCCTTCGGGACGTTCCAGCCTTTCTCCATTCCTTTTACCCCACGCTGTGCAAACCTGGGAATGTTTTCCTCAGCCCATCTTCTCCCACGTGGTATCTTGCCAAACACAGCCTGTGACCAACGCACGCTGCCAAGGTTTCCCAACCCCTTCCACCGGACCTGCGAGTTATTCTGGACGTCATTTGCCCCGTGAGTCATCACAGTTGAGTCTTACCAGATGTTTCGAGGCTGCATACCACGGCCTCCAGTGGTGGGCCCCGCCAGCGCCCCACCCCCACCCCGCCGCAGGCCTGTGTCCTGTGTCCTGACAGGGCCGCTCGTCCCTTCTGGGGCTGACGTCTGTGCCCCGGCAACAGGCGAAAACACTCTTAAGACACCAGTGTTTTAAGTGGTGAAGGTTTATTTCCCGCTTGTGGCCCGTGCCCACTTCAGGCCAGGTGGGGGTGGGCTTCCCGTCACTGGCTCCTCGGGGCCCCTGGCAGATGGAGAAGAGCACCTCGGCAGAGGTAAGGGGGGCGTGGGGGGCTCAGGCCGGCAATCGGACGCACCGGGGCCACGTGCCACGTCTGTCCACGGCATTCACGCTGGCCCTGCACGCCTACTCCCACCCGGCGCATGGAGGTGGGGGGTTTCTGCCAGCGGCAGTAATGACCACCACAGGGGCTGGGGGCACGGTGCTGGGAGACAGAATTTGGGGGGCAGAGAAGGGAGCAGTCAGGCAGGGAAGTGGAGCCCAGGGGGTGGCCGTGAGCACGGGACCTGCTGGGGTCAGGAGCTGGGCCCGTGTGTGGAGGGCCCACGCGGCCTGGAGCCTGTAGCCCAGGGACGGCATCCTCGCCAGGCCTCCTCTTCGGGGTCCACCCTCGCCCTGGGAGACCGTCTGCCCTCCCCCGTCTCACTGGGCCTTCCTGGTGGCAGTCCCCTCAGGCCAGGTGCCTCAGGTGGAATGTCAGATGTAAAAGGCCCACCCAATCGAGCACCCACCCAGGAGTGTATAAACCACGTGCACCAGGGCCAACACTCACCAAACTGATCCCCAAGGAAGCAGAGCCAACACAGCAACCAGAGGAGGACTTTACAACCTAGTGTTAACATCTCAGCCACGTGCATGGAGGAGGGGGTGTTGAAATAAACCACGAACAGGTACTTGTGAAATGACCGGGACTTGGGCCAAAGAACCTCTCAAAGACCTGGAAGTTTTTTAAAGGGACAATTCTTTAAAAATGAAAACTAGGAAGAATGGTCACAAAGAAGATGGGTCACAGACTGGAATAGCAGACAAAGAGCATTCTTAGCATCAGCAAACGGACCCATGAAGGGAAAGTACGCAGGAAAAGAAGTGGGACTCACCCCAGACCTGGGGTCATGACCTGCCCCCACAGAGACAAGCAAACTGATAGAGGTATCCCCGTCCTGCACGCACCGGGACGCCACCCTCCTTTCCTTAGCCATCGCCCCCCGGCCACCTGAGGCCACCTCACCCTGGGGCAGCCTCTCTAACCCAGCTGGTGGGTGTGCTCCCTGACACAGGCTGTTGTTTCACCAAGAGCAATCATGTCAGCTGCTAAGGTTTTTTTTTTTCCCCACTTTCTCTCTAAATAATCCCTGACCAGACACTGGGAGAATGAAGGCCAAGGCAGGGCAATCGCAGGGCATGGCAGGGCTGCCCCCGGGGCCAGCCCAGCGTCTGAGAGGGGCTCTGACAGGCACAGGCGGGGTGCTGAGAGGATGGCCGCCCACTGGCCAGGCCTGGACAAACCTCCCTTGTTCAAAAACGCATGAGCAAGCGGCGAGGCACAGACTCCACGACCTGAAGTGAATGTGACGGCTCGCCCACACTGCAGAAAACATCCAACTTTGGAAAAATGGTCATCCCAGGGGAGGGAAGTCAACAAAGGAAATTATCTGTATTGTGTTAGTAATAAAATTAAAGGACACATGACCATTCTGGAGCAACAGGCGGAAATTCGTCTAAGAACATCTATTATTTGTAACGAGGTTACAAAACCCCAAAGTGCATCTAAACCACCACCCTGCAAGCATCCGTTCCTCTCAGTGAGCAGAGTGACCTGGGCCTGCCTGGGCTCAGAACACTGGCTCTGTCCCCCCCACAGCTATGGGGTCCTGGGCTGCCGCCTCCTCCCAGTGAAGTCCAGGTTCCTCGTCGTAAGACGGGACAGTGACACCTACCGCTGAGGTGCGTGAGGACCACGCAGACTCCACGTCTCATCGCTGTGAAAGGAGCCTGACCCTCCGGCCCTCAGGATGGACCCCTCCTCACCTCTGTGAACTGACGGGGCCACAGGAGAGACACAGGGGCCTTTGTTCTGGCCCTCCTGGGACCGTTCCTCAGTTGGACCCTCCAGATGGGCAGGGGAGAGACTCAAGCTTCCAGAACCCCTCCCCCCCACCAGCTAACACCACCCCACGGGGAGCAGTCCACGTCCCCAGTGCTCACGACTGCTCCCCACAGCCTAGGGCCATGACCCCCGCCAACTGGCCCCCTGGGCCTGGGCCCAGGGTTGTTTCTCACAAGCCTCAGCCCAGCCTGGGCCCTTGCACCACGGGGTTTGCAGTTGCAGACGGGCCCGGAGGGCAGCCCGGACACCCGCCCAGCGGGGCACAGCCTCCGGTGATCCTGCTTAGGTGACTTGTGGCCCTGCTGCGGTAGACGTGGTGGAGGCTGGTCCTGTGGGCCCAGGCCTTTCTCAGGTGGGGGACCTCTCACCTGTCCCGTCCCCTCAGGAGGAGAGTCCCAGACGGAAAGCCCTGCCCAGAGGGACAGGCACCCCGCCGCTCGCAGGCCCAGGACACTGGGGCAGATTCTCTGGCTGCCTCTGGTGGGGACCTGCCTGAAACTGCCCTGCAATTCAGATGCACCAGGGAAATTGAGAACATGTCTAACCCAAGTCCGCCTCGAGGCGTTTTTCCCAAACACTGTCCTTCTGCTGCGCGTCCAGCAAAGCTTCCTCACCTGAGGGGCCCAAGGCCGGTCCTTCCAGCTCCATGGGGCCTCCCGCTATCTCATTTGTGCCTGTCAAACATCGCCATGACGTGGAGCTGGCATTCCCACCTCAGTGAGGACCCTGAGGTCAGACTAAGTAATGGCCCATCTCAGGGCCTGCGGTTGTGGAGACTAGGGTCAAGAATCAGCCACCCCCAAAATAGTGCCTCATCTCCACAGTCCAGGCTGCTTCCAACTCCTCCTTCTACCCACGGGCCAGAGGCTCCACTCTGCGCAAGGCAGTGGTGCAGGGGTGGGCCTAGGAGGAAGAAGAGAATACTAATTGCCCAGTGGGCCATCTCCGCACCCAGGGATGGGGAATGGGACCCTGAAGGGCTCACGGGGTAAGTGTGGCCCAGGAGGAGCTGTGCCAGGCAGGCCAACAGGAGAGCTGCCTTCAGCCATCTCAGTGCTGATCACAAACTTGTGCCTACAGTCGTGGGCTGCTCCCTGCCCCAAATCAACTGTCTCCTGGCCCCTTCTCTGGGCATGAGCCCAGCTCTGGACACTGATGTGCCCACAGGAAACCGCCTGCTCTCCAGAGCTTGCAAGCCGGGGTTAAGAGGCCCAGCAGAGGCTCTCCCACTCGGGAGTCCAGTTCTTGGGCTGGCCCCAGATCATCTGCTAACCACCCCTCTGTGGTGGTTAGCAGACCAGTTGCCCAACACCCCAGGGCAGCGAAATCCGTCCCCTACTCCTTTAGGACACCCACACGAGGCAGCTCCTGGGCCATTCCTGACTCCCTCCAGCAACGGTGCAGCGTCCAGCCTGCCATAAACTCCTGTTAGTCAGTGCTGCAGGGTAAATCGTCATGAAGTAAGCTTTGCAGGGGGGAGATGTCAGATGATGCTGAGGTTCCAGAAGCTCAGCAGAGATGAGGATCCCAGACCCCCAAACCAAGAGGCTGGGGCCCGGTGGGGTCAAGGTAGCCCAGGTCACAGCACCACTAGCAGCTGCTTCTCATGCAGGCGCCACAGGGGCCTCAGAAGGAGGAGCTGCAGCTGTCACAGCCTCACACTGGAGGCTCTGGAGCAAGGTCGGCGGGCGCTCTTGGGTCAGGCTCAGCGCCTCATCAGCAGGAGGGCCTGTGGGGATCTGATCTGACCACCCTGCGTATGTGGGGGCTGGGCAAAGACGGCCTGGGGACGCAAAATCTGAACTCCAGGTGGTGGCAGAGAGCTGCCCTCGAGGATTGTGCCCTCCCCACCTGCCCCCGCGCGGCCCTCTGTGAAGGGTCCAGCCGCAGCGAAGCAGGCCTCTAGAGGCAGCCTGAGAACAAGCGTCAGGGTGGCTGTCTGCCCTCCTTCCCGGGGAACGGCAGGTTCCTGAACAGATCCCGAAGTCGGCCTCGTCACCAACCCGCAACGCTGAGCGGCCATGAGCTGCAACCGCAAGCCCAGCGTGTCACTGTCCAGCACGCTAGGACCATCTAGATGGCCGGCCGTCTGGGGACCAGCACTGCGTTCCAGCCTCATCGCCTGCCGACTCACGGTCCAGGGCGTCTAACCGTAGCCGGCCTTCCAGGCCTGGGACGGCCGTCCCGGGGTTGCCACACTTCCCCGGACCCCAGCACACAGCCGCAGTAGCGGCGGACAGCGGACGGCCCACAGCCGGCCTTCCAGAGGGCGTCCCGTTGGCTCCCAGACACCCCTGCGGCGGGGCCGGGAGAAGTGCATTGTGGGAGGCAGCGCGGCATGCTGGGACCTGTAGTCCGCGGCTCGACGTAGTCCAAGGCGGCCTCTCCGGTCCCTTCAGCCTCAGGAGGCCGTCCCCACACCCCGGCCCGAACCACACCGGTCCGAGGAGGCGCCGGCGACAGCCTTCCAGGCGTGAGTCTCGGCTGAGACACCACCAAGCGCCCCCCCACCCCCCAGCCCTGGAAGGAGAGGCACAACCGACAAGGCCTCACGGCTCGGTGACGCGACTTCCGGCGCCCGGAGGGAGGGGCCACCATGCCACGTGACCAGGAGCACCGCGCCTGGTTGGTTGCTGGGACGACGGTTACCGGGGCGACGGGGCGGGCGCGCACCCGGGCCTTCGGGCGCTGTGGGTGGCGCGGGGCTGGGGGGCCGGGGGGCCGGGGGGCCGGGGGGCCGGAGGGCCGAGCTGGGCCGGGCTAGGGGGCGCGGGCAAGTGGGACAGCGCGCGGCCGGTTCGCCCTTCCCTCCGGGGCCGCGCGCCCGCTCTGCTGCGCTCGGCACCGGGTCGCGGGCTGCAGATGGGCGCCCGGGGTGCCCAAGATGCGGGCGCCGGCCAAGGAGCTCTTCCGCGACGCCGCCTTCCCGGCCTCGGACTCCTCGCTCTTCTCCAGCTTCTCCACGCCGCTGGCCCAGTTCCGGGAGGAGATCACCTGGAGGCGGCCCCAGGTGGGGCGGGCGGGGGAGGAGGGGGAGCGCGCGGGGCTGTCGGGGGTCTCGCGCCGCGTCTCCAGGCCGGCTTCCGGCTGTCCCCAGGAGAAGGCTCCCCGGCCCACCCCCACAGCCCGCTCCGAGTGTGCCGGACCCGAGTTCACAGCCCCCACCTGCGAGCGCTTCCTTCTGTAGGGGATTCACGGCCCCGCGAGCGTGGCGCTTCAGCACACGGCAAACTCAGCCCAACTTGGGTCTGCTGTGAAGGGCTTCTAGTCTGCAAGGCTCTTCTGACCACAAGCGGTCTTGCTCTGTTTTTCCTGCTCCCCTGGAAGGGCCCGGCTGAGCCTGCAAAGCCACGGCCGTTTTGTTCTGCACGCTGGTGTGGTGAACGTCATGCCCTTTCAGGTGTAAACATCTCAAGGTGGCAGTTTAGAGGCACGCTCTCGCCCAGTGCTGTGATGATAGCTTTAGAAACGGCGTATCCGCTGAATAAGGCTGTCCCTGGAGCAACCTCATTCTCCCCGAGCGCATGCAGCCGTCTTGGAGACCTCGGCATGCACCCGCCCTGGAAGAGAGCCAGAACTAGCTTTCCTTGGACAGCACCGAGGGCCTGTTTGTCATGGAGGTGCCAAGGGGCAAAGAGCCTGATTGGCTGGGCCAGTGGACTCTAGGTGCAATGGGAGGCCATTAGGGTATTTTTAGTAGAGGAGTGATTTGGTTGGATTTATGTTTTAAGAAGCTCACTCTTCAGCAAGGTGTGCAATGGGCAAGAGTGCAGGGGGCCACTGCAGTGGTCCTGGAGAAAGAGGCAGGGGCTCGCATTAGTGTGACAGCCCTCAGGCTGGGGCTGTGGCGTGGGTGATTAAGGGAGATGTCCAAGGCAGGATTCATAGGTCTTAGTGACCACCTGGAAGTAGAGGGTGAGGATGAAGGGGGGGGATCAAGAACTTCTAGATTTCTAGCCTGAGCACCTGGGGGGATAGGGGTCCTGGTTGATGTGCTGCAGAAACAGGAGGTGGGCTGGAAGTGTAGGCTTGGGTTTTGCTCTCATAGGTTCAAGCAGAACTGACGGTAGGCAAGTGGGTGTGAGAGCCAGGAGCTCAGGAGGAGCGGGGCTAGACGATGCTCCTGGGAACAGGGACCGAACAGATGGCTTACTGTCTGGAGTCTGGGAGGACATCTCGGAGAAAGTAGGGGCAGAGAAGAAGAGACAGCTTGGAACCGAGCCTTAAGGAACCGCAGGTGCCTTGACAAGCAGACTTGAGAAGCAGCAGGCAGTGAGGGGAGAGGACAGCCGGAGCACGTGGAGCCGTGGATGCCAGGAGGGGGGCTGTTGGGCACAGGGGAGCTGCCGTTCTGATGCCGCTGTGTCAGGAAAGAGGCGCGCAGAGGATGCCCGTGGGAGGTGACGACACGGAGGTGACACTGATGCAAAGCGGCTTTGGGGCTGCAGACCTGCTAGGAAGCACGGGGGTGATGCAAGAAACAGGAGGGAGGAAGTGGGGGAGCAGCTCTCGGAGGAGATGGTCGGTGAAGCGCCCGGAGGGGAAGCAGTGCCCAGGGACAGTATCTCAGAGGCGGCGGGCCTCCTCTCCCAGGCCTGTGCTGGTGGGATCCTGCCTGCAGGGCTGGGGGAGGGGGGCCGTGGATGCACTCAGGCACTGAGAGCAGCAGGGGTCGGGTCAGGGGGCTTCTGGTGGAGCCCCGGGCAAGGCCGCTGCTCAGAGGGACCTGGGTGTTTTGAGGAGAGCAGGAGGAAGGTCGACTCATCTGGGGTGTGGAGAACTGAGCCTTGTAGAGAAGCAGTATGGAAGACCCCCTTGATACCTGCCTTTGTGAATTTAAAGGGAAACCGTTTTCTAGACCAACATTTCATTGTTGCACAGAGGTGGTGGGATTCGTCCAGAGTTGGGGGAGCGGTGCAGTTTGCCAATCAAGGAAGGTGGGTGGAGATAGGGAGCCCAGAAGCCAAGCTGGACGGGCTGATGTGCAACCTGGAGGGGCTGACGGGTACCGGCCGCAAGAGGTCAGCCTCTTGGCCCTCTTGGGCAGCGTGGGTGACCGGAAGAGCCCCTCCCCTAACCCTGTCACACGGGGCCTCTGCTTGTGGTTTCATGGCCAGCCCGAGCACAGTGTCACTCCGGACGATTTTCTTTATTTCAGGAAATCTGCGCCACGCCCCGGCTGTTTGCAGGTAGCCCGCAGGAAGGGCAGGTGAAGCAAGGGCTGCTGGGAGACTGTTGGTTCCTGTGTGCGTGTGCCGCCCTGCAGAAGAGCCGCCACCTCCTGGACCAGGTGTCTGCCTGCCGCCCGCGGCCGCCTCCCCTCCTCTCTCTTCCTGTCTGACTGCGTAGGAAGGAAGCGGGGTTGGGCGGGGGGCCTCCGCCATCGGGCCCAGCGGCCCCCTCTCCGTCAGGGACGGGCAGGGTGCTTTCCGCTGCACCTGCTCCACCACCTCCCAAGCCCTGGGTCAGCCGTGTATTTGTGACATGTATACGTACACACACACATATATGTTTTAACTTGACAGCGCTGGGTTTAGTTGCAGCAAGTGGGATCTAGTTCCTTGACCAGGCTAGATCAAACCCAAGCCCCCTGCGTTGGGAGCGCAAAGTCTTAGCCCCCGACCACCAGGGAAGTCCCAGGCAGGCTTTTGGGAGAAAAAGACAAACATGCCGGCCCAAAGAAGGAGAGGGTCGGTTGAGGGATCCTGTGCGGGTTTGGAGTAAGTTTTCTGGCTAGTGGGGGTGGTGGTTCTCTTTTCTTATAGGTTTTGAATATAAATTGGAGAAAGAAATACCAGTCCACTCCAGTATTCTTGCCTAGAGAATCCCATGGACAGAGGAGCCTGGCAGGCTACAGGCCATGGGGTTGCAAGAATGAGACACGATTAAGCGCCTAAACCACCAGCGTAAATTGGCAAAGGTGGTTAGAACTGTTTCAGATGCAGGCGGACCCCGCAGGTATAGGAGGCCCTTGAGACTCCCCCAGGAGCACTCGCGGCCTGGCTGAGTGTGACTGGTGAAAGCAGCAGTGTTGACCGCTTTCCAAGCGGCTCCCATGTCCCCAGTGCTGGGCCAAGCCCACCACAGTTGCCGGCTTTCATTCTCACAGGCCTTGGTGGCCTGGACCCCCTCTTACAAACGAGGCGCTGAAACTGTGGTCATGTCCCAGCTGACAAGGGCAGAGCCGGGACCCAACGGGGCCGTGTGGGTGCAGACCCCGTCCTGTCTCAGCCCTGGGCCGGAATCGCGGCCCCAACCGTGAACATGAGCTGGGTGTTGGCGGAGCTGAGTGCCCGGGCTCCAGCCTGGGTAGGTGCCTCCTCTGCCATGCAGGACTCTGAAGTCATGCTTGTCGTGGATTCAGGGCCCGCGCTCCCTGGGGACGAGCTCATGATGGCTGGCTAGAGCCTCGGAGGCGACGGTCGCTCAGAGTGGCCCTGGCACCTTTCACTGGAAGGTCTGTGACCTTCTGTCCCCCAAGTGGCGTTCACGCAAGCCGGACAGCCAGGCGCGTGCCGGGGGTGCAGCATCCGGCGCAGTCACGCTCTGGCCAGGGCGCGGGACATGCCGCCTGGGCCTTCTCTCACCGTCTCCTTTTGCCTCCCCTCCCACGCACGCTAGGTCTTCCCTCCAGGACAGCCGAACTGGCTCGACCAGACGTACCGGGGCTCCTTCACCTGTCGAGTCTGGCAGTTTGGACGCTGGGTGGAGGTGACCATAGATGACCGTCTGCCTTGTCTTGCAGGGAGACTCTGCTTCTCCCGGTGCCAGAGAGAGGATGTGTTCTGGCTCCCCTTACTGGAGAAGGTCTATGCCAAGTACGCCGGCTGGCGTGGAGGGGCTGGGTGGGCGGGCGGGGGTCCTGGGCCGCAGCGCCCTTGTGGGCCCTGAGGGCCTCCAGGGTGGGCTGACCTGTCCAGAGACCGAAGTGCTGAGGCTTGGCCCATAGGCTGCTGTCGCCTCGGTCCGCACCCCCTTCCCTGCCCTCACGTCACGGTCAGGCACAGGGGCATTGCCTCTAGAGAGAGGGTGCATGTCGTCCTCTCTCTTTCCTCAAACCCAAGCAAGAGAAGCCTCTCCGTCCACCTGGTTCTCACCCTGGGGACAGGCGGCCTCTCTGCAGGTGGCTGGGAAGGAGTGAGGTGTCCAAGGTGTCAGACTTGTCTGTTGTGGTCCTGAGACCATGGATGCACTCCCTGGACGCTGGTGGTCGTGCTGAAGGAGGCTGGGTCGGGAGGTGAACCTCCATGGCAGGAGTGAGCCCCTCCATCAACCTCACGTCGGGCCGAGGGCCTTGATCGTGAGAGGCGGAGGGGTGGGTGCTCACGGCCACTGTGCCCACTCCTGCTGGTGCCCGTTGTGGGCCTTCTGCCTGGAGGCGAGCTTGTGCCTGGACGTGGTGGGGACAGGGCGGGGTGGAAAGAGAGGTGATCGAGGTGGGTCAGAGGCAGACCATGGGGGGACAGGAGGGCTGAGGGCCCAGTGCCGGGCCTCACGCCACCTGGCTGTCTCCCTAGGGTCCACGGCTCCTATGAACAGCTGTGGGCGGGGCAGGTGGCAGACGCCCTGGTGGACCTCACTGGCGGCCTGGCCGAAAGGTGGAACCTGAAGGACGTGGCCGGAACCAGTGGCCAGCAGGACAGGCCCCGTGGCACGGAACGCAGGACTTGCCGGCATCTGCTCAGCTTGAAGGACCGCTGTCTGCTGAGCTGCTCGGTGCTCGGCCCCAGGACAGGTAGGGGGAGCGGGCGGCGGCCTCGCGGGCGGCATGCCTGAGCCCTCGCTGCCTCCTGCCCGAGCTTTGTACTCAGATCCTGTTGGGACTGAGTCGAGAGAGGACCTTTGTCCTCAGAGCTGGTGTCCCGGGTGTGACCTTCCCTTCTGACCGGGCTTCTCCGGAGGGCAGTGTCCCACCTTCCCTTGACCAGGACTGGCCTCCAGGGCGAGAGGGGTGTCTGCACTGGGGTCCCCGAACGCAGAGTGGTGGCATCATCTCTGGCCCGGCTAGTGACCAGGCAAAACCAGCGCTTAGGTTAGTGATATGCGTGCTCACGAAGCAAGTCTGTTGAAAGACAAAGTCACCCAAACGTGACTACTCTGACTTGTTACTGCCCTTTCTCAGTTTTCTTCGTGAGACGCGTGTGTTCTGTGTTAGGTGTCACTTTCTGTGTGCTGCGTGAACTTTGTCAGGGTCCTGCTTTATCCCCATATCTGCCACGTTTTTCTGAATCCATCCCTTAGTGTCTGATATTTAAGGGCTTTCCAGTTTCATGCTGTTATAGATGACATCACGGTGAGCATCTTTGTGCACAATTGCTTTCATATTTAAGATTATTTTTGTAATGGGACTTTTGTCCAAAGTGTCATCTGGGCGAGGACCGAGGCCCAAAGAAGGCAATGGTTTGCAGGCCTGGTGGCAGCTGAGCCCAAATCCAAGGCCACGCGCTCCCAGTGGCCCCACGCTGGACCAGGTCACATCCCAGTTGACTGGCCCACTGTGGTCAGGATTCAGTGCCCTGGCAGTGCAGCTGGCGGGCTGTGTGACCCAGGCAAGGAGGCGGGCCTGTGTCCGCTCGGCGTGTGGACTTTACGGCTGTTCCTCCCCCAGGGACCCGGGAGCTGGGCGAGTTTCACGCTTTTATCGTGTCGGATCTGCGAGAGCTCCAGGATCGGGCCGGCCGGAGCGTCCTGCTGCTGCGCATTCAGAACCCCTGGGGCCGGCGGTGCTGGCAGGGGCCCTGGAGGGAGGGGTGAGTGCGGGCGGGCGCTCTGGGTCTCCGTCTGTGGGTGGTGGGCGGCGATAAGGGGGCCGCCGTGGCCAAGAGCCCTCTTGACCGTGCGTGTGCCTGCTGCCTGTGGCTTGGACCGTGGTCAGGACAGTGTTTGGTCTCTGGCAAGGCCCACTTGGCACCTGCTCTGTGCAGGGCCCCAGACGGCCTTGGGAGGCTGGCTTCGTGCTGGGCCCCGCGACCCCAGCGACGCTGAGAGGCAGGGCCTGTCCTGAGGGCACCCACGGACGGAGGATGCCCCCTGGGCTGCAGGTGGGTGCTTGCTCCCAGGCCTCCGCTCCGCTGAAGGGGGTTCCTTGCAGGGGTGAAGGGTGGAGCCAGGTGGAGCCGGCGGTCCAGGTGGAGCTGCTGTCTCAGCTGCAGGATGGGGAGTTCTGGGTGGAGGAGGACGAGTTTCTGCGGGAGTTTGACGAGGTCACCATTGGCTTCCCCAGCACGGAGGCTGGCCACCTGCAGAGCCTGCACTCAGGTGAGGGAGGCCCGGAGAGACCGCCCGCCCTCTGAAGTGGGGTGGGCCACCCGGCGCCCCTCTCGCCACCCGGCTTCTCTTGAGGGCGGAGCGCTGGTCCCATCCCTGCTGCCCAGGGGGACAGGTGGCCGGGTGGGATGTCCTCATGGTGCGGGGCTCCTGACGCCAAGTTGGGGCTGGGGGCGTGAGGGGAACCCCGTCCCCGCGGCTGAGCGGTGCATTCCTGCCCAGGAAAGGTGCTATGCCACACTCAGGAGCTGCCCGGGGCCTGGGTCAAGGGCCAGTCGGCGGGAGGCTGTCGGAACAACAGCGGCTTCCCCAGCAACCCCAAGTTCTGGCTGCGGGTCTGCGAGCCCAGCGAGGTGTACGTGGGTGTCCTGCAGAGGCCCCGGGTGCGTGCAGCCGGCCGCCCTGGCAGAGACTACCAGGCCGTGGGCCTGCACCTCTGGAAGGTAGCCCTCCTGGGCCTGGTGCCCCACCCCATGGGACGTGGAGGCCTGAGCCCCCGGAGCCCCCCGCCTGCCCTTTCCACCCCCACCCCATCAGATCTGAGTCCACAGGACTTGCCTCCCTCCCCCCAGCCTGGGTGTGTCTCCTGGCCAAAGGCAAACAGCGCGGAAACAGCCTGGCGGGGCTGCGAGGGCTCCAGGGGGTGGTCCTGGCCAGTGTCCGCTCCCTCAGCCCCTTCCCTCCAATGCGGATGGGAGGTCCCGGTGTCTTGGGTCACAGAGTCGCTGGCAAGCCTGGCAGGCCCAGGTGGCGTCAGCCACGTGTCTTTACCGGCATGTGTGTCTCACGTGGGACGCAGCCGCTGACTCCGGGGCTGAGGGCAAGGCGCAGGTTCTCAGGGAGGGCCCTGAAGGCCTGGGTGCTCAAAGGGGAGGCCTCTGCTGGGGGCGGAGCAGGGGCCTCCCTGGCTCTGACAGGCGCTCTGGGGCCTCCCCTGCAGGTGGAGAAGCGGCGGGTCAACCTGCCCAGGGCCCTGTCTGCGCCGCCGGTGGCGGGCACCGCATGCCATGCCTATGACCGCGAGGTGCACCTGCGCTGTGAGCTCGGCCCGGGCTTCTACCTGGCCGTGCCCAGCACCTTCCTGAAGGACGTGCCGGGGCAGTTCCTGCTCCGGGTCTTCTCCACCGGGAGAGTCGCGCTCAGGTGAGGGCGGGGCAGGGGGCGTGGCCGGGCGGCTCCCACGGGCTCCGGGCTCGCTCACCAGCGCCTCCTGCCTGTCTCCGCAGCGCCGTCCAGCCGGCCGCCCCGGGCCCCGCCCCCCGGGAGGTCCCGCCGGCGGGCGAGTGGGAGACCGTGCGGCTGCGGGGCTCCTGGAGAGTCGGCCGGACCGCGGGGGGCAGCCGCAACTTCGCCTCCTACCCCAGCAACCCCCGCTTCCCCCTGTCGGTGCCGGAGGGCGCGGGCCCGCGCTGCGTGCGCATTTCCCTCCGCCAGCACTGCGGCGACCGCCAGTGCCTCCCCATCGGCTTCCACGTCTTCCAGGCAGGCACCGGGCGGGTGGGGTCTGCCTGCGTCATCCAGCCCCTGCGAGACTCCTGTCCCGCTCTCCTAGAGTCTGTAGCCCACGGGGGTCGCGGGGTCACCGGTCAGCTCAGGCAGCCCTGGCCGCTCACCTGGGCCCAGAGCAGCTGGACACCTGGGTCCTGTGCGAGGTGTGAAAGTGGCTCAGTTGTGACCAACTCTTTGCGACCTGGATTCTCACGGCCAGAATACTGGAGTGGGTACCTTTCCCTTCTCCAGGGGATCTTCCCAAGCCAGGGATGGAACCTAGGTCTCCCGCATCGCAGGTGGATTCTTTACCAGCTGAGCCCCCAGGGACTCCCCCTGGAGTCCTGAGCTGCCCTCAGAAAGGCGCCTCCAGCCAGGAGCCCCCACAGGGCGCGGTGGGCACAGGGTCGAGCAGCCGCCTCCCTGAAGCCACGGGAATCCCTGGCCCCTCTCCAGTGCCTGGACCAGTGGGGGCTTGGGCTTGTCGGGACAGGGAGGGGGGCGGCCCACACCGCCTCAGCTGGACAGACGGATGCGCCACCCACCCAGTGAGGGCTTCCAGATCAGAAAGGGGACGTAGAGTGGGGCCCCGAGGCGCTCAGGGCCCAGTAGCTCAAGGCAGGCCAAGTCCCAGACAGGAGAGAAGGGACGCTCTCGGGAGAGAGTGCCATTTCCCCAACCCCACGCGGCCAGGAGCCGGGGCCCCACAGAGGAGAGACTGCTCCTGGGTCCTGGGGGCCACCGAGGATCTGGTGGCAGGCGGCCGCGAGAAGGCCAGGAAGTCACAGTGCCACCCAGAGTGCGTTCCCAGCTTCAGTCCGCCCTTCTGAAATGCAGGCAGGACGTGCTTTGCAGACCTGCGGTTGGAGTGTGGGGGGAAGTGCAGTGCCAGAGGTCGCAAACTCCCCACCCCTTATGGGGGCCCCGCTTGAGGATGGGGCTGGGCAGGGCCTGGTGTCCCGAGGAGGGTGTGGTCCAGAAGGTGGGCCAGAGCCGTGCCGTCGTGGGGCCTGGGTGGGGGCGGCTCTTCCCTGTGCCCTTGGGGTCCCGACAGTCGTGGGCACCATGCTGTGGCCATGCTCCCCAGGGCAGGTCCCCAGGGGCTGCGGGAGAGGGGCCAGTGCACGAACAGTGAGGTGCCCGCCTGGGGGGGCCGGCACGGCGGCGCTTCTGCAGGTCCCCGGGCACGGGGCCACGTGGGTGGTGGGGTCCAGTGAGGCGCCTGGCATGTGACGACGGCCAGGCAGACTGCCAGCTGCCCCCAGCCAGGGCGGCCTCGCTGGGAAGGAAGCCAGGTCGAGGTTGCAGGAAGGGACTGGCCCTTGCAGTCCTGGCGGCCGCAGCCGGTTTGGTCGCCCACAGGCGGGTCCCCCGTCTGAGCCCCGGCCTCCCCCAGGTTCCAGCGGACAGCAGGGGCCAGGACGCGCCCTCCCTGCTGCTGCAGGAGCCTCTGCTGAGCTGCGTGCCGCACTGCTACGCCCAGGAGGTGAGCCGGCTCTGCCACCTGCCCGCCGGTGCCTACCACATCGTGCCCTCCACCTACCTGCCGGACACAGAGGGCGCCTTCACAGTGACCGTGGAGACCAGAATCGACAGGTGGGCACCGGGGCTCTGCGCGTGCCCTGTGCCTGTGCGTGTCCCCCTGGTTCCCCCCCAGTCACCCACACATCCCGACTCACACCTGTCCCGCAGAGCACGAGGCCTGTGAGGAGAGCTGACGGCCCTGAAGCTCACTGCCCCCCGCGCCCCACCCGCCCCGGTGTGCAGGAGGCCCAGGGTGAGGGGCCTGGAGCTCACTGCCCCCGCCCCCGGGATGCGGGAGGCCCAGGGTGAGGGGCCTGGAGCTCACTGCCCCCCACCCCTGGGATGCAGGGAGGCCCGGGGTGACAAGCCTGGAGCTCACTGCCCCCGCCCCCGGGGTGCGGGGAGGCCCAGGGTGACGGGCCTGGAGCTCACTGCCCCCGCCCCCGGGGCGCGGGGAGGCCCAGGTGACGGGCCTGGAGCTCACTGCCCCCGCCCCTGGGATGCGGGGAGGCCTGGGGTGACAAGCCTGGAGCTCACTGCCCCCCGCCCCCGGGGTGCGGGAGGCCCAGATGACAGTGGCGTTCTCTCCCGCAGGCGCTCCATTCACAGCCAGGAGATGCTGGGGCAGCAACTCCAGGAGGTGCGTGTGGGGCCCACAGGGGAGGGCCCTCCCAGTGCCCTGGGTCTTAGCTGCTTCCCAGCCCTTCCCTGCAGCCACCCCGCAGGCCCCAGGCAGAGATTCTCAGGGTGGAGACAGCCCCGGGACAGGCGAGGAGGGTGGTCTTCACCTGCCAGCCGGGACAGCGCCTCCCAGCCCTCGCCCCTCCTCCTGCAGGCCTCCTTCATGGCAGTGATGAAAGCCTGAGCGGCTGACCCTGTGTGCGGGCTCTGGTGACCCACGGCGGCCGGCCTGTGTGCATCCTAGAAGCAGCAGTCCTGGGGTCCAGTGGGAGTCGCGGGAAGAGCCCAGACGGGCACCGGGGTCCTCGTGACTGAGCCTCTGGAATCTCCACGCGGTCTCTCCGCTGTCCTGGAGACAGGCCGTACAGCAGAGGAGCGCGTCGAGACAGATCCTGTTTGAACTATTTGTTAGAAACGTTTTTAGGATCACGTTTATAAATAAACACGAGTATCAAGCAGCGTCCAGCTGGTTCAGGTGGTCGGCAGGAGCAGGTGGGGGCTCCCACCGGCCGCTGACATGCGGGGGGTGACTGGGGCCCAGCGGGGCGGGGCTGGTGAGGGGAGGAGGTGAGAAGACGGGCGCATGACAGGTCTTGGGTGGGAGCGGTGGGGGGTGCCCATCCACACGAGGTCCCCCCACCACCTCCAGTCTTCTGGTCTCCCAGCCGGTGGCACTCAGGTGTGGACGCGCCCCCAGGTGCCCAGTGGCCATGTTGGAGGTACAGGGTTCAGTCCTCTGCTCGTGACTCGGTGGGGGTGTCCCTGCAGGCCTCGACCCCAGGCCTCTAAACCCCTAACCACTTGGGAGTGCGGGGCCCTGGCCTTGGCCTGGCGTGTCTCCTGTCCCCACGCGTCACCTGACTCTGCACCGTGTTGTCAGCGTGATCAGGGTGCCTGGCCAGTTGGGCTCCTTGTCCGGAGTTACAACGTCATTTCCTGGGAGGGGCTGCAGGGCCTCTGGTCCTGGCGGGAGGTCTTCCTGCCCATTCCTGACTTGCCTGCAGCTCCTTGGGAGCAGGCGGTGTTCCTGGAAACCCTGGCTGTGAGTCAGGGGGAGATAGGGTGGGACCACTGCCCCTGAGGGGACCACCCCACACCTTGAGCGCCTCGAGGGGGTCCCCGTTCCCACCCTCCCCGAGGTACCGTCTGTGATTTGTTGTCTGGGGTGCAGGGCAGAGGCATCAGTCTCTCCCCTGGCCTTCCCGCCTGGGCTCCAACCCCAGAGAGGGAGTTGGACTTCTGCACGCGGCCGTCCCAGTTTCGTGCTTGGAGAACAGGAAGTGATCCCATCGCCCCCGTGAGCGGTCCTGGCAAGGGTGCACGGTCAGCAGCTCGCTGTGTCCCGCCGCGGTGCGGCGGCAGTGTCAGCTGTGGGCCTGAGTGCCTGGGGCCTGGTCCTCCCCGCCCCTCCCTGAGCACGGCCACAGAGCGAGGGCCCGCCGGCCTGGTGGTGGCAGCACGTGGGGAGTCTGTCCTGCACACTCACGGGGGAGGTGGCCTTCCTCTGGGGCCCGACCACCTCTGTAGTCAGCGGGCCCAGGCCTGCTCCCGCCCTGCTCTGGGACTGCTCCCTTCGCGGCCAGCGGCAGCCTCACCCCTGGCCCATCCCCTGGAGCTGCTCCTGTTCCTGCATCTCAAACCCACTGCCCCCTCGGCCCCTCCCCAATCCACCCGGTCAAACAGCGCCCGGACAGGACAAGACCACGTCTGTGCCAGGGCCGCCGTCTTGGTGCCCCCAGGGCCGGTGGGTGACCCGGCTCCGAACCCCATGGTATCACCTCTTCTCAGACTGTAGAGGCTGACACAAACAAGTCTGGGGTGCAGGATGTTTACAAGGGAAGGAGATCTGAGGTTTGCACCTGGGGGCCCGCGTGGGGCTTAAACGCAGGTCTTCTGGGAAGATGTTGACCTCAGGCATCCTCAGGAGAAAGAGCAGGGCTTCATGTGGGCACATGGAAGCCCGCCTGCAAGCCTGGACGGGGTCTCCGCCAAGAACCAACCTGGCCTGGCCCCCGACCACAGACGTCCAGCTCCCAGAGTTGGAGACATCAGCATCTGTGGTTAAGCCCCAAGCCTACGGGGTTTTCTTTTGGTTCCTAGGCCTCGGGCCGAGGGCTTCCCTGGGGTGGAACTTCTCTCTGAGCCTCCACGGGGTGTGCTGTTTGCAGCTGCTGCTGCCGCCTCAAAGAACTCATCCTGAGATCAGCTGGGGTGGGGGCCGGGGGCGAGGAGCAGGAAATCTCTCCAGACCCGCAGGTCCCCCCAGCCTCAGAGGCCTCTGCGGTTGGCCAGCTCACCCCTGCCCGACAGCCCCGGCCGGATGACCAATTTCACTGCAAGCCAGCCGTGGGCCAGACACTGCTCCCTCGGGCCAGCCCTGGCTGCCTGCTCCCTCCCCGGGCCATCGGGGGGCCTCTGGGGGCGCCCTTGAGCCAGCCACTGCGTCTCAGCTCTGGCTTTTACCACCTCCTTTCCTTCCCCGCTTGGTCCTGGGAGGCTGGTGGCTTCAGTGAGAACAGAGAGCCGGGGCTTCAGGCAGAGGCCCTGCAGATCACTCCCCTTCCAAAGAAGCCTGAAAAGGAAGATGCTACCCACCGCCCGTCACCATCAGCCCCTCAGCCCCGGGCAAGGCGCCAGAACCCCAGAAGGAGGATGGAACGCTGCCAGCTTTTCCCCAGGCGCCCAAGGGGTGACCCACGGTTCTCCTCGGTTCCCCTTGGGCCGTCAGGGTCCCACGGCGGAGTCGGGTGAAGGCCAGGACCACGGTCACTGTAGATGGGAAGGCAGCGACCGCCTGGGGCAATGGGTGCCGGCCTCAGCCCCCGAGCCAGAGGAAGCGGTATCTGGGCGCGGAGAGGCAGGGCGCCATCGGGGGTTGTCTCCGTGCCCCTTGCACCAGGCCCCCTCCCACCGTCAGCCCCTGGGCCTGCACCAGCTGTTACACCATCCTTTCGCAAGAGGCACCAGCCCACGGAGCTGAGGGGGCCTTTCCTTCCCCAGGCCAGCCTCCGTGCCGGGCAGGCCGGTTCCAGTCGGGGCAGCCACCTTCTAGCTGAGCCGTCACAGAGCAGCTCGTGCTCTCTGGGCTCCAGTGTCCTTGCTGGAAGTGTGGGCAGGCTCTGGCCTGTCCCCTGTCCAGCCTCTTCCCCTTTGGTTTGCCCTGGAGTCCTCGGTCTGGAAGTGTCTGCTGACGAGGGACAGGGACCTGCCCTCAGAGGTCCCCACCATCTGAGCCCGTCCCCTCCTGCCCTGGGTGGAGGTGCTGATGCGTTAGAATCCTCGGGCCTGTCTAATGTCACATCTGATTCCTGCCCTGAGGCCCAGCGCAGAGTTCCCGGGCTGAGTGGGGCTGCAGAAGGCAAGACCCCGGGCTCTGGGAGGGCCTGGGGTCCCGGGCAGGCCCACTGCTGCCCACAGCCTCCACCACACTGACTGACGCGCACCCAGGCCCCGCTCTGGACTCCACGGCACCTGCGCCAAGCTGAGGGCTCTGCACGGAGCCCAGGGCTGTGTCCAGGGCCAGGGCCCACCTGTGGGGGGTCCCCATTCTGTGGGGAATGCCGCCTCCCTCCCGGGCACGTTTCCTGGCTGACCCGGGTGGGCGGGTCTGGGTGTGTGCAGGGGAGGCCGCCTCCTGTCCCAGGCTTTCCAGGCAGACTTTGCCCCGAACGCCTGCCTGAGTTTCCTTGTGGTCTTCACTTCCTGCTCCGGGCTCAGCGGGCAGCGCCTCCTCGGTGGCAGCCGAGTCCTTCCCAGTCTCGATCCTGGATCTCCTCGCTACCCTCCTCCCTCCCTCCCCGGGCCAGGTCAGCCTTGGGGGAGGCAGAGCTTCTAGGGTGAGTATCGGGATCCTAGAGCCCTGAAAGCAGGGGTCGGGGCAGGACGTCCTGGGCAGGAGGCAGGACGGGGTCAGACTGGGTGCACAAGGCCAGCCAGGCCAGGGCCAAGGCACTCAGACGCTCCAGGCACGTTTTTCTGTCTGTGTGTGTGTCTCTCTCTCCATTCATAACCGTGCCTGGCTCGGTGTCCCATGTCTGCCTCATTTAGTTCTACTGAGTTTCTTTTTCTTCCATAATGTTTAACAGATTCATCCTAGCTTTTACTGCCTTTTGAAACGAAGGGAGAAGTCACTTTGTTCCTGAGGACCCTCTGGGTTTTTATGACCCCAACACTTGGACGTGGCTGCTCCATCAGACGAAGTCTTTTCTAGTTTTGAGGACAAGCTTTGAGGGCGGGCAGGGCCCGCCAGTCCCCAGAGTGCTCAGCTGTCCAGCCCCGGGGTCCTCTCCATCTCCAGGGTCCCCAGGGGAGCTCAGAGGCGGCTGGGGGTTCTGGCTGCAGCCCGGGGCAGGTCCAGCCTGTGCACTGACCTTCGGGGCATTCCTCTGATTCCCAGCAAGTGCAGACTGCGTGTGCCCAGACAGCACGACCCTGAGAACGGCACGCGAGCCGGCTTGCTCGGGGTCCCTCAGACCACTGCCCCCCACGCCCTACACAAAGACGCGGGCCAGGGCCTGTCCTCAGGTGCCTGGGACTCCTGGTCCTTCACAAACCATGCAGGAGGCGAGGCTGCTGGGCGAGCCTCCAGCACTGGCTTGGGCAGGCCCCTGAGGGTCCGCTGCAGGGTCCAGGGCCTGGGCAGGAGTGACGCTGGGATGCTGAGGCATGCGTGTGTAAGCCTGTGGGCTCAGCCCTCAGCCCAGCCCCACGAGGGGGCCTGCCGGCACCAACACAGCCCTGTGCATACCGTGCTCCCCTGGCTGATTCGTCCTGAGGCCGCTCTGTGAGCCCGTGAGGATGAGGCCTCGGGCATCCCTGCCCTCCAGGCAGGCAGGCCGGTGTGCACAAGGTCACCAGAGAGGCCTGGCAGTGAGGTGACAGACAGCTCAGGGTTGTCGCAAGGCCACCCAGAAAGGCCTGACAGTGATCTACCGTACAACACGGGGTCGCACAAGGTCACCCCGAGAGGCCTGGCAGTGAAGTGACAGACGACGCACGGGGTGGCGGTGGGGTGTGGTTCGGCCTGCCTGGGGTAGCCAGCTGCAGGACAGGGCTGGGAGGATCGGGCACCCTCAGTGCTTGGAGCTCTCCGTGTCTGCGGGGAGTGGCCTGGGGCACGTGGCGAGAGCGGAGGGCGGAGGTGAGGCCGCGGGCCACTGGAGGAGCTTGGTCTCACTGGAGGAGCTTGGGCCCAGTTTTGAGCAGGGCCAGGTGTGTGCCTATTTGACACATGTCTGGTTGAAGTCTCAGGAACGGACTGGAGGGAGCGCCCGGCCAGAAGACTGCTGCATTCTTCCAAGGGAGACAGCAGGGCATCCTGCTGGCAGCTGGCGAGGGATGAGGGCCGAGGGAGGGGGCTGAGCTGCGGTTCCTCGGGAAGCAAAGCTCACACAGTGACGCTTGCTGGTCCATCGGTCTGGCTGTCCAGACCGCCACAAGGAGAATTCAGTCGTGTCCAACTCTGCAACCCCATGGACTATAGCCTACCAGGCTCCTCTGTCCATGGGATTTTCCAGGCAAGAGTACTGGAGTGGGTTGCCGTTTCCTTCTCCAGGGGATCTTCCCAACTCAGGGATCGAACCCGGGTCTCCAGCATTGCAGATAGACGCTTTACCATCTGAGCCACCAGGAAGCCCACAAGGAGAACTGGGACCCTCCAATCCAGGAGCATGGTGTAGCTCTCCATTTCTGAGATCTTCTTTATTTCTCTCAAAAATGTTTTGTAGTTCTGAGCATTCTGGTTTGCATTCCTACTTTACTGACAGTTTCTATCATAAATGAGTGTTGAATTTTGTAGAATAATTTTTTTGCTTCTATTGAGAGAATTATATGTTCTCTTTCATTTCATTAATATAGTGAATTACAAAGATTGACATTCTCATGTTAGAATAAGCTTTGTGCTCCTGGGATACTTGTTCATGGTGGGTTATTTGTTTTCTGTACTGGTGGATTCAATCAGCTAATTCTTGTGTTTTGGCCGTGCTGGTTCTTCGTTGCAGTACACAGGCTTCTCTAGTCGTGATTCGTGGGCTTAGTTGCCCCAAAGCACTTGGGCTCTACCTCACCAGCCAGGGATTGAACCCGAGTCCACTGCATTGGAAGGTGAATTCTTAACCACTGGACCAGCAGGGAAGTCCCAAGCTAACATTTTATTAAGGATTTTTGTGTCTATGTTCAGGCATGATATTGATCTATAGTTTTCTTGTAATAGTATCTTTGTCTAATTTTTCTAAAAAAATATTTGTATCTGGCTGCCCTGGGTCTTACTGGTGACACATGGGATTTCTAGTTGTGGCATGTGGGACCTAGTTCCCTGACCAGGAATCAAACCCAGGTCCCCTGCATTGGAACACAGAGTCTTAACCGCTGGACCACCAAGGAAGTCCCAGTCTTTGTCTAGTTTTAGTATGAGGGTAAAACTTGTCTATGAAAATGAGTTGGGAAGTATTCATCCTTATTTATTTTCAGCAAGTGGTTAAGATTGCCAGTATTTCATTGGTAAGTGTTTGATAGAATTCCCCAGTGACACCATCTGGGTCAGGAGCTTTCTTAGTTAGGTTTTTAACTATGAATTCAACAACTTTAATAGATATAAGCTATTCAAAATTTTTATTTCTTGTACAAATTCTGGCAAGTTGTGACATTCAAGAAATTTGTGATTTTCGACTGAGCTGTCAAATGTCTTTGCATAAAGTTATTAATAACTTTCCTTTATTACTCTAATGTCTGTAGATCTAAGTGGCATGTCCTCCTTCATTCTTTTGTTTTGGACAGGAGAGTTGGTTTACTGGTGGGCGTGAGTAAGGAAGGGACAGAGCCAAGACTCTCATGAGTGCAGGGCCCGCCATTTGTCCCAGGAGCCATGACTGGGGATTCTTTGACCCCATAGTCACCTAAGATGAGCCGCTTTTCTGCCACCATGTCTTCAAATTCATCCACATTAAACTTAGTAAATACCTATTCCTTGGAGATGTGGACATTTCGGCAGAAGAAACTGGAACTTGGCCCTCTGGAGGGCTTCAATTACACACTCCTTGTTCTATATCTTGGTGCAGATGGACATTGTAACTTGGCCAATGTGGATCCTGGCCACTGTGCCCTGGAGCTTCCAAAGGCACCGTGTATACCTGTCTGGAGCCTAGAATGGGGACAGCATGCCAGTCATGAATGTCCCAGGTCCCTTAGAGCAAGCTGAACAGGCAGCAGGCTGCATAGCCTACCCAGAAGGCTGTCGTTTGCAAGCAGCACACAGCAACCCCCGCCCCCCAACCATGGGGAAAAGAGCACCGTTGACTCAATTGGCTGCAAATCTTCATGCTTGACATTAGTCATTTATGGACTTTTTTCCTTGATCAGTTTAGCCAGAGGTTTATCAACTTTATCATTGATCTTTTCAAATAACTAACTTCCATGTTACTGATTTTTCTCTGTTGTTATTTTTCTATTATATTAAATTTTTACCTTTTCTTATTTCCTTTCTTCTTACTTGGGTTAGTTTGTTGTTGTTTGCTTCCCAAAGAAAAGTCTTAGATTAGTGATTTTTGGCCTTTTCTCCTTTAGTATAATCACTTAAAGCTACAAATTTTTCTCTAAACTCTGAATTAGCTTTATCTCACAGATATTGATAAGTTGTGTTTTCATTATTAATTAGTTCAAAACATTTTCTCATTTCCCTTTGATTACTTATTTAGCCCTTGAATTTATTATAGTTATGTTATTTAATTTCCAAATATTTGGGCATTCTTTGGGTAGCTTAGTCTTTTGTTGCTTATTTCTCACTTAGTTGTGTTGCACTTGAAGGACATATTACATATGATTTAAATCCTCTTAACTGTAATGAGACTTGCTTGTGGCCCAGCACATGGCCTATTTTGAGGCTGTTCATGTGCACTTGAAAAGAATATGTATTCTGCTCTTGATGGATATGCTGCTCTATGGACATTTGTGTGTGCAAGTTGATTCACACTGTTCAAATATACCATGCTCTTAATAATTTTTCTTAGTTGCTGAGAAAGGAGTGTTGGAATAGCTTACTATAATTGTGGATTTGTCTACTTATTCTTCTGAGTTGATCTTTTTATTATTATGAAGCTTCACCTTTTATCTCCAGTAAGATTCCCTGTATTAAAGTTTACTTAGAGATCAATATTGGAGAAGGGAATGGCAACCCATTTCCAGTATTCTTGCCTGGAGAATTCCATGGACAGAGGAGCCTGGCAGGCTACAGTCCATGGGGTCACAAAGAGCTGAACATGACTGAGTAGCTAATACACACAGATATCAATACACCCCACCCAAATTTGTTATGATTAGTGACAGTGATAGTGAAAGTCGCTCAGTCGTGTCCGGCTCTTTGTGACCCCATGGACTATACAGTCCATGGAGTTCTCCAGGCTAGAATACTGGAGTGGGTAGCCTTTCCCTTCTCCAAGGGATCTTCCCAACCCAGGGATGGAACCCAGGTCTCCTGCATTGCAGGCGGATTTTTTACCAGCTGAGCCACAAGGGAAGCCCTTGTGATTCTTATGGTTAGTGTTTCATTTTCTCTTTTCCATCCTTTCACTTTGTTATCATTTTTTAATTTTAATCTGTCTTTTTGTAAAGTGTATATCATTTACACAGTGTATTTTCACTTCTTGCTTTTTAAATCCAGTTTGATAATCTTTGCGTTTTACTTGAAGCATTTTAGACCAGTTATATTTAATGTAATTGCTGATATGTTTGGGTTAAATCTACCATCTTGCTGTTTTCTATTTATCTCATCTATTCTTTGCTCCTTTTCCTCTCACTTTTGGATTAACTGGAATACTTTGTTTTATATTCCATTTATCTCCTCTGTTGTTTTATTTATTATACCTCTTTGCTTTTTCTTTTCAGTGGTTTCTATTGGGCTTTCAATATGCACATTTAACTTACTGATGACTGATTGGATGTAAGAGAGAGGGGAAATTTGTGTGTTAAAAATGACACTCAAGTATCCGGCCTGGGCAACAAGAGGGATCATTCTCTGAAATAGGGAACTCTGAAGGAAGATTACAGTGTGGGGGTTACAAAGGGGCTTGAAGATGTGATCAGTTTTGGTTCATTTTCTGAGATAGGGAACTTTAAAGGAAGATTACAGTGTCGGGGAGTGATGAAGGGGCTTGATGATGTAGTCAGTTTTGGTTCATTTTCTGAGACAGGGAAATTTGAAGGAAGATTACAGTGTCGGGGAGTGATGAAGGGGCTTGATGATGTGGTCAGTTTTGGTCAAGTTGCACTTAAATTGCTTGTTATATATCCAAGAGAAGATGCCTGGTGGGCAGTCCATGTGTAGTCCAGAGGTCTGAGCTGGAGCTGGCAGCAGGGTCATGGGCATGGGCTGATTCTTGAGTCAATAGGACTGGGTGAATCTGTTATGAAAAGTGTGTGATCAGGTGAGAAAAGGCCCCAGTGAAACTCAGCCCAAGGACCAAGGACCAAGCCCCAGTGAACCAAGTTAGGGACCCACATGGAGAACAACAGGGGTGTGAGAGGAAAAGCCAGATAGGAGGAGCAAAACAAGGCACGTGTGCCATCACAGAGGGAAAGCGGCCTAGCAAGTACCCCCAGGCGCTGCCTACAGATGGTCCTGAGTCTGGGCTGTGCGCAGGGGACCTCGAAGGTTGTCTGAGGACCTCCTCCTTACCTGCGCATATGTACCTCATGTGCATTTAGATCTGGTCCATGTTGTATCAAAACACTTTTAAAATAAAGAACTAGGGATGGTTCAGCTCTGCCAAATGCTGCTGGGAGGTGGAGTAAGGTGGTGTATTAGGTGTCTGCGGGGGTCTGTGGCACGGCAGCCAGAGGCCGTCAGGAGGATGTTTCTGGATGCTGACCGTGGAGGGTCCCCTGGTCCCAGGGTCCCACACGGTGGTGGAGGCAGAGGAATTGAGGAGGCAGACACTGTGCGTGTGGATGTCTTTCGGGAGAACTTGGCCTGGTGGGCTTGAGGCACTGTATATCCTCTAGCCGGGCCCTGCAGACAGCTGCACCCCGGGGTGGGGGCAGGCAGACAGTGAGCAGACCCAGACCAGTCTTCTCCAGAGGGTGAAGCGCGGGGGTGCATTGCAGGACCAGGGAGGACGAGGGGCCCGTGCTCTTGGCCTGCAGGGCTTCCCTGGGGACTGGTCCCCCGAGTCCTCTCCCTCCTGCTCCAGCAGCTGCTCCGGCAGCCAGCGGCCCCCAGGCAGCAAGATTCCCCGGGCCCCACCCTGTCCCGGAGGCTAATCAGAACACCACCCAACCCACCCGCTTTCCGCAGCCCTGCAATCTGACAATCTGCCCGTTGCATCGATGACTTCCTAGAAGTGCAGCCCCAGCACGCCGCACTGCACAGCCTGACTCTGACCTCGAGCAGGAGCCTGGCCGCTCGGCTTGGTGCCTGCCAGAGGGGGCTCAGGAGACGCAGGGAGGGGAGCAAACGGGGCCAGCGGCGAGGGTCCCAGGACAGGCGGGAGGTGAGGGCACAGGGTGAGGGCGAGCAGGTGCGAGCGTAGGGCCCACGAATTGGCTCCAAGCTGCTGTAGGTCTGCATGCGTGTGTGCGTGTATACCGATGTGTGCATACACGTATGTGTACCTGTGACTGTGCCTCTGTGTTTGGTGTATGCATATGTATATGCGTCCATGTGTTGTGTGCATACGTGCACGCACACACATGTGGGCAGGTGGTGGGGGTTGTACTGCACCAACCACATCCGAAAGTCAGCCAAGTGCAGCTCCCCCATCCGCCCTGCCCCCGCCCCCCCTGCTCAGACAGCCCGTCCACTCTCTGTTGGGCAGGAGTCCTCTCCCAGGCACAGGTTGGCCCAGGGTTTCCCTCTGCCATTGGCCCCTCAAGCCTCTGACGCTCGGGGATTTCTCATCTTTTCAGGACCTCTGAGAGAACCCCATCTCCTACACCACTTTGGAGTCAAAAGTCCTAAATATACTTTCCATACTGTCTGTGGATTTTTCGTGGGGTGCTGGCCATCTTTTTAAAAGCTTTTTATTTTGGAAAATCTCCAGTAGACATTATTTTCATAATAGAAGGTTATGATGAACTCCAAGTGCCCATCACCCCCACCTTCAACAGTGATCAAATGGCTCACAGTTTTATCTGCCCTTGCTCTATCAGTGGGGAGGTTTTAAAACAAATACCAGATATCATATCAGGTCATCTACCAAAACTTCAGCATAAATGAAAGCAAGGGCTTTGAGATACACACTGCGAGGTCATGACCACCCCAAATCAGGCAAGCAGCCAGCCTTCACATTCTCCGCTGTCGCGTGCACCTTTAAAACTGCTTGTCTGGATGCACTGGGATCTGAGGGTTCCGGCTGCAGGCCCGAATCCCGAATCCCATGTGTGATGGCGAGGCCTCGCCCACCGGCTTCTCAGAGAGTGCAGTCAGCCCTGCCCAGCGGGGCCGTGCTCCTCACGCCCCTGCCTTCCCAGTCCGGACATCGGGCATCGCCATCGAGGCCTCCTTGGGGGGACCTGGTTGAGGTGCTTCTGCCCCGACTCTCCTTCCTGTCTCAGCCTGTCCCCTCACTGCCCCGCACTCCCAGGTCCACACGGGGGGGTGGTCCTCAGTAGAGAAGGCCCCCTGTGTTGTCCGACTCAGCCGCGGTCCCACGGGGCAGAGTGGAGCTCCAAGAAGCCCTGAGCTTCCTCCCCGCCCTTGCCTGTGCCCTCGCCCTGAGTGAATAGAAGCTGGATTGTGAACATGGTGCTTCACTCAGCGTCCCGACTGCCTGGCCACTGGCAGCTCGGCAGGCCCAAGGTCCGCGTCCTCTCCTGCCGGGCGCACAACCGAGTGTCCCCCATCTCCTCACCTCCCCTCTTTTAAAAAAACTGAAGTGTAGTTTGGGCTTCCTGGTGTTTTAGACGGTTAAGAATCTGCCTGCAGTGCAGGAGACCCAAGTTTGATCTCTGGGTCGGGAAGATCCCCCGGAGAAGGGCATGGCTACCCACTCCAGTATTCTTGCCTGGAGAATCCCACGGACAGAGAAGCCTGGTGGGCTACAGTCCATGAGGTCGCAAAGGGTTCACACACCACTGAGAGACTAACATTTTCATTTCTTTTTCTCACAGCTGGTTTACAATGTGTGTTAATTTCTGCTGCAGAGAAAGGGATTCAGTCATGCATATACACATACGTATGCATGTTGTTCAGTCACTAAGTCACGGCCGACTCTTTGCGACCCCCACGGACTGCAGCACACCAGGCCTCCCTCTCTATCACCAACTCCGGGAGTTAACTCAAACTCATGTCCATTGAGTTGATGATGCCATCCAACCATCTCGTCCTCTGTCATCCCCTTCTCCTCCTGCCCTCAATCATTCCCAGTATGTGTGTGTGTGTATACATATATATGTATATATAGTCTTTTGCATATTCTTTTCCATTATGGTTTATCACAGAATACCAAAAATAGTTCCCTGTGTCCTACAGGAAGACCTTGCTGTTTATAAGAGTTTACATCTGCTAACCCCAAACTCCCAGTCCACGCTCCCCTACCTCCTTTCACCTCCCCTCTTGACATTTGTCTTCAGGGCCTGGCCGTGTAGAGCAGTCCCCAGACCAGGGCTCACCGTGGGCACCCCTGGGGTGTCGCCAACTGTGTTCTGGGCCCAGTGCAGCTCCTGTCATGGGTGGCCAACTTCAGAGCTTAGATCAGGTTCAGGTGCGATTTTGGGGGTTTGGCGGGACCACTTAATGAAGCAACTTTTTTTTAACGTATAGTTGAAAATTCATGGATGTAAACACTGTGTTTCAATCTGTTAAAAATTATTCTCCTTATGGATATTAGATGATCCTGTCTTTGACCACTGGGAGTGAGCTTGCTTTGGCTCTCGAGTCCCTTTGATGTTGGCAACCATCTTGATCTGCTTTGCTCTCTGGTATGAAAAGCCGTTCTGGATGCATCTTATCTGTTACCCAACCCAGACCTAAAAGCATCTACTTCTCTCTGCGGGCCCCCTTCCTCTTCATGAGAAACGCTAGCTAGAGACCACAATCTGGCTGTTAGGCATGTTGGTTTCGAAGCCTTATCAGCAGTCAGAACCAAGAAGCTTTACTTTTAAGACAAGACACAGTGCCAGTACAAACTGATGATCTTCACTCAAATTCACTTTTTTCCACTCAGATTCACTCAAATTGCTTTTTTTCTTTTTTCAGTAGATTTTTGTTTCCTTGTTTGTTTTTGGTGTCCTGGGTGGTCACAGCTGCACGGGCTTTTCTCTAGCTGTGGCACGCAGGTCTGCTCTCCAGTATGGAGCAAGGACTTCTTGTTACGATGGTTTGTTTTTGCAGAGCACGGGCTCTGGGGTGCATGGGCTTCGGCAGTTGTGGCTCCCTGGCTGTAGAGACCAGGCTCAATGGGAGCAGCACACGGGCTCTGCTGCTCCGAGGCGCCTGGGGTCCTCCCGGATCAGGGATTGAACCCATGTCTCCTGCCTTGGCAGGTGGACTCTCTACCACTAGGCCACCAGGGAAGCCCCAGATCTGCTTGGTTTTTACTAAGTTTTATTGATGATACACCTTTATCCTACAGCAGAAGTCTCAACAATGCCTGACACAATTATTCGCTTGCTTTATCCCATAGCACAACAGTCTCAAAAACCTCACACTACTATCAACAACACGTTTACTGAAAATAATTTAAGACGAACTTTTAAAAAAGTCATTGAGTGACACAGATGTACAGGCAAAACAATGTTTTTAAAATATTTGGAAGGTGTTTACAGACAATGGAACATTCTGGCCATTCTCTTTGTCCTCAGGTTGTATGGATATACAATTGAAATACTGGATTTTTTTTTAAATATAAATTTATTTATTTTAATTGGAGGCTACTTACTTTACAATATTGCAGTGGTTTTTGCCATACATTGACATGAATCCGCCACGGGTGTACGTGTGTTCCCCATCCTGAACCCCCCTCCCTCTTCCCTCCCCATCCCACCCCTCTGGGTCATCCCAGTGCACCAGCCCCGAGCACCCTGTCTCATGTGTTGAACCTGGACTGGTGACCTATTTCACATATGGCAATATACATGTTTCAATATCATTCTCCCAAATCATCCCACCCTCGCCCTCTCCCACAGAGTCCTCACTTGGAAGAATTTGGTAGGGTTATGCTACCAACTGATCTTGCAAATTAATTGTCTTCACCTTGTTTTCAAGAATCCCTTTTAAAATATAATGTAATTTAATTTAGTAATTGCATAAATATTTACCTGGTTCCAAAGCCAAATCTACAAACGAAAGTACATTCACCGAAGTCTAGTTTCAATCCCTCTCTCCCTTCACCTCTTTTCTGCCTAGTCCCTGTAGGTAGCAATTTAATTTTAAACAAATGTTATGGCTTATTCTTCCATTTGTAAAAATATAACCTTCTGCTCCTACATAAATACATGAGCATCAACATCCTTTTTTTTTTCACTTAGCTGTATATCCGGGAGATAACCATATACTCGTGTACAAAAACATCTCTCTTCCCTTTTTGCAACTGCCCAGTTCTCCGTGGTGTGGATGGGACAGACTCCACGCCACCAGAGCCCATGACATGTCTGAGCGGGGTCCAGGCTGTCGCTGCCCCACAGGCCCGCAGGGTCAGCCTCTCCAACACCGTCTCCCTAGTTCCGCCGTCCATCCATGGAGGAGATTCCCAGAGGTGGGATAACGGGTTCAAAGGGCCCAGCTGGTTGCTTTCCAGTGACCCTCCGGGAGGTTGGATGTCAGAGGAGAGTGTGTGAGGGTGTCCCACCCCCACAGAGGGTTGTCAGACTTGGCTTTGGCCCATCTAACGGGAGAGTGGGGCTGCCACGCCCTGTACACTGAGGGCCCCCTTTCGAGCCTTTTACGTCTCCTTCTCTGTGAACCATCTGGCTGTCACTCTATCAGCTGGCATCTTGCCCACCCTCCAGAGGGCCTCCTGCCTCAGTGTCGCTGGGGTGCAGATCACGTTGGGCTCCCCCCAGACAGACTAGCTTGTAGGAGCCTGAGCTGGAGGCCTCCTGCCCTTGGGGGAAGCAGGGGGCGGAGGACCCCCTCGTGGAGAGACAGAGCCCCGGGGTGCTCTGAACCTGGGTGCTGACTTCAACGCGAGGATGATGGGCCTGGGGCACACGCCTGCTCTCTGCCCACCAGACGCCCCAGCCTGAGGTCACCACCGGGAAGCAGGGCCTGGGAGCCGCTGTCAGGCTGCAGGGGCCCCTGCAGGGAGTGGGTGCCTGGAGAGGAAGGGGGGCAGAGAGTGGGCAGGGGCTGCCTGGACGGGGCGGGCCCAGATGGCCATCTCTGCTAGGAAGGGAGGCCCGAGACGAGGCGGGCGCTGGTGGCCAAAGGCTGCAGGGAGGCGGTGTCCCCAGGAGGGGGGCTGGTGTGGGGCAGTGGTCCTTTCAGGCAGACAAACCCTGGGCAGAGAAAGGGGAAGGAGGCCCTCGGGGAGGCAGGAACCTGCGGCCAGCTGTATCAGCTCCTCACCGCTGTGGGGGACGGTGGGCGGAGGTCCCAGGGCTCAGAGCAGGAGGCAGAGCGGGCAGCTTGGCAGCCACCCTGGAGGAGGCCCCATGAGCCGCCGGGCACCCCTGCCCCCAGCCCAGCCAGACCAGGGAGGCAGGGTGGTGCTCACACGTCCCTGCCCTGGGCTCTGCCTGCCTGTGGCGTCTGAGGTGGGTTTGTAGGAGGGGAGCTGCCCCTGGCCCTGGTCCCTGAGTAATGCTAGTGTTGGCAGGGTGGGGTGTCAGGACCAGGCGCTGGGGAGCCCGGGGCCCCCTGCCCGGCCTGTGGGTCTGACTCTGTGGGCCAGGACGACAGGTCCACCTCTCAGGCCCGACTACTCCCCAAGGGGGACCCGGAGGTGACCCTGGGGGCAGCCGGGCCAGGCCAGCAGAGCCTCACAACGCCTCAGGGGCCCCTCACAACGCCTCAGGGCCCCGGCCTCCCTCGCTGCCCTGTGTGGTGTCTCTCCCTGGCGCAGGCCCCCCAGCTGGGAAAGGACTGGACATGCCTGGCTCAGCCTCTGCGGGCACCCTGGGGTCCCAGGGTGAAGGGCTGTGGAAGGGGCTGCAGAGGACAGTGGGGCTGAGGGGGTCTGTCTGGGAGCACGAGGGGTCTGGGGGGGCTTCGGGGAAGCGTGTGGTGAGAGCTCAGGGGCACCGTGACGGCCGGATAGCAGGGCTGCCCGCCCCGGGCGCCGGAGTGCGAGTGCGCACCTTGGACGTGTGCCCTTTGGCCACCGGGCCCCTGGGCTGAGCGGCGGTCATAGATGGATCAGGGGTCCAGGGCCTGGAGGGCGTCTGGTGTGCTGGTCGTCTCACCAGAGGACTCCGGGCTCCGCTTCCTGGGTGTGCTGGCTCCTTTCTGGAAACAGAGCGGTCGTCCCTGGGCCCCTCGGCACCCGTCCCTCGAGGGCTCACTGGCAGGAGGGCCCGGGGGGCAGCACGAGCCAGAGGCCGCGGGCGGGCAGGCAGCGTGGCTGCAGGATCCTCCTCAGCGTTTCCAAGCCCGCTGCTCCCCTGGGCCCGGCTGTGTCCCCCCAACTCCGTCCCTGGAGCGGGAACAGGAGCCTGTGTGGGGACAGCAGGGGGCCTGCCCCCCGCCTCGGGCACACCCGGGCCCCGAGGGTGGGCTGCTGGGCGCTCCCACCAGCCCCCTCCCCACTCAGCCACAGGTGCTGAGCGAGGGACACCATGGGGCAGGGGGGCAGGAAGTAGGGGGCGGGTGGGTGAGCAGGCAGGTCTCGGGGCCACAGAGCGCTTCCTGGAATGACAGAGGCGGCTGCTGCAGGGGCTGCTCAGGGGGGAGCCCCTGGTGGCCCAGGGGGTCCCTGCCGCCAGCCCAGTGGGGGAGGGTGGGAGGCGGGGTCCCTGGCGCCCAGCGCTTCTCACACGAGGAGGCGGGTGGCAGAGCCGCTGGGGCTGTGTGCCTGTCCCCTGCCCTCCACCCCCACGGGTCGGGTCGGGGCCTTGGCTCTCCCGGCCCCGCAACCACTTCCGCGGCAGTCCCCATCTGATAGGCTGGTGGTCAGTGTGCGGAGATGAGTCACGGGTCACATCCGAGGGCCTGCGGTGGCAGCAGGGTGAGCCTCGCACAAGACAAGTCTCGAGTGGACGGCGTCTCACGCCAAAGAGCCGCACCCAGGCAGCCAGCCCCGCGCCCACGTCCCGGGGCTGAGGGGCCAGCTCACCGCCCACCCGCTGCAGACCCTTCCCCACTGCACACCACTTCTCCATTTTTATAAACTTGTTTTATGGAAAAGTTCAACTGTATAGTGAACTAGGGAGTCTAGTGCAGAGATGCCCAGGCTGCCTGCCCCATGAGGACCGAGGCCGCCTGGTCTTACAGCAAAGTCCCGTCCCCTGTGTCACCTCAGCCGGTGACTCCTGGGTGAGCGCCCGGCAGGCAGGAGTCCAGCCAGGGCACCGTGATGGGCCCGAGGACAGAAGCCGGTCCCTGGCCCCTGCCCACACTGGCTGATCCCCAGGTGGCTCTCGGCAGTCCAGGCCTGCGGGGTCCCTCGGGGGCTGGGGCAGAGCTGGAGTCATCCAACTGCCCCTTTATGAGGGACCAGCCTGCAGGAAGACGGAGGGCGCGAGTCCAGGAAGAAACAGCGGATGGGGGTCGGGGACCCAGACCCCCAGAGAGACGCTCCTGGAGGTGCAGCGGCCGTGATGGGGGGACCCCAGGGAGGGGAGGTGAGTGGGCAGCCTGGCCAGGAAGGGTCCAGTGCCCTCCCTCTCCTGCCTTCCTCTGGGGCCCTGAGGCCGGTTTGGCGGCTCAGGGGACACCTGAGCCCAGGGCCTGTGGACAGCGTCAGGGGGGAGGGAGGGAGGAGCAGACCGCCCAGTTGAACATGGCCTGCGGTCTTCAGGTCGGGGGTGGAGTTCAAGGGTGTTTCCTCAAGATGGGGCCTCATTTTCCTGTGAGGTGGGGGGGAGGATGGCCCTCGGGCTGAGCGGTGAGCCTGGGGTGGGGGGAGGCTGGCCCCCCAAGGGTGAGCGGTGAGCCCAGGGAGGGGTTAGGATGGCCCCCAGGGGTGAGCGGTGAGGCCAGGGTGGAGTGAGTATGGCCCCCTAGGGGTGAGTGGTGAGCCCGGGGTAGGGTAGGATGGTCCCCAGGGGTGAGCGGTGAGCCCAGGGAGGGGTTAGGATGGCCCCCAGGGGTGAGCGGTGAGCCCTGGGTGGGGTTAGGATGGCCCCCAGGGGTGAGCGGTGAGCCCTGGGTGGGGTGAGGATGGCCCCCCAGGGGTGAGTAGTGAGCCCAGGGTGGGGGGAGGATGGCCACCCTCCCCTGAGGTGAGCGGTGAGCCCAGGGTGGGGTGATGATAGCCCCCCAGGGGTGAGCAGTGAGCCTGGGGTGGGGTGAGGATGGCCCCCAGGGGTGAGTGGTGAGCCCAGGGTGGGGTGAGGATGGCCACCCTCCCCTGGGGTGAGCGGTGAGCCCAGGGAGGGGTTAGGATGGCCCCCAGGGGTGAGCGGTGAGCCCGGAGTGGGGGGAGGATGGCCCCCCAGGGGTGAGCGGTGAGCCCTTGGTGGGGGGAGGATGGCCCCCCCAGGGGTGAGCGGTGAGCCCTGGGTGGGGGGAGGATGGCCCCCCAGGGGTGAGTGGTGAGCCCGGGGTGGGGTGAGGATGGCCTCCAGGGGTGAGTGGTGAGCCCGGGGTGGGGTGAGGATGGCCTCCAGGGGTGAGTGGTGAGCCCGGGGTGGGGTGAGGATGGCCCCCCAGGGGTGAGTGGTGAGCCCAGGGTGGGGTGAGGATGGCCTCCAGGGGTGAGTGGTGAGCCCGGGGTGGGGTGATGATGGCCCCCCAAGGGTGAGTGGTGAGCCTGGGGAGGGGTTAGGATGGCCCCCAGGGGTGAACAGTGAGCCCTGGGTGGGGAGAGGATGGCCCCCAGGGGTGAGCAGTGAGCCTGGGGTGGGGGGAGCTGTGAGGCCCATGGCAGGACGACCTGCAGATCCACCCCTCTCCTCCCCCTTCCCCGGCAGCGTCCCCATCTCCCCCCCCACCCCGGTCAGTTTCCCGGGTGTCCCCCTTCCTCCTCCACCCCCGCATGGTGTCCCATAGTCACCCCTGCCTTGCCCGCTACAGTGACAGCATGGCAAATAACAAGCCCCAGGCCGCTTTGGGGCCAGACCAGTGGCGGGGTGGGGGTGGAGGGGTTGTTTCCCAGACCTGGTTTTGAGAAGAGGGGAACAGAAAGTGCTGGCAGCGACAGACGGCTGAGCCCAAGGCCCAGAGGCCCGGCCCCCGGGGTGTCCTCGGTCCCCTCACCCAGGTGCCTGGGGCAGGGCTGGGGCAGGGCTGGGGCTGTGCAAGGCTAGTGAGGTGCTGCCCCCCCCCCACCCCCACCTCACCCCCACATCTAAGGGCCCGCGGTCAGTAATCAGGGTAAACTGTCCTCCCTGCAATACACCGGATTGGTGTATTGCAAGGTCCAGGAAGAACGAAGAAGCAGTGTTAGTGTTAGACCAGTGCTCCTTTGCCTCAGGCTGGGGGCGGCGGTGACAGGAGCCCCTGTGCCCACACCAGTGGCCATGTCTCCCCGCGGACAGCGCTACTCCCCTCCGCCCAGCTGCGCCCAGATTGTGAAAGCCAGGCCGGCCTGCCCCGCCTCCAGCCTCCCCTTCCAGCGCAGAGACACCGCGGCTCCCGCCCTTCCATCTTCCAGGAAGCCCCTCCCCACTCCGCCCCGCCCACCTCCCAGGTCCAGCTTCAGGGCTGCCTCCTTCTGGAAGCCTCCCGGTCCTGACCTGCCCTCCGTGAACCCCAAGAGGTGAGTGTAGGCTCCCCCTGTGCCGGGTGCGTCCCCCTGGGCCATCTCCCCACCGCCCTGCTAGTCGTGTCCGGCGTGGTGCCCACAAGTGAGGCGGCTAGGGCGGGCATGGAAGGGGAAGAGCAGCGTAGAGCAAGGCCAGGGTGGGCACAGAGCCACGGAGCCCTGGGGGGGACCGCTGGGGGGGTCAAGGCCCTTGGCCAGTGGCCCCACTGAACGGCTCGTGACATCCCACCTGGGTGTCCTCAGGGTCCTTCACCCTCATTCTGGGTCAGTCCTGAGCCCACCGCTCTCAGGGCTTTGTTCCCTCCTGTCCCCCGATGGCGGGGACATCACTCCCACCCCAGGTGAGGAGGAGGCCTGGGGTGGGGGTGGTGGAGGACAGGGGGTCCCGGAGGCAGCGAGGTTCCCGGGGGTGAGGGTGGGGATGGGGATGGGGGTCCTGGGCATGCCCGGCAGCCTCCTTGGGAGCGATTCTGCCTCCCGGGCACTTCCCTGGAAGAGGTTTCATCTGGACAGGGCAGTGATGCCAACCTCCAATCTCAGGAGTGTGTCCCCCAGCTGCAGCATTGCTGGTAGTCTTTTCTCTCAAACTCCAATGATTCCGAGGGGTGAAGGGCCAGGACACGGGGGTGGGGGGAGCCCCCAGCCGTCAGTCCGGCACTAGGACTCCTGCCCCCGTCAGGCTGCCACGACGGCTCTCAGGCAGGTGTGAAGCAGGAGAGGCAGGTGCTGGGACCAGGGGTGCTGAGCAGTGAGGGTGGGGGGCCTCGGAGACGGAGCTCTGTCTGAGCCTGAGCCCTGAAGAAGCAGCAGAGCCATGGGCCCTGCCCCGTCCTGCTCTGTGGAGGGTGCCTTACGGTTCTGAGCCCACCCGGCAGTGGGAATGGGTCTGGTCTGGACTCTGGAGCCCGCCTGGTGGGGCCAGGCCTCTTGGACCCCCGGGGACCCAGTGGACCTGGAGGAATGGACCCAGCCCCTGCCCTCCCTCCACAGTGGGGGGATGGTGAGTCGGCTGCAGGGCTGTGGGCTGGGGCGGCGGGGGGGCTGCACCCCACTCCAGGCCGCAGCCACTCATGTTTACATGTGCCTGCTCTGGGCCAAGACTCTGCTTGTTTCCGGGTGCTGGCCACCCAGTTGGATTCCTCCGTTGGGCCCTGCTGACCCGTGAATGGGACTTGTTGAGGCCCTTCTGTGCAGGAGCAGGTGGGGTCCCGGCCACAGGCCAGGACAAGGACACGAGAAAAATTCAGAAGTTCTATGGCTGAACACCAGGTTGCAGAGGGGCGCAGAGGGCTGCGGAGGCTGGGGGCTGGTGGGGAGGGGATGGTCAGAGAAGAGGGATGGCAGGGGAGGAGCCCACAGTGGGACCCTCCAGCCTGGTCTGCAGGGTGAGCCCAGGCCCCTCCTCAGGGCACGGTACCTGGTTCCCAAGTCAGGAGGCCAGCCAGGCCCCTTCATGGAGCCCCAGGTTCTGCTTGTGGACACGGGCAGGGTGGGATCAAACTCACCCCAGCCCCTTGCAGGCCATGCCGGGAGAGGTGCTGAGGTCCGGTGCAGAGGGCCCCGGCCCAGGGGGACAAGGCGCTGCCCTCAGGTGCAGGGGGAGGGCAGAGTGGTCCCTTTGAGCAGGGTCTGGGGCCCAGAGCTCAGAGGGGAGGGAACAGAACTCCGGGAGGGCCTGGAGGAGCCATGGAGAGAACATTCTGAAGGGGAGCGGGTGGTCTGCAAGGACGGCTTCTGAGGAGGGGCGGTGAGGAGGCTAGCTGGTGGAGGGGCGGGGTAAGTGGGGCCCTTGCGCAGAGCAGCAGGAAGCCCACCCGGAGTGGGCTGTGCAGGGGTGCCGTGCATGCAAAGGTGCAGGGCCTTCCTGCCAGGATGCGGGGGTGGGTGGGTACACTGACCGCAGACACGCGGCCCCACCTGGGAGATGACAGGAAGGTGCTTCTGCACCACGGGAGGTCTGGACCACCGGCTCCGCTGTCTCCAGAAAGACCACTGCTTCTCTGGGGTGTCAACAGAGGCGGCCACTGGCAACCACTTCCTCCCCCAGGAATCTCCCAGGCAGCCCCGATCTGGGCCGGCACAGGCGGTGGGGAGTCCCACGCGCTGTCAGTGTCGTCAGCCGGCCCACTGCCTGCTAGAGTTAAGGAGGGGTGCGGTCAGGACAGTGTGGGGGCCCGGCTCACCCAGCCCTGCTTCCCTACCAGCCCTTCGGCTGCACCTGTCAAGGCGTCAGCAGCTCAGGGGGGAACCAGTGAGTCAGGTCAGTGCCCGCAGGGCCCGGGGGTCTCAGAGGGTGAGGGTGAGAGGGCCTCAGAGGTGAGGGCTGTGACGGGGTCTCAGAGAGTGAGGGTGAGGGGGCCTCAGAGGTGAGGGTGAGGGGGTCTCAGAGGGTGAGGGTGAGGGGGTCTCAGAGGTGAGGGCTGTGACGGGGTCTCAGAGGGTGAGGGTGAGGGGGCCTCAGAGGTGAGGGTGAGGGGGTCTCAGAGGGTGAGGGTGAGGGGGTCTCAGAGGTGAGGGCTGTGACGGGGTCTCAGAGGGTGAGGGTGAGGGGGCCTCAGAGGGTGAGGGTGAGGGGGCCTCAGAGGTGAGGGTGAGGGGGCCTCAGAGGTGAGGGTGAGGGGGTCTCAGAGGGTGAGGGCTGTGACGGGGTCTCAGAGGGTGAGGGTGAGGGGGCCTCAGAGGGTGAGGGTGAGAGGGCCTCAGAGGTGAGGGCTGTGATGGGGTCTCAGAGGGTGAGGGTGAGGGGGCCTCAGAGGTGAGGGTGAGGGTGTCTCAGAGGGTGAGGGTGAGGATGAGGGGGCCTCAGAGGTGAGGGTGAGAGGGCCTCAGAGGTGAGGGCTGTGACGGGGTCTCAGAGGGTGAGGGTGAGGGGGCCTCAGAGGTGAGGGCTGTGACGGGGTCTCAGAGGGTGAGGGTGAGGGGGCCTCAGAGGTGAGGGCTGTGATGGGGTCTCAGAGGGTGAGGGTGAGGGGGCTTCAGAGGTGAGGGCTGTGACAGAGTCTCAGAGGTGAGGGCTGTGACGGGGTCTCAGAGGGTGAGGGTGAGGGGGCCTCAGAGGGTGAGGGTGAGGGGGCCTCAGAGGTGAGGGCTGTGACGGGGTCTCAGAGGGTGAGGGGTCTCAGGGTGAGGGGTCTCAGAGGGTGAGGGTGAGAGGGCCTCAGAGGTGAGGGCTGTGACGGGGTCTCAGAGGGTGAGGGTGAGGGGGTCTCAGAGGTGAGGGCTGTGACGGGGCCTCAGAGGGTGAGGGCTGTGACGGGTCTCAGAGAGGTAAGGGCCGTGACAGGGTCTCAGAGAGTGAGGGCTGTGACGGGGTCTCAGAAGGTGAGGGTGAGGGGGTCTCAGAGGGTGAGGGCTGTGATGGGGTCTAGAGGGGTGAGGGCTGTGACAGGGTCTCAGAGGGTGAGGGTGAGGGGGCCTCAGAGGTGAGGGTGAGGGTGTCTCAGAGGGTGAGGGTGAGGGGGCCTCAGAGGTGAGGGTGAGAGGGCCTCAGAGGTGAGGGCTGTGACGGGGTCTCAGAGGGTGAGGGTGAGGGGGCCTCAGAGGTGAGGGCTGTGACGGGGTCTCAGAGGGTGAGGGTGAGGGGGCCTCAGAGGTGAGGGCTGTGATGGGGTCTCAGAGGGTGAGGGTGAGGGGGCTTCAGAGGTGAGGGCTGTGACAGAGTCTCAGAGGTGAGGGCTGTGACGGGGTCTCAGAGGGTGAGGGTGAGGGGGCCTCAGAGGGTGAGGGTGAGGGGGCCTCAGAGGTGAGGGCTGTGACGGGGTCTCAGAGGGTGAGGGGTCTCAGAGGGTGAGGGGTCTCAGAGGGTGAGGGTGAGAGGGCCTCAGAGGTGAGGGCTGTGACGGGGTCTCAGAGGGTGAGGGTGAGGGGGTCTCAGAGGTGAGGGCTGTGACGGGGCCTCAGAGGGTGAGGGCTGTGACGGGTCTCAGAGAGGTAAGGGCCGTGACAGGGTCTCAGTAGTGAGGGCTGTGACGGGGTCTCAGAAGGTGAGGGTGAGGGGGTCTCAGAGGGTGAGGGCTGTGATGGGGTCTAGAGGGGTGAGGGCTGTGACAGGGTCTCAGAGGGTGAGGGTGAGGGGGCCTCAGAGGTGAGGGTGAGGGTGTCTCAGAGGGTGAGGGTGAGGGGGTCTCAGAGGTGAGGGCTGTGACGGGGTCTCAGAGGGTGAGGGTGAGGGGGTCTCAGAGGGTGAGGGAGAGGGGGCCTCAGAGGTGAGGGTGAGGGTGTCTCAGAGGGTGAGGGTGAGGGGGTCTCAGAGGTGAGGGCTGTGACGGGGTCTCAGAGGGTGAGGGTGAGGGGGTCTCAGAGGTGAGGGTGAGGGGGCCTCAGAGGTGAGGGTGAGGGGGTCTCAGAGGGTGAGGGTGAGGGGGTCTCAGAGGGTGAGGGTGAGGGGGCCTCAGAGGTGAGGGTGAGGGGGCCTCAGAGGTGAGAATGAGGGGGTCTCAGAGGGTGAGGGCTGTGACGGGGTCTCAGAGGGTGAGGGTGTGGGGGCCTCAGAGGGTGAGGGTGAGAGGGCCTCAGAGGTGAGGGCTGTGATGGGGTCTCAGAGGGTGAGGGTGAGGGGGCCTCAGAGGTGAGGGTGAGGGGGTCTCAGAGGGTGAGGGCTGTGACGGGGTCTCCGAGGGTGAGGGTGAGGGGGCCTCAGAGGGTGAGGGTGAGGGGGTCTCAGAGGTGAGGGCTGTGACGGGGTCTCAGAGGGTGAGGGTGAGGGGGCCTCAGAGGTGAGGGCTGTGATGGGGTCTCAGAGGGTGAGGGGTCTCAGAGGGTGAGGGGTCTCAGAGGGTGAGGGTGAGGGGGCCTCAGAGGTGAGGGTGAGGGTTTCTCAGAGGGTGAGGGTGAGGGGGTCTCAGAGGTGAGGGCTGTGATGGGGTCTCAGAGGGTGAGGGTGAGGGGGTCTCAGAGGGTGAGGGTGAGGGGGCCTCAGAGGTGAGGGTGAGGGGGTCTCAGAGGGTGAGGGTGAGGGGGTCTCAGAGGGTGAGGGTGAGGGGGCCTCAGAGGTGAGGGTGAGGGGGTCTCAGAGGTGAGGGCTGTGACGGGGTCTCAGAGGGTGAGGGCTGTGACGGGGTCTCAGAGGGTGAGGGTGAGGGGGCCTCAGAGGGTGAGGGTGAGAGGGCCTCAGAGGTGAGGGCTGTGACGGGGTCTCAGAGGGTGAGGGTGAGGGGGCCTCAGAGGTGAGGGCTGTGATGGGGTCTCAGAGGGTGAGGGTGAGGGGGTCTCAGAGGGTGAGGGTGAGGGGGCCTCAGAGGTGAGGGTGAGGGGGTCTCAGAGGGTGAGGGCTGTGACGGGGTCTCAGAGGGTGAGGGTGAGAGGGCCTCAGAGGTGAGGGCTGTGACGGGGTCTCAGAGGGTGAGGGTGAGGGGGCCTCAGAGGTGAGGGCTGTGATGGGGTCTCAGAGGGTGAGGGTGAGGGGGCGTCAGAGGTGAGGGCTGTGACAGAGTCTCACAGGTGAGGGCTGTGACGGGGTCTCAGAGGGTGAGGGTGAGGGGGTCTCAGAGGTGAGGGCTGTGACCGGGTCAGAGGGTGAGGGCTGTGACGGGGTCTCAGAGGTGAGGGCTGTGACGGGGTCTCAGAGGGTGAGGGTGACGGGGTCTCAGTAGGTGAAGGCTGTGCTGGCGTTCTGAACCTCAGCAGGGTAACCTGTAGGAACAGCACTGTGGGGGCTGATGATCTGGTACCGGGACGTCACTCGTGGGCTGGAATGCAGAGGAACTTAGGGTGATCCTGGGACCTGGGTTCCCCTCACTCGAGCCTCTGAAGTCTCTCATGGGCTGAGACCAGAGTCTGAAGCTAAGAGAGAAGGGGTCTGAGGGGGCCCTAGCAGCGAACGCGACTTTGTAAAACTCGTCCTGGGCCCTGGGCTACTTCTAAGTTGGGGTCCCAGCTCCAGAGGACCTCTTGGTCCCCGGACAACAGGGGTCAGCACTCCACTCTCTGCCCCAGATCCCACTTAGGGCGTGGGACTGACAAAGGCACCTCTGCCGCACCGAGGGTGGCCTCCTACCCCGCTGTGGGAGCAGGAAGCGCAGCCTCTGGGGTGCTGCCCCCCCCAGCAGGAAGTGGCGGTGCCCCCACAGCTGAGCGGTCTGAGCCCCGGCCGCCCCCCACCCCTGCCCAGGGGCCCCACGCCTTCGCCTGGGGCAGGCAGGACCTGAGTGGGTTGCCATGGCTTCTGGGGACCCCATGCTGTTTGAGCTGGACCTTGGGACTTGAGCCCCCAAACCTTTTTCACCCGAAGGGAGAGGCCCCATGAACAGGGCATTTCCTCCAAGTGTCGGGTGCACCCTGATAATCTTGCAGAGCTGCTGTCCTTCTCCCTGACAGTCATTATAAAGGGGGAAACGTAAAGAGGGCAGCTAGATTTTTTAACTTTCTCTCTTCAAATATTGGGCCACACGAGGCTGGACTGAAGCTGACACCCCCACAAGTGTGGAGCAGGACACAGCCCCGAGACAGCCATCCGGGTAGAGGGCATGTGGTGAGGGGCAGGCCTGCCCCACCTGCCATCCCAGGCAGCGCCCTGGGCTGCGATGACCGTCCGCTGCTGCAGGCCTCACTGCCAAGAGTAGCAAGGGGCCGTCCCGGATGCCGCCTGGGTGGGGAGATGGCCCAGAGGCGCGCATGGCAGGATCACCGGGTGCTCCCAGCGGGCTCGAGCGTTCTGGGCCGGGGGCAGGCAGGCAGGCAGGCAGGGAGGACCCCAGCAGTTGTCCCAGTGGGTTCTGGAGTCTGGGGGGCCTGCCTGTGTGGGCCTGGGGTCACAGACCAAGGAGCGAACAAGCAGAATCCTTCAAATATGAGGAGAGAGGTTTCACACACAGTGGAAGCATTCGTGAAACTTGAATTGCTGGCAAATGGGCACTTAAAATTCAGAAGGGATTTAATGGGATAATTGGGTGGAATATTTCCGCTGCTGCTCTCTGCGGTCTGTGCACCAGCTCCCCTAATGGACTGTGGCCTGGACGTTCCCAGGGGGCTGTGGCTCAGGAAATGAGTGCCCCGCTTCCAACCCTGGCACCCATGAGCCTGATACTGCCGCCTCTGGGTGCTTCTCCCCTTCCTGTGTGTGAGGGGGAGCAGGGGAGCAGACTCCACCCCGCCTGGCCATGGTGCTCCCCCCCAGTGGACTGAACCCCCTTCTCAACCTAGCCTGAAGGTCAGGGAGCCCCCAGGGGGCCTGGTGCTCATGGAGGGAGGAAGGCCTCTCCCCCTACCCCTCCAGGCCCTTCCAGCCAGAGGAACCAAAGTGGGGGTGGGAGGGGTCCGGAGGGTTTCTGCCACTCGCACAGGCGTGCTCCACGGTCTCACACGTCTGACACCCACGCCTCTGGGTGCTGCCCAGCTCAGGGGGCCACACCAGGAATGTCAGACTGCTGACCAAGTCCATCCCCACCCTGGTGAGCTGGTCCTGGCAGTCCTGGGCTGTCATGGAGCGTGTGCAGGGGAGCGAGAGGTGTGGAGGGTGAAGCCGTGTAGGGGCTTCTGATGATGACCGGGTGGAGGTCACCCAGCAACACCCCGAGGCCACCAGAACCACAGGGCGGCCCTGACCACGGGGAACTCAAGGGGACTCCTGAGCCAGATGGGGCATCAGGCAGCCTAGGTGGGCCTGAGGGCAGCTGGGAAGGCTCTTGGAGGGGAGGAGGGAGGGAGGCTGGGAACCGGGCCTCAGCAAGAGGACAAAGCACAGGAGGGAGAGAGGGGCTGGACTTTTCTGGAGGGCTGAGCCGCGGCCCCTGCTGCCCTGGACCCCAGTAGCCAGGAAGGGCCCGGGTGGGAGAGGCCCGCCCTGCTGATGAGCAGGAGTGCGTCGGACACGGGTGCCTCCTGCAGCCAGGTTTGCGGAGGACGTGGAGGGGGGCAGTGAGCCGCCCTGGGACCCCACGGGCCCCTCAGTCTACCAGCTTTCAGACTCCAGGGCTCCCTGGGGTCCCTGTCTTGCAGTTGCCTCTGAGCCCCCCTGGTGAGAATGGCACTGGGCTGGGACGAGGCTGGCCACCCCTGGGTCCCCGTCCTGAGATCGGGTGGAGCCGGCGTGGCTGGGGCTGGAGGTGGACCGTGCACTCCCTCTGTCCTCTCTGCCCAGCAGGCAGCAGGTCCCTGCAGAGGCAGGCTCAGGCACGGGGACCTGGGTCCAGCCCTGGGCTGGCTCCCCAGGCCATCTCAGGCCCATGGGCCTCTGAAGGCCTTGGTTTCCCACAGGTGCCTCAGGGCTTCTCGGGGTGTCTTCCTTGGGCAGGTGAACTTGGGGCTCCTGAGGTGGTGGGGGGCCTGGGGTCCCCCTGCTGGCCTACCCACCTCACACCCTGCTCCCCCTCTGCAGCCCCGGGATCATGAATAACAGCAACTGCAGCTCCTGGGAGCCCCCAGCGGTCAAGCAAGTCTTTCTCACCTACATTGGCGGGCTCCTGGTGCTTGGCCTGCTGCTCAACGGCCTGGCGCTCTGGGTGCTGTGCTGGCGCTTGCCGCGGTGGACGGAGACCCGCATCTACATGGCCAACCTGGCTGTGGCCGACCTCTGCCTGCTCTGCGCCCTGCCCTTCTTCCTGCACTTCCGGAAGACCTCCGAGGACACGCCGCTCTGCCAGCTCTCCCAGGCTGCCTTCCTGCTCAACAGGTACATGAGCATCAGCCTGGTCATGGCCATCGCCGTGGACCGCTACGTGGCCGTGCGGCACCCCCTGCGCGCCCGCAGGCTCCGCTCCCCGGGCCAGGCCGCGGCCCTGTGCGCCGCGCTCTGGGCGGTGGTCCTCGGCTCCCTGGCGCTCCGCTGGTTCCTGGACGTGCAGAACGGTGGCTTCTGCTTTGCCGTCCGCTCCGGGCGGAACACCTACAGTGAGGTCTTCTCACTGCTGGGCTTCTACCTGCCGCTGGCCGTGCTGGTCTTCTGCTCTCTGCAGGTGGTGACCGCCCTGACCCAGAGGCCCGAGGCTAACCCGGGCCAGGCGGAAGCCACACGGAAAGCCTCTCGCATGGTCCTGGCGAACCTGGTTATCTTCGTGGTCTGCTTCATGCCCTTCCACGTGGTGCTGACCATGCGCGTGGCCCTGGGCCTGGAGACCTGTGCCATTAAGATGGCCATCAATATCACTAGCAGACTCTCAGATGCCAACTGCTGCCTGGACGCCATCTGCTACTACTTTGTGGCCAAGGAGTTCCAGGAGGCATCTGTGTCAACCACATCCCCCAGAGTCAAGGCCCACAAGAGCAAGGACACTCTGACTGTGACCCTGACCTAGGAGATGAGCCATGGGCCCCCCTGCTGGAGGGACCAGTGACCAGAGACAAGGAGCCCCATGATCTGCCCTGAACTCACTGTGGGCCGTGGGCTGGGGGCACTCTCAGGAGGCTCACTCAGCAGGACAACCTGGGCATGGAGCCTGGGGAGGCAACACCCCCACCCCTGGGACAGAAGCAGAACAAGGATGAGGACAGGAGGGCTGGGGCTTGAGAGGGGCCAAGCCCAGGGACCCTGCTGCGTCCAGAGCCTGGCACACTTGGGGCACTGGGAGGTGGGTGTCTGCCGGGTGCCTGAGGCTCTGATGGCCAGCCTTCTGCAACTGCCCCACAGGGGCCAGAATAAAGCTCTCCACTGGGGCTCTGTGCCACCCATGGCCGCGTAGTGGGAGGTGGAGCGCCTGGGGTGTCTTCCAGGTGGCTTTCTAGGGCTTTCCACTTGGGGGCTCTCCATGGGCCCTGCCAGCTGTTTCCCACCCTGGCCCACTCCCCATTATCTTGGGGGCTGCCGCCAGGGAGGGCTGGTCCTCAGCTGCCTTGTCGGCCCCAGGCCTGGCCCATGCCCAAGTGTGGGCAGCTGGTCCTAAGCTCCAAGTCCAGGTGGAGGGAGAGGTGGGGGGACAGTTAACTTCTATATCGGCAGGTGACATGGGCGTCCACAAGGGCCAGAAGTGAAGTCCCAGGAGCCATCTAGGGCCTCAGCCTGGGTGTTAGGAGCTGCTATAGACAGAGACAGTCTCTGGGACTGAAAAAAGTGAGAGATGGGAGAGAAGGAGAGACAGATGGGGAGAATGGGGGTGAGAGAGTGGGGGGTGGGTAGTGTGGAGGAAAGAAAGGGGGGACAGTGACAGGGACAGGACGAGAGTGAGGAAGATGGTTAGCGGAGCGAGACAGAAGGAGCCTCCGAGGAGACGAGGAGATGAGCAGGGAGCATGAGGGCAGAGCCGGGAGGAGGGGCAGAGAGACTGACAGACAGAGAGACGATGGCTCAGCCTGCTGTCCCCCAGGCCCAGGTCCCTTCTGCTCTCCTGCCACCCGGGAACCCCAAGGGCCAGCCTGGGACCCCTTCTGGCCCCTCAGAGGGTCCCCGAGAGAGGGTGGAGGTCAGGGGTTCTTGAGGAAGGACCAGAACCAGCTCTTCCGGCCAGAGGAGTTTGGGACTCCACACCCAGGGATACAGGAGGAGGGACCTTCCAGGAGTCTGGGGTAGATGGGGTAACAGGGTGGAGGGGTGGACCAGCAAAGGTCCTGAGCTGAGCTGATGAAGCCTTGGGTGGAGGGGCTCAGAAAAGGCCCCCACAGACCCCCTGCCTGGCAGGGTGCCACTGCTCCAGGGCTGGGGCCCCTCATCCCACTGGGCAGAGGAGGTGGCAGGTCCACAGTCTGGAGAGGCCCTTGGTGGAACCCTTGGTGGAGGTGGGGGAGGGGGAGATAAAGATGGAGGTGGGGGCGGGTTAGAGAAAGATGAAGGTGGGGGAGAGGAAGATTGAGGTGGGGGAGGGTTAGAGAAAGATGAAAGTGGGGGAGGGGGAGAGGAAGATGAAGGTGGGGGAGAGGAAGGTTGAGGTGGGGGAGGGTTAGAGAAAGATGAAGGTGGGGTAGACGGAGAGAAAGATGGAGGTGGTAGAGGGGGAGAGGGAGATGGAGGTGGGGGAGGGAGAGAGGAAGATGGGGGGAGTGGGAGAGGATAATGGGGGGAAGGGGAGAGGAAGATGGGGGAGGGGGAGAAAGATGGAGGGGGAAGGAGGAGCGGAAGATGGAGGGGAGGGGGAGAGAACGGCACAGCCTGCCTCTGTGGTCCAGGTGAAGTCCACCCAGCAGGGCGCCCTGGCCCTGAGCCCGCTGAGGCTTCCACATTGTCCCACCCCCTCCCAGGCTGTCGGCCTCTGTGTCTGTGTCTGCCGCTTGGGGAACAACCACAGTGGCCACAGTGTGGGCAGCGATGTCCTGTCGCAGGTGGTGACCAGTGTCTCTGTCTACCTCCCTGCGGCTCTGGGTCTGCCATGATGGCGTAGGTGGACAGAAACTTGTGTCCTGTGGTCAACCAGGTGGCAGCCACCGCCCACTGCTGCTGAGCCGGCCACATCCTGTCTGAGAGGTGAGGCAGTCGGGCCCACAGGGCCCCCAGCAAGGGGTCCTGCAGAGCGTCCACTAGGCCAACACCTGCAGGAGCAGGTGCGTCGTCAGCAAGGCTTGAGAGGAAGCTCAGGGACCCTGCCCCGCCCAGACTTCCATGGATCTCAGGACGTGTCCACTCCACTGGGGCAGAGGGCCTGGCGGGGAATCAAGGGGCTGGATCAGCACCAGCACAAACCTGCACCGTGAAGTCCGGGCAGGAGACCACCCGGGGGCTCGTGCTGGGCTAGGGCAGCGGGGCGGCTGCTCCTGAGAGCCTCAGGGGGCCAGGACCCACCTCAGCCTCCCAGGACACACAGGGAGATTTGTTCGGGCAGAATGAGGGCGGACAGGCTTCGGACAGGGCAGAGCCCCAGGCCAAACCCACCTTCCTGCCAGGCCACCAGCCCCGACCTGAGGGAGATCGACGTCCTGGCTGTGACACAGTGCAGCAGGGCCCTGGACCTGCGCGGTGGTCAGCGTGGCTGGTGGGAACCCCCCTCTGCCCGTGCAGGTGCCTCACCCACGGCGTGGCCTAGGGTCTTCTCCTGCCAGGAGGCACAGGCCTACCCATCCCCCATCGCACCTCTAGCACCAGGCATGCTGTTCTGGGGCCAGGCACGGGGGCACTTCGAATGGCCCACTAGAGAAGCAGTTTATGTGGCCAAGGCTGCTGGCGGCATCAGTGCCCTTGACCACCGCTCCGGTGCCAGGGAGATCAAGCCCAGCCGTCCTGTCTGTGGCTCAAGCACAGAGCTTCACAGCAGGCCAAGAGCACGGCCACAGCCCCTGCCCCCATTTCCTCTTGGGGCTCTCTGCTGGCCAGAGTGGCAGCTGGCCGGCAGGAGGAGGTGGGGCCCTGGCCCTCCATGCCCCCAAACCCCAGAAACTGCAGAGTACAACGTCTGCCCCACCAGGTTCAACCCTGATCACCGGTCCCTCGGGAAGGGGCCCCTGAAGGGGGGCACCACCTTGGAAGACAACCTTGAACTGCAAGTGACCCGGGAGGGCCAGACCCTCCTCCTCCCCGTCCCAGCGTGTTCTGTGTGCAGTGAAAAGCATCCCAGCACAGCCGGTCCAGCCACCCTCCCCAGCTGGTGCCGCCCTCTGCCCTCAGCCACGGAGGCCCAGCTCTGACTCCGGAGGACGTGTGCTGCTGGCCGCGGGCACCTCCCCTCACAGAGACCCAGGGACAGACGAGGCCCGGGGCTCAGGCTGGTGGCACAGTCACTGGAGGCGGGTGGGCTCGGTGGCCTGCCGCGTCCTCACCCCTGCCTCAGAGGCCCCCAGAGTCACCTTTCAGGGCTGGTCCTCTTGGAGAATCAGGTGCAAGAGACCAGGCCCTCCCACCAGGTCCAGAGACCACTGCCCCCTGGAGGCAACACTGGGGCTCAGCAGGCGGTGGGGGACTGGGTGTCAGACCATGCAGTGGGGAGGGGCCGCTGGCCACGAAGGGAGCTGGCTAGAGCCTCTTGTTCGGCTCCGAGGATGCGTCCTGAGGGTGGAGCTGACTTGTTTATCAGCATGTGCAGATAAAACCTGCCCTGTGCCTGGCACTGGACCCTGAAATGTGCACCCAGAGCCTCACAGGGCTGCACTCTGGGGTCCCCCATGGAGGAATGGAGAGGAGAGAGACTGGGGGGAGGTTGGCCAGATAAGATGGCGGGACTGAGAAGGGTCTGCTCTGAAGGTGGGAAAGGCGGTGCATCAGAGGAGTGGGGGGCGCCCTGCACGTGGGCCCCGCCTTGTGCTGCCGGCTGGAGGCTGGGTGAGGGTCAGGACAGGGAGCAGCTCTGGGGGCCCAGGGGGACATGATCAAGGCCAGGGTGGCACGGGGGACCTCGGGACAGCAACGGCAGGTGTAGGCCAGGATGGGGACTCCGAACGTGATGAGGGGTGACAACGGGACTCCGAGGGACACTGAAGGGGTGTGGCTAAGGAGGAAGCAAGAGGGCCTCCAACAGAGAGGGTGCCCAGGTTCCAGGGTGGAGGGGTGTGAGGGCCAGAAGGAAGCAGGGAGACCCGGCAGCAAGGAGGCGGATGCAGCTGAGTGACCCTGTAACCAGGAGGGTGCTCTCTGGAGAACAGGGGGGCGGGACTGCCTGAGCGGTCACGCTGTGTCCTGTCTCAAGGACACCCCTGATCCCAGCCCCGCCTCGCACACTGCGCCTCGCACGCTGGAGCGGAGGCCGGAGTCACTGTGCTCGGGGCTGCTCAGCTTGCTGGGCCCGGCCCGGCGTCCAGCATGTGGCAGGCACAGGCTGGACAGGCCAGCCCTCGAGGGCGGGCGCGGTCGGAGCCTCGGTGAGGAGGCGCAAGGCCAGGCCACGGGAGCCGCCCACACTTCACCCCGCCTCGGCTCTAGCTTCCGCCCCTCTGTCCAGGAATAGGCCCCGCCCCCTAGGCCCCACCCAGGAATAGGACCCGCCCTTAGGCTCCACCCAGGAACAAAGCCCTCCCCTTAGGCCCCGCCCAGGAATAGGCTCTGCCCCCTTAGGACCACCCCTTAGGCTCCACCCAGGAATAGGCCCGGCCCAGGAATGGACCCCGCCCCTTAGGCCCCTCCCCGAGCGCTTCTTTCCTGGGAGGTTCTCGCTCGTTGAGGCTGGACTTGGCTGGTCCCACCCTCCCCTCCCTAAAGACCGCTCAGGCTCCAGAAAAAGGGGGTGGCTCCGCGCTGGCGGGGAGGGGACCGAGGCTCGGGCTTTGCCTCCTAGCATACCTGCCTCTCACCACGCAGTTGTGACCAGCTGTGATTGAAGTTTCAGTTAATTTACGGAGGGAATGTGATTTCTCGCTGTGACCCAGACCGGAGGGTGAAAGTAGCCTGCTCGGCAAAGACCCAGCCAGGGCACGCGGGCAGCTCAGGTCGGGGGTCCGTCCCGCCGGCCTGGGTCCTGGGTGCAGGGCTTCCCCTGTCTGGGAGGAGGACTGTTAGAACACCACAGGAGGGGTGGCTTCCAAATGGGCAAGTCCCGAGGCTGGAAGTGGACCTCCGGGTCCCCAACTGGTCCAGCTGCCAGCACGGCCGCTTCGTGGTTCACAGATCGCTGTCTGCTGCTGGGTCCTCCCTGGTGGAAGGGATGTGGGAGCCCCCTGGCATCTCTTTCCCAAGGGCGCCAATCCCTTTCCTGAGGGCTCCACACCTGTGACCTCATCACCTCCTGAGACCATCACATCCAGCTGGGCTAGGTTAGGATTCCAACTTTGGACGTTTGAGGACACACACACATTGAGAGCACAGCAAGGGATCTGACTGAGGTGATCGCCCAGCATGAACCCAGGACCTAGTCAGCATCACCAGTGCTGGTGTCCATTAGGGGCTTCTAAGCCCCCACGTGAGGACCGCTCTGACAGTGAGCTGCCCCTCCCTGCCTTCTCCAGAGACGTGCCCCTCAAGAGGAACAAACCTGAGACCCGGGCCCCTGCCCTCCCAGGAGCAGGAGTGCCTGTCTGCCCTCTCCTCTCCTACCACCTCCTACTGTTACCCCTCAGCGACCCTGTCCCCAGCCTGCCGTGGCCTCTGGTCCCCTCTCTGCCGTGGCCCAGTGTGCCAGGGCCTGCCGGCACCCACCTCCCCGTACAATCGCCCACTGTCCTGCAGTCCAGAGAGTGGTCCTGTGTTCTGGCTGCCCAAGTGCGGATTCAGGTGGCTTCCTCCCGGGCCGCAGTGTTCCCGCCTGTACCTTGGGACCCTCGGGTTCAGGGCGACCCCTAACATGGGTGGGGCCAAGAACATGAGTAGACGTGAGCCTCAGGCTCTTTCAAGTATTGAACCCGTACCCTCGGAGTCTGGCCTTATTTCCCACACAGATCCCCACCCCTGGAGACTACAGGGGCCCAGAGGCTGGCCAGCTGCCCCATCCCTGGCAGGGACCCCGGGAGCCTGAGCCATATCCCCACCTTTGGGACATGGCCGGGACTCCTGAGAGTGACTTCCTGGCTGGGAATGATGGGGGTCAGGGTGGCCTTCCTCAGACACACATTTTCAGACATGATATTCCGAGGACCGCCCCCCGCCTCCCCGGAAACTGCCACCTGAGCAAAGGATAGGGAAGGGCCCGTCCTACCTGCACTCTTCCCCTGAACGACTCATCAGCGGCTTTCAGCGCTCCTCCTATCTCGTTCCCTGGACTTGCTGCATGGCCCTGTGGGTCCAGACACTGCTGGCCTTGGTCCCTCTGTGACCTAATATCACTGCCAGTGGGCTTCCCAGGTGGCGCTAGTGGCAAAGAACCTGTCTGCCAATGCTGGAGAACTTCTCCAGCACCACAGTTCAAAAGCATCAGTTCTTTGGCACTCAGCCTTCTTTATGGCCCAACTCTCACATTCATACACGACTATTGGAAAGACCATAGCTTTGACTAGATGAACCTTTGTTGGCAAAGTGATGTCTCTGCTTTATAATACACTGTTTAGGTTTGTCATAGATTTTCTTCCAAGGAACAAGTGTCTTTTAATTTCATGGCTGCAGTCACCATCTGCAGTGATTTTGGAGCCCAGGAAATAAAATCTGTCACTGTTTCCACTGATTCCCCATCTATTTGCCATGAAGTGATGGGACCGGATGCCATGATCTTAGTTTTCTGAATGTTGAATTTTAAGCCAACTTTTTCATTTTCCTCTTTCATTACCCTAAGAATTATAATTTTATCAGGTCTGCATGTGAGATGTCATTTGATCACTTAAGTTATAGCAATAAAACTGAAAGAGAAAAACATTAAAATGATTTTAGAAGACAGAATTCTTGCTGTGGGTCTGCATTATTTTATTACCCTTGTTTGCAACTAGATACTGTAATTACTCTTCCCACAAATGGAGTAATATTGAAGCACTTACCTCCTAAGAGAAAATCAAAACTCTTTTAGTGGAGAAAAGCGTGTGTCTTGGCCCTGAATCTTCAGAAGGGGTGGAGGGTGTCACCTCGGAGACGAGTCACTTCTAGGATTCCTTGAAGGGAAGCCCTGTGCCCTGTGGTTCCAACAGTTCCAACACCCCAACAGAAGTGAAAGTCAGACCAGAGGAGACAGGAAGCCAAGAGCTGATGAGACTGGGGTGAAAGTTTGGATGAAAATTGTCAAGTGTGAACAGACGTCACGGACAGTGTTTGCACCTGCTGTAGCTGAACGTATTCTGGGAAGACGTTCTATGTGTGACTGGGGTCGCGTCCCCTACCTCATCCTGTACAACAGGAGGCCTGGAAACCCACCCTTCAGCCGACGTTGATGGAACATTCCAAATGGGGGTCGGTGAGGTGGTCCAGCCCACAGACGTCATTAATACAAAGGTGTATAGGATGCCTGATGGACAAAAGAGGATCTCCAGGTTCACTATGTCCCGTTAGAGGCTGGACCGCAGGAAGGATAAATTGAATCATAAAGCGACAGGAACTATTGCCCTGTGTGGAGCCCAGGAAGAACCTTAGGGCAGGAGTCAGTGAGCGCCCCCCAGTGGTCACCGCTGGGTTCCGTTTAAGACGGCTGGCCCACTAGCTGGCATCAGGTTTGATGGAGACCCAGGGGCACAGAGCAATTATGGAACATCCAGTGGGATCCCACAGACTCGCCAGTGGGGAGGTAAGTGACTGGAAGAGTTCCTGAATGAGACGGGAGTTTTATTTACCTATTTATACAGGTGCATGCTCCCGGGGGATGTCCATGAACAGGACAGGTGCGTGCTCCCAGGGGACATCCATGAACAGGGAGCCTAGTCCCCCGTACAGTGGCCTTGGAACCCCCTGAGGGGCTGCCAAACACCACCGCCACGTGAGCGGTGCCCACGAGCAGCTCTCAGACAGCAGGGCCTGCTGGGTTTCCGGCAGTCCGAGGGGAATGGACAGCATCCTCTTGCATGGTCACAGTCTGATCAAAGAAGGTGAAAGCGAATTGGCTCACGGTTGAACTACATGCTGTTGCCTCTGTGTTGGATTTTTACTGACTAGTGTGTGGTGGCCAGTAACCTGGCCATATAATCAGGCAGATGGGCAACGGGAAACTGGTCTCTTAGGACCCACGCAAATCGCTTTGGAAATTTAAGGAGTGCATTAAAATAGGACATTTCAACACCCAATCGAAGTACCCCTTCCAGGATCAGAAGTGCTTGGAATTGACTATCCTGGTGCTCTTGCATAAGGTGGCCCCCCGGGCTCATGACATGAGTGGGCATGAGGACTCTGCAGCCACGCAGAGATGGGCTGAGTCCAGACATGGCTTCCTGCACCCTGACGGCTGGGGGCAGGCTCCCCAGGGGAGGACCCCACAATGCTGACAAGTCAGACTGATGCCCCGTAGCCCCCTAGACTACAAATGGGTCCTGCCAGGAGCGGACACTGACTCTGGCCTCAGCTTTGTGGGTCCGGCGGGAGATGCAAGCGCTCAGCTATGCACATGCACACATCTGTTCTTTTTCAGCCCCTTCTCCCATTGAGGTTGTCACAGAATACGGAGTGCAGTTCCCTGTGCTCTACGATAGGTCCTTGTTGTTATCTCTTTTACGTACAGTAGTGTGAGTACGTTAATCCCAAACCCCCAACCTTTCCCCCCTGGTGACCTGACATTTGTTTTCTGTGAGGACTTTGCTGCTGTTGCTGCCCAGCTTGTCCCAGTCTTAGCCATTGAGGAACCGTGTCGGCTGGGTCCTTGTCTTTCTGACACACTCACGCCAGTGTGGGTGTGTTTTGGGGGAAGGCGGGGAGGCGGATGCTCCAGGCTCACCCTGAGCCTCTCCTGCCCCAGCTCCAGAAGCAGCGGTTTCTCCTAGAAGTGCTGGAGAAACCAGCTCTAGGGGCTGCAGCGCTGCTGGGGTGGGGCTGCTCCGGGGTCCTCTCTGCAGACACAGACTCCTCTCCAGAAGACCCTCCGTCGCAGCAGCTGGGATGGGTGGGGGGTGGGCCAGAGAGAGGGAGGGGGCAACGGTCCAGAGATGAGAGCCCCTTCTGGAGCCGGCCTGGATGCAGGGCCTGGCGTCTGCAGCCCAGGAAGCCACAGGTGGACGCAGGTAGGCCCGCCCACCAGAGCGCCCCCCACCAGAGTCATCCAACAGCCCCTCCCAACACCACCCTGATCACTCCCTGCCTTCAGCACGGACAGCTCAGACCAGCAGAGGGGGCGGGAGAGAAAGGGGTGCAGAGACGGTTCCAGGGCCGCCTCTGGGGCCTCGGCGGAGGGCGGCCCCGCTCACTGTAGCCAGATGACATGCGGAGTCTTTACCGTCTGAGCCCCAGGGAAGCCCTGGTACAGTCCAGTACAGCGGCCTGTGTTAGCTGTGTACCTAGGCCAGCTCTGGGGGGCTTATGAGCACACTTAGAACCTGCTTGCATGCAGGGGACTTACTATACTTCATTCGCAAGAGATTTTGATTGATTGTCCAACTTTCCTGTCTCCCTTTTCTGAAAATTTATTAATTAGCTAATTAAAATGTATACATTTGGCAACTTCATCTTCCGTTAATCGGGTTTAAAGCAGTATTAGTCACTCTGGACAAATATAGGATTGCAATCATTTCTGACGATTTTCAATTTCGAGAAGGATCTTTCTGCTGATGGAACCATTACTGGGACTGTTCAGATTATGAATGGGCTGTGAGAGCATGGGGATACTTCCTAGTTATTTTGAAATGTAAGTTCTAGGACATTTAGAGCTGATGATTCTTTCAGAAGAGAAGACTCTGGAGAAGACTCTTGAGAGTCCCTTGGACAGCAAGGCGATCAAACCAATCAATCCTAAAGGAAGTCAACCCTGAATATTCATTGGAAGGACTGACATTGAAGCTGAAGCTCCAATACCTTGGCCACTTGATGCAAACAGCAAATTCATTGGAAAAGACCCTGATGCTGGGGAAGATTGAGGGCAGAGGAGAAGGGGACGACAGAGGATGAGATGGCTGGATGGCATCACTGATTCAGTGGATGAGTGGACATGAGTTTGAGTAAACTCAGAGAGATGGTGAAGGATGGGGAAGCCTGGCATGCTGCAGTCTATTGTGTCACAAAGAGTTGGACACAGCTTAGCCACTGAACAACAATTCTTTCAGAGCAATTTTCCTGAAAAGATTTAACCCTTCATACAAATCAGTTTTGTGAAAGTTTGAATTTAAATGTAAATCTTTGCAGTGTCACTTTCATATTTCCTATAGCTTTTGGAGACCATAAGGAAACTGATTCATGATTTGCATGTAATTTCAAACAGCTCTTTGTGCACTTTTATCATTCTATCTTCAATTCTACTGAAAAGTTAATTTTAAGTTGTTATCCAAAATTAATTTTGAGTTGTCGTCCATGTAGTAACTGGTTGATCAAAGCTTCATATGAACATTGTGTTCTTTTCTGTGTAATAACGTGATCCTTAAATTTAATTTTTCTTTCCAAGCTGATGGCCTTTGCTTTGTAATGTTGACTTTTTCAAAAGAGATTCCAAACTCCTGGAATATTTCTAGTAGCCCAGTGCTATTGTGTATTGCAATGCCCACGTTAGTGTTTTTCTTGAACTAACTCACTGACCAGCTCACTGCCTGAGTGCCCGGGGTCCCTGTCCTGGAAGCCCTTGTGCAGGGGCTGTAGGGCCTTTCTGTGGGGACAGCTGAGCAGCTGCCCCCCCACCGGTCCTGGTGCTGCCAGTGAGGACCCCTCTCTCCGCCCAGGGTGACGACCTCACCCCTGTGGCTGCTGCAGTGGCCGTCCTCCCAGTGCTGACCCCCAGGAGACGGGGCTCCAGGAACCCCCAGGAGAGGAGCCCCATCCCATCACCACCCCTGCGCCTCTCTCCCAGGGGGGCCTTCAGAGACCCAGGCCCGCTCCCCGCCCCAGGCGGCCGCAGCAGGGTGGAGAGGAGATGGAGCCCATGGAGAGCAGCCTCGCTGCCCGGGCAGGCGGGGGAGCGGATCGTGAAGGCGGGCAGCCACAGGAGGTGGGGAGGAGTCTCCCTTCTCTGCCCCCGCACCGGGGCTGGTGCAGGCAGACAGCGCCTCCACGAGGCAGCCCCTCGGTGGGTGGGCTCACCCAGGGCCTCTGCTTGGCTTCTCCCTCTTGTCCGTCTAGCCCGAGGAGAGGGTGGGGCCCTGGGCTGGGCTCCCTACCAGCCTCACTCTCTGGACGGGGCTGCGGGAACCCCCAGCTGAGGGGCTGTGTTCTCTGGGGGTGGGAGATTCCAGGTGAGCTCTGGTCTTTGGGGAGAAAATGGCCGGGGGCTCCTCCGAGCCTGGGGAAACCCGGGGTCTGCAGTGAGGGCCCCGCTGTACATGCCTGGCCATGAGGGCCTTCAGGGCGGCAGGGTGCTGGGGGGGGGTGGGTGGGGCTGGGTGTCCCGTGTCCCCTGCAGCCACGGGCTCCAGCCATCACCCTGACCGTCCCCGGCAGCTGCCCGCTGGGGTGTGTCCAGGCCGACCAGTCACCAGCAGTGGGACAGTCCACCTCAAGGCCGGGTGTGCTCACCCTGGACCGTGGCCTCTCCTCCTAGGTCTTACCTTTGATTTTGGTTAGGAAAGATCGAAGGCAGGAGGAGAAGGGGATGACAGAGGATGAGATGGTTGGATGGCATCCCTGACTCAATGGACATGAGTTTGAGCAAGCTCTGGGAGCTGGTGATGGACAGGGAGGCCTGGCGTGCTGCAGTCCCTGGGGCCACAAAGAGTCGGATGCAACTGAGTGACTGAAGGACGACTGTATAGAAGAGGCACTAGAGATCCCCTGCAAAGGGAAGGGCAGGCGGCACTGCGCCCCGCCTCACTCGGCCTGCCCTTCACCAGCCTGTCAGGCCCAGGGACACGGCAGGTCTTAGGGACGGTTTATTGACAAGTGGTTTCTGGGGAGGAAGGGGCTGGAGGTCTGCCCCCTGCCCTCAGCTCAGGGAGCCCCCGGGGTCCAGCCACGGTCGGGCCCTAGCTCCCTGCTCACAGGGACAGAGCCGGTGTCACTGGGACTCAGTGGCTGCCCCCCTGCCCCCCACTACCGGGGCCCCCGTCCTCTGCTCCCCTCTTCAGGCATCTGGCTGCCTCCAGGCCCCGGGACAGGCCTCCCTCTGGGGACCCGGTACTTGCTCTTCTGACTGTAAAGCAGGTTCCTCTGGAAAAGGCGAGGGAGGCGGCCGTGATACAGCAGGACGGCCAGGAGCATGCCTGTGGGAGAGCGAGGGTCACACGGAAGCCGGGGGCTCCCCAGGCCTGAGACCCCCCCAGTGCCGTGCCCCACACCATCTGTGGACAGGGGCCTGCAGACGGGGCCAGGTCTTGCCCTGGCCCGGCTCCTGCCAGCATCCACTCCCCTTGGGGCCGACCCCCCGGAGGTTGGTGGGGACCCGGAACCGTGTGCACTCGCTGACCATGCTCTGGGCCCCGTGTTCCGGGCACAAGTGCCTGAGTCTCGGCCCTTCCTCCCAGGGCCGTCTCCCAATGCTAGCGTGTCATCCACGGGGTGGCGAGCGTGGAGGTGGGACCAGGGGGCCGGGGGTCAGGGGTGGGGCCTGGCCAACCCCTCGCCCCCAGGTTCTGCCCGGAGCTTCCGGAGTGGAGGACCCTGGACCCCCAGCTGGCCAACTCTCGTCTCCCCGAGGGCGGGAGGCCCCTGCCTGAACTGAGCTGGTGTGTGCACACGGGTTCTGGCCCCCCAGCCTCCGCCCCTCGCGGCTCCCAGAGGGGTCCTGACAGCATCAGTGTCGCCATAGCAGCTGTGGGGTCAAAGGCTGGAGCGGTGTTCCCCGGATTCAGGTCGTTCCCTGACCTCACAGTGGGACTTTGCCTGAAATAGGGTCTCGGCGGGTGTGAGTAGTTACATTAAGACGAGGTCTCCCTGGAGCAGAGTGGACCCCAACGCCGTGTGACTGCTGTCGTTCTCGGGGGACACGCGGTGGACAGGGAGGACAGGCTGGGATGGGACTGATGCACCCGCAAGCCCCGGACGCCCGGGGGTGGGGGGCAGGGAGGCTGCAGCCGCAGAGAGGGCGAGGCTTCCCGCGCCTGCCTGGGTTCAGGTGAGTGGCCCTGCTGTCCCCAGCCTTCACTTCGCTGTGGTCCCTGGGCCAGCCGAGAGCTCTGAAGGACAGCCCCACCCTGTCCAGCCAGCGCCCGCGTAGATTGGGGCCAAAACGCTCTATTCCAAATGCCCACGTCTCCAGCTTCCCTGCAAGGACCCCCTCCGGGGACCCTGGGGGAGGCCCCAGGAGCAGCCCCTGCCTCGACCCCAGCCAGCGAGCTGGACGCCCTGTGGGCTGCCCCTGTCCCCAGAGGACAGACTGGGCCGCCTGCCCCTGCCCCCGGGGCCCCTCACCTGTCACGGGGCCCAGCCAGTACACCTGGACGTACTCCAGCACGCTGTGCCCCGAGCAGCGGAAGGTGACCGAGGCGGCCAGCGCAGGGTTCAGGAAGGCGGACGTCAGGGGCCCGGCTGCAGGGGAGTGCAGGCATCAGTCCTGGCCCGCCTGTGCCGCCAGCCGGACCACCCACCCCCATCCGGCAGTCGCCCCGGCAGGCCTGGTGGGGGCGGCCCGGCTCCATCGCCCTGTGCCATGGGGACACCAGGAGGCAGGCCGCCCAGAGGTCAGGCAGCAGCTGGACAGGAGGGTCTCCCGACCTCTCACCCCTGTGTGGACTCGGCTCCCCAGCCATCTTCTGCACACCCCATGCCCGCGGGAGGGCGTCGTAGAAAGAGAGAGAGGTGGGGAGACACAGATGGAGAGACAGGAACAGCGAGGAGAGAGACTTGGCCGAACAAAGAAACAGCAGCAGAGAGGGGTGCGCGGGGCCAGCGGGGGCCACGCGGAGCAGCGCTAGCGTCCCTCAGCCCCAGGGCCTCCAACAGGACCGGCGGGCAGAGACTCCCCTGGGCAGGGTCAGAGCTGGGCCTGCGCCTTGCAGGGAGCCAGGGCGGCTTCCACGGGGGCTCAGGGGCCCACGGGAGCTTGGTCAGCAGGCTCGGCCTGGGTGTGCGGGGGAGATCCCAGACAGGGGAAGAGGGAGGAGGGAGGAGGAGACGAGGGAGGGAGACGGGGAGGGAGGGAAGGAGGGAGGAGGGAAAAGGGGAGGAGGGAGGAGGGAGGAGGGGACGAGGGAGGGAGACGGAGAGGGAGGAGGGAGGGGAGGAGGGAGCGGAGGAGGAAGGGAGGAGGGGAGTGGGCGGGGGGGAGGGAGGAGGGAGGTGGGGAGGAGGGAAGTGGAGAGGGAGGAGGGGAGGGAGGAGTTAGGGGAGGAGGAAAGAGGGGAGAACTGGGGGGGCTGCCTCACAGTGACAGGTGGGCCCAGCAGGCAGCGGCAGGGGGTGAGGAGGAAACAGCAGCCCCGGGCCTCCAGGAGGGGTGACCAAGGATGCAGGAGCTTCCAGACCAGAGCCTGGGCCCCAAAGAAGCAGCAGCCCCCCTCCCCACCCACTGCCCGCCTCAGGCGTCAGCTTCCCAGGATGAACAGGAGCAGCTCGGGGTGCGGACAGACCCAACCGGGAAGGACTGTCCGACTGGGGTCCCGTCCCTGCCCAGCACGTTGAGTCCCGCCTGGCTGGCCACCACCCCCAGCAGGTGCCCAGGCAATGGCCACCCCAGGCCCCGTGCCGGCCTGTACCTCCTCTCCTGGGTAGCCATGCGGCCCCGGGACGGGCGGCCGGTCTCACCTGTGCCGGCCGCGGCGGTGAGCAGCAGGGCCACGGCCGGCGCCCTGTGGACGGCGCGGCTGCCCTGGAGGCGGAGGAGCGCCAGGTGCAGCAGGAAGGCACAGGCGCCCTCGAGCAGGGCGCCGTGGGGCACGGCCGTGCGCAGCGCCGAGCTGCAGTGCGGGTCCATGAGGCTCTGCAGCACGTGCAGGTCGCTGAGCCCCCAGGCCCAGTAGAGCCGCGTCAGGGCGCCGGCCGCCTGCATGCCCAGAGCCTGCGCCGCCAGCTCCAGCAGCGTGCCGGGCAGGGAGGCCTCGGCCAGGAGGAACCGCTGTAGGGACACCGTGGGGTTGGCCGAGGCCCCGTCCAGCGTGGCCCCATGCACCAGGAGGAGCACGAAGACCAGGGTCAGCAGCAGGTCGGGGCCGAAGCCCCCCGCCCAGGGCCCGAGCTCCACCAGCATCCGCATCTCCAGGCAGCAGGCCCCCAGCTGGGCCGTGCCCGCCGCCTCCCGGGCAAAGTGGGCGTAGGCGCCCCCGGGGAGCAGGGCCTTGGCCGCCCTCCTGGCCGCCTGGCAGAGGGCGAAGGTGGCGAGGAAGAAGCAGAGGGACACGTTCAGACCGGCCATCAGCCTGGAGGCTCCGGGAGGACGGCTGGCAGGCGCCTGAGCTGACGTGTCGGGCAGGGAGGCCGTGGGAGCCTCACATCTGCACTGCCCGCAGTGCCTCCCCGGCCCGCCCCTCAGTCGGGCATCCTCCGCGGACACCCGGCCCCCCTCGGGCACTCTGGGTGCTGCTCCCCAAAGCCGCTGGGGCTCCGTGACTCAGCCCGGCCTCCTGGCTCCACCGGGCAGCTCCCGGTGGGAGCCTGTGCCATCCCCGCCTGGGTGAGGGCCCCCGGGCACCAGCTCCCTTGGGAGGGTGGCCGTGTGCTGGCTCAGGAGCCCCGTGTGGGGAGCAGCAGGCGCCCTGGTAGGGCTGCACTGGGCACCTTGGAAGCTGAGCCTGCAGAGACGGACCCACCTCACCTCATGCAGTAAGTCCCCTGCACACGAACAGGTTCCGTTCCGAGAGCATGTCTGTAGTCCACACGATGGCTACATAGTTCTGTACTGTGATAGGCTTATCATACTCTTCACACAAATATACAGTCTATATATACACACTATACAGTCCAGGGAATTCTCCAGGCCAGAATACTGGAGTGGGTTGCCGTCCCTTTCTCCAGGGGATCTTCCCAACCCAGGAATGGAACCGGGGTCTCCTGCAATGCAGGCAGATTCTTTACCAACTGAGCTATCAGGGAAGCCCTTTATAATACTCTTTACACAAATAATACATAAAAAACAAACAAAAACATGTCAACCTTACAGTACACACAGTGCCTTGAAAAGTGCAGCAGTACGTACCAACAGCTGGCACACAGGGCTAGCATTGAGTGAACAGCAAGGAGCGTTACTGGCGGGAGGAGACAGAGGAGGGGAGATGGTAGAGCTGAAGGGTCGTCAGCAACAGGAGACGGAGGGCGCGCTGCCTTGGCTCACGCCGGACGCTGACGAAACGGACGTCTGCACCTCTGAAAGCTCGCAGCGTCAAGGTTCCCGAGGAGGGGACTTACTGCCCTGGATCTTCTGCCTGGAGGGTGGGAATGTGACTTGCATTTCTAGCAAAGCTGTGAGTTAGTCTTGAGCAAAAGGGCTGCTTGGGGGCTTCGGGGGCTTCCTGCAGGCCCAGCACGTGGTGAACTTGGAAGAGAGGGCCCAATCCAGGCAAGTGGGGTCCCCTGTGAACCCTTCTCCACACCCCACTGGAGTCCAGGTGAGCGCCTTGGCCCAAGGACATCACTGGGCCCTGGCTCCCAAGTCAGAGGGACTGGAAGTCCGGGGCTCTGCTCGTGACTCTGCTGGACACCAACCAGGCTGCAAGGACAGACAGCCCAGGTCGTGGTCACGGACGCTCCACAGTGACCTCAGGACCTGAAGGAGCAGGGGCGCTGGATCTGCCAGGCCGCCCCTGGCCCGGTGGTCACTCCAGGCCAAGGGGACAGGCTGAGCGAGGCTCAGAGGGTGCGGAGGGGAGGCCCGAGCCGGGCTCAGGGCCTTCAGGGTGCGCTATACCCCGGCCCGCAGGCCTGAGCTGGAGCAGAGAGCAGGAGCCGGCTGTGGAGGAGGCTTCCGGGAGAGGGGGACTGAGCCAGGGGCTGGGGGCGCTGTTGCTGAAGGTCAAAGTCAAGGTCTCCAGGACACAGCCACACCCCACAGGGGCCAAGGTAGCTGGCGTAGGGCAGCGGAGGGGTCCCGGGGCAGGGGCCCCAGGGGAGACAGGCGGCTCTCCCCTGCCTGCCCCCTGCAGAAGGGGGAGGGGGCTCTGAGCAGAGGAGCCGGGTCTCTGAAGGCAGAGGCCTCATGTCCGGCCACCGCTGCTGGGGAAGGGGTCCAGGTGACGCCCCCTCAAGCCCACTTGGAGGCCCCTGGCCCTCCACCCTTGCTGCTCTGTCCCTCACATCCCTGCCGCCCTGACCTGCCGTCCCTGTCCTCCTTCCCAGGGGCTTGACTCCAAAGACGAAAGTGAAAGTCGCTCAGTCGTGCCCGACTCTGGAATTCTCCAGTCCGTGGAATTCTCCAGGCCATAATACTGGAGTGGGTAGCCTATCCCTTTTCCAGGGGATCTTCCTGACCCAGGGATTGAACCCAGGTCTCGCACATTGCAGGCGGAGTCTTTATCAGCTGAGCCACCAGGATGAAAGAAATGCCCTCCAAATCAGGGTGAGTTTCCTCCAGAGGAGCTCGGCCGGGCCCGGGGCTGCGGGGTGCTGCGTGTGCGAGGCTGAGGGCCGGGCCTGGACGCCTTTGCCGCTGGCCGCGCCCACGCGAACCTGCTTCCTGCAGCAGCACCGGTTTCCCCACCCAAGGCCCTCCTCCCGACGGTGCCTCAGCTGGGGACGCATCTCCCTGAGCAGGTCACTGCACTTCTAATGGGGGGTGTGTGGCTCGAGACCAGCTGAGGCTTCCGTTCTGCCCTCCCCAGGATTCTTGCTATGCAAAGGGGCCCTGCCATCTGATGCCCGCATCCCCGCCCCCTCACCTGCCTCTGACGCCCGCATCCCCGCCCCCTCACAGCTCCACCTGTTGTCTTTTCCCCACCCAGCGCTCGTCCCCCCAGAGCCCAGGCCCAGGGCGGTGAGGCTGGGGGCAGAGACCTGCAGCTTAGGGACAGGGGCTGACTGTTTCTGCTGTCCTGGCAGACAACCTTGGGGTTCAGAACTCTCCCGGAGGTGGGAAGGCGTCTGGTGCCCCCGTCTCCCCACCCCACGCCCCGGGAGAGGGGTGAGGCCAACCCCAGCAGGAAGGTCCCCAGGGCCCCAACCTCACCCAGGAGGCAGACACACCCCCAGGCTCCAGCCTGGGCATGGGGTGTCTGTCTTTCCCTTCTGCCAGGACCCCACCCTCTCCAAGGAGCAGGGAGCCTTTTGGAAGCTGCAGCGACCTGGTGCACTGAAGCCGGTGATAAACGCTCACGGACTGAGGAGCTAGGAAGTCATTCTCGCTTTTACCTGAGTTAACTTGTCTTAAAATTGATTTTTATTGGAGTGTAGTTGCTTTACAATGTTAATTTCTACTGTACAGCACAGTGAATCAGCTATACATACACATATATCCTCCTGAGTTAACTTGAACTTGATGCTAACAGGAATAGCCTGTTTGTGGCCCAGCAAACATACATTGTACATCTGGTTTAATTATTAAAGGAAAGGGTGCACCGACCAGAAGGAAAGAATGTCCGGGGCTTCCCTGGCGGCTCAGTGGTAAAGAATTCACCTGCTGACGCAGGAGACACGGGTTTGATCCCTGTGTCCTGGAGATCCCACATGCCTCGGAGCAACTAAGCCTGTGCTCCATGACTGCTGAGCCTGCCCGGAGCCACAGCTGCTGAAGCCAGCGTGCCCTAGAGCCCGTGGTCTGGGGCAAGAGAAGACACCGCAATGGGAAGCCGGAGCACCGCAACCAGAGAGCAGCCTGGGCAGCAACAAAGGCTCAGCACAGCCAAAAATAAATGAATAAATAAAAACAGAGGATGAGAGGGCTGGATGGCATCACCGACTCGGTGGACGTGAGTTTGAGCAAGCTCTGGGAGTTGGTGATGGACAGGGACGCCTGGCGTGCTGCAGTCCATGGGGTTGCAAAGAGTCGGACACGACTGAGTGGCTGAACTGAACTGAAAACAAAGAATGTCCATGTTAAAAATAAAGGTTAAATGCTTCCCTTCCTGGCCCTTCTTTAACAATGACTCCCCCTCAGGTGCTGAGGACACACTGACTCGCTATGTACGAGCTGGTCTGTTTTTTTGAAAACTTAAAGGGATGTGGGGCTTCCCAGGAGGCACTAGCAGCAAAAAACCTACCTGCCAATTCAGGAGAAGCAAGAGATGAGAGTTCCATCCCCGGGTCGGGAAGATCCCCTGGAGGAGGGCGTGGCAACCCGCTCCAGTACACTTGCCTGGAGAATCCTATGGACAGAGGAGCCAGGTGGGTATGAAGGGACACGTCCCAGACTTGTTTGATGCTCTTTGTCCCAACGAGTTATAGAACTGCTCTGGAGCACTCCCTCGGAGTGACCTGGGAAGCTGTTTCCCGGATGATAGTCTTCAGTTTGGGTTCAGTGAAACTCTTCTCTTCCTGTTACAGGTTACCGATTGTGTTCATGGACCCCGGGCTTCCCTCAGGCTCACACACAGCATGAGTGCCTGAGGGGACCTCCCATCCACCTCGGAGCCCCAGGCCTCCGCCTTACCCATTGGTCACCCGCGGCTCCCCCATGGGGCCTGGCCTCCAGGCGGCCAGGGCCTGCCGGGGTCGGAACACAGCGAACACTGACCACCAGACATCCCGCCTGGAGTTGGATGGTAATCCACACTGAGCCATCAGCCTGAATTGGCTGTATTTCTAGATACCTCATATTTTTAGATAAAACTTAAATGGTGTGCGGCACACCTATCTTGAGAGTGAACTCTCACCCGTGAGACACACGCACAGCCGCGGGTCACCCAGGCTGAGTGCGCTCTCAGAAAGCCCCGTCCCTTCCAGTGGGCCCCGCCCCCAATCAGGACCATCTGGCTTCCTGCTCTGCTTCACAGAGGCTTGGGGACCTCCCGTGTAGCCCGAGTCCTGCGTCAGCCCTGCGTCTCCATGTGGGGGCCGGCAGGGAGGTGGGCTGGTTTGCTTTCCAGTGTCAGAGTTTTGTTCCTACTTAATGCTGAATGGAATTCCATTCCATGACTGAACCACAACTTGTTAATCCATCTTTCTGATAATGAACCAACATTTAGGTTTTCTTCCATTTTTTCCCCTGCAATACAAATAAAGCTGCTCTCAGTAAGTTCATATAAGTCCTTGTAGACAAGTGTTTTTGGTTTTGGGGTGGTGGTAAGTAGCTAAAGAATCTTTCCAAATCACAGGGCAGGACAATATTTAATTCTGTGAGGTTCTGTTGCTACTTCCCACAAGGTGGTTGTAGCATTTACGTTCCCAGGAGCATTCTAATGGCAGAAAGTGAAGAACTTAAGAGCCTCTTGATGAGGGTGAAAGAAGAGAGTGAAAAAGCTGGCTTAAAGCTCAACATTCAAAAAGCTAAGAGCATGGCATCCAGTCCCATCACTTCATGGCAAATAGATGGAGAAAAGGTAGAAAGTGGCAGATTTTTTTTAGGCTCCAAAATCACTAAGGACGGTGACTGTAGCCACGAAATTAAAAGATGCTTGCTCCTTGAAAGGAAAGCTATGACAAAACTAGACAGCATATTAAAAAGCAGAGACATCACTTTGCCAACAAAGGTCCGTACAGTCAAAGCTATGGTTTTTTCCAGTAGTCATGTATGGATGTGAGACTTGGACTATAAAGAAAGCTGAGCACTGAAGAATTGATGCTTCTGAACTGTAGTGTTGGAGAAGACTCTTGAGAGTCCCTTGGACTGCAAGGAGATCCAACCAGTCCATCCTAAAGGAAATCAGTCCTGAATATTCATTGGAAGGACTGATGCTGAGGCTGAAACTGCAATACTTTGGCCACCTGATGCGAAGAACTGACTCATTGGAAAAGACCCTGATGCTGGGAAAGATTGAAGGTGGGAGGAGAAGGGGACGACAGAGGATGAGATGGCTGGATGGCATCACTGACTCAATGCACATGGGTTTGAGTAAACTCCGGGAGTTGGTGATGGACAGGGAGGCCTAGCGTGCTGCAGTCCGTGGGGTCGGACACGAAGGAGTGGCTCAACAACAGTAGGAGCAAGGTAGGAGACCAAGGTAGGGCCACAGCAGCTGATCTTCCAGGCAGGAGGTGTCCACAAACCCCGCGATATGGTGAAGACCCCCACAGTCTCTGCCCCTGGTGTCTGCTCTCTCTGTGGTGGGAGGCTGCACTCCCCTGATGACAGGTGATGTGACCACATTGTCAGGAGCCTACTTATTGGTCACTCAGATGCTTTTTGTTTTTTACTGAGTTGTGTATCTTTTTCATTACTGAGTTATAGTAATTCTTCACATGCTCTGAAGACAAGTCTTTTGTCCGATAATTGTTTTCCAAGCATTTCCTCCCAGGTCCTGGTGTGCTGTCCTTAGTCACTCAGTCGTGTCCGACTCCTTGCGACCCCAGGGACTGTGGTCCACCAGGCTCCTCTGTCCATGGGATTCTCCAGGCAAGAATACTGGAGCGGGTTGCTATGCCCTCCTCCAGGAGGTCTTCCTGACCCAGGGATCGAACCCGGAACTCCTGCATTGCAGGCGGATTCTGGCTCAGACGGTAGAGTCTGCCCACAATGCAGGAGACCCAGGTTCGATCCCTGGGTTGGGAAGATCTCCTGGAGAAGGAAATGGCTACTTGCTCCAGTATTCTTGCCTAGAGAATTCCATGGACAGAGGAGCCTGGCGAGACCCAGTCCGCGGGGTCACAAAGAGTTGGACACGACTGAGTAACTAACACTTCCTTTGTTTACCATCTGAGCCACCCGGGAAGCCCAGGTCCTAGGCATTTCTTAACGCTGATAAGTACTTGTAGAAGTTTTAGCTTTCTGTTCTGCATTTAGGTCCAAGATCCGTTTTGATTTAGCATCTGAATGTTTGTGAGAAGTGTAAGATCTGTGACCAGATTCTTTAAAATGCTTTTTGCTTGTGGGCATCCCTTTCTCCAGCCCCATTTGCTGAGAGGATTGTCTTGTTGCCCTTGAACAGCCTGTGTTCCTTTGTCTAACTCAGCTGACTCTGTGTGGGTCTATTTCTCGGCTCTCCTGTACCTTTGATCTACTTGTCTGCTCGATCACCAGCATCACACTATTTTGATGAAGCATTTGTTTTTATTTATTTAATTGTGGCACGCGGGATCTTTAATCTTTGTTGCAGCATGCAAACTCTTAGTTACGGCATGTGGGATCTAGTTCCCCGACCACGGATCGAACCTGGGACCCCTGCATTGGGAGGGTGAGTCTAAGCTGCCGGACCACCAGGCAAATCCCGATCCTGAGTTTTGAAAGCTTATGGTAAGTCTTGAAGCTGGGTGGTGTGAGTCCTACAAATTTGCTCTTCTTCAGTGTTGGCTCTTTGGGGTCTTTGGCCTTGACAAACACATTTTGGATTCAGTTTGTCGATATCTGACTGGAACCCCGGCAGCGTGACTGGGGAGGCATTGAGTCTGTGTGTCCAGCTCTGCAAACCTATGGACTGCAGCCTGCCAGGTTCTTCGTCTGTGGGAGGTTGTATACTACAGTGGGTTGCCACGCCCTCCTCCAGGGGATTTTCCCAACCCTGGGACTGAACCTGCATCTCCTGCATTGGCAAGCAGGTTCTTCACCACTAGCACCTCCTGAAAAGCCCTACTGCGTCTATAGGGCCAACCAGCAAAGCCCACGTCTTCGCAGCAGCGAGTCTTACGATCAGTGAACACAGAATGTCTATTTACTTACACCATTGATGCATCAGAATTTTGTTGTTTTCTACACCTTATTTCTTTCTTTCTTCTTTTTTTTTTTTTTGGCACTGCTCTAAATGGTGATTTTAAAATGTCAAATTCCAGCTGTTTGTTGCTGGTACACAGGCAGGCCACCAACTTTTAATTTTGATTCTATATTGCCCCACTTGGGGGCAACAATGAGTAGTTGCTTTAAACATCTGTGTATCCATTTCTCTAAGGCACGGTTTTTCGTTTCTCTAGGGTAGATGCCCAGCAGTGGGACTGGTGAGTCGTATGAAAGTGTACACTTAACTTTCTAAGAAAGTCCCAAACCCTTGTCCGGTGTGACTGCAGCTTTTGCAGCTTCACAAACAACAGTGGAGCGTTCCAGTTGCTGCTTCTCACCAACACTCGATATCGTCAGGTTTCACTTCTTGTTTTTTATTTCAGCCCTTTAAGTATGTGAGTAGTGGCATTGTTTAGCATTCTTAAGTTGGGTTGTTTTTTTTCCTATCAGAGATTTGGGAGCATTCTTAATGTATTCTGGAGACAAGTCTTGGGCCAGAGGTACGATTTGTTAATATCTTCTCCACATCTGTAGGTCGTCTTTTCATTTTCCTTCACAGAGCAAAAGCTTCCTCACTGTCATAAAGTTCAACCTTGCATTTCTTTTTTTGTGAATAGGACTTACGGTGTCATATCCAACAACACCATGCCTAGCTTTGTATCCTGGTTTCCTTGTAATATTATTTTCTTCTGGAAATTTTATAGATTTAGATTTTACATAACATTTTGAGTTACTTTTTTGCATAAGTGGTAAGTTTATATTCACTTTAAAAGACATATCAAAATCCAACTCTTCCAGCATTGTTTGTTGAAAAGCCTATCCTTTCCCCATTGATTGCTTTTGCATCTTCGTAAAAAGTGTCAGCTGGTTACATCTGTTGCACTGATCTATGTGTCTGTTCCTTCACCAATACCACACTGTCCTGGAATCTAGAAGAATGGTACAAATAACATTTTTGCGGGTCAGGAATAGAGATGCAGACGTAGAGGACAGATGTGTGGACGTGGGGGGGGGGGAGTGGAGTGCGGGATCCGGGTGTAAAACAGACGCTAGCGGGGCGCTGCAGGGCAGCTCCGGGAGCTCAGCTCGGCGCTCAGAAGGATGGGAGGGTGGGAGTGGGGTGCGGGGCGGTCCAAGAGGGCAGGTATGTGTGTGTATGTGGCTGATTCACTCCGCCCTACAGCAGAAACGAACACAGCATTGTAAAGCAACTAAATTCCAATTAAAAAAATACACTGTCCCAATCCCCGTAGATTCATAGGTCAAAATGGATATTGTGACTTTTCTAGCTTTTATTTTTCTGAGCCAAATTTGTTTTAGCTATTCTAGTGCCTTTACTTTTCACATAAATTTTAGAATCAGGTGGTTGATATCTACAGGAATTTTGATTGAGATCACGTTGAATTTAAAAGTCAATTTGGGGAGAGATGACGTCTTAATAAATATTGAATCTTCTAATTATGAATGTAACTCTTCACTTAGGTCTTTGATTTATCTCATCAGTGTTTTATAGCTTTCGGCATATTGATTTTGCATATATTTTGTTAGGATTTATACATATGTAGTTCACATTCTTGCTGCTATTATAAATGTGTGCTTACTTGCTCAGTTGTGTCTGACTCTTTGTGACCACATGAACTGTAGCCCGCCAGGCTCCTCTGTCCACGGGTGCTCCAGGCAAGAACACTGGAGAGTGTAGCCATTTCCTTCTTCAGGGGATCTTCCCAAACCAGGAATCTGCATTGCAGGCAGATTCTTTACCATCTGAGCCACCAGGGAAGCCGCCAATATAAATGGTGCTATTTTTTAAATTCAAAGTTTCAACAGTTTATTGCTAGCATATAAAAATAAAATTTGTGTTTGTAATTCTGTAGCTTGTAATAACATATAATGGAAAAGAATCTGAGAAAGAATATACATATATGTGTGTATTCATATATATGCATATATAACAGTCACATTGATGTACACCTTAAGCATAGTCAACTGTACTTTAATAAAACATAAATAAAATGAGTGTACATTATCATTGCACTCTGCAGGCTTGGTTAACTCGTATTAATTATAGTGGATTTTTGTGATATTCATTCAGAACTTACTGCCTTTTGCGCCATTCTTCTGTTCTGATCTGTGCACCTCCTTTTTCATTTCGCCTTACTGCCCTGGTCAGGAGCTCCACTATCTTGCTGAATAGGGGTGATGAGAGAGGGCATCCTTGTCTTGTGCCCAGTCTTAAGCGTTAAGTCTTCACTTTTTGCTGTTAAGTAGGATGCTAGCTTGGGCTTCCCAGGTGGTACTAGTGGTAAAGAACCCGCTCGCCAGTGCAGGAGACATAAGAAACGGGCTCGATCCCTGGATCGGGAAGAGCCCCTGGAGGAAAGCAAGGCAACCCACTCCAGTCCTGCCTGGAAAATTGCACGGACAGAGGAGCCTGGCGGGCTGCAGTCCATGGGGTCACAGAGAGTCAGACACGACTGAGTGAGCAGACACGCACACACACACACACACACACACACACACACGATGTGACCTACAGACTTAGTGTGGACACACTTTACCATGTTAAGGAAGTTATCCTCTACTTCAAGTTTTGATTAGCAAGAGATATTGGATTTTCATCAAATGCTTTTTCTGCGTCTATAGAGATGATAATGTGATTTCTCCTTTGTTAGCTTAATACAGTGAATTAGAATGATCAGCTCTTGAACCGTGCTTGCATTCCCAGGATAAACCCACCTAGGTCATGGGGCATCGGCCTTTCTGCGTACCCCTACATTCAACTTGGTGAGATGCAGTGTATGTTGCGTGCTACATGGCTTCGATTGTGTCTGCCTCTCTGTGACCCCATGGGCTGTAGCCTGCCGGGCTCCTCTGTCTATGGGGTTCTCCAGGCAGGAATACTGGAGTGAGTTGCCATGCCCTTGAAGTGAAGTGAAGTTGCTCAGTCATGTCCGACTCTTTGCGACCCATGGACTAATGTAGCCCACCAGGCTCTTCTGTCCATGGGGTTCTCCAGGCAAGAATACTGGAGTGAGTTGCTATGCCCTTAGTGAGATGTTATTGAGGGGATTTGTTTCTGTGTTGAAGAAGGACATTGGTCTATGGTTTCATGGAATGTCTTCATCCGGTTTGATTATGAGGTAACGCTGACCACGTGAAAGGACTTGAAGTTGCCTGGGCTGAGGGTGGAAGTACGCTGGGCTGGCGTACCTGAGGGCACCTGGAGCTGCTGAGACGGGTGCAGCCAGTGCTGAGGGAAGCAGGTGGATGCTCCCGCGATAAACACCACCTGGCACCTCCCACCCCTCAAGGCTCGCTCTCCCCTCTCTACCTGGCACTGGGAGGCGCGTGCTACCTCCAGACATGCTGGACAGCTGTCCCTGTGGCTAGTTAAGGCCCCAGCAAACAGAGCAACACATGAATAAAGCCGAGCAGGGGCCCATGGGTCTGGTGTTGCATAAAGAGCCATTTTATTTCTTAACTGGACAGAGCTTAAGTGCACACACATGGGCAGGAGCCAAGAGCCTAACACTCGGGTTCAGGACACCAGGGAACTAGTCGTTACATCAGGATGGCGGTCACGGTGCAGGGGCCACACAAGCACATATGTACAAGCCACGGGGGACTCGGGGGACGGCTGGCCGCAGGAGGCCTGGGTCTGGGGAGAGGCTGCAGCCTCGTGTCTGTCCCAGGGGATGAAGGAGAGGGCCTCTGGGGTTCCCGAGCTGGGGAGAGCTGACGGGGACCGGCATGGCAGCCCCATTCGGGCCATAACATCGGCGACGTTCAGGGACCCTCCTTGGGTGTCTTGCCTCATCCGGCCCAGGGGTGCCGAGGGGGTCCAGGACTGACGGGAGATCACCGCAGTCAGCGTGCTGGGTGTGTGTGCATGTGTGTGTGTGTGTATGCGTGTGTGTGTGTGCGTGCGCATTGTCAGAGAACGAAATGCTGGCATCTTAAGAACAGTCACTCCGAGCACAGAGGCCTTGAAACTGACAAGTCTCTCAACACCTGCCCCTGACACCCAGCCCACTCACCAGGACCCAGACTCTCCCGCCCGGGGCTCTGCCCAGGGCCGCCAGAGTGCCCCCAGGGGGGCCGAAGGCGTGCCCCCCTTCCTGGAGGGGACGCGGGGACACCCCCAAATTCACAGCAGCTGCAGCCCGAGCAGCCTCAAGCACCGAAACAAAGCCCGTCCGAGAGGTGGCTCCCTGCATCCTTCCCGCCCCTCGGGGATGCAGCACGACCCTGCACCCAACCTTCCCGTCTGCGCCCACCCCCGGGCCTCCAGACTGGCCCCCCATGTCACCAACGGGACAGGGTCCCGGACCCCCTGTGCTGGCTCCCACAGCACCCGGCCCGGGACAGCGGCTTTCCCGACACACAGACGGAGCTCTTGGGCCCAGGCCGAGAGGAGGAGGCGGAGATGGGCAGGGACACCCTGAGCACCACGTCCCCGCTGGGATGGCAGGACGCAGCAGCCGTGGTGGCCCCCGTGGCCGTGGGGGCCCCGGACGCGGGCAAGTCCCTCAGGCCCGCCCCGCGCAGCAGGGGCTCTGCAGGCTGGCTGGCCCCAGGCACCCTGCCCCCAGACAGGGCCTCGGACCCTGGCGAGGCCGCGGCCTCAGGCTGGCTGACCTGAGGGGCCATGGCCGGGCCCTGCGCCCCAGTCTCCCCGCAGGACAGCGGGGCACTCGGGACTGACCCCCAGAGCTCACCCGTGCGTCCTCCCCCTGCCCGCAAGGCCGGCTCAGTGTTGGTTCCGGAGCGGCCCTCAGCCTGCTCTCTGCTCTCCGCCTCCACGGACCCCGGGGCGCTCGGGCCTCCGGTTTCTGGACGGTGTTCGGTCCTCGTCTAGACCCTCCACCTCTGCCACCTGCTCTGGGTGCCGCAGAGTGGACGGGGCTTGTGCTGTGGCTGCTCTCCCCTGAGCTGAAGAGGGGCCGGGAGAAGGAACAGCTCCCCGAAGACCCCAGGCCAGTGGGTTCCCCGACCAGACCCTCAGCCCGGGCGACCCTCGGGCACAGAGTCTGAAGAGGGGACGAGATGGGTATCATCATGAGAGGCCAGACCAGACACGGTGACACCCTCGGGCACAAGAAAAGGCTCCTGGAAGACAGATGACCCAGCGCTGGCACTGGCCACCCGCACCGGCTGCCAGAGTCTCCCCCGGGACCCCCCGAACACTCCTCTCCTGGCAAGAGAGGGGCCCACGGCGACCTGGGGCTCACGCTGCCCACAGCCTCTCATAGACCCAGCCCCGCCCCCGGCTGGCCGGGACACCGGGCACCACCCTGACCCTCTCACCCCAGACCGGGCGCCTGGGCCCCCCCACCTGCTCCCAGGGATGCGCTGCAAGTGTCCCCCAGCGGTCACGGCTCAGGGGCTGCCGTCCAGGTAAGACACGCGTTCTACTCCTGGTGCAAGGACACACCTGTGCTGCTCGGCCTTCAGGCAGCACACCCCCGACACACACGCACACACGCACACACACACAGGCCCCGGGACCAGGCCGGCCCCGCGTGCGTGGGGACAGGCCTCAGCTGCGGCCGCGGCAGCACATCCCCGGGGCCATCTGTCCAGCTCCACGTCCCCGTGGCCCCCGGGGAGCCGCCCCGACACGTCTGTCCCCGAGAGGCTTGGGAGGTGTGTGTGGGAACAAGGGGGCGGGTCCATCTGAATCCTACAGGTCTACGTGAAGGCGTTAGAAATAAATACTTATAAATAGAACACAGTCTTATTGTTAATGTCTGAGAGAACTGTCTCAACGTCACTAACTAGCGTATATTAATTATAAGTCTGTCTATGCTTAAAAAAATATTAGAACGGCGGCGACGCCCCGTGACTGCTGCCCCCCCGCCTTTCTGGCGCCTCCCAGCTCCTCCCACCCGGGGCGCCTCCTGCAGAAAAAAAGGATGACACGTGCGGCCTCTGCTGGGACAGGTCGTGTGGCAGGTCCCCGGCGGGGCGGGCATCCCAGGAGGCGGGCGGGGCTGGGCGGCGCTGACACAGACGGTGACGATGACGGGACGCGGGGCCGGGCCTGTGGGAGGCTGGGCTCAGACCCGCATCTGGGCAGACCTCCTCCTGGACAGCTTGGACCTGCGGGGCCGACAGGAGCGGCGGTCAGAGGGCCGTGCCCGCCTGCAGGCTGGCATGAGGGGCATCACGGGCACACCCCTGCCTCCCTGACTGCCCGGGAGACGTACCCTCTGCCTCTTGCCCCTGGGACTCGGTGGGAGCAGCCCCCCACCCCCACAGCCTCCTTTAAAAGGTCCCCCGCCAGGGGCGAGGCTCGGCCACCCAGGGCCTGGTGGTCCCGACGCAGAGGTGCCCTCCCGCCGGCCGACCGTGGACCCTGGAGGCCTCGGGGACCCACACACGGGGCGGGCCGCAGGCGACGTACCGTATGGTCCCGGCCAGCAGGGGGTTGAAGGCGTACAACCAGTCGTGCATGTCCTTGTCGCTGCTGGCCTGCAGCAAGATGCCCCGGTGCTCCGTGCACACGGCGAACGTGTTGGGGGGTCTGCAGAGGGGGCCGCCGTGAGGGGCGCCAGGCCTCCCGCGCTCAGCCCGGGGCAGCCACTGCTCCTCGGGGGCCGGGGTGGGGGTGTCGGAGAAGGGGCAGCGGTGGAGTCCGCGGGAGGGTCGGGGCAAAGCTGGGGGCAGGAGGCTGCACCTCTGGGCCCAGCGCCCCGCTGGCCTGCAGGGCTCCTGACACCCTCTGTGGGTGTCTCTGGAGGAGGGACTGTGTCATGAGCCATCAAACGGGGCATCCTTGGGATCCACGCTCGCCCCACCCCTCACTGCTGGTCATCACCAGGACGGCGCGCCCCATGGCTGGGCAGAGTGACCCCAGAACACGAGAGGCTGAGGCCCCTACCCGTGCCGTCCAGTCACACGCCTCGGCCATGCGGTGAGGGGACGCGGCCCGCGGGGGACTGGGCCCTGCTCCCACCCTCCCCGCCAGCCCGTGGCGCGGCGCACCTTCAGCATGGCCTGCTGGTCCTCACTGTACTCCACCTGGGCGGTGGACAGGTTGAGCACGAACCGCTCCACGGCGTCCTTGTCGCTGTTGTACATGTAGGCGTAGGGCCGCCGCACCACCACGAAGCGCTTGGCCCAGCCAGCCGTGTGCGGCTCCAGGAAGTGCAGGTAGCCCTTCTTGGAGACGATGGGGCTGCAGGGTGGCGACGTGTCAAAACTACCTCCCCACGGCCTCCACCCGGCCCCCCGCAGCCTCCCACCGGGCCCCCCCCGCAGCCTCCCTCCAGGCTCCCCCCCCTCCCCCCGGCAGCCTCCCACCGGGCCCCACCCCGGTCCAGGCTCTGGGCCACCCACCCGTCCTCCACCTCAGCTCATTTTCCACCCCTGCCCTAGGTGTGGGGGGGCTTGGTCTTCTGACTACAGCACAGAGCTGCCCCTGCCCCACATCGAGGGGTGGTCTGCAGGCACCCAGCACTGTCCCAGGTCAGGGGGGCAGTGTTCTGACCCCCAGAACTGCCCCACATGGGGGTAGCAGTCTCCTGGCCTCCAGAACTGCCCCTAGTCAGGGGGCAGTCTCCCAACCCCCAGCACTGCCCCAGGTCTGGGAGCAGTGGTCTCCTGACCTCCTGCACTCACCCAGGTCAGGGGGTGGTCTCCTGGCCCCCAGCACTGCCCAGGTCGGGGTGGCTGCCGTCCCTGCAGAAGCAGAGCTGGGGTCCTCAGGAGCCGGCTGGGCGGGGCCCCCACACACCTGACGCGGATTTCCTGGATGTCGGGCACCAACAGGCGCTGGGGCTCCTTGTCGGCTTCCGCTGCCCGTGCAGGGGAGGGGGGCTTCTTGGCATCTGCCTCGGGCAGGGGCTCAGGCTCCGGGCTGGCCGGCCGGGAGCAGGGCTGTAGGGTCCTAGGGGAGCAGAGTGAAGCTGCTGCGGTGCCAGGACGCCCCTGGAGGGCCCGGGAACCTCGGTGGGCTCCTTGGGGCCAGCATCAACCCCCGGGGCCGTCGGGGCACCCGACTGGGTCCGCCCGCCACCGGCTCCTTCTCCAGGGGCGTCCTGGCCCCCCACCCCGGAAAAGCAGCTCCTGGTCTCGACCGAGGCTGACTCGGCTTCCTCAGGGACCATCTGCGTGGAGAGAGCGGGCGGTCTGCGACCTGGCCCGAGGGGCCGACGCGCTGGCGGAGGCGGCCTGTCTCAGGATGGGGCCCAGAGGGCTTCACGCCTTTCTCAGTCAGAGGAAAGAGACCCCGAGGAGCTACAAGATCTGGGGGTCAGACACGGGTGGTGTCAGCAGGGGGCCCCCACATCAGCAGAAGTCAGTGGACCCAAAGGGCCCCGAGTCTCTGCTTTGTCACCGCTTTTCCACTATTCCATTTGCCACTGGAAAGGCCTTTCGTTCAGTGTTTTGACCTGTTCCCAGCCTTATAGAAGAGCACAGTTTAAATTTACGCTTTAGCAGAAAGTGGCCCAGGACAAGCAGCATGAGCCCTGCCCCGCTGCATGCCGCCCCCAGACGCCCCCCACCACCCCCTACACCCTGCCATTCGCTCCTGTAGGCGCAGGCTGTGCCGGCCCGGCCCGGCGCGCACGTACCTTAGGTCAGAGGCCCCGTACCGGCCCTCGACCAGGGAGGGGCAGGTGGAGGAGGGGGTGAGCGTGGCGGCCCCCAGCGGGGACATGGACGGGTCCCGCAGCAGTGTGACCGACATCTCGGAGAGCTGCGGGGGAGACGGCATTCTCTGGGCCAGTGTGGGGCCCCCGTGGGGGGACACCCCCCACCCCTACTGCAGGCCAGACCCTCCCTGCCCGCCCCACCCAGGGCTTCGGGCTCTGCCTCGGGGGAACGGAGGACCCCTGGGAAAGGACTGAGGAAGGTGTAGCCTCTGAGCCCCGACATCAGCACGTGTGGCCCCACGGCCACAGCAAGAGGAGCTCTGGGCAGAGGGCAGAGGGCAGGTCGCCCGCAGGGCCGAGTGAGGGCGCGGGCAGGATCCCCTCCGGAGGCTGTTTGGAGGGCAGCACAGAGCTGGGGGACAGGCCCGAGGCTGCTGGCCCCGATGGGCCCTGGGTGAGGACGGAAACCAAGGAGGAGCTGGACTCGCCCAGGACAGGTGCAGCGGGGTAAGGCCAGGTGGGACGGGGCTGCTACTGGGGACAGTGGGCAGAGGAGGGCGCCTCGCTTCTGCCCTGCACGGGCCCTGGCCCCCAGCCCTGAGCTCGGAGGCATACCCCTGGGCTGGGAGAGGGTGCCCCTGCCCCGTGCCCACCTTGCTCTCGCTGGCGCTGACGCAGACATGGCTGTGGGTGTACTCCCTGTTGAAGGAGTGAGTGAGCAGCCGTAAGCACTGCGGGGAAAGCAAACGCCTGGTCAGGAGGCCCTGGACCCGGCTCGGACGCGGACGCGGGCGGCTAGACGGAGGGCCGGGCGCTGCAGGAGGACTCCCAGGGGAGGGGGCCATCTGAGGAATCCTGTGGCAGGCTGGGGCCTGGGCAAAGGAGGGGGTGGGGGCACACAAAGTGCAGGAGGCCTTCCCTGTGGCTCAACCAGTGGCAGAAAGGGCCGCCTCTGGTGGAGGTGGTGAGCTCCCTGTCACTGCAAGTATTCAAGGGGGGAGCAGGTCACCGCTTGGGGGAGGAGGCTGCAAACAGTGCCCGAGTCCCATTGTGGGTGGGATGGGGTGGGGACGGGGTCAAGGTGACTCTGGGACCCTCGTCCTCCCAGGTCCCAGTGGTTGCCGACACCGGGAAGGGCCGGGAGGGTGGCCACCCACCTTGACAGCCAGCTCCCGCTGCCTCTCACTGGGCGCCTCCAGGGATGCCGGCCGGGCCTCGGCCGTGAGCGGGGAGGAGGCGCTGGACGAGCCATGGGCCTCAGAGTCCTCGCTGGAGGCAGGGGATGGCGCCTCGGGGCCGGGCCGCTGGGCCGTCTCCAGCTTCTCCCGCAGCAGCAGATAGTGTCTCGTCTTCTCCACCTGCGAGGAGCGCGAGCACGGCCTCACTGCGCCAGCCGGGCGGGGAGGGCGCGGCCGCGCTGAGCCCCTGGCCCTCGGCAGGCCTGGGAGAGCCCGCCGCTCCGCCGGCCATGGTGGGCGACCTGGAGCCTGCAGACCTGCCCGCGCCCCAGTGCGAGCGGACGGGCAAGCTCCAGGGGTGCAGCCTCGGGAAGGGCCCAGAGCGTGGACGGATGTGGACCCCAATGCCCTCTTTCCACCCGCTGCCCTGGCCGGTGGTCAGTGCCCGCCGCTGGACACGGGCTGTCCTGACCGGAGCCACCAGAGGGCCTCGCCGCCACCCAGTTCTCCTCCCAGTGTCCTTCTCGTCTCCACTACACGCCCCCCAGTCTGAGGCTGGACCAAGGACGAACGTTCGCCGGAAGCCGGGGGCCATTGTGAGGCCCTGAGCCCCACGACAGGCGGGCGTGCGAGCGCGGTCAGGGCGGGGACAGGGGTCCGGGGGGCGCCGGGAGGGCCCGGCCCTCACCTCCTGCAGGAGACTCAGCTTCTCCAGCTCCCACTGGTGGTCCAGGATGAGGCTGTCGCTGCGCGGCCTCCAGCCTGCCAGGTTCTCCTCGCCGCGGACGTAGGCCACGGACGTGTCCAGCACCCTCCGGCGCCGCCGCTGCATGCCTGCACGGGCCGCGGACGTGGCGCACCCTGGGGGCCACGCCCGCCCCCACCGTCCCCGGCCCCCAGGGCCTCCGCGTGAGGGGCTCCCCGCACGGCAGCGTAGCCGGCATCACCCAATGTGCCCCGGCTCCCTTCTCCCTGCCCTCCGTCGGGGCCCCGCCACCCCGGGGCAGAGGGCGCAGGGCAGACGCCTACCTGGGCTTCCCGCGTCAGCCACGTGGCACAGGCTCAGCTCGTACACGCCCGTCACGCGGTTGCTGTGGAGAGGGGGGTTGTCACCCACGTGGCAACGGGCTGGGCGTTGTCACCCGCGTGGCGACGGCCGGGCGCCCGTTCACCATCACGTGCACTCTGGGCACAGTCACATGGCCCGCACGCCAGGCAGTGGGGGCTGGGGGGTCAGGGTCCCCGACCCAGGCCCCCGCTGGCCCCCTTTTTCTTGGGGCCGCTGACTCTGCCTAGGACACCCCACTAACCCGCTCATGGAGGGGGGCCCGTGGTCCCAAAGTGACCTCCTGGACGACAGGGTCACAGGGTCATGGCCATCCAGGACCCCCACGCTCTTTCCTCCTGGCTGTGCCCCCCGGGGCAGCCGCCCACAACACGGGGTGTGTGAGCATCACTGAAGGTGACCAGCAGGGTCCTGGCACCCTGGGTGTCCCCGCTCCTGGGGCAGGGTCCCTCCACTGCCTTCCTCCTCTCCCCCAAGAATGCAGAAGAGAACACTGGGCCTGGGGTCCAACCCCCTGGGTGCCGGGAGGCCTGGCTCTGCACATGTCCCTGGGGACGTGCCGTCCAGGGTCCCTCTGCCCCACCTCCCCCAGGGCCCAGCAACAGGGCCCCGCGGCTGCTGCGGAGGAAGGTCACCCGGGCCACCCACAGGGACCCCACAGTGGACACACAGGCCTTCCTGCTGCACCTGGCAGGCAGACCCCAGCTCTCTCCCGCCCCCCCAACACAACATCCGCATCCCCACAAGTGCGCAGAGGCCTCCTCCAGTGGTGCAAGCGAGACGGGCCGGAGAGCACTCCTGGCGGGCTCACCTCTCCGAGGCCCGCAGGCTCCCACTGCCGAATAGGTTGCGGATGGAGCGTGAGGCGGGCAGCTTGGCGTCGCGGGAGTAGAAGACCATGCAGAAGTCCTTGGTGACCACAGCCGGCTGCGTGCAGTTCTCCATCTGTGGGGGCGGGGCGGGTGGGCTCAGCCCAGGCACGCCCGGGCCAACCCAGCTGGGGGGCTGTCCTCTGTCCTCTGCAGGTAGGCCCAAGAGCCACACCGCCCGCAGCCGCAGACCCTCCCCCTCCCCCGTCCCCGGGGCAGCCCCAGTCCAGGAGAGTCTCTGCCCCCACCTTGAACCAACTTCTGTTGGAGCTGCCGGGGGCCAGGGGCCAGGTGTCCCTGCAGGACACCCCGACATCCCAGACATGGGCCTCAGCCTTCTCACCATGAAACTGGGATGACACACTCCCCAAAATGTTTGTGAGGATCTGACCGGACCCTGTCTATGCGCCCACGGGTCAACCCTAAAGGCCACAGGAGATCACTGCCCAACGAGCGAGCTGCTGACTTAAACAGCAGGTTCTTTGGTTTTCCTGAAGCTCCAGGCTGACAACTGACAAAGCGGATGTGTCCTGGGATCCTGGGCAACATCCTACCAGTGTTTGCTCAGCTGAGCAAACCTCATCCCGTGGGGCGGTCACACTGGTCCCCATGTCACAGCCACAATAATTAGACTCTGGGGGTAGGGAGCGAGGGAAGGTGGGTACTTCAGTCTCTACCACCCCGCTGGCTGTCACACCAGCAAGAAATGCCCACACCCCCAGCCTCCTCCTGGGCTTCCAAGCAAGTCACAGCCAGAAACCCTTGGGATGGGGAAAAGGAGGCTTCTGTTCTTGTGCTGTCTGGAACATAGATGCAATGTCTGCTGGTGCTGCAACCCCAAGGACAAACCCACACACTAAAGATAGAGGAATTGACTAATTCTGAGCACTCCCACTAAAAGCACACAGATTTAACTGAAGGACTCAAGAAGCCCTCTGAGAAGACAACAGGGTTGACCGTGGTTGTGTGGGACTAACAAGCATCCTTATTGTCCTCTGGCCAGCAATTCAGGCTGGGGAGATGGGTGATTTGGGGGAGGCTCTGGGCACAGGTTTCTTGCCTCGATATAAGCAGAGAGGGTCATGTAGATCTTCTCTCGGTAAGGGGTGACCCGGTTCAGCAAGAGGGAATTGTGCATGGAGCTGTCCCACGCAGCCTCAAACTGGTAAAAGGTTCTAGAAGGAAGCAGAGATGAGGGAGAAAGATGACGGAGCGTGGTGTGCTCTCGGCGGGGATGGGGACATGCAGACACACAAAGACATACGGACGTGTGGGCAACCTGCAGGGCGAGCCGCTGGGGCCGGAGTCCAGGGAGGACAGACCCCTCCTTACTCAGGACCGGCCTGGGCTGGGGGCTCTGGACGCCCCACCAGGAGGAGCCCTGGAGCGCTCTCAGCTCCACCCTGGGGGATGGGAGGTTTCAGCCGGGGACTCTGGAGCCGAGGTGGGGATGGGAGGGTGGAGGGGAGAGGGGCTGTGACCACTGGTGGGAGAGGAGAGGCGAGGGACCCCCTGAGCCTGAGTAAGGAGGCACACGGTCTCTCCCTGGACCCGAAGGGAGCCTGCGGGTCTGTAGAGCTCTCCGCGGCATCTCCTCCCCAACTGACGGCCCTGGGGAATGATGCTGGGGGTGGAAACCGGGGCAGCCCCCCAAAGACAGCACAGCCCCTGCGGCCACGGCTGGGCCCCACAGAGCACAGAGCAGGCGGCGGGTGCTTCTTTCTGTCCCCAGGCTCTAAGTCAGGAAGCAACGACCGGGGCATGAGCGCCGTGGCCAGGAACCCACGCTGCGGGCGGCTTGGGGCAGCCTCAGGGGCCAGACGAGTGGTGGCCGCCACTCTGGCCGGCTTTCCTGTTACTCGACAGTTTCTGCTCTCAATCGTTCTAACCCCTGCCTCAGTCCCGGGGTGAGTCGAGGACTGTCACTCATGAGATGGGAATTTGCCTCAAACCCTAGCGTGGCTGCTCTGCGAGCCCTGGCAGCCCCAGCTTCTCCGGTTTCCACCCAGCATCCCCACGAAGACGCGGCAGAGAACACGTCAGCGCAAGCGGGGCGCCGCACACGCACCCGCACGGCCAGCCCCGCCCAGGGGAGTGGACGGCAGGGCGGCGAAGGCGCCGCCCCGTCTCCACGGCATCTGGGCCACGGGAGAAGCAGCGGACAGGGCGGGGCCAGTGCCGGGCACGACAAGGAGGCAGACCCAAGGGGAGGAGGGGAGGACAGCAGGGACCGGAGGGCGGGTGGGGAGCGGGGCGGACATCAGACGGGAGAGGAGACTGGAAACCGGAGAGGGCGGGCCAGCGGGCGCGGAAGAGAAAAGTGAGCTGTACCTAGTGTCACTTCCAAACGAAACGCTAAAGGCGGAGGCAGCCAGGACACACGTACACACACAGAAGAGACCACATGTCAGAACGAGCACCATCACCCGGCCGGGTACAAGCTGACACGGAGCAGGCGGGCGCCGCACCACGCTGCCCACAGGGCTGTCGACCACCGGCCCGGGGCCCAGACACAACCCGGGGGGCCCACTCTGAGCACAGGAGGGTGGGGGGCCCACTCTGAGTCCACGAGGGTGGGGGGCCCACTCTGGGCCCCGGGGGGTGAAGGCCCACTCTGAGTCCACGAGCAGACACCCCATTCCCCGTGTCCTTGGGTCCGTCCCCAGCAGAACCAGCTGGGCATGCCTGGAGCTGCCATCCAGAACCAGAGGGATGCCCTCTGTCCCGGGGGCCCCCAGATGCTCCAGCTCTGAGGGTCCAGGCCCGTGGACAGAGCCAGAGGCCCACTGCAGCCCAGCTCAGAGCAAGATGCCACTTCACAGCACATGACCTCGGGCTGTCAGCAGACACGCCACACCCTGCCTCCTGGTCAGATGGTGGCGGTCACTGTCCTGCCTCACTGAGCCATCCTGCCGGCTACGTGAGCCGGTGTGGAGCAGAGGACAGTGCCTGGGCAGCATGGGTCAGGACTAGTCCTCACCCCAGACGCTCCCAGTGGCCAGCACCTGGCTCAGTGCTGCCCTGTCCGCCTGCCTCAAATTTCGCTGAAGGACACTGCTGGATTCCTGGCAAGTGCTGGGGTGCGAGGACTCAGCCCACCCCAGAAAGGCCAGAGAGCGGCCCATGCCCATGTGGGACCCAGGCAGTCAGGTGGGGGCCCCTGAGCTTGCTGGATGGGGCGTGGGGGCCACTGACTCGTGCCCCGTTGATGACATGGCAGGAAACTCAGACCCAGTGGGCTCAGAGGGAGCCACGGTGTACCCAGGCGGCAACTGGGAGGCGGGGGGCCCCCCGGGACCCCACACCCCAGTAGGCATCAGGTCACTCGGGAACTGCCCCCCCCAACCCCTGCAGCACCACTCCTTCTGAGCAACACTCAGCCAGACCCCGTGCCGCTTTTAAGGGGGACGGGTGGCCCAGACATGGGGACTCTAGAGCCACAGGGTCCGCTTCACTGAGAACTGGTCAAGAACGCAGATTCCAGGGCCCTCGCACCCACAGAAACAGAGATGCCGCGTGGGGCCACCTCGAGGGCAGAGAATCGGCAGTTCACAGTCAGCTTGGCCCCAGCATCCTGCGGACCCTCTGCACCCAGGCATCCTGGGGAAATGGGCCACAGTAGGGCCAGCCCAGCCGCTGCCCCGGCGAGGCCGTGGGGCCTAGTCTGTCCTGCCAGCCACGCGCCGTGCTCCGGACTCCACTTGAAAAGGGGCAGGCACCCAGGCTGCACCCACAGCAGAGCCCCCCAGGCTCCGGCAGGGGGAGCTGGCCTGCACACTCCCTGGCCGTGCGGAAACTCATCGGCACAGTCCTGCAGCCCTCACACTCCTCTGTCCACGTCCAGGAGGCTCGGCTGACTTCCTGACTCCAGGTGAGCCCTCCAGGCGGGGAGGAGGTCCTGGATGAGGGGCCCTGCCGAGTGGCCTAAGGGGTCGGGCAGCAGGGGCCTAGAGACAGGACCACCAAGGTTCAATTCCGGGACAAACAGTGTGAGGCTCAGACAAGCAAGGACCCACATGGGGAAGACTGGGAACTAGGGACTTCCCTGGTGGCCCGGTGGTTAAGGCTCTGAGCTTCCACTGGTTTGACCCTAGTCAGGAAACTAAGACCCCACATGCTATGTTGTAAGGCCAAAAAATAAAAATGATTAAAAAGAAAAAGTTAAAAAAAAAAAACAAAAAACTTTGTTGACAAAGAAAATGTCATGTGTTGCAAAACATCCTTCCCGTCTCATTTCTTGTTCAAACAGCGTGACCTTGTGGCCAGGCAGGGGTCCTGCCAGACAGGGATCCTTTCTCCCAGGTCTATGTCAGGGAAGCCAGCGTTAGTCCTGCCTCTGCACCCTCTCAGCATGTTAAAAAGCAGAGATATCACTTTGCCAACAAAGGTCCGTATAGTCAAAGCTATGGTTTTTCCAGTAGTCGTGTATGGATGTGAGAGTTGGACTATCAAGAAAGCTGAGCACCGAAGAATTGATGCTTTTAAACTGTCGTGTTGGAGAAGACTCTTGAGAGTCCCTTGAACAGCAAGGAGATCCAACCACTCCATCCTAAAGGAGATCAGTCCTGGGTGTTCATTGGAAGGACTGATGCTGAAGCTGAAACTCCAATACTTTGGCCACCTGATACAAATAGCTGAATCATTTGAAAAGCCCCTGATGCTGGGAAAGATTGAGGGCAGGAGGAGAAGGGGACGACAGAGGATGAGATGGTTGGATGGCATCACTGACTCAATGGACATGAGTTTGAGTAATAAACTCCGGGAGTTGGTGATGGACAGGGAGACCTGGAGGGCCTTCCATGGGGTCACAAAGAGTCGGACACAACTGAGCAACTGAACTGAACTGAACTGCACCCTCTCGGGGCTGCAGGAGGCCCTGGGGTGCTCAGAGGCCCAGGGGCTGCCCAGGGGGAGGTAAGAGAATCTCAAGGCTCCCAGCACGACCCCCTGGGCACTCTTTGAGTGTGACCACTTCCCCTGTTGCGACAGCCCGACAGGGCTCATTCAGACAACTTCTGAGAAGCGTCACAGCCGTGGGCGCCCATGGGCAGGCACAGTGGGCAGCCTGGTGCAAATGGGTCTGCTGAGAATCTGCAAATGAAGCCCCTCCCTTGAGGTATCAACCAGAAGTGCCTTAGACTCTGGGAAGTACGTTTCTTGACAATGTCACCTTTAGTAGAAGTGGCCTAGGAATTCAGGGAAGGTGATCTGAGCCCCCTGAATTGCAGCCAGGGCAGCCCTCCTATCCAGTGGGGACCAGGGTCACAGGGTGCAGCCACGCGGCTAAGAGCAGGAGAGCGACCTTGAACCTCACAGACTCAGCTCTTTGCACAGCCGAGCGGCGTCTCCTGCCACGCAGAGCAAGCACTCTGACCAGACGGATGGAGGGAAGGGAGGATGGAGGGGTGAGGGGACAAATGAACGCCTCACCGGCATCTGAGCTTCCTGGAGACAGACTCCTCCTGTTTAGTCTTTAATCCCCCTTTTGAACAATTGCAGAAGAAGGCTCACATGTGATGGATGAAAGAATGAATCAGTGGGGTTGTGTCCCATGTGATGAGTGAATGAATGAGTGAGTGGGGGTCAGATCCTGTGTGACGGATGAGTGAATGAGTGAGTGGGGGTTGTGCCCCGTGTGACGGGTGAATGAATGAGTTAGTGGGGTCCTGTCCATGTGAGGGATGAATGAATGAATGAGTGGGAGTCGTGCCCTGTGTGAAGGATGAATGGATGAGTGAGTGAGTGGGGGTCATGTCCTGTCGATGGTGCAGCAAACAGGACAGAGAGGAGACTCCACAAGTTCCCAACCCGGGCCTGTCCCAGGGAGGCTGGGGCAGCCCTTGGGGCACCTGAGCCACCTGTCTGGAGAAATCTGATCCTGTGCCTGGTGGGAAGGGTGAGGGTCACTGTGGACCACCGACCTCCCCAGCCTCAACGCCACCTTACTTTAGGGTCACTGTGGACCACCGTCCTCCCCAGCCTCACACTGCCTTACTTTATAGGGTCTCGTGGCCCCTTGCTGCCCCGGGCACTGGGAGCCCGGGGCAGGAGAGTGAGCTCAGGTAAGATGCACGGACAGGGTGGAAGGTGGAAGGTCTGACCTCACTCTTCGTGGGTCAGGCTGGGTCACCACCTCTCCTCGCTCCCCACTGTGAGAGTGAGACCCCTGCATCTCAGCAGGGCTCCTCTGGAAAATGGGTGTGGTTAGCTTTTTAAAAACTAGGCTCTTTGCTGAGGAGGTTTGTGCTTTAGGAGTACTTCAAATTAAATGCTAGGACTCTAGAGAGTCCCCTGGGTGTCAAGGAGATCAAGCCAGTCCATCTTAAAAGAGATCAGTCCTGAATATTCATTCAAGGGACTGATGCTGAAGCTGAAACTCCAGTCTGTGGCCACCCGATTTGAAGAACCAACTTACTGGAAAAGACCCTGATGCTGGGAAAGACCGAAGGCGGGAGGATAAGGGGACGACAGAGGATGAGATGGTGGGATGGCATCACCGACTCAATGGACGTGAGTTTGAACAAACTCTGGGAGATGGTGAAGGACAAGGAAGCCTGGCGTGCTGCAGTCCCTGGGGTCGCAAAGAGTCAGACACGACTGAGCGAGGGAACAACAATGCCGGACACAACTGAGCAACTGAACAACAATGTAGCAGTGAAAATAACCACACTACACACATTAATAAGTTCTGCGTGCAAGGCCCCTCCTTAGAGCTTGTCCCATTCATCTCATTTAGTCTCGCACACTGAGGCAGCCCTCAGAGTCCCGGGCCTAGGGGACAGACCACAGGCTCCAGAAGATCCTGCCACACGTGCACGTTCGCACAGCCAGCCCGGCCAGCCGGTGCAGCCCCCAGGCCCCACCCCACCCCAGACATCAAGACGGCACCCTCTGCTCATCCCCAGAACCTCCCAACACAGCAGTTTCCTGCTGCGTGAAGCAGGCCCTAGGCAAGGCTCGGGGCTCTGACCCCTCACCCTTCCCAGCACTCTGGGCCTCCTCTTGTAGGCCAAGGCCACTGGGGGCCAATGAGCCCAGCTCTGCACCTGGGGGCTGGGGTGAGGCCCTTCTGCAGCCTGGGGGCTGGTGCAGAGGTCCTGCTGAGTAGGAGCCCCACCCCCACCCCAACCCAAGGCCCTCTCCTTCTGGCCACAGGGAGTGTTTCTATTTCATGATGTATCTGCAGGGGGTGTACTGGACCAGCCTGAGCACACCTCTGTCACACCAGGCTGGTTGTGGACACGCAAACTGGAACAAAATGCCCATACCCCTGTGTGATCATACTGATGGACTTATCAGGGAAACAGGCCCGAAGTCGGGTCCCCTCCGGGGATGAACCCTAGAGCTCTCTGAGAACAGGCGGACTGCAGGCTGCAGCTGCCATGGTGGGCCCAGTTTGCTTCCAGGACCAGCTGGCAGGCTGCCACCTCCAGGAAGCCCTCCAGGCTACCCAAGAGGGGCAGGGCCCTGCTCTCTGGGCCCCGCAGGGATGTGACCCTCCTCTAGTGCAGCTTCACCGCAGGTCTTCCTTGACAGAGTCCCCCCCACAGCCAGCTGCCTGTTCCCAGGGAGGACCTGATCCTGCCTCGGGTGCGCATGCCCTGGGGACACGCTGATGGGAACTACAGCCTCTGGCCACCCCTTGAGGCCTCAGCTAGAGCTGCCCAGGGCACATTCAGAATGACCATCCGTCCCAACACATCGCACCAGACCTGACCCCGCCCTCTGCCCTGGGCCCCACCCTGAGAAGGGGCAGGCACTGCCCTGCGCCCTGCGCCCCCTCAAGGACCAGGCGTCCTCACTGGAGGCCTTCTGCTGCCCCCTTCCTCTTTCAGGGTGCCAGGGCGCCCAGCTCTGGCCACAGTCCACACAGGCCCAGAGCAGACCGCGGCCTCAAGGACAGCGTCCGTAACAGGGACTGCGAGGCCGTCCACCCCGGGGCCTCCAGGACCCTGCACCGGGTCGCCAAGGCCAGAGCTCAGGTGGGGAGGGATCTCCGTGCCCGGCCCAGGAGCCCGTGACTCGGGGGCTGGTCCTGGGACCAGCGAGTCTGGAGCCCGGGCCCTTCGCCCCTCACCACCCACCCCCTTCCAGAAGGGTGTGTGGTGGCCTCGCCAGGAGCCTGGCTGGGTGAGGGGCCCGCACCTGAGGCAGCGGGGCAGAGCGGGGAGGGCTGGGCTGGGCCGTGCCTATCTGCCCTCCGTCCTGTACCCACTATGCACCTTTGCTCTCTCACTGTGTGGGGAGGGGGCCGGCCAGCCTGCATGCGGGCGCCTGCTCCTGCTGGGGCAGGGTGGGGCACGGGCAAGGCTCGGGGGGCAGAGGGGAGCGGGAAGCCAGCCATCATCTACAAGGGCAGAAACTACCGAAGCAGCCAAGATCGAGAGTGGAGGGCGGGGGTGCTCAGCCACGGGTGAGGGGGGTGGGGGGGGGTGGAGGGCAATGGGGAGGAAGCGGTGTGACGGGGAGAGGAAAAAGGAAATAAAACGGGAGGAGAAGACAGCAGAGACAGACAGGGAGGTGAGCAAGTGTGGAGGGGCCCGAAAGCTGGAATGAAATCTCGGGGCTGTGGAGTGGGGGCAGGCTGAAAGAAACCAGGGGCACGGATGGTACCTAGGCATGTCCGAATCAAGAAACTGCCTGCAAAACACAAACAATCACAGGTTAGTTGGGGGGGGCTGGGGGCGGCAGCAGTGGAGCAGGCGGGGCAGCGCGCAGGTGGCCCAGCGGAGCCGGGAGGCCGCACAGCGTGGGACCCTGAGCGGGGGTCGGGGGGCCAGGGCTGCGGCGAAGCAGGCGGGCAGCCGAGGCGCGGGGCCCAAGGCTGGCCCGGGTCTCCGGGTGGGGAGAGGGCCTGCCCCGTCACCCGCAGAGCTCTGAGGACGTCAGCCAGGGTCCAAGGGACAGAGGGTCCTTGGGGGAGCTGCTGGTTGACCAGCCAAGCCTCTGCATGCCACCCACCTGGGGCTGCTCGCTGAGGGGGTCCCCGAGACTCTCCCCAGGGCGGGGCTCGGGTCAGGGCCGTGCTGGAATGAGACAGCAAGGAAGATGGGGAGCCAAGCAAGGGCTAAAGCAGCTGCGGGCAGGGACTCTGGTCTGGGGGCTTCCTGGAGCCCCGGGGGCCCTGACCTCCCGCACTTGAGTTGGCCTCTCGTCCCATGGTCCCCAGGGCACAGGCCGGGCCCGCCAGCGATGGATGCTCTGACTTCCAGGAGCAGGGTGAACCTTTTCAGCCAAAGCCCCACTGACCTGAGGTCCAGCCCCCTAAGCTCCCCAGGACGGAGCCCAGGACGGGGCTGGCCACGTGTCCCACAGCCACTGTGCCGGCTGGAGGTCAGGAGCCCAGAGACACGGTCCCAGAGGCACCCGCACCCCCCTCCTCTCCCCGGTCCACTCCCCTTCTAGCCCAAGAATGGAGGCGTTGCCAGGACAAAGGGAGGGTCAGAGATTGGGTGGACGCTGAGGTCAGCCTCCCTGGTGACACGGGTCCCCTCAGCCCCACCCTTGGTCTGGCCTCAGAGGCCTGTGTCCCCGCCGGCAGACCGTGAGAGGGTGCCAGGCCCTCCTGCTGGGTCCCCAGGATGTCCCCACGGCGACGGGCCTACCCGCACGTGCCGCACCTCCCTTCCCGTAAGCCCGGCCTGCCTGTCATGGTGCCCCCACCCTCGAGAGAACACCCCCCAGCATCCTCATCCAACCCTCCCTCCTCTGGACACAGTGCAGCCTGCGTTTCCTCCAGAAGGTTCCAGGGCAGGGCTGGAACAGAGCCACGCCTGCCCCTGCGGGGTCGCTGCCCCCTCTCTGGGGAGCCTGCGAGGAAGCCCAGCTCTGTCTGGACCAGGACCCTTTATCCTTATGGATCCCGCTCCCCTGGCAAGGGGGGCCCCACCTGCTCCAGCGCACCCAGCCCTCAAGATACTTTCTGCAAACACGGCTCAAGAGCCCATGGAGATGCCCATGGCTGGAGCTCGGGGTCAGCTCTTGGCTTCTGCCCTTTGGACCAGGTTGAGCCTTTGGGACTTGGGAGCCCCCTCCTCATGTCCCCACACCCCCAGGAAGCAGCGTCTCAGACAAAGCCAAGCTTACCAACATCCCCCCAGGAGGGTGGCTCTGGCAGGGAGCTGTCCACCCCAGCCTGGCCCCCAGAGGCCTCTCCCCCAAAACCCCCGAGCCCAGCAAACCCAGTGAGGAAGAGCGTGTGCCAAGCCATGCCGTTGGGCACACCCCCACCCCGGGATGCCAGACCACCGGCCGGCTCAACCCTGAGCTCCTCCAGGACCCTGGGCCGCAGGGAGGATGCCTGCCAAACAGGACATGTGCCTGCAGCAGCGTGGCTGGGAAATCCGGCCGGTTCATCTGCCCACTGCCCCATGCTGCCTCCCGCCCACGAGAGTCCTGAGGACAGGACCCGGCTCCTCCGCCAGCCACGCCCACGTGCCCCTCCATCAGGTGAGCGAGCTCGCCAGGGGACCACATGGCCACGGGTCCCTCCCTGCACCACCTCCTGGAGGGCCAGAAAGAAGGCCTGGAGAGCTCAGGGCCCTGCGCAGCCGGGCAGGCCAGGTGGGGGGCTGAGAACACACCCCGGGCCGACTCAGGCCCTCCTCCAGAGAGCACCGACCCCGAGCGGACTCACCGGTCGTCCTGGGCTGGGCAGATGTATCCGGACGAGAGGATGCTGAGTGACAAGATGTTAGGGTCTATCAGGGACTCGTCCGTTTCCGGGGTGTTTCGGATGCGACCTGCGGGAAGGGGGGTGGGCCGCTGGTCACTTCCCAGGAGGGCAGGTGGGCGCCAGGTCCCCGCTCTCCACCTCTGCCTGGGCAGGAGCTTCCGGCTACGAGGCCGTGCCATAGGGCTGCCCACATGGCCACAGGGGCACCCAGCTAAAGGCAACACTGAGAGGCGCAGGGAGGCCCATGCAGGCTCTGCAGTTGGAATCCAGACTGCTGAGAGAAATACCAACTACCTCAGATATGCAGGTGACACCACCCTAATGGCAGAAAGTGAAGAGGAACCAAAGAGCCTCTTGATGAGGGTGGAAGAGGAGAGTGAAAAAGCTGGCTTGAAACTCAGCATTCAAAAAACTCAAGATCATGGCAACTGGTTCCATCACTTCATGGCAAATAGATAAAGAAAAAGTGGAAACAATGCAGATTTTATTTTTCTGGGCTCCAAAATCACTGTGAATGGTGACTGCAACCACAAAATTAAAAGACGCTTGCTCCTTGGAAAAAAAGTTATGACAAACCTAGACAGCGTATTAAAAAGCAGAGACATCACTCCGCTGATAAAGGCCTATCCAGTCAAAGCTATGGTTTTCCCAGTAGTCATCTATGGACGTGACAGTTGAACCATAAAGAAGGCTGAGCACCAAAGAATCTATGCTTCTGAACTGTGGTGTTGGACAAGACTCCTGAGAGTCCCTTTGACAGCAAGGAGAACAAACCAGTCAATCCTAAAAGAAATGAACCCTGGATATTCATTGGAAGGACTGATACTGAAGCTGAAGCACCTGACATGAAGAGCCGACTCTTTGGAAAAGACCCTGATGCTAGGAAAGATTGAGGGCAAAAGGAGAAGTGGACGACAAAGGATGAGATGGTTGGATGGCATCACCAACTCAATGGACATGCATTTGAGCAAGCTCTAGGAGATGGTGAGGACAGGAAAGCCTGGCGTGCTGCAGTCCACGGGGTCACAAAGAGTCGGACACAATTTAGTGACTGCTGCCCATGGCGCTGCCTGTCAGTGGACGTCTTCTCGCAGCCCAAGTTCAGAGCTTCTCAGTTTCTCAGCCATAAATAACTTGCAATATCTCCCCACCCCAGTTGATAGGTTCCAATCACCCAGCCTGGAACCCACAGGCCCTCCTACTAGTTGGAAAAGGACATCTTAGCAAGATGAGAAGGAAACAATGTTTCCTCTCTTTTTATACTTAAGAAAAAGAAGAGAAACACTGAGTCAAAAATGTCTCCTTGCAAGGGCTATTTCCAGCAGAGCCCTCTAAGATGCCTGTACTTGTGGTGGGGGCACGGGGTGACTCTGTCTATAAAAGGCACCAGAACCGCCACGAGTCACGACTCCCTCCTGGTGCCTCCGTTACCCACTTCTCGCCCCTGAGTGCAAGTGCTTAGTCAGACAGGCGTGTCCGGCTCTGTGCAACCCCATGGGCTGTAGCCCGCCGGGCTCCTCTGTCCGTGGGATTCTCCAGGCAAGCATACTGGAGTGGGTTGCCATACCCTCCTCCAGGGGATCTTCTTACGCTTATAGTGATGGTTAATTTGATCACTCTGCCTCCTCAAGGAATAAACAAGTAGTACTGAGTTTTCTTTGTTAAGTCAGAAAGGAATCACTGGGCCTCTCCCCCAGACCACATCTGCAATAGGGGTGTGTGCGTTTGTTCTGCTGTTCTGATTTGTGTGGAAATAAGACACGGAACATCTCAAATGAAACGTTTGTCCTGGGGCCGTCAGAACCCCGCGATCTACGATCCTAACCGAGTGACGCAGGACTACGGGCCCCGTCACATCCTTGCTGCTACCCGCTCAGAGCCACTCCCCAGTCCCAGGGACACCGTGCTCGAGCTGATGCCCTTGGCCACAGCAACGCCCGGGGCGAGGCCTCGGAGGTCCCTTAGCTCCAGGGCAGTGGGGTGGGGAGGCGGCTTCACGCTAAGGACGGACAGTGGTCCATCCTGGGAGGGATGGTGGTCCCAGTCTTTGAACAGAACCTGGGAAAACAGATTCTTCGTAAAGAGTCAGCAAAGGGAACATTTCCAAGGTGGAAGAGTTCACGGCAGGAAGTTACAGATGGAAAGCATCTAAGACCTGGCACTCTCTGGGAGCTGAATTGGGTCCCCTCAAAACAACATGTTGTGGTCCTGACCCTCAGAACCTCAGAACGTGACCTCGTGTGCAAACAGGTGCTTGGCAGACGTGAGGAGGTGAGACGCTGTCATGCTGGACTGGTGGGCCCTCATCTAAGCATCCAGGCCCCGTGAAGACAGAAGTTTGGGGTGACGCGTCCACAAGCTAAGGGCTCCCCACAAACCACCAGAAGCTGGAGAGGCGGAGGAAGGACCTCCCCTGGGGCTTCAAGGAAGCATGGCCAAGCTGCTGACACCCTCATCACAGGCCTTATCCACAACCACGACAGGACCAAGTTCTGGGCTTTCAAGCCATCTGGAGTGCGGGACTTCCTTACAACAGCCCTAGGAAGCTAACGCGGTGATTAAATAGAAGTCTGGAATCATCGCCTGAGTCCCTGCGCTTCTCTTCAGGTGAGGGGTGAGGCACAGAGAGGTTAAGTGACTCAGCCAAAACCACACAGCAACAGGGGCAGGGCCGGGTCTGGGGCTGAGCCGGGCGCCTGCGCTGCTCCCACCTGTGTGAGCCCTCACTCACCCACCACCAGCTCCCGCACTTCCTTCCAGCGGATGTGGCTGCCCGTCTCGTGCAGCAGGGTCACCGTGATCCGTCTCTGGATGCCCTGCCGGGCACAGGCGGAGACCGCACGGTCAGACAGCGAAAGGCCAGGCGAGGGCGGGGCTCGGGGCGGGAAGGGGCATGGCAGGAAGGGGCGGGGCTCGGGGCGGGTCAGGGGCGGGCAGGGGAGGGGCATGGGCGGGGCAGGGGCAGGGGCAGGGTGGGCGGGGCAGGGGCAGCGAGGTCTCCGCACCTGGTGGAGCAGGAAGGTCCCCATGCACGGCATCCCGCCGCGGTGGTCCACCACTGCCGGGATGTAGCTGGAAGAGAGGCGGCAGGGCTGAGGGCGTGCCCAGCCCCGCCCCGCGCCCACAGCACAGACAGGGTCCCACAGACCCCGGTCCCGCCCCGCACGCACTGCACAGCCGGCCGGCCCCCCGGAGCAGAGCAGAGGGCAGGGGAACACCACCCGCTGCCCCAGGCCCCTCCTGGCCCCGCACTTCCCGCGGACCCCTGCCCCACCCCGCGCGGGCAGCACAGGCTCGGGACTCACTCGCCGTTGGCCTCCAGCTCGCAGATCTCGAAGTAGACCAGCAGGTCGTACTTGCAGTGGCAGGGCCCTGGGCAGGGCCGCGTCAGTGTGCTGAGCTTGGTGGCCGGCACTGGGGGGACAGAGAGGAGATGTGGGTGCAAACAGGCCACTCGTGGGTGAGGCTGCGCAGAGGAGGCAGGGAGCAGACCCCCAGCAGCGGCAAGGACACCGCCCTCCACGGGGAAGACTGGCGGGCTCCACCCCAGGGCACAGACAGGCCTCGGCCACCACCCCTGGGGGGGCGGGCGTGACTGCAGGCTTGTCTGTGCCAGGCGGGAGGAGCCCGAAGCCCCAGTGGCTGGAGCCACGCCTGCTCTGAGGCCCCACGACCTGCCCGGGACCCCTCGGCCACGCCAAGCACCTGCTTCCAGCACAGAGGCCCTGGACCCCACCGCCCTAGACGTGTGGCCACTCCCAACACACAGGCTCTGTGCCCCGTGTGCCCAGCCACCTCTGCCCACAGCCCCTCCGCTCTGGGTGCCAGGCGCAGCTGACCTCCCAGGGCCCTTCCTCCAGGGACCTCCTGGGCTCGCCCACCTCCAGCCTCCCCCCCAGGAAGCAGCTTCCGAGCCTGCCTCCTCTCAGACAGTGTCTGTCCTGCAGGTTCAGTTCACAGGGCCCAGCCCCCCAGGGAGCCCCCGGCCCTCATCCCCAGCCGCGGGCAGCCTCCCAGATGTCCCTCTGTGGCCCCTGCTCTGGAAGGGAGCCCTGACTCTGTGGGTGCCCCAGAGGGCCAGCGGGGGGGGGCAGGGAGGTGCCAGGAGGCTAGGGGGCAGGGACGCCCTTGCAGGACTACACTTGGCCAAGCAGGCCCGGCCCACACGGGCACCCTGCGCCAGGGAGAGCCCCGCCTACCTGGCTTGGAGAGCGGCATGACCCGTGGGAAGTGGCGGCGTGAGGGCCTCAGGGGGCTGTGGGGACAGAGATGGGGAGAGTGACCGTGAGTGACCAGAGGCCAGTGCCTCTCCCACGGGGCCTGGGAAAGGCCTGACCTCAGGCCTCCGCCAGCCGGGGAAGGGGCACCCTAGAACTCAGGACCCCCCGGGAGGCCCCACGAGGCCCCAGGAATCCAGGCAGGCCTCTCCCCTCCCCAGGACAGGTGAGCCCTGGAACCAGCCCCTCCGGCCTGCTCTGCCGACACTCGCCCTGGGTCCCGCACATCAGCACAGAGGGCGCCTGGAGGTGGCACTGCCCCCAATCCTCTGGGCTGCTGTCCCCACACGCGGGGGGCTCAGCGGGAACCCACCTTGAGAGCCCCAGGCAGGGGAGGGAGCAGGGCCAGTCACCCCCATCCTGCCTGGGGGGGCGGAGGACTCAGGAGCAGGGCAGGGGGTCGCCCCCGCCAGCCCCGCGTGGCTTCCCTGGGCTCTGGAACACGGCCAGGCCCAGGTTCTGACAGTGACCCTCTAAGACCCCTCCTCAGCCCCGCGGGGCCGTCTCTGACCGCTCCATGTCCGGCCTCAGACAGAAGGTGTCGGGGGGCCACAAGGCTCCACAGCCAGCACACCAGGCCCGTCCAGGGTGCAGGTCAAGCCTGCCGGCCCGGAGGCGAAAAGCCCCAGCCCGCTGACCTGAGCACGTCCTTGCAGAGGGGCGGGAACGGGTGCTGCTGGTAGTGCCCGAAGACCTCGAAGACGAGGGGCTGGCTCTTGATGTATTCGATGAAGGACCTGGTCACCTCCACTGCGATCTGGTCGGGGGGCGGCACAGGGAGTCAGGAGGGGAGAGCTCGGCCTCCACGGAGCACCCGGCACCCCAGGCCCAGACCGCAGAGCCCGGGGCTGACCTCGCCTGGGTCCACCCAGCCTGCTCCTCCACACACCCTGTGGACCAGCCACTGCGGGCCGGCCTGCGGGCTCTCCCACAGGACTGACGGGCTGAGGGCCCCTGGGCTCAGCTGCTCTTTCAGATGGCAGAGCTGCAGGACGGGCCTCTGCGACCCGGCCAGACCGCGCTTGGGCTCTCGTCCACTCGCCCGTCAGTGTGGGGTGAACTGTGTCCCCCACCACCCACATCCCACGTGTTGAAGCCTGACTGTCAGCACGTGTGTCAGAGAGGGGTCTCCACAGAGGCGATCGAGCTAGAATGAGGCCACTGGGGGCCCCACAGGCCCAGTGTTCTCGTAGGAAGGGGACACTTGGGCACAGGCCCGCACGGGACGTGACGTGAGGATACCGGGGAAGGTGGCCATCTATGAGCCAGGGAGAGAAGTGGCAACTGGTTCTCATCATGGCCTCAGAGGGAGCTTGGAGCCCACCGGGCTCTCGGACTTAAGCCTCAGGGGCTGAGAGGCAGGCAGCCCCTGGTTAAAGCCCCTGGGCTGAGGGGCCCTGCTGGGCTGCCAGGGAAGGAACCCACGCAGCGCCCTGGCAGAGCCGGCCCTGCCTCCCTGGCTTAGAGATGACCGGAGCCCCTCGTCCCCGAGGGGCAGGATGGGCCACAGTCCACAGGGCCCTGCTGAGCCAGGCCGGGGTGGCTGCTCAGGGCACAGCCACAGCTCAGATCCGACTCACACTTGCTGGGTCCCCGAGGTCTTGCGACCCAGCGGCTTCCGTCAGGGCCCTGTTTCCCCACCTCACAGCAGACAGTCCCCTGCTCTCCTGACAGCCTGGCTCGAGTTGTGGGTTGAACCGTGTCCCCGCCGTCTGCCAGTTCTTCCCGGGCTGGGGGTTCCCTGGCCTCTCCGACTTCTGCCTGGGCACCCCACGGCCCTCCGCACACCCTGCCCCACCTCATCCCCAGGACCAAGCTAGGGTGGCCTCCCTGGGCCCCCAGACCCTTCACATCCACATCCGACCGAGGCTTGCTGCAGGGGTCCTCGGTGGGGCTCTGGGCTGCTCCCACCCCCAGCCTTAAGCTCCCCAAAGCCCCTACTGCCCAGCAGGAGCACACTCACCCCCACCTGGTGCCCAAGGCCCTTGTCCTCACGCCCAGCCCAGGGCTGGTGCTCAGGAGAGGGAGAAGGTGTGACCGAGTGAAAGCACCTCGGGGGTTTCAGGGAGGCCAGCAGAGCTGGGGCCCCGGGAGGGGCGGGTCACGGCAGGGGGACGGGGGCCCTGAGGACGTACATTTTGGACGTGGTAGAAGCCCAGCGGGGGGCCCCTCCCTGTGTTCTTCAAGGGCTCTGTAGAGAAGGCCTCATCATGGCGATGGATGAAGCTGCGAACCGGGAGGAGATGCTTGGTGGGTGTGGGACCTGGGCACGGGCACCCCAGCCTCCAGGGGGCCACCAGGTGCCCTGCGCCCGCGCCTTGCCAAGGCCCACCCGCACAGCCTGGGTATGAGGCTCACTTGAACTGGCAGAAGATGTCGGCATATTCAGCAGAGATGCTGGACGCCTGCAGGACGGTCACGCGGAAGGTGAAGGTGCTGCCCAGGCCGAGGTGGTCCAGGGCGGCGTCCAGGGGCCCGTCCAGGGCGGCTTTCTCGGGGCTGTCCAGGAGGCCCTCCGGGGTCACCGCTGCTGGGAGCCAAAGGCAGAGGGGCGTGGAGGGACCCAAAGGGCTGAGTGTGGGCTCGGGGACTGGCCTGCAGCACGTGTGCCTGCCAAGAGGTGGGCAGCAGGGACCCACCTGAGCAGGTGTTGTTGTTGACCTCGTCGGCTGAGGGCCCAGAGTCTGCGGCCTGGCCCTGGCCTTCCACGATCCGCAGCTCCTCTTGGGAGGTCCCTGAGCGGGACATGCCCACCCCGGGGCAGGACTCGGCCTGGAACTGTGCAGGCGGGGGCGGGGTCGGACAGAGCACGGCCAGGGACCCTGAGCGCCCACCAGGCCCGCCCCTGCCGCGGGCGGACTCCTCCCTAGCCCTAGGTTCCCCAGGCTCTGAGTGCCTCTGTCAGTCTACGCAGCGGGAAAGGAAGGTGGGACACGACTCTGGGCTTCAGCTCCGCCCCCACCCCAGCCAGGACCCCTCTCTCAGCTCCGCCCCCTTCCTCAGCTCCGCCCCCTGCCCCGCCGTAGAGACTCTCCCAGCGGCTTTCAGGGCCCAGCCAGGCCCCCTCACCGCCCCCACCCCGGGCCCTCTCTGCTCTGCCGGACGCCCCGTGCCCCTCCTGTGAGGCCCAGCACTGACAGCCCCTCTGAGAGGGATGACTCGGGGGTCCTGGGCCCAAGGCCTCAGAGCACAACGGTTCAGGCAGAGCCTGGGAGCTCCCCGCTCAGGCCTGCCGCCCGAGAGCAGGAAGGGCGCCTGCGAGGAAGACGCCGTCCTCCCCCACCCCGAGGCCCTGCCTGGCTGGCGGCCCATCCGGTGGCATCCGTGGCCACCCCACTACCTTCTCGAAATGCTGGTCGTCAAAGGAGATTTTGGCTGTTCCAGACTGGCGGACGCCGGAGCCGTAGTCAGGGGCCTCCTCGTCGGCTGAAACAGGACGGAGCAGAGGGTCAGGCCCAGCGTGTCCCCAGGTGGGACAGGACGTCCACTCTGAGTGCTGGAGGGGGGGATGCGGGAACCAGGTGCGGCTCCAACCCGCCTGGGGGATCCCAGACATGGCCGAGCAGTCCTGAATGACCAGGGCATGTCCCGGGCACCCTGATCACCGGCCTCCGCTGCCCCATGGCCCAGCGGCAGCCATGTCGTCGGCACGGCCACGCCGATGGGGCCGTGAAAGCCACCTTGTCAGGGCTAAGCTTTCTACCTCTGCCCCCCCCCCCCCGCCATGTCCTGACCCCAGACTCAGCCGCTGCAGCAGAACCCAGGCGCCTCTGGACCCCCCCACCCCTCTCCCCTCCCCCCGTCACGCAGCTGGACACTCAACACCCCACATGCCCTCACACCCGCTTCTCCCCGGTGTCCAGGGTTGCCTACCATCTGGGACAAAACCCAAACCCTCTCCCGCCGCCTGAAGGCCCCCAGTTCTGCCCCCTCCAGGCCCCCAGCCCCCAACTCCAGCCACTCTGGCTAGGTGCCGCTGCAGGAGACTTCACAGATGCCACGTGGCTCTGACCCTCTGTTCTGGGGCCCTGTGGGGGTGCAAACACCACCAAGGCATCCACCCCGGCTGCCCGAGGGCCCAGGGCTCTACCCCACCACCGCTCAGGGCGGCCCAGGGCAAGTGCGCAGGAGGGCCCCTGCCATTGCGGGGGGACAGGGGCAGGGGTGGCCGTCTCCTCCAGCTCAGCCACCACACGGGGGACGTCGGGTCCGGCCCAAACAGACAGCACCAACCTGTCTGTCTATGAAGCGGCCGGCCAGGTGGGACCCGCTGTACAGGGGCCGAGGGGTCAGGAAGGGCCAGGAAGAGACCGGGGAGGACAAAGCACCCAGAGGGCTTGGGCCCCCCTCGGGGGAGGAAGGCAGCAGTGGATGCCCCAGCATCGCTGTCACCTGGCTCGTTCCTAAAGCCAGCCCACCCCAGCCTCCCCCTTCTCAGCCGCATCCCCAGGGGCCGAAGCACCATGGTCACACAGCTGGAGGAGCTGGGGAGAGTGCTTGGGATCATGGGGAAGCGAGAACCCGGCACAGGGGTCCAGACATCCAGAGTGCACACACACGGGCCACCCACTGGGAGAGCAGGCCACCTGCGCTGCTCACGCTCCGCACCTCCCTGTCCCAGCCTTGGCCCTCTGCAGCCGACACGGGGCACCCATGGTGCCCAGGCCAAGCCTCGGGAGCGGAGAAAGAGGCCCGAGGAGGCGCTGGGGGCTGGAGGTGGAGAAGGGAAGACTGGCTATTGCAGTAGAGGGACCCTCCAGCCCAGCAGTTCCCCATGAGTCCTTCAAGTATCTCTCCACACTCCTGTCTAAGAAGCTTCACAGAGGACCCACTTTCAGAGGGGCAAACCCAGCAAACCCGATGCCCTCCCTTGGGAGGCTGCCCCCAAACCAGAGGGGCGGACGGGAGGGGACTGGGCAGTGAGGGGCATCTGCCTCTCAGTGGGGGGCTGGACCAGCTGGCCAGCGGTAGGGAGGGGCTCACGGCCTCTGGGGACACAGGTCAGCACCCGAGCAGCCATGCGCTCCAGAGGGGGCCGTGCTAGGGACTCGGGAAGGCTGGGGGACCAAGGGCCGGAGTGTGCGCACCCCTCCTGGGGCTGAGACTACGGTGGGGGCTTGGGGCGCACTTCTGCACTAGGCTGCATCTGCAGGCCGCCTGGTGGGGGGCCCGAGCCAGAGGGGCCTCAGACAGCCCCCGGCTCGGCCTGCACGGCCCTGGAGGCCCCAGCCGACCAGGAGGAGCCCCGGGAGCCCGAGCTGAGCGCCGGGCAGCAGGGCTTCTCTTGCAGGGAGAGACGGAGGAGGCCGGGGCTGTGGGGGAGGCTGCCTGCACGCACCTGAGATGGCCTGCACGGCCACGCGCAGGAAGCCCTTCACCTCGCCCTTCTCGCTGACGATGGCCACGCGGTGCACCAGCGGCACGGGATACAGCAGGTTGCTGAGGTACACGAAGGCCCTGGGGGAGGAGAGGCCGTGGTCAGGGCCACCCGCCGGGCACCTGGCAGAGGCGGCAGGGCGGGCGCAAGACACGACACTGCAAAGCAGAGGGGGCGGGCAGCCAGGCGGGGGCAGCCAGGGCGGGGGGCAGGCAGGGGCTGCACAGGGCAGGGCGGGCAGCAGCGGACAGGGCAGAGGGGTGGGAGGACGCGGAGGACAGCGAGGAGGAGGGTTCAGCCTGCTTCAAGGATGACGACCGGGGACCGCCTCGCTGACCTACAACCCTCACACTGGTGCCGATGCCCCCCGTCTCCCCTGCCCGTTTCCCGGGGGCCCCTGACACTCGCAGACCCCACAGAGGGCCTCAGATGGCGAAAGACGGCTCAGGGCTCCCTGTGAGCCTCTCCAGGAACACAAGCGGTGACAGCTCCATGACGTCAGCCAGGGCCCGGGAGGAGGGCTGAACGGAGCCCCAAGGATGCCCCAGACACTGCAGTACTGCCTGGCACGGCCCCACCAGCCCCAGGGCCCAGAGCCCCCCTCTCCCGGCAGCTCAGCTGTGCGCCCAGCTAGTGCCAAGACAGGCGGGCCAGAGGCCACGTCACCCGTGGCACCCCCTCCCTGAGCCGGCCACCCTGCAGGATCTCACGGGCCGTGGAGGACGGAGCCTGTGCTGCTCCGCGGGTGGGCAGGCTGGCATGAGCACCACTCCCTTCTGTTCAGGAAGCCCTCCTTGGGGGTACACCCCCTCCTGGGGGAAACACCCTCCTTGGGGACGTGCCCTCTTTGGGGTATGTCCTCCTGGGGGGGGCCCTCTTTGAGGGATGCCCTCCTTGAGGTGTGTCCTCCTGGAGGGAGCACCCTGGTTTCCAGCCCTGCTCTGCCCTCCACTCCAGCCCAAAGGCACAGACCCGGCAACCCTGAGCTCCGGCATTGGGGGAGTTCTGGGTGTGGTCCTGGGGGAGGGGCAGGATTTGGAGCCGGATGGTGGGAGGTGCTGGGGAGGAAGTGCAGGGGGGTGAGGGGGCCCAGGTGGGGACAAGGTGTGGTCAGTTGAGGTGGCAGTCTGGGCACTGGTTGGGTGGGGTGGGGGCGCTGGGGGATAGGAGGAGAGGTGCGTTGTCCGTCGCCCCGCCCCTCATCCAGGCTGGAGTCCCTGCTCTGGATGCCCCATGGCCGCAGGTGGGGGCGGGGCTGTCCCCAGGGCCCTGACTCCAGGCCCTGTGTCCCCTCTCCGGTCGGCTCCCAGCCTGGCCACCGCCGGCCTTCCCCCGCTGCAAGGCAGAACTCTGCACGCCATCCTAGCCCGTCCCTCAGCTCTGCCTCGAGACTCTGAAACCCATCACCAGCCCATCAGCCCTGGCCTCCCGCCCTCTCCCCCTGCACCACCCCCACCCCGGCCTCCACGGCTGCCAGAGGGGACCTGAGACCCGAGCAGGCCCCACCCACCTCGGCCTCCAAGCTCTTTGCATCCAACAGGTGCCCCAGCCCCTGCCATGGGCCCCGCCCCGTTCTGGCCTCACGCCCCCGTCTGCTCCCATCTCTGTGCAAGGCTACCACGTCTCAGCCTCTGGGCTGCTGTCTGCACAGCTCTCCCCGTTGGCCCAAATTTACCAGTAGGCCCAACCTCTGTTGACTGGTTTTGCTTTCTGGGCCCCCGAAGGCTAAGCCAGGCCCCAGGAGCCCCAGGTGGGGCCTCCCAGGGCCTACCACCGCGGCCCCCTGCCCTCCGGCAGGCGGAAGCCCCTCCCCAGCAGAGCACCATCTCTGAGGGAGCCCCACGGCCCCTCCCTTCGGTGCTCTCTCCCCCGACGGGGGCGGGCGCCAAGGCCCACTGCCCCCGGCCACCACACAGGCGAGCAGAAGCCAGCAAGAGATGCTGGAGCCCGAACAGAAGGCCTCGCCCACATCGCAGAGGGCATCGGCCAGCACCCACCTCGGGCGGGACGGTGGGGGCCTCCCCTCCCCGGCACCTGGGCTGCTGGCCCAGCTTCTCTGATGGAAACTGGGGGTGGGAGGGGGCAACTGTGAAATGAACCAAGTCATGGGGTCCAGAAGGGGAAGTGCAGGGCCAGGACTCGAGCTATGGGGACAGGCACAGAGCCGGCTCCACTCCCCCGAGGCCCAGCTGCCCTCCCCTGCCCCAGAGGGCTGAGGGGGCTGGGTGAGGCAGCCCCCAGCTGCGGGGCCCAATCAGCGCTGCCCTCAGCCCTGCCAGCCCCTGGGCACCGCCTGCTGCAGAAAGCAGGGTCGGGAGACTTCTGGGAGCCCCAGGCGCCAGGGTGGGGGGCAGGCCTGCCCACCCCCTGCACCCTGCAGGGACCCACAGGAGGACCTACGGGGAGGCATGCCACCTGGGTGGTGGGCTACTGAGGGCACGATGCCTTCCCGAGGCAGAGTGTCAGGCTGTCCGAGGGCCACCAGCCAGGAGGGCCCGCCAGGCCCGGGGCTGCTTCCTGAAGGCTCAGGGGGCAGTCCCTGGGCGCTGGCTCCCGGCTCCAGTGGCTTCTCGCAGACCCCTGCAGGGGACCCAGGACCACCCCGAGGGGCGGTGAGAGGGGGAAGGAGGTCAGCCCTCCTCCTTCCTGCGCCCACGGAGGCCAGGCCCTAGGCAGTCCGAGGCACGGGGCCGGGCCAACCCAGTCACAGCAGGCCCGTGGCAGGCGAGTGTCCCCGCTCCCCCAGGGCCCCGCGGCTGCACATGCCCACTGCGGTCTCCCGGGGCGCCTCCTGCCACGGGGCCCACGCATCGAAGGGGGCCGCACCCCATGAGTCCTAAGGCTCAAACCACCCCGCTGGCAGTCTGCCACTGAAAGCTCCAGGGGAGAAACTGCATGACAGCCCTTGCGAGCCCACCAGGGCTGGCGCTGGAGCCCTCAGCACCATGCGGCAGGCAGCCGGGGTCTCCTCTCCTCACACCTCAACACGGACGCTGGGGCTCCCTCCCCAGCGGCATGCCTCAGCTGGACCAACGGCTGGAACTAGGGGCTCAAACACAGCGCCGGAGGTCTAAGCGGGGGTGCTAAGGCTGGCGAACCACGGCTTCCGTGCCCCATCTCACAGGCGGAGACGGAGGCCCGAGGACAGCAAGGCTGGGAGCAGACGCTCGGCTGGGGCGGGACCCCAGGCTGGCTCCAGGACAGCTCCCAGCTGTGGGCACGGCGCCCCATCGCCCAGCGGCTTATTTAAGGTTCGTTAGGTAAATCAAGTCTTTCCCGATCTCACGGGATTTCCTCATGTCGGAAAGGAAAGAAAACCCACATGCTTAGGGTATCGTAAACAGCAGGGCTGGGGGCTTTGAGGGCCCCCGTGGTTGGAGGTTGGGGTTTTACAAAGAAAAAGACGCCTGGAGTCCACGGCCACACTCGCCGCCCTCTCTGAACCTCACTGCCGGCCGTGGGAGGGCTGGTCCCCACACCCCCAGGGGCACCAGGCGGGTTCGCACACAGATCAGATGCAGCCCTGGGCGAGGGCTTCCAGAGGGCATGGCGGCCTTGCGGGACCCTCTGTCCTCCTCACTGCCCCTCGCCCTGTGATGATGACACCGCCTTCACCCCGAAGGGACCCCCGACCTGGCAGCCACTGCCCCTGGTGGCAGCACCAGCCTCGAGGGCAGGGGGCGGGAAGACCCCAGGCCCACCCCGAGTGACGGGGACGGGAGAGGGTGGGTCCAAGGGGTAGAGGCTGGGCCCTCCACACGCCCAAGCGGACAGCAGCTCCCACCACCCCGGGGGCCGGAGCAGCCCAGCCCTGTCAGGAGGCCCCGCCGGCCATGGCACGCCCACCCTCACACGGTGGCCCAGTGCCTTGCTGGAGACGATTTGTGCTGAGCGGCTTGGCCCGCAGAGCACACCCGGATGGGGGCTGGGAGCTCGGCCTCGCCGGCCCAGACAGCGCAGAGCGACACGGCGGGTCAGTGCTTTTCCACCCAGCGTCCTGGATCCTACACTCGGGGGGCACCTGTCCTCCTTCCCCGGGACCATCCATCCCAGATGGTCAGCCCCTCACCCTCCTCTCTCTGCGGCTCCCCTGCCCAGCCCCCTTCTGAGAGCCAAGGTCCAGGCGGGGAGGACCATGGGGGAGACTGAGCCCACAGGCCCACCTCCTCCCCCTGGGCCGGCCCACCCCACCCCCCAGCGCAACGGCACACAGGCTGACCCTGGACTCGGGGGAGGCCCCTGCCGGGACTCTGTGCTCGGGAGCGAGGGCACCTTGAAGCAGGCTGAGACCCGCCGGAGACAGAGGGGGCGGCAGAGGTGGGGGCCGGGGCGGAGCGTGGGGGAGCGGAGGAGGCAGCGCTAACCACGAGATTGGTGAGGTGCAGACGCATGCTGGGGCCACGGAAGCCTTTCCGGAGGGAGGCAAGAGTGGGAGCCCCAATTTCGCTTAAGCTTTGGAGAGAGAGCCAGCGGCTACCAGAAGGATAAAGGGAACCACACACGGGTCCTCCTCGGGGCTGGGCCTGCACAGCTGCTGCGCGGGAAAAGCCAATTCTTGCCAAACCAGAAAAATCAGGACGTTTCCAAATGAAGCCCCTCGCAGACGGCCGCGTGGGGAGCTGGACTCTCGCGCGGCTTTGGTTTTGGTTGTTTTCGTAACATCCCAGATCACAGGGGGAGTGTCGGAAGGACCCAGCTCTTTCTGGCTGAGACTGCAAGAGCCCACCCCCGTTTCTCCCAGTGACCCCACGTCTGCCTGACACCCGGCAGCCCTGGCCTGCGTGGCCGGGCTTTCTGAGAGGCCTGTGTGGAGCCAGCCCCAGGGGTCACACCTTCCCTTAGGTCGTTGGGGCAGGAAGCTGGACTGGGGCATCTCAGGAGAGAGCCAGGGGGCCAACAGCCCCCGCTCAGGGAGACTGAGTCAGAATAAACCCACGATCCCCTCGAGAGAGCCTGCTTCCTTCCCAGAGGAACCAGAGGGGCTTCCACTCCAGCAGCTGCACCCAAGGGCTCCCAGAACAAACCCCGTTATCTGGGGGCCAGCCTCGGCACAGCTTCCAGCACTGGTGCTCCAAGGTTAAGACTTCCAAAACCTTCCCTCGGCCTAGCCCAGGAAGCAATCCCAGGCTCCTACAAAGGTTGCCGTTAAAGCTCACTTCCACCTTTGCAGACAGAATGTGTAAATTCAGTCTCTGTGAGCCAAGGTTTCTACTTCTACAGCTAGGTTTCTAGGTCTTTCTCTCTCATCTCTGTCCCACGGTGATAAAAACAGACAGACTATACTTGGCCCATCTGCCTGCAGGGCGAGCCCCGCGCCCCCTCCTGGACCTGGTCTGCCTCCTGTCTAAAACCGTTAATCACTGCCTCCCCTCCACAGAGGACACCTCCCTGGAGGGCACAAGGCCAGGGGCGCTGTCTCCAGTGTTGATGGCTTGAAGGCCAGGACGAATGAGGTGTTCTCTATCTTAGATGGAGACTGGCTCGGAGAGAAGCCAGGCTGCCCAGGGCTTCAGAGGGAGGCCCTCCCACTGCCAGGCTCTGCCCTTCCTTCGTCCCCCCTGCTGTCCCCCAACGGCTTCCTCCAGGTTCTGCTCCTCTTCCCACGATGGGGGACGGGGGCGGCACTGGGAGCACATCCAGACCCTCCATCTCTTTTGGAAAACAGCAGAAGGAGGGACAGCGGCCTCGGCTAGTGGGCGAGGGGGTGCAAGGATGCCTGCCACCACTTTTCCAAATCATCCTGAGGCCCCTGCATGGGGGTGGGGGCTCTCCTTGGGGTTCCGGAGGCCTCTTGGCAGAGACAGGCCCCCCTGTGTGGAGCCTGTGCCCCGGGGCGTCCTGCCTCCTCTGTCACTGGGCCCCCACCCTCCCGGGCTGGGCCTCCCCAGGACGGCCAGGGGCGCTCTCGCTGCCTCACTCGCTCCCCGGGGGAGGCCAGCCCCTGCCTGCCCCCTGCGCCAGGGCGGCGCCCTGCCGGTGGTCCACCGTGCCCACAGCAGTGCTCCTGTGCAAAAGAGCTGGTTCCTTCCCAGCATGCCGTCCTCAACCTCACCAACCTTCCTACTAAACTGAACAGGGGGGGCCGGTCGTAAAACGGGTCCCGGCCGTCGCACAGCACGTGCTCCGGAAAGACGTCGTCCTCCAGGTCCTCCTCCTCCTCCTCCTCCTCCTCCTCCTCCTCCTCCCCCACGCTCTGCTCCTCGGCAGGCTCGGTGGCGTCGGAGTCGGGGCTCGAGAAGGTGGGGGAGGGGGTGAGAGCAGCCATGCGCTCGCTCATGCATGTGTTGAGAAGAGGGTAGCTGTTGCAGCCAGAGACGACTGAACTGGGGTTAGTGCGACAAGACAGAGAGAAGTTAACACCGGCTCCTCAGGGGCGGCGGGGCGGGCGGCCGACACACAGACCTCCACGGGCACCGCCTCCAAAGCCGAGGTGGCCCAGGGCGTGCCGTCCCCAGGCGTGGACACACACGCACGCCCGCCCATGGGGCCAGTGTGCAGCCCCGGAAGGTTCTGGAAGGTCCCGGCAGGTGTGGTCCTGGCCGGGTGTGGCCGAGGCCGTGGTCATGTTGAAGCCTCAGAATCCACGCCCCGTGGGGGGCAGGGGCTGGGTGCAGCCCCCCAGCCCAGGAGCCAGGGGACAGCAGGCACAGACTCTGGGCTCTGGGAGCACTCTGCCCTGCCTCCCGCTCACGCCCCACCAGTGGCCCAGAAGGCCTGACCAAGCCTCACACTCTCACCCGTGGACAGGTGTCGCCTGAGGGCTACAGCCCCGAAGCGGAGGTGGGTGGCAATGTGGAGACCCCCTCCCCATCAGGGCCCGCTGGTGTGTGGAGAGGATGACGGGGGGACTCAGCCCAGAGAGGACCAAGGCAGGGGATTCGGGATGGAAGAGGGTCAGCACCCGCCTCGGGTCAGGGCCAGGGCCCAGGCCCTCGCCACCCACCAGCCTCCCAGTCACCCACCAGTCTTCTCCCAGCCTCTCAGCCCGGTCCGGAGGCAGACACCCACCTGCCCACCAGCCGGAACCAGGGGAAGCGGTCATAGAAGGGGTCTCCTCCGGTCACCACGTTGTCACAGTCCTCGATGACGCTGGAGGGCACCTCGGCCGCCCGGTCATACATCTCCCGCATCAGGTCCAGCCGCTGTCTGCAAGGCAGAGGTCAGCATGGGCCCGGGCAGAGCGTCCTGCTCAGGGCTGCCCTCAGCTCAAGTGGGTTTGCTGGACATTCCCTCCATGGTCCTTAGAATCGGCTGACCATGAGCAAGGGGCTTGCAGTGCAACACACATTCACCACACACTTCTCTTAACCCCAGGGACAGCTGCAGGGTGTCAGCAGGGGACAGGGCTGGGACCAGCCAGGGTGGGGGGGACCCGGATTCAGGCACGGAGCCCTGGGAGCTGGTGAGCGAAGGGCAAGTTGTGACAGGACACAAGGAAGAAGGCATTTCCGAAGTTATCACCCTGGAAAACCAGCAAGCTGTGAGAGAAACACCTCCGAGGGAAATATCCCTCGGGGGCCCAGGTGCAACAGGAAGGACCTGGGGGGACATTCATCTCCCAGGAGGGGCCGCAGCCTGGAGGACAGGGAAGGGGCAGGTGTGCCTGGGAACATACATGGTTGGTATGTGAGTGCCAGTGGGCCTGTGTTTGAAGATGAGCGGGATCACGTGTGTGAACATGCGTGGCTGCACATGTGAGTGCGTCTGCGTTCTTCATTTTCTGTGTCTCACAGTGTTCTGACATCTTTGGGGCCTCACTACCTGAGGAGACCCTTCCCCCACAGTGAAGACTCCCTTACCCAGCCCAAGCCCACTCAACCAGCCAGCTCCCCTGCCCTAACCTCAGGTGCGGGGCCAGGCCACCAGGCAGCCCCTGCCCCAAGTCTCCAGTGCTGTTCTAACCGGCCAGTCGTCCCTGTTCGCCTTGTCCAGCTGTGCCCACGAACGCCTCGAAGAGGCCGTAGTGAGACCCCTGCTTCGTCCCTGAAGGCCCTGCACCTCCCCTGCGTGCAGGTGTCCCTCCTTCCAGGGGAAGCTGAGCAACAGTAAACTTTTCTCCCATGGCAAAGCCCTGCCCAGTCACCTTCACCCAGGAAAAGTCAGGCCCACGCACGGCAGGGTGGGCACGTGGAACCCTGGAGGCAGAGCAGAAGGCAGACCGGCAGTCCTCCAGGGGCCCCCGCCCTGCTCCGCCACCCCCAGGCTCCGCCCAAGGCAGAGGAGCCCCTGCCTTCCTCCCCCCAGCACCTCACCCGCCAACTTCAGCCTGGCTTTGCCAGAGCAGAACACAGATTCTTTAATAAGGCTGGATCCTATGTACTTTCTTCTGACTTAAAAAGAAACTGAAACAGGAAAACTAGCTGCCTGATATCCCGCGTTCACTCCGCTTCCCATGCACCTGAGTTTCTCCAGCGTCCAGTAGTGGGTGGCCCCGTTCTTCTGGTCTTGGACCTCCACGGCCACGATGGTGCGCGGGAAGGGGCGAGTCTCTCGGTCCTTGGCAGCCTCCGGGGGCAGTAGGTCAGGTGGCAGTGGGGAGTAGAGTGTGTCCGTGAGGAGGACAAACTGGAATTGGACCTGTGCTCGGTGAAGATGACGCCGTTAGCCCCTTGGAGGTGGAGCCCGGCCTCGGAATAGCCTCTTTCCCGCGGCTGGAGAGGAAGCTCCACTTCGCCCGCGCTCCGGCCTGCCTACGCGCCGGCCTTGGTCAGTGCAGGCTTCCCTTCAGCCACCCAGCCTCCTAGGGGTACAGGTCAGGGGCGTTTCGCCCCCCTGGTAGAGAGGCAGAGCCGCTCAGCTGGGAGTCCTACTGGGCTGGAAGAGTGCCCTCGAGGTGCAGACGGCGTGGTGGGGGCGTGGCGTGGTGTGGTGGGGGCGTGGCATGGGCGTGCCGTGGGGGCGTAGCGTGGAAGGGGCGTGGCGTGGTGTGGCATGGCCTGCTAGGGGCTGTGGCGTGCGTGGCGAAGGCGTGGCACGAGCGGGGCGTGCATAGGTGGGGAATGGGCGGGGCGGGGGTGCAGCATGAGGGAGCGTGTCAGGCCTGTTGCGTGGGCGTGGTGTGGTGGGGGCGTGGCATCGGCGTGGCTGCGTGGGCGTGGCGTGTGTGCCGTGGGGTAGTGCGAAAGGGGCGTGGTGTGGGAGGGCGTGGCAGGGGCGTGGCGTGCACGGGCGGGGAAATGCGTGTGGCGAGGGCGTGGCTGCATGGGCGTGGGCGTGGCGTGCATGGGCGGGGAATGGGCGTAACGGGGGCATGGCGCGGCTGGCCCACCTTCTTCTTGAGCTCCACGCTGATGGCGTTGGCCTCCTTGAGGAAGATGGCGTTGCCCCACAGCAGGTCCCGCAGCGACGTGAACTGGTACCACTTCCACTTCCGGAAGGCCCACAGCGCCAGCTCGCACTCCCGCTCCGTCCACTGGACTGTGCGGAGAGGCGGGCCCAGTCGATGCGGGGCGGGGGCTCAGGCCCCCAGGGTAGCACCAACTCTCTAGGGTGCTCGGAAAGGGGTCGGACAGGGAGACCGGCCTCAGGGAGCAGCCCTCAGGCCCCACGGCGGCCGCCGCGCCCCCGGCGTGAGTGCGAGGGGCCTGAGAGTCAGGCCGGAGCTCAGCGAGGGCTCGGAGCAGCGGTGGGGCTGGGGCAGGAGGACGGGCTGCGGCCTGGCACCCTCCACCCCCAGATAGACGAGTCCAGACAAGGGCGGCCAGGTCTCATCCGCCCAAGGGGCCAACCAGCTGACCGGAGGCCGAGCGGGACGTGAACCCTGCCTGCGGGTGGTCCTCCGCCCGGCAGCTGCGGTCAGCGGTGGGCTACCCAAGGAAACGCTCTGAAACGGCGCAGAGACCTTGTCCAGGGACGAGCACTAGCGCCGCTACAGCAGCACAGGCTAGGTGGATGCAAGGTGCCCGCAGGGGACCCTGCACTATCCTCCGCGTGCTCCAGGCTGCCTGCCCCAGAACTGCACGTGTGTGCACAGGTGCCTTCCTGCTGCAGCACAGCCTCCCAAATCCTGCCTGCAGACCAGGGACCCCGGGGCAAAGGCCCGGGCCAGCCGACCTGCGGGGAGGCCCCTCCCCAGCCCCAGGCCGGCCCGGCCCGCCTCCTCACCTTCGTCCTCCGGCTCCTCCTCCTCCTCGTTCACCTCGGGGTAGTACCTGGAGTCCATCTGCTTCTGCAGGGCCTCCAGCTTGCTCTCGTAGTCCTAGGCACAGAAGTGCGCCTGTGGCTCCACGCGGAGACCAGGCCCCTGGGGCCCTCCCCTCCGGACGCGGCCCCACCCAGCGCCAGCTCCGGCGGGGCAGCGGGGACCTGAGTGGGGGCGCCTCACCAGTCGCTGCTGCTCCAGCAGGTAGGTGGCCTCCTCGCGCTCCCGACGGTACTGGTCCTCCAGCTCCTGGAGCCTGCAAGAGCCGAGGGTGAATGTGGGCTGGCGGATGGCGGCGGGGGACCCGGAGGGGCAGCCCCGCCCACCTCTGCTCCATCTCCTGCTTCATGTCGATGCCCTGCTTCTCCAGCAGCTCGCGCTGGGCGAAGGCCCAGTCCACGGGCTCGGCCGGCGTCTCCGCGCAGGGCGTGCGCTCGCGCTCCTGCCGCGCCTGCTCCGGGTGGTTGAACCGGAACACGTGGCTCTTGCCCATGATGATGCGGTTTCCTGGGGGAGGGGGCCGAGGCAGGAGCTGGAGAACCTTTGGTCTGAGGGGCCTCGGGGGAGGGGAGGGGAAAGGAGAGGAATCCCCCCCGGCGTCCCAGCGTCACCCTCCCCGGGGCGCCCCCAGTTGTCCGGAGCCAGCCCACTGCCGCCTGCACCAAGCGTCCCCCTCCCACCAGGACCTGAACACGCCTCCTCAGGCTCCCCGGATCCTCCCTGGGCCCCGCCCCTCCCAGCAGCAGTGACGTTTCCGCACAGTCGTGGGGCGTCTCCACCATCCCATCCTCTCCACAACCCCGTACGTGCCACTCCCAGGCCAGCCTGGCCTCCTGCCCCGTGCCCTGGGCCTGGCACCCCCCATCTGAGGGCTGGGCTTGGCCCCTCTGCCAGGCACTTCCCTTCCCGGCCGTCCCCTGGATGGCAGCAGAGCAGGGGCCAGCAGGTTTCCAGAGCCAAGCTCCACCCTGCCGGCAGGACCCTCCCGGGCACACAAGTGCCCCCAGGGCTGTGCCAGCTGTCCAGGGACTATCCTGCCTGGAGGCAGGGTTCTCTGTGAACCGCCTAGTTTCCTTCTGACTTTATCCAGGAATCACAGCTCTCCTCTGGGGCCTGCAAACCCGGCTCAATCCCACTCCCCAGGAGGCCCCCAGCCTGCAGGCGGCTCCTCCAGCCCCCAAGTTCCGTTCCCCTCCCAGCCCAGGCCCTGCCCCGAGCCTTCGGGCACCGATCCTGAAGCAACAAGGGAGACAGAAACTGCTCTCTGGACCTGCCCTTGCCTGGCTCAACCATGCGAGGACGCCGGCCATGGGTGGCCTCACGAGGCCCCTGAGTCCAGATGTGTGGTGCGTACCCCCTCAAAGCATCCCAGGACCACAAAGGCAGGGAGGGCTGTTTGGAGCAGCCAGGGAGGTCTGGACGTCAGGCTGGGGGTGTCCCGTCTGCAACCCCAGCTGGGGCAGAGGGAGAGTCCCTTCGTTCTTAGCAGAGTCATGAGACACAGTGACACGACAGTGTGTCCATGTGTCAGCTTGGCCGGGGAGTGGAGCCAGGGAGAGTGCCCTCATTCTTAGCAAAGTCACTCAGACACAGTGATATGACAGTCCGTCTCATGTGTCAGCTCGTCTAGGGAGCGGAGCCCAGCGGTGCTCTTGGGCACTGATGTAGGCACTGCCAGGAAACGTCTGTAGCTGGGGGTGGCACCTCCAGTCACGTGACCTTAGGACAGGAGACCATCCACAGGATGTGGTGGGCCTCACCCCTTGGGAAAAGGCCTTAAGAGCTAAACAGAGATGTCCCTGAGGAGAAAGTTCCACCTGCAGATTTCAGACCCATCTGTCTAGCCCCCACCACCTCCCGAGCCAATTCCATTGAGTAAGTCCCTCGGTAGATGGACAGACAGATACATCAGTATATACACGTGTGTGTGTACATACATCTTCCTCCTGCTTGTTTTATAACACCAGAGCACAAGGCCCAGCCAGGGGGCCAGGGTGCGGGGGTTGTGCAGCCCACGCCCCGCTGGCTGCTCTGCCAAGGCCCCCCTCTGTCCCGCCGGAGCTCTGGGACAGGGCCCCTCATGGAGTTCCACCGTGAACAGCCTTCACCCCACCACCTCCGAGCCTACGGTGCAGCCAGGGCACCTGCAGGCTGGCCAGGGGCCTGCAGCCCCACAGCCTGGGAGCAGGGGTGCACAGGCATGGGGAGTGCGGCAACCCCCGCCCCCACTGTACCTGACCGCAGGACGCTGGGCTCTGTGACTTTCTTGCCATTGACATAGGTGTCCGCCCCTTCACAGGGCTCTAGGGTCACCACAGCTACAGGACAGGGCAGAGAGGAGGACCGTGAGGGGCTATCACCCTGGCTGTTTCCCTGTCTGAGTCCATTGAACTGGACTCACTGCAAGTCCAGCAAGCACTCAGGGTTGGGGGGGGGGCTCGACCCACCTGGCCACCTGGCATCCAGGTGAGGCGCCCCCCAGGCACCTCCTCCCTGCAGCACCTTAAAGAAAGTGCTTAAAGGCCTTAAGGCCTTAAAGATTAGGCCTTAAAGAAGCCGGAGGGGCATCTCAGCCCCTCACAGGCAAGGGAGGTGATACCCAGTAGGGAGCCTCTTGTGCCCCAAGTCAGAGCCAGGGTGGCCGCGCCAGGCACCCATCCCGCCCTACGGGGTCTCCAGGAGTGACAGTCCTGGAGCCCCAGAGCCCCTGCTGGCTTTGTGTCCACCCCCCGAGGGCAGGGAGAGCTTTGGGGACAGAATTCTGAGAGAACCAGTGTCCTCAGCACAGCTTAAGGCCACTACCCTGCGGTGGCCCTGTCACAGAGAGGGCATTGGTCTGCAGCCCCGAGGCTGGCCAGAGCCCACCAGGGAGCGTGCGCTGAGCTTGGGGGCCGTGGCCGCTGGGACAGCAGGTACCTCCCCAAAAAGGAAGGATCGTGCTCGAGACTGGCAGCGGTGACGGACACCCAAGGACAGCCCGGCCGGGGAGAGGGACAGATGGCCGCTCCCAGCCCGCAGCAAGCTGCGGCCTGAGAACAGTTGTCCCTGGACCTGGGCTCACTGCCCTCCCGCCTGTGACTGCCCCAACCGGCCCCCTCTGAGGAGGGAGTCCCAGTCCCCAGCCCAACTGTCTAAGCCCCCTTAGAATCGGGGTTCCCAGGACTGACTAGGAAGATGGGGGTGGGGGCGCTGACCCAGCAGACCCTCAGGGCTGATGCCCGGCAGCTCCGGGTGGAGCGGGGCAGGGTGGTACCTTCACTTCCCCCGCGAGAGTCGCTCCGGAAGACACAGTGCTCCTCCTTGATGAAGTGCCCGCTCAGAACAATGTCCTGCCGCTTCTCCGCATCCTCCCGGCCCACCCTGCGTGCAGCAGGCCGTCAGGACCACAGGCCCAGCGCACCCGCGATGCCACCCGCGACACCACCCACCGACCCACCCCACCCCCCCTGCAGCCTCCTGGATGCCCAGCCCTTACAGAGAACGGCTGGAGAGCACATGAGTAGGGGCACAGGGGACACCCCTGACACGGCCTGCCGGCGGGGAGCCGCCCCGCCCAGAGGGGCCGCAGCATCGCCCCTCCCTGCGCCCCGCCCCTCCCCGCGCCCTGCCCCTCGCCCCGCCCCGCCGATCCCCACCTGGTGATCCCATCCTTGATGTAGTACAGCAGGCACTCAGACATGAGCGGGTCCTCGTTCAGGTTGACCAGATGTGGCGTCTGGGGAGACAGGGGGTCACCTCTCTTGGAGGGGGGCAGGAGCCTGGCCCTGGCCACCCGCTGCCCTCTCTCTCCCCGGGACCAGACCACTGCCAGCCCTAGGCCTGGCCTCGCGGGGACACAGTGTCCCCCATCCTGGCCGAGAGGACGGGAGGAGACTCTGATGGGGACCCCGGAGCCTTGGGAGCAGCATTCAGGGGCGCTGGACCTCCGGAGGGGCTGGGAGTC